>NC_064614.1:753664466-754280855 GCF_023898315.1 Schistocerca nitens
TCCTTTTACCGACCTCCCGACTCAGCAGCATTAGTGGCAGAACAACTGAGGGAAAATCTGGAATACATTTCACATAAATTTTCTCAGCATGTTATAGTCTTAGGTGGAGATTTCAATTTACCAGATATAGACTGGGTCACTCAGATGTTTAGGGCGGGTGGTAGGGACAGAGCATCGAGTGACATTATACTGAGTGCACTATCCGAAAATTACCTCGAGATAACAAACAGACCCGAACTTTTGGACTCTGTAAGTGCAGAACAGGGAATCAGTGATCATAAGGCCGTTGCAGCATCCCTGAATATGGAAGTTAATAGGAATATAAGAAATAGGAGGAAGGTTTATCTGTTTACCAAGAGTAATAGAAGGCAGATTTCAGACTACCTAACAGATCAAAATGAAAATTTCCGTTCCGGCACTGACAATGTTGAGTGTTTATGGAAAAAGTTTAAGGCAATCGTAAAATTCGTTTTAGACAGGTACGTGCCGAGTAAAACTGTGAGGGACGGGAAAAACCCACCGTGGTTCAACAACAAAGTTAGGAAACTACTGCGAAAGCAAAGAGAGCTTCACTCCAAGTTTAAACGCAGCCAAAACCTCTCAGACAAACAGAAGCTAAACGATGTCAAAGTTAGCGTAAGGAGGGCTATGCGTGAAGAGTTCAGTGAATTAGAAAGTAAAATTCTATGTACCGACTTGACAGAAAATCCTAGGAAGTTCTGGTCTTACGTTAAACCAGTAAGTGGCTCGAAACAGCATATCCAGACACTCCGGGATGATGATGGCATTGAAACAGAGGATGACACGCGTAAAGCTGAAATACTAAACACCTTTTTCCAAAGCTGTTTCACAGAGGAAGACCGCACTGCAGTTCCTTCCCTAAATCCTCGCACAAACGAAAAAATAGTTGACATTGAAATAAGTGTCCAAGGAATAGAAAAGCAACTGGAATCACTCAACAGAGGAAAGTCCACTGGACCTGACGGGATACCAATTCGATTCTACACAGAGTACGCGAAAGAACTTGACCCCCTTCTAACAGCCGTGTACCGCAAGTCTCTAGAGGAACGGAAGGTTCCAAATGATTGGAAAAGAGCACAGGTAGTCCCAGTCTTCAAGAAGGGTCGTCGAGCAGATGCGCAAAACTATAGACCTATATCTCTGACGTCGATCTGTTGTAGAATTTTAGGACATGTTTTTTGCTCGAGTATCATGTCGTTTTTGGAAACCCAGAATCTACTCTGTAGGAATCAACATAGATTCCAGAAACAGCGATCATGTGAGACTCAATTCGCTTTATTTGTTCATGAGACCCAGAAAATATTAGATACAGGCTCCCAGGTAGATGCTATTTTCCTTGACTTCCGGAAGGCGTTCGATACAGTGCCGCACTGTCGCCTGATAAACAAAGTAAGAGCCTACGGAATATCAGACCAGCTGTGTGGCTGGATTGAAGAGTTTTTAGCAAAGAGAACACAGCATGTTGTTATCAATGGAGAGACGTCGACAGACGTTAAAGTAACCTCTGGCGTGCCACAGGGGAGTGTTATGGGACCATTGCTTTTCACAATATATATAAATGACCTAGTAGATAGTGTCGGAAGTTCCATGCGGCTTTTCGCGGATGATGCTGTAGTATACAGAGAAGTTGCAGCATTAGAAAATTGCAGCGAAATGCAGGAAGATCTGCAGCGGATATGCACTTGGTTCAAATGGTTCAAATGGCTCTGAGCACTATGGGACTCAACTGCTGAGGTCATTAGTCCCCTAGAACTTAGAACTAGTTAAACCTAACTAACCTAAGGACATCACAAACATCCATGCCCGAGGCAGGATTCGAACCTGCGACCGTAGCGGACTTGCGGTTCCAGACTGCAGCGCCTTTAACCGCACGGCCACTTCGGCCGGCTATGCACTTGGTGCAGGGAGTGGCAACTGACCCTTAACATAGACAAATGTAATGTATTGCGAATACATAGAAAGAAGGATCCTTTATTGTATGATTATATGATAGCGGAACAAACACTGGTAGCAGTTACTTCTGTAAAATATCTGGGAGTATGTGTGCGGAACAATTTGAAGTGGAACGATCATATAAAATTAATTGTTGGTAAGGCGGGTACCAGGTTGAGATTCATTGGGGGAGTCCTTAGAAAATGTAGTCCATCAACAAAGGAGGTGGCTTACAAAACACTCGTTCGACGTATACTTGAGTATTGCTCATCAGTGTGGGATCCGTACCAGATCGGGTTGACGGAGGAGATAGAGAAGATCCAAAGAAGAGCGGCGCGTTTCGTCACAGGGTTATTTGGTAACCGTGATAGCGTTACGGAGTTGTTTAGCAAACTCAAGTGGCAAAACTCTGCAAGAGAGGCGCTCTGCATCGCGATGTAGCTTGCTCGCCAGGTTTCGAGAGGGTGCGTTTCTGGATGAGGTATCGAATATATTGCTTCCCCCTACTTATACCTCCCGAGGAGATCACGAATGTAAAATTAGAGAGATTCGAGCGCGCACGGAGGCTTTCAGACAGTACGCGACTGGAACAGAAAAGGGAGGTAATGACAGTGGCACGTAAAGTGCCCTCCGCCACACACCGTTGGGTGGCTTGCGGAGTATAAATGTAGATGCAGATGTAGAAGCTACGTTTCGAGCGTCTTCCACGTTTCAGCCACGTGACTGACGACGTTATCGTAAGGTTTAAAAGTGGCCACCATAGCGTCCGACGGTACTTCGAACGGGGAGCTCGAAAACCCGCAACCGTCGGAGGCCAACACGAGCGTGATCAACCACTTCAGTCCCTGTATGTCCGTCAGAGTATCTAAACAGCGTCGGCGCACAGCTCGTCATTTGCCAGCTTTATATTCACAGTAGTACTGAGGATCGAAAAATGTGTTCCGAGAACGTCTTGTGGTGGGAGACGCATTTCATCCCGTATAAAACGTTCAACTTCATACGCCTTCGGTCGTTCGTGATCTAATGGAAAAGTTAATTTGATCGTGGCTTGGCGGTAAGAAAACGCCACGACGGTCAATGAAGTCGGACCCTGAAACAAGCTACTACACGGAAGTAAACAAAAAAAAAAAAAAAAAAAAAAAAAAATGGCTCTGAGCACTATGGGACTCAACTGCTGAGGTCATTAGTCCCCTAGAACTTAGAACTAGTTAAACCTAACTAACCTAAGGACATCACACACATCCATGCCCGAGGCAGGATTCGAACCTGCAACCGTAGCGGTCTCGCGGTTCCGGACTGCAGCGCCAGAACCGCGCGGCCACTTCGGCCGGCGGAAGTAAACAAACGCGCACTCACTCGCAAGCAGCACAACAGCCGAGACGCAAACAAAGCGTGTGCACCTCACCACTTCCAAAGGCCGATTGGGCCATTGGACCACGAACTGCGGACCTATTCCTCGTGATCTATTCTCTGACAAGGAGAAAGTTGCCTCTGTCTTGGCTGACGATTCTAAACACTTGCTGTTGTCACGGCGTCATCTCGTCCTGGTAGCATTACAGCAATTACAACTACCGAACACACAATGGGCTACACAGCAACAGTGCACTCGGTTCACGCAGCATGTCGCCTACGCAGCTCGCTTATGTTCAAACTCATATGCAATTTTGCCACGGTTTTAAGAAGCTCAAAGATCGGCGAACGGCTGCTGAAGCAAAAAGTATGACATGTGAGCTAAAGCTTCCGATATCTGCCGACTAGAGTGAGACATGACGATGGTTGAAGCAATCAAAACAGTGGATGGGATTCTTAGTTTGCTTGCCCTTTCAGCCAGTAATTTCGCTACCACGACCTTTTAGTTGGTAAGATCTATTGTATAAAAATAAATATAAATAAAAAAGTAAATAAATTTCTAAGAATAAGCATTCTGTGGCTTTTTATGTCTCACTTCTCAACTAATTATTCAGTCTTTCGTACATTTTCAGACTATTCGCGACTTCTTTTTTTAATATTTTCTTTACCATTTCTGTTGTTACTAATGATCCCTTGCCGGCCGCGGTGGCCGTGCGGTTCTAGGTGCTGCAGTCCGGAACCGCGGAACTGCTACGGTCGCAGGTTCGAATCCTGCCTCGGGCATGGATGTGTGTGATGTCCATCCCTTTGCTCTGTCCCTCGGAAATATCCTATTTCTTCGTCAGCCATTTTCGTTGTAACAATTTTGATTTTAGTCCATATTTCCTAAACTTCTTTCTTCCTTCTTTTATGGTTCGGTCTGTCTTCTCTCCCAGTGCTATCATTCTTTGTTCTCTTATTCTTTCTAAGTTCCGTGTCTTCATTTTGTATGCCTCTTTCACTTTCTTCGATGTTATGCTCATTTGCATCATGATTACCACGCGATAGCTTTTAATGTCAGCTTCTGGTAACAAAAAATGTTCAAATGGCTCTAAGCACTATGGGACTTAACATCTGAGGTCATCAGTCACCTACTTAAGCCTAATTAACCTAAGGGTCTGGAACCGCAAGACCGCTACGGTCGCAGGTTCGAATCCTGCCTCGGGCATGGATGTTTGTGATGTCCTTAGGTTAGTTAGGTTTAACTAGTTCTAAGTTCTAGGGGACTAATAACCTCAGCAGTTGAGTCCCATAGTGCTCAGAGCCAATTAACCTAAGGACATCACACACACCCATGCCCGAGGCAGGATTCGGAGCTGCGACCGTAGCAGCAGCGCGGTTCCGGACTGAAGCGCCGAGAACCGCTCGGCCACAACGGCCGGCAGCTTCTGGTAACCCATGAGAGTTTTTCATTGCGTTCCTGCATCTATTATTCACCAAAATATAATCTGTTTGGCATCAAGTACCATCTCCTGGTGAAATCCATATATAGCGCCGCCATATGTGGTTTGCAAACCCTGTATTAGCGACCAACGTTTCTGTTTCCCGATTCAATTAACCTTTCTCCACTCTCGTTTCGTCTTTCCGATCCATATTTTCCTACAATACTTCCTTTGCTGTCTTCTCCTATCGCAGCATTCCAAGCTGCATTATAATCCGGCACCAGTCTTCCGCTAGTAGACCTTCGGTGCGTTCTCACGTTCGCTCTTGTACTTCCTCGTTGTAAGAGGATATTGGTTTGCACGCCTGGACTATTAATAGATCCTTCGGTATTATTCCTGTTCTGAGAACAATTAATTTATCTTCCTAATACATTTCTTTCTGTACTCGATCTGCCCTGCATTTCGAACTACAACGCTAATGACAATGCCGCCCCCTTTCACCTGAGTAATGGATTGCGACGTCTTCACGTCTCATTTCACCGTGTCTAACTGCACTTAAACGTATCACATCGTTTTATGGCTCTTCGTTTCTCTCTTCGTGTTTTTCAGCCTTCCTGATTACTAGTCTAACTTACTTACCTTCCGTGTCCGGAACTATACTTCAGACTTCCAAAAATCAGCAGCCAATATGGCCTTGTCATTTGCCTCCCATAAGTCATTCATTGTGCAGGGCTGGTCTAAATACGGACAGATAAGCAGGTGTAGAGGATCCTGGAAAGAGCCACACAGACAGAGAGTGTTCTCATTCTCTTTTAGGAAACCCCATTGCTGCAGGTTTGTCTTGCACTTTGGCACTTCTACCCTCATACGGTTTAGAGTTCTCCAGACTGTGTATGGTAGGTCTCCACCAGGCGCCAGTTCTTCTTTTACATTTTTTATGAGGGTTTCTCAGGTCGATTTCCCACCTTTTCAAACGATTCTCTGCAGCCGCCCCTTCCAGGGCTCGGGTACGTGACAGGAAACTCTTCCTCGAACAAAGCCGTCGGTGAGCAGGCTGGTGTCCATATAAAGGGTGACGCATGTCCTTTTCTTGCTTGGTTTTTTCGGCTTCGGCAGCGATGTCACGTCGTATGTTGGGCGGTGCGATTCCCATGATTAAGTACATCTTGTGCACTGGGGTTGGCCTCAAGCATCCGGTAACAATCCGTGCCATTTCATTCACCGCGACATCAACTTTTCTCGCTTGTGTTGATGCAGACCATAATGGAGCGGCGTATTCCGCATCTGACACACTGAGCGCAAGGGCTGAAGTTCTCAGGACTTTTGGGTTTGCACCCCAGGATCCGCTGGTTAGTTTCCTGATGATGTTGTTTCTAGATGTGACTTTTTCCCTTGTGGCATTACAATGATATTTATAGGTCAGTGTGCGATCCAACGTGACACCAAGATATTTGGGCGTTTTACAATGCTCGAGACGTTCACCTCTCCCTATTACATTTAATGCACGATTTGCCTCCCTGTTCTTTAAGTGGAATGCACAGACCTGCGTCTTGGAAGGGTTCGGCCTTAGGTGGTTTGCCTCATAATACTGGGAGAGAGCTTCCAAGGTACTGACCGACATCATCACAAGTGGCCATAGTAAAGACCGTTTGGGTAGGGTCTTATTGGTCTTCATTTTCTCAGAAGTCCGTTCCGGTTGTTGAAGGATTAGCCGCTGATAGATCAGCGTTGCCCGGGGTGCGCCCGATTGCGGTCCTCGTTTGTGTCTTGCTGTCGCAATTTTCGGGGAGGCACCTTCAATGCAACCCGATTACAAGTAAAATAAAATACAATAACATCAAATCGTACAGTCACGACTCATGTGTAAAGTACACATAAGTCTTCACCAGTTCTGAGATTAATTCTAGACTAAAACTTAGTGCATAATAAAACAACTGGCAACGCGGCGACTCGAGTTCTATGATGGCCGGCTCAGGACCCTTGGGTATCTAAGTTCGCCATTGCGAATACTGGCATGCAACAATGCAAGAGGACGTGCTACTGGGTATTAGAAGTACTGGTTGTATCGCAGTCTGGACCACCACCTCTGAAGGTCTCGCTGTATGGTAGTACAACATGCAATGCGTGGTTTTCATGAGCAATAGAAAGGGCGGAAATGATGTTTATGTTGATCTCTATTCCAATTTTCTGTACAAGTTTTGGAACTATCGGAACCGAGGTGATGCAAAACTTGTTTTGATGTGTGTATTTTGCTTCCCAAAGATCAAAACTAATCTATAAGGGGCGTTCAAAAAGAAACAGGCTGGAGGCATAATTACAGAAACCACTACCTGCATGTTAGAAGTATTGACTGTGGATGTTAAGATAATTGTCCCACTGTGACACAAGGCGGTGAATGGCTGGCCCATAAAACTCTCGTATCTGCGATGTTAGCCAATTCCGCACTTACAGCTGGACGTTGTCGTTCGAGGTGAATCGTTTGCCCCTCAGAGCCTTTTTAGGGGGACCAAAAATGGCATAATCAGAAGGAGATAAGTCCGGACTGTATGGAGGGTGGTTGAGAGCCTCCCATTTGAATTTCTGCAGGAGTGCCGCGACTGTGTTGGCCGTATGAGGCTTTGCATTCTCATGGAGCAGAATGACCCCACGGGCGAGATTGTCTGCTCGTTTTCATTGGATCACATGGCGAAGGTTGGTCAAGATTTGCGAGTAACGCTGGGCATTCACTGTTGTCCCGTGCTGTAGGAAGTGAATCAGAAGAGGCCATCTCGGTCAATGAAGAACGTCAGTATAGGGGCAAACGTTTTACCTTGGACGTCGACGTACAGCTGTACGTGCGGAACTGGTTAATATCGCAGCCCCGGGAATTTTATGAGACAGTCATTCACCGTCTTGTGCCACAGTGGGACAAGTGTCTCAACAGCCAGGGTCAATACTTCTAACATACAGGTACTGGTTTCTGTTATTCCTCCGGCTCGTTTCTTTTTGAACGCCCCTTATACTACGTTAAGGGTCTCAATTCGACTACATTCCATTATCCTCGTTTTGCTTTTCTTGATGTTCATCTTATATCCTCCTTCCAAGACGCAGTCCACTCCGTTCAGTTGCTCTTCCAGGTCGTTTGCTGTTTCTGACAGAATTACAATGTCATCGGCAAACCTCAGAGTTTTTATTTCTCCTCCCTGGGCTCTAATTCCGTCTCCAAATTTTTCTTGAGTTTACTTTACTGCTTTCTCAATATACAGATTGTATAACAATGGGGGGAGGCTACAATCCTGTCTCACTCCCTTCTCAACCACTGCTTTCCTTTCGTGCCCCTCGGCTCTTATAACTGCCATCTGGTTTCTGTACAAATTCTAAATAGCTTTTCGCTTCCAGTGTTTTACCCCTGCCACCCTTAGAATTTGAAAGAGAGTGTTGCAGTCGTCACTGTCAAAAGCCCTCTCTAAGTCTACAAATGCTACAAAAGTAGGTTTGCCTTTCGTTAATCTATCTTCCATGAGAAGCAGTAGGGTGAGTATTTCCTCGTGTGTTCCTAAATTTCTCCGGAATGAAAACTGATCCCTTCCGAGGTCGACTTATACCTGTACAGTTCGGTAATTTTCACAGCTATCAGCACCTACTTTCTTTGGAATTGGAATTATCATATTCTTCTTGAAGTCTGAGGATATTTTGCCTGTATCTTACATCTTACTCACCAGAAGGAAGAATTTTGTCATAGGTGCCTCTCGCAAGGCTATAAGTAGCTCTAATGGACTGTTGTCTACTCCCAGGACCTTGTTTCGAGTTATGGGTTTCTGTGCTTTGTCAAACTCTTGTGCAGTATCATATCTCTCTTCTCATCTTCGTCTGCGTTCTCTTCCATTTCCATAATATTGCCCTCAAGTATATCTCCGTTTTATAGACCCTCTGCATACTCCCTCTACCTTTCTGCTTACCCTTCTTTGCTTAGAACTGGTTTTCCATCTGAGCTCTTAATATTCATACAGGTGGTTCTCTTTTGTCCAAAGGCCTCTTTAATTTCCCTGTAGGCATCATCTATCTTACCCCTAGTGATATTTGCTTCTACATACTTACATTTGTCCTCTAGCCATTCTTGCAGCCGGCCGAAGTGGCCGTGCGGTTAAAGGCGCTGCAGTCTGGAACCGCAAGACCGCTACGGTCGCAGGTTCGAATCCTGCCTCGGGCATGGATGTTTGTGATGTCCTTAGGTTAGTTAGGTTTAACTAGTTCTAAGTTCTAGGGGACTAATGACCTCAGCAGTTGAGTCCCATAGTGCTCAGAGCCATTTGAACCATTCTTGCATATCAATTTTGCACTTCCTATAGATCTCATTTTTTAGTCTTTTGTATTCCGTTTCGCCTGCTTCATTTATTGCATTTTTATATTTTCTCCTTCCATCGATTAAATTCAGTATCTCTTGGGTTACCCAAGGATTTCTACTATCCCCTGTCTTTTTACCTACTTGATCCTCTGCTGCCTTCATTATTTCATCTCTCAATGCTACCCATTCTTTTTCTACTGCATTTCTTTCCCTGTTCCTCTCAGTCACTCGCTAATGCTTCCTCTGAAATTCTCTATAACCTGTGGTTTCTTCAGTTTATCCATGTCCCATCTCTTTAAATTCTTGCCTTTCTGCAGTTTCCTCAGTTTAAATCTGAAATTCATAACTAATAAATTGTTATCAGAGTCCACATCTGCCCCTGGAAATGTCTTACAATTTCCAAAACCTTCCGGTGTCTCCAGGTCTTTTACACGTATACAACCTTCTTTCGTGATTCTTAAGCCAAGTGTTATTATGATTAAATTATGCTCTGTGCAAAATTCTACCATGCAGCTTCCTCTTTTAATCTGTCCCCCCAGTCCGTATTCATCTACTACTTTTCCTTTCTTCCTTTCCCTACTATCAAATTCCAGTCTCCATGACTATTAAATTTTTGTCTCCCTTAACTATCTGAATAATTTCTTTTATCTCATCATACATTTCCTCAATCTCCTCCTCATCTTCGGAGCTAGTTGGCATATAAACTTGTACTACTGCGGTGCGTGCGGACTTCGTGTCTATCTTGGCTACAATAATACGTCAACTATGCTGTTCATAGTAGTTTATCCGCGTTCCTGTTTTCTGTTCATTATTAAACCTACTGCAGCATTATCCCTATTTGATTTTGTATTTAAAACCTGACCAGAAGACTTGTTTCCTCTGCCACCGAACTTCTCTAATTCCCACTGTATCTAACTTTAATCTATCCATTTCCCTTTTTAAATTTTCTAACCTACCTGCCCGATTAAGCGATCTGACATTGCTCGCTCCGATCCGTAGAACGCTAGTTTTGTTTTTCATGATAACGACGTCCTCCTGAGTATTCCCCGCCCGGAGATCCGAATGGGGGACTATTTTACCTCTGGAATATTTTACCCAAGAGGATGCCATAATCATTTAACTATACAGCAGAGCTGCATGTCCTCGGGAAAAATTACGACTGTAGTTTCCCCTTGTTTTCAGCCGTTCGCAGTACCAGCGCAGCAACGCCATTTTGGTTAATGTTACAAAGCCAGCTCAATCAGTCATCCAGACTGTTGCTCCTGAAACTTCTGGAAAGGCTGCTGCCCATCTTCAGGAACCACACGTTTGTCTGGCCTCTCAACAGACACCCCTCCGTTGTGGTTGTACCTACGGTACGGCTGAGGCACGAAAGCCTCCTTACCGACGGCGAGGTTTATAGTTCATAGGGGGCAGAATAGAAAATGTATCTAAACAATATTCACAAATGTTCATCATCGTAGTCAATTTTCTGCTATATTAGCAGGAACTTTCTGTCTCCATATCCTATGATCTATTGATTCCTTCTTAACGTTGCTGTACAAGCTGCCTCCGTTACATCACCTAGGTTGAGAAACTCGCGCTCGCGCTCGCCTTCTGTTCCCTTCCACACATCCAACTAAGACAATTTTTTTTATAAACGTCCATGTCTCTGTGTGCCCAATCCAGTTTCTTCTCCTTTTTTTTTATTACATTCAGGACTTGTTTTTACTCTCCCACTCTTCTCAGTGCCTCCTCATTTTTCACCCTATCGTTCCAAATTATTCTTTCCATCCTCTCCGCCATATGCACATCTTAAGAACCTCCTTAAGAACCTCCTTTTCTCCAAACCTTTGTCTATGTTGCTGCAGAAAATTCTCCTTTTCTTACAAAACGCCTTTCTCGCCATTGTTGTCCAGGTTTTAATTCCTGAGCATCTCTTCCACTCGATTTCTGTCCTGCTTCCGAGGTATTTACAGTTTTGCACAAGTTCCAATATTTCTCCATTCAGTATTATCTTTGATCTTTTATCTCTTCTTAGAGCCATTATTCTTCGTACTGATTTTCACGCCATAACACTTTCCTTTGGCTTCAGTGTATCCACTGTATCCTGTAATTCTTTTTCATCTCGAAGATAAAACAGCTTCCGCTGTAAGCACTTTATTTATTATCACGACACGTTCAGCAGCATTTTAGCGTCATTATCAGGTGCAATAAAATCAAGTCATGCTTTGATCAGAAAAGAGAATGGGATAACGCAGCGTTCATGGTAAGCTAACGATGAACACTGGATTATCCCATTCTCTTTTCTGAACAGAGCGTGACAATTTTATTGCACCTGATGACGCAGCTAAACTGCTGCGGAACCGATCGCGCTTATTAATATAACACTTCCGGCTGAAGCTGTTTTATCTTCAAAGTGATATATCCAGGGTTTGGCTGCCCTGACTACAAATTTTTCTTTTTCATCTATTGCTAGAAGGATCACGTTGTCTGCAAACCTCAAACATCATATTCTTCTTCCCTCCCCCCCCCCCCCCCTTTTCCCCCAGGATTTACCCGCTTGTCTTCCAGTGGGCAGTGGTCAATCATATTTTCTACGTACAAATGGAAAAAGATAAGAGACAGACAGCAGTCTCTCCACTCACTTTCACTATTTTTATTTAAATATAATGATCTTATAAGTCTTCTGATATTTCAGTCCATTCTCTTTTCCCTCATCATAATTGCAAGCTTATGGCAAGTCGCTTTATCGACTGCCTTGTTAAGAAAAATCTGATACGTTGCGCCATTTCCGAATTAACGTTGAATTTAGCCAATCAGTCCGTTGCGCGCGCAAATTCAAGCGGTCGCCAAACGTGTTTTTCGTTCGGTTTCGTAAAACGGAACAAGAAAGCGATGAAAGAGTCGGACGTGGGATAGTAGTAAGGATCGAAATCGAACCAAAGGCTGAACACTCTCGTGCGCTATCATCTACACTCTGAGAACAAATGACAATAATTGTAATTGGCGGGCCACTTGAATTGTGCACGCGACGGCCTGATTGGCTACCTTCAGTGATAATTAACTCTGAAAGGGCGTAACGTATCGAATTTTTTTCTTAACAGTTATTCTCAGCACAGCCTGCCCTGCAACATCTTCACAAGCTTTCCAGTCTGTTTGTGACCGTCCTGTATATTATAGATTCCTTCCCATTTCAATAATCTCTCTCCGAAAAATCGCATGAGTCCACCTGCATCTCTTGTGCCTGTATTCCATCCAAAATCAAGTTTATCCTCAGCCATATTCTCCTCCATTAGCTTCTCTAGTCTTTCGTTAACGGTTCTTAACGTAACTTTGGCTACATGTGAAATAAGGCTAGTTTTCATGTCACTGACTGCGCGGCCCCTCCCGTCGGAGGTTCGAGTCCTCCCTCGGGTATGGGTGTGTGCGTTGTTCAGCATAAGTTAGTTTAAGTAGTGTGTAAGTCTAGGGACCGATGACCTCAGCAGTTTGATCCCTTAGAAATTCACACACATTTGAACATTTTTTGAGGCTAGTTGTTCTGTGCTAGCCGGCCTCGGTGGCCATGCGGTTCTAGGCGCTGTTGTCCGGAACCGCGCGACTGCTACGGTCGCAGGTTCGAATCCTGCCTCGGGCATGGATGTGTGTGATGTCCTTGGGTTAGTTATGTTTAAGTAGTTCTAAGTTCTAGGGGACTGATGACCTCAGATGTTAAGTCCCATAGTGCTCAGAGCCATTTGTTCTGTGCTCACTGCATTTCTTGGTTCCTTGTTCCATTGGTACTGAATCACTGCTGTTGTCCGTCCCTGGTAGCTGAATGATCAGCGCGACAGAATGTCAATCCTAAGGGCCCGGGTTCGATTCCCGGCTGGGACGGAGATATTCTCTGCTCAGGGACTGGGTGTTGTGTTGTCCTAATCATCATCATTTCATCCCCATCGACACGCAAGTCGCCGAAGTGGCGTCACATCGAAAGACTTGCACCCAGCGAACGGTCTACCCGACGGGAGGCCCTAGTAACACGACATTTTTTTTTTTATTGCTGTTGTTGTAAGCCCTCTGACCATTCATTACTGTCATATATTTTGTTATATAGCGTCAATATTTCTCGTACTCCTTGGTTCAAATATTTTACTGTTTCTCTTGGTATCATAAGTATACCTACTGCTTTCCCAATTTTTCATTGCAGCTATTGCACTCTAGTTCTTACACTGTGGCTGTTTGTTCTTTCTCATCATCATCCACAATGTTCAAGGACCTAACTTCCAAGTTGTTGGATTGTAATTCGTGTCACATAGGCCTTTTAAACAGTCCTTCCTTCTCTGGAGGGCGCGCTAGAGATTTTTGTACACTATATTTTCGTCTTAACTGAGAATCTCCGTAGTAACATTTCCCGGTCTGTTTTGTTTGAAGTTGTACAATAAATCACATCTTTCTTTCCTCTCCATTTTCTTTTTTTTTTTAGTTGCGTCGCATTCTCCCTTAAGCGATTTTTTTACCTAGCCCGCTCTGTTGCACTAAGCAGTACGTTATTCACCCTTCGGTAAACCTTTCTTCCATCTTCATTGCATATTCCAATACTCGTTGACATTATTAGGTGGTTCTTAATCTCGTAATTTGTTAGTAAGCTCAAGTGAAGCAGTCCATAAATCTCAGTTTCCCTAATCTGTATTCTCTACATCCCATTTTTTCACCACGACAGTATCCTTCACTTTTTTTCATTTTTAAGGTTCCGTATCATCATCGGTAAAAACGGAACCTTTATAGGATAAGTTTGTTGTCCGGCTGTTTGTTCATACACAAATAATAAACTATTGTTATGATTGAGATATGCAGCAAGGAAAAGAGACCATTTGGAGACTGGATATGGATTTCGGGCAGATACACTGCAGCCAATTTTACTTTCTGTTGGGTGGTAAGAACTGCCTCTTTCTGAAGCTCGATAAGGATTTTACGAGCACTCTGTAAGTATTTCGACAGTGTTGTGTATAGCTTTGCATTAGCTTGTGACTGAAAAACAGTGCAAACCCTGCCACCATGCCAGAGAAACGGTATGGTATGCCATGAATTAGCTGCCAATCAAACAACCACAAGCTATTTAGTGCTACTGAAGACACAAAGTTTCCCAATCCATTCAGAAATGCTTATCTGCGGTTTCGTGGCATCGTAGACAATTGTTTTTGAAATGCGTAAGAATGCTATAGTGAATAAGTCTGCAGTCCAGCTTACAACACAGGCAAGTGATCCTCTTGTCCCCTTCCCGCATCCTCATCCCTTGCTGACGTCGGTGGTAGCAATGTTGTGTACAGCTGCCCAGAAAGCAGGGACTCTTAATGCACAGCGAAGGTCCACATCTACAACATTGATGCCCCTAATATCACCGTTTAGAGGACACTATAAACAATATGATGTGATGTATCCACATCTCCACATTCACATCTGTCTTTTGAAGACCACCATTGTCATGAGCGGTCATTGTGTTTCCAGTATTGTATTTGATGTAAACTGGACCGACATGACATATATTACACTACTGATATTTGCAGAATTTCATTCTCAGTTGCTGTGTCAATGCTGTTTATCTTACAGACAAGAATAAAATTGCGGAGCTGGTAACCATAAGGTCCTAAAGCGCACCGTTGTCGGTTTTGAGATTGTAGCACGAATGCATGCTTCTGACATCTCTTGATCTTAGGATGAACCAGCTTTATCAGTGCCGTACTCCTACACTCTATTCATGATCATTTGCCGAAAGCTGTCCACCCATTTCTCTGATGTTCACTTCCATGTGGGACTAATGCACAAATTGTCATTACCGTAGGAATGTCCACTGGCTGCACCGACACCCATTTCTTCATAAAAACTGGAAGTTCTTGAAGTTATGCTCCAACGTAACCTCACGTTCCATGGTTTCAGCATTCCAGTTTGTAAAATGGACGCCGAGGATTGCCGACCTCACTACCAAACAAAAAGGTGATGTTCATGGTAACAATGTACATTTCAGAAATTTTACAATGAAGACGTTTTCAGCAAGTTGCCATGAAATGCTGTTTAAAGTAATATATTCTTCAATGGAGTCGTGGCAGGCCACATAGAGAAAGAGCATAATTTGTTATTTCACCTCAGTTTGCAGATGGCTTGCGAAATCTAGCGCCCAGGTACGTAGATTGAAGGGAAATATCAACCATGAAACACAAAGACTTAACAAAACTACTACATCAATCGTGAAACACACGACTTAACAAATTTACTACTGCATGCTTGGCGAAACAGACATTTTTGCCTTAACCTCAAACCAGAGAATGTGGTTAATGCAAAGGTTCTTTATGCTGTGGTTATAATTTCAGATTAATTACAAACTAAACAACTGTCAAAAATAAACTATTGCCACTAGTCAATATATGAAAATTTTATGCATTAACATTAATAATCCTAAATATTAATTGAAGTTTCGTAACATGAAGTGGGTACATAGTTTTTGTAGGAAATATAAGATGTGTAGACTTGGGTAAAAAACAAGTTGATGTGCCAGTAAATTTGATTTTCAGGAACATGTATTTTTCCCAGAACTTTGTGTCTGTGCTTTGGGCCCTTATGTTTCTCAGTGTCTCAATTACTCGTCTTTTACACTAAATTTTTACTATTTCCTTTAGGCATAAATATTTCACTTAGTGTTTTAGGCGTCTTCAGCTTGTAGACCACTGAAGATGTGTAAAACTATTAGGCGAAACATTTAAAAAATAATAATAGTTCAGTACAAAATACAAGTAATAGCAGTTCTTACGTACAAGATAAACGGCACTGAAACATATTACAATTATTGATTTGCTTTCTTTCCTTTGCCGACGACAAAAAAATTATATGCAGGCTAAATTTCTTAGTTTTTGTTGCCAGTGTTATTGTTCTAGATGTTCATTACACTCAGATGCATTTAAACGAACCTAGATCGTTTTCCTTGTCTAAGGGGAGAAACACTACCAGAACGAACCCGCTGGTTTATTTTCGGATAGGTGGCAGCCCGGCAGCGCGCCGATTCCATCAGCGACGTCCTTAACGTTGTACAGGATCCGCTATCGGCAATCAGTCGCTAATTAGTTGAGCAACGGCACCGTGCCTCGTCACAGACTCAAAGAGCTCCCTGTTAGCCTGTAATGAGCTCCAGTGTTAGTAGCGAGGAGGGGGGGGGGGGGGGAAAGGGGGGGTAGAGGAAGAAAGGGGGCGAGAAGATTAACGACAAGAAGGTTGAAGCATTGAAGCAGAGAGGGGAGACTTGAGGAGAGTACTACGAGACGAATTTCGAAGATGAACGACTACGAAAGCAAAAATACACACTCACAAAAGATACACACACGCCACTTCCGTCGAAGAACCGGAAGGCGCATTTCCCCTTTTGATTGCTAACGAATCATGCGGCTATTTTCCACACGATTTACTACTTGCTACTGGCATTAGAGTGGAATAATTTTGTCTTCACTTCGTAAATGGTAAGGCAGAAAGCGAGGAGCTAGGAGTGGAAACTGCCAGTAAAAACCCATTTACCTCCACCACCCCCACCCCCACCACCCCTCAAAAAAAATTATTTGACATGACGTCAGTGCTGCTCTTTACAGAAAACAAAATTTACTGAAGTTTTTACCCGTCAGGATTAACGTAAGCGAATTAGAATCACGTACTCTACAGGTACTAAAAGAATCTTCGTTAATGGACCCAGTTTACAATAAGCAGTCTTGGTATGCAGACCGCCTGGTAAGGCGATGCGATTCTGCAATTTTTCCAAAGATTTAAACTGACAATACATGGCAACTGAAACATTCGGAAAACTCTCATGAGGCGTGTAAGCAGTTAAATCATACACAATAAACAAAAATGAAAACAGTAAGTAACCGATAATATTAAATAAAGATCGATTAACATTATAGAGTGGCACAGCAGCTATAGTCATAGGGAAGATGGACATGAGCAGAAATGATTAATGAACATGTAAACACAGTAAACAGGAGTTTTACTTAATTTGTGGCTTTCTCCAAGTTTTGTGAAGAAACTTTGCAAAAGAACAAACGGCAATAAAGTCCAGCTATTACAAGAAACAAAATAAGAGCATCGTGTAGTGTGAGTCTCCCGCTACTAATGCACGAGCGAACAGTCAGTGGGTGAAGCTCGCGTCTGAGATGGGCCGTATAGCAGCTGCAGGCCGTCCTACATCGTGGCGGCAGAGGGCACCCGTGGTTGGAACTGCTGAGGGTGTGGCGCAGCGGGCGCTCACCACTGGATCCGCCGGGTCCCCGCGCGAACGCTATCGGCGTCTGTCGGAAACGTGCATTTCCATCAGTGTGCGATTTGCAAGGGGGGGGGGGATGGGGGGATTTCCCCCCCTCTGCATCAGACCATCCCCTCCTCTGGCTTTAGTTTATGCATCCCAACCTGGGATGTTTATTTCTCACGCACTGGAGTAAAACTTTACATATAAATTAAATTTGTGGAGCCGAACACTGAAAGTTTTTAATATAGTCTTACTATTAATACTATTAATATGTTTGCTTATTAATTTTGAAAAAGTGTTATGTAGTAGTTAAGCATTTCAAAACATTTAGAACCAAATCATCATTCTCATGTTGTCATTATTGCTTTCGTCTAAGGTGCGTCGTAATCCGTTTACTTGCTAGCTTGCGAGGGAAGTTGTGTGGCAGTCATACCGCAGCAGTCGTACCGCAGAGTTGGGTGAGCTGCTGGCTGAAAGACCCACCCCGGGCCCTGACACAGGGTGGTGACCGGCCCGGTATCTGTGCGAACATTCACCGTTAGGCCACCTTTTGGCAACGGTATGGCACGGACTAACGCGCCTGGGACGAAAGCACATATTACTAAATAACGCACCATCGTCTACTTCTAATTCCTAGGATACTGTGGACCTTCTTTAAATGCTCTTCTCTTCCACCATCGTTTTATTTTCCTTTGGTTTTCATTTCCGTTGTTAGCTGCACGTGCAAGTACCAAGTAGGTCGCCGCTGCGATACTTTATCATCCTTTATACTGCAAGACCGACACACGTGTGGCACAAATTCTGTTGCTTTGGTATAAATTAACCTGCCGCATGCAACATACGCCACCAGATGTTGCCTGTTGTAGCATGCTACAAGACGACGCACGCCACATTTCCGTAGCATGCCACAATGTTGCAAGACATCGCCCCAGCGTAAACGAGGCTTTAGAGCTAGGTCTGTATTTTATGGTGGCTGTGATGTGTTGCGTACGAAACTAAAACCTGCAATCAGATCCAAACGACGTAGAAAACTGTAAAGAGGTGTCACCCTGCAGCAAGATAACGCTCGCCCACATTCTGCCAAACGGACAGCCGACGCAATAAAGGAGTTGAGATTCGAGGTGCTGGAACATCCACCATACAGTACAGACCTGGCCCCAAGTGATTTTCACATGTTTGGACCTTTAATGGAAGCACTACAGGGAAGAAGATTAGAAAGTGATGAAGACGTCACTGCTGCGGTGCAAAATTGGTTACAGATGCAACCGAAAAACGTATTTTCTGATGAAAAAAAAAAACTCATAAAACGTCGGGAAAACTGCATTGAAGTCTAGGGAGGTTTCATAGAAAAATAACGCATGTTTCAGTTTTATATCATCAGAATAAGTACAGCTTTTCACAAATGTGCTTTACTTTTTGAATTCCCATCGTATAGCTGTATGTAGATGATTTTGTAAATAAACTTTACCAATAATGTACTTTTAAAGATATAACAAGGGATAGCTTTTCTGACAGTGCATACGCGTGAATAGTGAGTTTCGGCATTAACATCTATTTATAAATAACTGTTTAACCATGGGTAACGCCACGGTCCAAGCTAGTAACATACGTAATTATACTAACCCCCAAGACATCCCCCCTTACTGGTAAAAGCACAAATCGCACTCTGTTTTGCATTGCCAGCTGTGAGACGCTGGTGAGGATGGTATCGATCTATGATACCAGAGCTTAAATAACATTCCAATACCTTCACTGTACCATTGCAGAGTGAATCGTAAAAACTCTGCCTCACCTCGCGTCAGCAAGAAGAGAGTATGCCGTCCAAGAAGCAGTGGCGGAGGAGGGTGAGGTGGGAGGAAATGAGATTCAAAGAGAACTTATGCGCCCTCCCCAATTTATCAGTATACACTTGATCAATGCAACCCGCCCTGCTGGCACAGTTTAACTTCTCTGCTTATTTGCTACACCCCAAAGACTGGCGAACGTGGCCTAGAAGGCTACTAATTCCTGTCACCTGTAAGTTAAACCATGCACACAAATTTATCATCGATTCGCTTTCACAAACAGGATTTGGATATAGGAACAAAACTCTTTTCCTTCCTCGAGGCTGGCTACTGTCTCAAACATATAGCCAAAGGCAGTGAAACAACTCGATAACGAGGCAAATTATATGAAAGAGATCTAACAGATCCATTTCTCGCTTACATCATTTATAAATATTGTGAACGTAACGGACGGCCTTATAGAACTCCCTTGGAGTTACTTTAACATTTGACAGTTTGTCCCCATTAAGAACGACATGCCACATTCTGTTATCTACAAGTTCCTCAACTAAACGACAAGCTGATCCAACATTTCATAACTTCCTTTTTCGTCCCTATGTAACAGGACAGAGCTGTGTCGATGCCTTCCGGAAGCGAAGAACCTAAGCGCTGGTTATTGCTGCCTTTTGGGTTTCTTAGACGAACAGAGGGCGGTGATTTCACAAAATCGCTGTTTGTGGAATCAGTGTTGATTCCCACAGAGGAGATTTTCGGTCTACGAAAGTATCATAACATACGATCGTAAAATGTGTTCTGTAATTCCAAAACTGATTTATGTGGGTCATATTTGTCTTACGTGATTCGCATTTGTGCAACGACCCTTTTTGAAAACGGGAACGATCTGTGTCTCTTTCTGATCGCTTAGAACACTTCATTGCTCCAATGCCCTACGATAAATTGCTATTAGAAGGGGAACAAATTCTTTCGCTTAATGTATACAGAACTGTATACGCGTCGCATCAGGTCCAATCGTCTTTCCTCTGCTGAACGGTTAGTATTGAATTTTTGTTTCGCGATCATTTATCTCAATATGTGTCACTCAAGCGGCGACTGTCAGCAGAAACCTTAGTGAGATCTTGCACGATGGAACAAACATGGACGATAGAAATCAGTATTTTGGCGTTCTTCCTTTTAGTCTAGATTTGAGCGTCAGTATTATCACTGAATGTCTGAGTATTTTATTTCCATCGAATTACTGACTTTACATAAGACAGCAACAAATAAAGTGTCAGCTGATCCCTGGTCAAAATTTCACTTTAGAATTCAGAGCCCGCATCTCGTGGTCGTGCCGTAGCGTTCTCGCTTCCCACGCCCGGGTTCCCGGGTTCGATTCCCGGCGGGGTCAGGGATTTTCTCTGCCTCGTGATGGCTGGGTGTTGTGTGCTGTCCTTAGGTTAGTTAGGTTTAAGTAGTTCTAAGTTCTAGGGGACTTATGACCACAGCAGTTGAGTCCCATAGTGCTCAGAGCCATTTGAACCATTTTTAGAATTCAGAGAACGGTTCTCGCATTCCTATTTCTACTCGCATTTGATCTTTGTTCGGGCTTTGTTTGTCAACAAGCCTAAGCTTCGTTTAAATTCATTTCCTCGTTAATCACATAGTACTGCAAGTCTCATTCAGTCTTCCTTCAGCTAATATCCTTTCCGTTATGTTTCCAGTTCACTTATATTAAATGAAGCTGCGAGGTTTGAGGCGCCATGTCACAGATTGTGCGGCCCCTCCCGGCGGAGGGTAGAGTCCTCCCTCGGTCATGGGTGTGTGTGTTGTTCTGCTAAGTTAGTTTAAGTAGTGTGTAAATCTAGGGACTGATGACCTCAGCAGTTTGGTCCCTTAGGGAGTCACACACATTTGAACATTTTATTAAATGAAAAATAACAAAGTCGACTTTCCTTTATCAACTTTCTTCACCATCTCCTCATTTGAGATATTATTTGTCCATATTACCTTTTCCATTTTTCTAACATCAGATTTCGAAATTTTCCATATACCCCCTTCCCTTTCACTCATTGTTTCCGAACCATACGAACAATACTGCAAATAAAGCTCTTTAGTAATAGCTTTTGTACTTCCAGATCCAGCCTGGTAGTCATCAGTTGCCTCTTCCTTATTAATACAGCCTTTGCAATGCGATATCTTCCGCAAACAGGGTACCTAAGTCTTTGGAGTGGTCAGTATTTTCTGTTGCTTACCTCCCTATGAAGTTTGCAGGTATCTTTATGGCCTGATGTTATCGTTGCTTATGATTTGCCCAAGTAAGCTTTTGTTCACAAGACAATGCATTGCAAACTTTTTTGCTGGCTTTTGAGCAGTACTAGGTTATCCACATAATTAACGTCCCTGATGACTTTTTATTAGATTACAGTATCTTCCATAACTACCGAATTTCGTTCGTCTGACATTCTCTGTGAAGGTAAAACACGATGGCTGATCACCTTTGCGATACAGATCTTACTGTGTACTCCCTCGGAGATGGTTCTCATCGTTTTAGTATAGTTTTAGACATGCTGACAGAATATGTTAAAAAAAGTTTATTTTCATAGATTTGATAGAATAAGGCATATGACTATATTCTGCAGACAAAAATTGAAAGATATATAAAATAACAAAACTATCACAGCGTCTAAGTGGTACAAGAAATACGAGGGCGTGCTGAAAAGAAATCCTGCGTTTTTATGTGAAAATTCTAACAGCTTTTTAAATAAAAGAAACGTTATTAACATTCTACTTTATTGTTGATGTCTACATATTTCAAGCCCTCTGACGCTAGAGGACTCCGAATTGTAGCGTGTAACATGGCGCTGAGTAACATAACTATATCAGGCTTGAGAAACATCGTGCTGTAATTGCGTTTCCAACCCACATGGAGTATCGTCTCCTTTAGCGTGATAATGCAAGATCACACACGAGCGCCGCGACATCTACAGTGGTCATTCGCCATACAGTTCCGACGTGGCTCTATCCGATTTCCATGTGTTTCCATAACTTAAAGAACGCCTTGGAGGACTTCACTAGTGAAGAAGTGGTACGAACAGAGGTGAAGTTGTGGCTCCATCAACGAAATCAAACATTCTACAGTGACGACATCAACAAACTGGTCCCTTATTGGGAGAAATGTGTTTGTTGCCAAGTTGACTATGTTGAGAAATAACTATGTAGGCATGAAGAATAAAGATGTAGAATGTTAATAAATTTTGTTTCATTTAAATAGCCTTAAGAGTTTTTATGTAAAAAATTTGGAGGCGTTACTTTTCATCACACCCTCGTACAAAAGGAGAAACAGTCCAGATTTGTTATAGAAGATGGTTTTGAAAAAAAAATGCTGCAAAGTGAAAATTGCCTTTAATGATCTATCCTACCAGACACATCGTATTTAATATAGCGATGCCTGCATAACAGAAAATATAAGAGAGGATGTACCTGATGATGAAATTTTGTTATGTGGAAGATAAAGCAATTGCCTTGGAAAAAAATTAGAAGACTGAGAAAAACTTTCAAATAGAGAACGGACAATCGACATAAATAATTCCAACTACACAACATGGGAGTAAGAGGAATCGCTTGAGCGAAGGCTTGGAAATTTAAGTTCATAACTTACAGGAACAATACATTTTCTATTGATCTTTAATGGGTGAAAACTATGCCATAGGATGAAAAATTATAAGCAGTTTCGAATGGGTGGATGAATGTTCGGAATATTTTGCTACGAAGAACAAACTCTCACAATAAATGAATGTGTTTACAAAACTATCATGAGGATGTCAATAATACAGAGAAATGAGTATTAATCTTTGTATAAGTATGACATCCAAACCTCATCCGTCGCGGGAATGAAATGAATACTCTGATTGACATGTGGAGAATCAGAGGAATACAGACCGAGTGATGATATCATTACAGGAACAGCGTAAGTGGCAAAAATAGAACATAAAATACAATAATGGAATGTGAGGTCGGACTGACGCAATGGACCAAGTGGAGATCCTTGCAGCCAGTAGCGACCAAAATAGAACTCTAAAACTGCGGAGAAAGTAGAAAATGTTTATGTGCAGTGAGTGTCACCGTATTAGCCTAACACCTATGAAACCTATGATACAGGTTTGGATACAGAGAGGTAAAAGTAATAATCTGTTGGTGACTGCACTTTCGAATAACTATTTATTCTCTCCAGAGTACAACAGATGGTTTTATATCTATGCTGTTTTATGGCAGAAAGCGCATATGATGTGTTAGACGGTTCAAAGGAATGAAAGGAAGCGATATCTGTTTGTTGGTGATATGTACTTTCCGTCTGAATCGTGTGAAAATCACATAGGCTGCTAATTTTTTTAGATAGATATCATAAACTGTAAATAAATACAAGCTACTAAATACGTAATTATTATCTACACTTTATGAAATATAAGGATACCGTAAAAGTGTCTTTACGAAGGAAGGAGATCCCGTCGGTATATGTCCCATCTGATGCAAAGGATTAAATATGCGGAGCAATACAGCATCAGTACGTGCCAAGAACTGGTAAGGCTTACACACAGCCTGTGACACGAGACTTATACCTTGTAACATCCACATTTTTTTTTTTTTTTTTTTTTGTCATCAGTCTTCTGACTGGTTTGATGCGGCCCGCCACAAATTTCTCTACTGTGCTAACCTCTTCATCTCAGAGTAGCACTTGCAACCTACGTCCTCAATTATTTGCTGGATATAACAGAACGTAAAATCATGTATGTCTGTAATTTCTTTACGTGTAATGTTTTATGTAAATATAGCCTTTGACTGCGAGTTTAGCAACTAAGAGACTGTTATGTTTGGTCACGCAGGAAGGAGGTGGATCTTTGGAAGAGGTGGTTGGCGGTCTTTTGATCTGGAGCGGGGGTTGGAGGGATGATACAGATGTGGTGGAAAACAATGTCTTATCATATTAGTGTAGAAGTGTTAAATTTGAATAAATGAATTAAATAGCGATGTGCAAAACTAATGTAACGCTTGCTCTCTAAAAATCAAAATACCTCGTCGCCCTACAAACCAGTTAGTCTCATCCAAATACAAAGAAAACCGCGGGAACTTCGCAGTGGAATCACCTCTAGACTTCACGAAGACAACAACGCAGCCATCGATGAGTTAAGTACCAGACTGTTCGTACTTGTTAACGACCTCGGACTATAAATTTGAATCTCCTGTAGTTCCTGAAGTCACCATGTGAACAAAGGAGTAGGACAACTTATAGACTGTGGAAATTTTAGGAAGAGGTCTGTGAAACTTGGAGGCTCGTCCGGGATATTACAGTTAAGTGCGATGAGACTAATTGTGCTTTGTTTGCAGGACATCACAAACTTTATAATTCGTAAAACATGAATAACATTGAACACGTTTCCTGGACCAGAAAAAGTAGTGTGAGAACCAACAAAATGCTGGCTTATCGGAGAGGTGGACCTGTGATCGACGTCGTGGTGTGAAAAGATAAGTACAATTCTTCTTTGTTTTAAACTTTTCGTCAAGACTGTGTCCAAACACGTGGTGTCATAATGACGCTATCAGAAGAAATTAAAAAGGAAGTGGGAGAAATGTTAGATTCGAACGTGTGTGGTGTAAGTAACGATCCAGATGACTCACAAACCGAAAGAAAACCGGATCAACAGGACTGGGTAAGGTTACTCTTTGCCAGAATGGGACAAATGCAGTCAGAATTAACAATGGCAATGAATTCAAATAGTGAATTCCTAGAATCGAAAATAAATGCATCCAGTGAATCGCTAGAAGCGAAATTAAACTTAGCTAGTGAATCGCTGGAAGCAAAAATTAAAAGCAACGGTGATGTACTGAAAGAAGAGATCTCAAATTTAAAACTTCAATTAGAAGAAAGTTTGAAGGGCGTGAACTCCAAAATTGAGGCTATAGAAAATAAGTTTGTGATATTAGAAAATAAATTAGCCACAGTTAGCTCAAGTCAAGGGAAAGAGATTGAAAGGGTAACCTCAGCTCAAAGAACTGTGGAGGAGATGGTAGACAAATTAATTCTAGATACAGAATCAAAAGTTAATTCCTTAGATGCTGAATAAAATAAGATACAAGAGTCTGTAACACGTAATTTAAGGACAATAGACAAGAGATTCACTGAAATGCAAGATAATTTTGTGTCTAGAAATTTATTTATGAATGGTGGAAGTGTGTGGAGTAATTCACCTGTAAAAAGTTTTCCTTGTGATAATTTACACCCTGTAGGCTTCTTACAACAGTGCTCTGACAATCTTGTTCCTGGTATGTCTGATAATCTAAAGATTAAAATGATTTCTTTAGATCTAATGGTTGTTTTGGGCACAAGCCATGCCATAAGGTATTTTACTGAAAAACTTATATTAAAAGATTGTGAGAGATGCCTTCATTCCACAGTTCACTTAATATACAGGGTGATTCAAAAAGAATACCACAACTTTAGGAATTTAAAACTCTGCAACGACAAAAGGCAGAGCTAAGCACTATCTGTCGGCGAATTAAGGGAGCTATAAAGTTTCATTTAGTTGTACATTTGTTCGCTTGAGGCGCTGTTGACTAGGCGTCAGCATCAGTTGATGCTAAGATGGCGACTGCCCAACAGAAAGCTTTTTGTGTTATTGAGTACGGCAGAAGTGAATCGACGACAGTTGTTCAGCGTGCATTTCGAACGAAGTATGGTGTTAAACCTCGTGATAGGTGGTGTATTAAACGTTGGTATAAACAGTTTACAGAGAATGGGTGTTTGCGCAAAGGGAAAAGTTCTGGACGGCCGAGAACGAGTGATGAAAATGTAGCACGCATCCAGCAAGCATTTGTTCGCAGCCCAGGAAAATCGACTCGCAGAGCTAGCAGAGAGCTGCAAATTCCACAATCAACTGTATGGAGAGTCCTACGAAAAAGGTTAGTTATGAAACCTTATCGTCTGAAATTGGTTCAAGCACTGTCTGCAGCTGATAAGATTAAAAGAATCGATTTCTGTGATTTTATCCTTGCTCAATTGGAAACAGATGAATCTTTCGTTTCAAAGATTGTGTTTAGTGATGAAGCAACTTTCCACACTAATGGGAAAGTCAACCGTCACAATGTCTGTATATGGGGCACTGAGAATCCGCGGGAAACAACTCAGTATGAACGTGACTCGCCTAAGGTGAACGTTTTCTGTGCCATTTCAGCCAATAAAGTTTTTGGTCCCTTTTTCTTCGAAGGTGCTACTGTAACTGGACTACAGTATCTGGAGATGTTAGAGAATTGGCTGTTCCCTCAGCTCGAACAAGAAGCACAACAATTCATATTTCAGCAGGATGGAGCGCCACCACATTGGCACTTATCTGTCCGTAACTACCTGAACGTCAACTACCCGAGGCGATGGATCGGCCGCCAGGCAGCCCGTGACAGAGCACTTCATCACTGGCCTCCAAGAGGCCCTGATCTTACCCCCTGCGATTTTTTCTTATGGGGGTATGTTAAGTATATGGTGTTTCGGCCACCTCTCCCAGCCACCATTGATGATTTGAAACGAGAAATAACAGCAGCTATCCAAACTGTTACGCCTGATATGCTACAGAGAGTGTGGAACGAGTTGGAGTATCGGGTTGATATTGCTCGTGTGTCTGGAGGGGGCCATATTGAACATCTCTGAACTTGTTTTTGAGTGAAAAAAAAACCTTTTTAAATACTCTTTGTAATGATGTATAACAGAAGGTTATATTATGTTTCTTTCATTAAATACACATTTTTAAAGTTGTGGTATTCTTTTTGAATCACCCTGTATTCTAAAGATACCGCTGACAATGTTTTCTGCCATCATAAGAGTGAGTTTAACTAAGATGCATTAAGTCAGTACTACTAAAGTAAACTTGAGTTTATACATATACTATATAATTATCTACCATCTTAACACGGCTCTGCATTAAATATAAGGTGCCAGTTAGCTATAAGTCCATTACACTTATTACTCAATACAGCCAAAGTAACCTTCAAATTGTATATTATGGGGAGTATATATATAACTAAGATCACTTGGGAAACCAATTTTATTACTAAATTTCAGAACTGGAAATTTTATTATGATGTGTGCATTAGATATAATTTATTCCACAGTGACACACAATCCATGCATGGCATGCATGGATTGTGGAATATAATGTCTTATTTCATATTAGTGTAGAAGTGTTAAATTTGAATAAATGAATTAAATAGCGATGTGCAAAACTAATGTAACGCTTGCTCTCTAAAAATCAAAATACCTCGTCGCCCTACAAACCAGTTAAGCTCATCCAAATACAAAGAAAACCGCGGGAATTTCGCAGTGGAATCATCTCTAGACTTCACGAAGACAACAACGCAACCATCGATATGAGTTAAGTACCAGACTGTTCGTACTTGTTAACGACCTCGGACTATAAATTTGAATCTCCTGTAGTTCCTGAAGTCACCATGTAGACAAAGGGGTAGGACAACTTATAGACTGTGGAAATTTTAGGAAGAGGTATGTTAAATGGAGGTATTCCAATATCTGTCTTCCTCTGCAGTTTTTGCCGTCTACAGCTCCCTTTAGTACCATGGAAGTCATTCCCTCATGTCTTAACAGATGTCCTATCATCCTGTCCCTTCTCCTTATCAGTGTTTTCCACATGTTCCTTTCCTCTCTGATTTTGTGCAGAACCTTCTCATTCTTTACCTTAGCAGTTCACCTAATTTTCAACATTCGTCTGTATCACCACATTTCTAATGCTTCGATTCTCTTCTATTCCGGTTTTCCCACACTGCATGTTTCACTACCATGCAATGCCGCACTCCAGGCGTACATTCTCAGAAATTTCTTCCTCAAAGTAAGGCGGATATTTGATATTAGTAGACTTATCTTAACCAGGAATGCCCTTTTTGCCGTTGCCAGTCTGCTTTTGATGTCCTCCTTGCTCCGTCCGTCACTGGTTATTTTACTGCCTAGGTAGCAGAGTTCCCTAACTTCATCTACTTTGTGACCATCAATCCTGACGTTAAGTTTCCAGCTGTTCACATGTTCACATTTCTACTACTTCTCATTACCTTCGTCTCTCTTCGATTTACTCTCAGTCCATACTCCGTACTCATTAGACTGTTCATTGCGTTCAGCAGATCATGTAGTTCTTCTGCACTTTCACTCAAGATAGCAATGTCATCAGCGAATCGTATCATTGATATCCTTTCACCTTGCATTTTAATTCCAGTCCTGAACATTTCATTTTTTTCCATCATTGCTTCCTCGATGTACAGATTGAACATTGTAGCTACATTCTTGTCTTACACTTTTTTAATACGAGCACTTCGTTCTTAGTTGTCCACACTTATTATTCCCTCTTGGCTGTTGTACATATTGTATTTGACCCGTCTCTCCCTATAGCTTACCCCTACTTTTTTCAGAATTTCGAACATCTTGCACCATTTTATATCGTCTAACGCTTTTTCCAGGTCTACAAATCATGTGATCATGTCTTGATTTTTCTTTAGTCTTGTTTCCAACGTCAGAATTGCCTCCACAATACAGGCTTTTAATGTTTCCTTGTGGAACGACGTTTCATGTTGATACTACTTGACTCCGAATACAACTGTACTTGCTGCTGGGGGAATACTGTATATTTTTTAAATTTTTTTTTCGTTTTGGCGTCTGAGCAGGACTCATACAACCATTATCATACAAGTAAAGTTTAACACATTGAAGAGCAATGTACACACTGGATTTAACACGTTGTATATCTACACAAACATAAAATCATACTGAAGGTTGACCTTGAGGTATCGTCCAAAGATCGCTGTGCCACATCAAAGACGGCAACGTACATCGATATTACAGACATTAGCGATGTCTCGCTGCAATCCGCAGTGACAAATGGGAGAGGCTCTCGCTGAGCATAGCAGCTCCCTCGCACAGAGGTCAATACAAAGCCGAACATAGAAGCGCTCTGCCCAGTTCGTGACCTCAGTTGAAGCAGTCATCATTATCGTGTAGCACTACTAAGTTATTCATACCTCAGATGGAAATGTACTTTTGTAAAAGTTGAACATTGTACCTCAATAGAACAGTTTGGTAATTAGTGCACCTGGTGATGCTTTAATAGTCTGTAACGGTTGTAAATAATCAAGTTCTCCTGTGCAAAGGATTGTATCAAGTTCAGTAAATCTTTTTATCATTTTCGTAATAAAGAGAACTAATATTTCGTATGTTGTAGTTCCCATGAGCCCCCTCCGAGAACAATCACAGAACCCACAGCTATGGTTGGACGTTTCTGGTTTCGTCTAATCATGACAACCTGCTCTTCCAAGAAAAAGCAATATAAAATGCAATACATTCTAAAATCTTTCAACAGACCACTACGATGACCCATGTCGGCAAACAGTAACTGATGGTGGCCAGAGACCACAGGAGGTTACTTGTAGGGCTGTATCTGTTGGTGCAGCCGTAAAAGATATGACTGACATCCGGTTCTTCACCACAGTCGCAGAATTGGGATGCGACCAGACCAAGGCGATGTAGATGCTTCCAGTAACAGCCGTTGTTGAATGTGGGCGCCTTATAGTGTTCGTGAGTCTTTTGTAACAGCGATGTTTCTCTTGTTAGAAGTTAGTAATCAGCACTGGATTCACTTTGGCATAATCTTTGCCTTTGTATTTGCAGGTTTGTGGCCATTCTATGTTTCACTTCTCTCTGTTTACTGATTCAATAACTTTTAAAACATCTGTAACTGGAAATTCCATGTGTCACTCCTTTCCGCCATAGACTGCTGCTTCGGAGTACTGGACGAGTAAAAATGGTTCAAATGGCTCTGAGCACTATGCGACTTAACTTCTGAGGTCATCAGTCGCCTAGAACGTAGAACTAATTAAACCTAACTAACCTAAGGACATCACACACAGCCATGCCCGAGGCAGGATTCGAACCTGCGACCGTAGCGGTCGCTCGGCTCCAGACTGCAGCGCCTAGAACCGCACAGCCACTCCGGCCGGCACTGGACGAGTACTAACTAGTGAAGCAACGACCGTCACCAACGCGTACGTGTCTTGCACCTTAACTCAGCTCTCCTCTGCGTCAAACGCAGTAAACAGCGTGTGAATGTTTTGCCGCTGTTTCCAGGAGGTCCAGGAATTGATCTTCACTTTTTGATTTGACTCCTTCTGGCACTTGCACTCTGAAGATGTAGTCTTCAGTCGGAAGATTGCTTTGCTGCAGCTCTCCAGATCTGTGCAGGCTTCTTCATTTCCGAAAAACTACTGCAACATACATCCACTTGAACCTGTTTAGTATATTCAAGCCTTCGTCTCCCTATCCAATTTCTAGCCCTCTAATTCCCTCCATTGCAAATAATACCATTCAAGCTGTCTATCCCCTCTTGTAGTCAAATTATACCATGAAGATCTTTTCTTCCTGATTCATTTCGGTAACTTTTCATTAGTTACACAATCTGTCCACCTAATGTACAAGCAAAAACACAAGTTTTCAGAAGCATCTATTCTAGAATGAGATTTTCACTCTGCAGCAGAGTGTGCGCTGATATGAAACTTCATGGCAGATTAACACTGTGTGCCCGACCGAGACTCGAACTCGGGACCTTTGCCTTTCGCGGGCAAGTGCTCTACCATCTGAGCTACCGAAGCACGACTCACGCCCTGTCCTCACAGCTTTACTTCTGCCAGTATCTCGTCTCCTACCTTCCAAACTTTACAGAAGCTCTCCTGCGAACCTTGCAGAACTAGCACTCCTGAAAGAAAGGATACTGCGGAGACATGGCTTAGCCACAGCCTGGGGGACGTTTCCAGAATGAGATTTTCACTCTGCAGCGGAGGATAGAAAATATAGAGGGAAAAAGCAAGGAAACTGTTCCTGATACAGAGAAATTTGTTAAAATCTAATACAAATGTAAATATTAGGAAGTCTTTTCTTAAGTTGTTTGGAATGTAGACTTATGTGGAAATGAAAAGCAGGATAAACAGCAAGAGAATATAAACTTTTCAAAAGTGGCACTACAGAGTAACAGTGATAGATCAAACAACTAACGACGATTTACCAAACTGAACTGGCGAAAAAAGTTCGTTATGGTACAATGTGACTAAAAGAAGGGATCGGTTGATAGGATACACACTGAGGCATCAAGCAAGAGTCAATTTGGTAATGGAAAGAAGTGAGTGGGTGAAATTCATAAATGGAGACCAAGGCATTACTACTGCAAGCAGGTTCAACAGGATGTAGGTTGCAATAGCCATAGAGAGATGAAGAGGCTTGCATGGGAAAGGCCCAAATGGAAAACATCATCAATCCAGTCTTTGGATTAAGACCACTGCTACACAAACAATAACAATATATACGAGGTGTCCCAGAAATGTTGTGACAAATTTCGAGGGCTCGTAGAGACCTTCTTGAAGAAAAAATCGAGGAGCGAAATCTGTATCCAGAACGTCATTCAACAGCGCTAGGGAGCGCCGAAGTTATAGGCGCCAGCGCCTACTACTAGGCCACCCCTTTGGCAGTAAATGTGACATGTCCGCTAACCGACTGTAGCTAGAGCGTTTCGCAGTGTTGTTTGTTATTCAGTGATCGTGGCTGATTGCCACGATAGCCAGTGGGGAAGATGGAGATAGCTGCTGTGTAGAAAGGTTTTGATTCCTATGAATGTGATTCTCTGTTGCCTTGGTGGATGACAGTTTTGGACATGGGTTTCAAATCACAGTTTATTTTTCTCCTGGAACATCTTTAAAATCTCCAATGTTTATCGGTATACAGGAGAAAAATAAACTACAGATGGAAACCCATGTCTGAAGTCATCATTCAGCCAAGAACAGAACAGCGCATTCATGTGGCATTGTTGGATGACATTTTCGGGCATGGATTCCTACCTTTAATTTGTTGCTCAAGACACCCTCTACAATCCCGCTAAATTTGTCGCAACAAATACTTTTACAGACTTTAAGAACTTATTCCTTACACCAAAACAAGAGAAAAAGTTCATATAAACATATTTCCAAAAATCCTTGGTTTTCGAGTTATTGATGAAAATCGGCGTTCAACGGCTTTCCAGGTACAACCCAGCAACTTCACTTATTTATGCACCCATTTTATTCATTGTGTCCTAGACGGCGTTTTGTTGCCAGGGAGAGTTGTTTACATTCTCTCACGCATCTGTCTTCAACGTGTCCTTGTGTACATGTACTACAGGTAATGAGTTAACTGGAAGTGCTCCATTCAGACATGGCAGAGTTTCATTTCATAAGCAGACAGATATATTTTTCATGTGCAATCACTTGAATGTTAATGGACATGGGGCTCCGAGCATGTATCAGACGGTATTCCCACACCAAAGATAGCTGAGTCATTCAGACTTTGCTATCGTGTGCCATCGCACCGGTGACACAGGATCTGTAGCACCACAGACTATTGACCACGGAAGATCACGTGTCGCTCGTATGCCTGACCAGGAAAAGCATGTCCTACGGGTTGTCGAGGAAGAGCCAGGTATCAATGTAAGACAAGTGGCTCTGCCGTATGGTAAATCTCCAAATTCAGCATGGAGGATAGTTCACGAGCAATTCATGCATCTGTATCATTTTCAACGGGAGCAGGATCTTACGCCCGCCGGTCAATGCCAATCCGTCGTTTGTCTCCTCATTTTTGTTTACAGATGACACAACGTTTGGAAGAGATGAAATAACAAATTTCCACAATCAACACGTATGAGCCGATCGAAATCGCCATGCTACAGTGCAGGCTTGACATCGACATCAGTTTAAGATTAACATTTGGGCTGGAATTTTAGGTGACTGTCTGGTAGGGCCATATGTTACCCCAGTACACAGTACAGGTGCTGTCTACAAGGACTTCATTCAGGGCACCCTCCATGACTTTCTAGAAGATGTACAGCTGCACATAAAGAGAAACATGTGTTTTATGCATGATGGAACTCCAGCACATTTGAGTCCCGTTGTTCTGGATGCACAGGCTGGTATCTATCACGACAGATGGATAGGCAGAGGAGGATCAGTTCCGTAGCCTGCATGTTCTTCTGACCTCAGTCCTCTGGATTATTATCGTCGGGTGCCACTTAAACAACTGCTCTATGCCGCAGACCAAACAGATGCAGAACTCTTCATCGACATGGAAGCCTCGGAAGCCATTCGAAAACGCCAGGGAGTATTTGGAAGTATGTGACAGTCCATTATTCGACGATTCCATGTGTCCTTAGAAGCAAGATGAAGACATTTCGAGTAATTATTATGAATTTATGTCTTTACGAGCTCCAGTCCCATAAATTGTAAACTTTGATTAATGACTCAAAAATGAAGTATTTCCGGACATACGTTTCTATGAGCTTTTTTCCTGGGTTGGTATAAAGAACATTTCCCCAAAATTTATAAAAAGTATGTTTGAAACATCGTGCACACAGTGTAATTCAGCATTCGCTACATATGGGTTTTATGCAACCTGCAACATCAGCTAATAACAGGCGCAAGATTTTTATATTCTTTTGCTCGCTACACGCAAACTACTAGTCCTACCGAAAAAATGTACAGGGCCTTTATATAGGAAATGTAATGTAGTAAAATTTGTAGTGTGATACGTTTTCCTAGAGTCCGTAGTTTTCGAATTATTCGAGGAAGACGTATAAAAGTGACCCTCAAACTAGTTTTTCTCGAATAACTCGTAAACCGTGGCCTCCAGGGAAAACGTATCCCATTACAAAATTTAACAACATTAAATATCCTACACAAAGATACTGTTCATTTCCCCTATAGGACTAATAGGTTGCACGTAACCAGCGAGAGAATATGAAAATCTTGCACGTGGATTCTGAAAATGTTGCAGATTGCATAAAACCCACAGGTACGGACAGTTGAGTCACCCAGTATATTTTACTCGGCAAAGTGAGGCGAAGACCAGACCGTAGTGGGAACGTACTTGCCCATGTGCCTAGGTACAGAGATATGCCAGTTCAAAGTGGTACATGTTTACAAATGGTTCAAATGGCTCTGAGCACTGTGGGACTTAATATTTGAGGTTTTCAGTCCCCTAGAACTTGAAATACTTAAACCTAACTAATCTAAGGATATCACGCACATCCATGCCCGAGGCAGGATTCGAACCTGCGACCGTAGCGGTCGCGCTGTTCCAGACTGAAGCGCCTAGAACCGCTCGGCTACAACGGCCGGCTACACGTTTACACCTCGCAGTACCAGTACAGAAAGTATTCGCAGACAAAGTTTTCACAAAAAGGCGTAAGAGGTTGCTCTTAATGAAATTACATACATTTATTGGTGATGAGGATGGAGAACAGTGCAGACACAGCCGACGACAGAGAGTGCAAGGAGCCAAGTTATCAGGTAGTACGTAAATTGTAGAAGGATGGACACAATTCCGAGGTGAGTGGAATTCAAGTACCCAGCCCAAAGACAAACAAGTGAAGTGCACACAATAAAATATACCGACGGGAAAAAATCTCAACACCAAGAGGAGTTGTGCGACATAAACGAAAGTTGCAAGGCGTGTTTTTATATCTGAAATGTGATGTTTATTCAACACTCAAGCCGGTCACATAGGAGTGGCGCTAGTAGTGCCACAGTGAGGACGCAAATCAGGTTTGCATTAAATACACGCTGTAACGGTCGTGAGTCTTTGTTACCTTTGAGAGTGAGTGTGGTGAGGTGATGTTAATCAAGAATGCCTTTAAGGCGACAGGTATCAGTACCTCACTGAGTTTGAACGAGGTCGTGTAACAGAGCTACGAAAAGCTGTATCTAGCTTCTGCGGTACGGCAGAAAGACTTGGCAGGAATGTAACCACTGTACATGACGGCTGATAGCAGTGGCCACGAGAATGTACGGGCGCAATAAGACTGGGTTCTGGTCAGCTATGTAGTGCTGCCGAGAGGATAGACGACCGTGTTCGGTGTACGGCTCTGGCACATTATACTGCATCTGCAGCAGCAATTCGAGCAACGTTTGTACCAATGTGACACAATGAACTGTTACAAATCGGTTACTTGAATGACAACTCAGAACCAGTCGCCATGTAGCGTGCGGTCCGCTGACCCCAAACCACCGCCCTTTTCGAGTCAAGTGGTGTCAAGCGACAGCCCATTGGAGGGCAGGGTGGAGGTCTGTTGTGTTTTCTGATGAAAGCTGGTTCTGCCTCGGTACCATAATGACTGTGTCTTAATTAGGAACAGGCCCGTTGAGAGCCTGCAACTACACTGTTTGCTTGCTAGACAAACTGAACCTGCACCTGGAGTTATGGTGTAGGGTGTGATTTCGTATGACAGTAGGAGTTCTCTCGTGGTTATCCACCCACCCTGATTGCAAATTTGTACGTTAGTCTGGTGGTTCGACCTGTTATGCTGCCATTCATGGGCAACATACCAGGAGGCGTTTTCCAATATGAAAGCGTTCGCCCACATACTGCTGTTGTAACCCAACATGCTCTACAGAGCATCAACATATTACCTTGGCCTACTTGATCAGCAGATCTGTCTCCATTCGAGTATACCTATCGGACATCGTTGGATGACAACTCCACCGTCACCCGTAAAGAGAATTCACTGTCCTTGTACGGACCAATCAAGTGCAAATGGCATGGAACTCCATCCCACACACTGACATCCGGCACCTGTACAACACAATGCATCACGTTTGCCTGTTTCCATTCAACATTCTGACGGTTACACCCGTTATTAATGTACCACCATTTCACATTTGCAATGACTTATCTCGGGTTTACGTTAACCCATGATTTTGCGATGGTAATCACTTAAATATCTTACCTAGTGAAATGTATTTCCAAAATTTGATTACTCTACATTAATTATTTTTTGGTGCTGCCATTTTTTTTCGTCGGTGTATTTCATTGACGATATGGATAAAATGTTTTATTACGTGTCAATTTCTATGATATGAGCAATACAAGGCTATACCAACTTTGCAGAAATTTCATGGCTTTTATCACTTGGAGATGGACTTCTAGGCTAGCAAGGAAGCTCTGAGAAAATTTGTTCTATGTGCGGGATTTTGGTTTTGAAGCGTGTCAGATTCAACCAATTATCATGTGCAAACAAGACGACATTAGAATATTACGAAAAACTGAAGCATCTGAATTAAATCAGCCATTGTTTTACTTAGACGAATCGTGGATTCATATGCATTACATCTGAATAAGTACTTGCTGAGTGCCAGAAGCATTGTCAAACAATGAACCGATCAATGTTTAATTACTGTATATGCGGGCCGTGGCGTGAGGCTCTTTGTCATCATCTGTGTCTGGAACGACAGACGACAAATCGACAGGTCCATCTGAGGAAGATATCAACATTGCCGTGGGAGTTCACTCTAAAATATCCGGACACTACTGCGGAACTGATCACTGTAAGGAGATGAGGAATATCGTGTTGTCAGTAGAGAAGCTGTAACAGCAGAGTGAGTTGGTCAGGTGAGCTTAGTGACTTTGGACGTGGACTAGTCGTTGGATGTCACCTGCGTAACAGATCCATCACGGACATTTAAATCATTCTAAAGCTGTCCAGGTCGACAGTTTCAGGTGTATTTATGGAGTGGAAACACAACGGAACAACCACAGCTAAACCATCAGCGGAAAAGACCTCATTTACTGGTGGACGGGGACCGACCAGCATTGCAGATTGGTAGTTGTCAAAAATCGCATTAAATCAGCGGAAGGAATCACTCGTGACTTCCAAAGTGCTACCAGCGGTCCAGCTAGAACCATGACTTGTGCATAGGAAGTTAAAAGGAACGGGCTACTATGGTCGAGCAGCTCTTAGTAAATACACTAAAGCGCCAAAGAGCTGGTATAGGCATGCGCATTCAAATACAGATACATGTAAACAGGCAGAATACGGCTCTGCGGCAACGCCTACGTAAGACTACAAGTGTCTGGCGTAGTTGTTAGATCGGTTACTGCTGCTACAATGGCAGTTTATCAAGATTTAAGTGAGTTTGAACGTGGTATTATAGTCGGCGCATGATCGATGGGACACAGCATCTCCAAGGCAGCCATGTAGTGGGGATTTTCCCGTACGACCGTTTCACAAGTGTACGCTGAATATCAGGAATCAGCTAAAACATCAACTCTCCGACATAGCTGCGTCCGGGAAAAGATCCAGCAAGAACGGGACCAATGACGACTGAAGATACGTGTCAAACTTGACAGAAGTGCAGCCCTTCCTCAAATTGCTGCAGATTTCAACGCTGGGCCATCAACCAGTGTCAGCGTGCGAGCCATTCAACGAAACACCTTCGAAATGGGGTTTCGGAACCGAAGGCCCACTCGTGTACCCTTGATGACTGCACGACACGAAGCTTAAAGCCTCCCATTGGCCCCTTCACCACCGACATTGGACTGTTGATGACTGGAAACATGTTACCTGGTTGAACAAGTCTCATTCCAAATTGTATCGAGCAAATGGACGTGTACGGGTATGGTGACAACCTCATGAATCCATGGACCCTGCACGTCAGCAGGGGACTGTTCAAGCTGGTGAAGGATCTGTAATAGTACGAGGTGTGTGCAGTTGAAGTGATATGGGACCCCTGATACGTCTAGATACGACTCTGACAGGTGACACATACGTAAGCATCCAGTCTGATCACCTGCATCCATTTATGTCCATTGTGCATTCCGACGGACTTGGGCAATTCCAGCAGCACAATGCGACCCCCCCCCCCCCCCCCCCCCGTCCAGAATTGCTTCAGAGTGGCTCCAGGAACAATCTTCGGAGTTTAAACACTTTCGCTGGCCACCAAACTCCCCAGACACGAAGATTATTGAGCATACCTGGGATGCCTTGCAACGTGCTGTTCAGAAGAGATCTCCACCCCTTCGTGCTCTTACGGATTTATGGACAGCCCTGCAGGGTTCATGGTGTCAGTTCCCTCCAGCACTACTTTGGACGTTAGTCGAGTCCATGCCACGTCGTGTTGCGGCACTTCTGCGTGCTCGCTGGGGCCCTACACGATATAGGGAAGTGTACCAGTGTCTCTGGCTCTTCAATGCAATTAATGCTAAGCGACGCATGGTGTGGCATAAAGAGCAACGTCACTGGGAATGAGTGATTTGGATTGATGAATCACGCTGTACCCTGATGAAATCGGATGGAAAGGCTTGAGTTTGACGAATGCTTGGAGAACGTTGCCTGCCATCATGTGTGGAGCCAGAAGTGAAGTACGGAGGAGGTAGTATTGCGGTATAAGGTTGATTTTTGCAGTTGGGGTGTGGTCACCTTTATTCCGCTTAAGACAATTTGAAACGCAGAAGGTTATAAACACATTTTCACACCATTGTGTGCTGCGGACAGTAGGGGAACAGTCCGGAGACTGTGATTATTTGTATTAGTATGACAATATAACCTTTCATAAAGCAGCATCTGCGACGCAAAGGTTTGTGGAAATGTGCTGGCTTGCCTGGAGTACAGACCCGAATCCAGTGGAACACTTTTCGGATGAGTTAGAACTTCGACTTTCCTCTAGATACCAGCGTCCAACATCAGTAACTTCTTTTGTTTCGGCTCTTGAGGAAGAAAGGGCTGGCGTTTTTGTCCGCTCACTGAAGATGTCCCTGGAAGAGGAGTTCAAGCCGCCGTAAAAGCGAAGGGTGGAAACACCGTATATTAACGTCCACTAATAGGCGTCCGGATACTTTTGATCAGATAGTATAGTTTTACAGATACTGTCGCGAGAAGCTAGGGTAACATAAATATGCTGAACAACTCGCTTCTTTTTCTTCTAACTGGACGATTAATTCTGTGGCGCAGATAGGCGTGTAGCACCTGGCAGCACTTGGACAAATACTAGAGTCTACTCGGTTACTATATAGTACCTTACCTCCGTGCATCTCGGGCATAAACGTGACGATGCTGCAACCCTGACCAGGTCTTCAGTTCGCTTTACCGGGTTTTAATAGCCAAACACTTGTTTCGAAGTCCACCTGCGTAGCTGAGTGGTAAGGTGTTGTGTTGTCATCATCATCTCAACACCATCGAGACCCAAGTCGACCAATTTGATATCAATTGAAATAAGACTTGCAACCCGGCGGCTGAATTTCACCGATTGGGGCCTCTCTTTCAACAATGTCACACGATCACATCACTTGTGTCAAAGTCTAAAGTGTCATTACTACGGGAAGTCACGTTGCTCTTTACGTAGTAGTGCTGGAATATTGCTCAGGCTCACAACGTTTCTTTGGCACAAACTTAAGGCCTGATGTATCTCATTTCTAACTCTTGTTTGTTTCACACTCAATCAAGATTATTCTAAAGATGCCTTTTCAGATTCCTGTAACGAAGCAGTCTGGGAACATTGCTGAAAGATTGTTCCTCTTTTTGTTACAGACTGTCTTGATCGAGACGGGATGCAGTTCTCCTCGCTTCCCAGCTTCTGAACGTAAAATAACTTTCTCCCATCGACAAACAACTTCCAGGTATGTCGTTTTGCTATCCTAGTTTCAAAGATGCAACCTGCTCTCGATTTTAACCCCACAGATGGTAGATTTCTTCGTCTTCTTGCCTCTACGTGAAAAAGACGGTCTCTCGAAGAAATCTTGTCGTGTGATCAGTCGAGCGACTGCGTCAACTGAATCAACCGAGTTTCCTAATCGTAATTTTTCCTTCTACTCTTTCCTTACAACGACGATGTCACTCGATTGATCCCTGGAGAAAATTTCGTTGGTGGAACTCTCGGTAATATCGATAATCTGGTGCCCGGCAGATACCTGATACCTGATTTTCGTTGATGAAACATAGGGAATACGAGACCCCGTAATACAACTTAAATTTAAATATCATATTTAGAATACTAGGAGATCTTCACATGAGCAGACACCTCCTGGCTGCTACGTGCCTTAAATTTACCATGTTTAATTTTAAATTATTGTATCTAGATATTTTTGTTTACCATAATGATTGTTTATTTCGCGCGATCCCAAGGTTTTAACAATGTTTATGAGTCCATGTCTTTCATTTTCAGACCCCGTTAACGTCACGTTTCATTGTTGACTACTAAGAAGTGGAAAATGGATGTCGTGTGTCGCCTTTTCATATGCAGAATAGGTAACCAGTAAACTACTTCTTTGTGTAAACAAAGGACTAGAAAACTACTTATGTAACATGCAGCGAAAGTGATGTCATTTTGAAAGAATGTAGTCTTCGGCATCACTATGAAACTAAACATCTGTCAATATATTCAAAGTCTTCTGGAAAGTTATGCTCTGAGAAATATGAGATCATGAAACGTAATTTAAAAACCCAAAGAAATCTTTTCACGAGAAAGTTTGCTGTAAATGATTCTGTCACTCGAATAAGTTACAAAACAGAGCGCATCATGGCTGAACAAGAATAACCGTTTACCGATGGCAGCTTCATCAAAGAGTATATGATGGGAGCAGCAAATGACTTGTGTCCTAATAAAGTCGATTTGTTTGCAAGTATCAGCCTTTCGGCAAGTTCAGTTGTGCGGAGAACAGGAAAAAAAAATTGGAGAGAACATAGTGTTGCAGATTCGCGAGAAAGCTGGGAACTCCCCGTGGTACTTTCTGTTTCTTGATGAGTCTACTGATATCCCGGGTTCGTTAGAACTTTATGTGTTCATTCGTGATGTCAAATTAGACTTTAAGATAATGGAAGAGTTGCTATGCGTTTTCAGCATGCGTGGAACAACAATTGGAGAAGACATTTTCATGGAAATGCAAACGAATTTGTCAGACTATAACGTTCAGTGGAACGAGCTTCGTGGTGTTAGAGTTGATGCAGCAATAAATGTGGCTGGAATGAGGAAGGGTCTGGTGGAGCAGATGATGACTCTGTTGGAAGATTCGCAAGTTCCGGGCGCTCTGTTCATCCACTGCATCGTACATCACCAACGTACTGAAACCAGTCGTTTCTGGTGTAAACTTAATTCACGGACATGCACTCAGTAGCCTTCATTTCCATGTTTTTCTCGAAGAAATTGTTTCTGAATTATGTGGCCTGCCTTGTCACACGGAAGTGAGGTGCTCAGCTGCGATCAAATTTCTGTTTCGTTTTCACTAGCTTTAAACGAAACATGTAGATTTTTTTCACGGAAACAGATACCGCTGATCCACAGCTGTGAGATCCTACGGAACCGCGCTGCTGCTACGGTCGCATGCTCGAATCCTGTCTCGAGCATGGTTGTGTGTGATGTCCTTAGGTTAGTTAGGTTTAAGTAGTTCTAAGTCTAGGGGACTGATGACCTCAGATGTTAAGTCCCACAGTGCTTATAGCCATTTGAACCATTTTTGACATCCTTCTGTTCCAAAATCCATTTGATTGTAACTACAGTTGGAGCTCATTGATTTGGAAGCAACTGACTTGTTGAAAGAGAAGAAAGAGAATGAGAAATTGTTGAATTTCCTAAGTTCTTATACTCGTATGATGCTGAGTTTTAGAAACTAAAGAAATTTGTCGCTGGTATGACGTCAGTGTTTGGAACAACTTATGTCTGATAGTAAACATTTTGAGACATAAAATGTGAACAGAGCAAATCAACAGACACTGACTGATGAATATTTGAAAGCAATTATTTTGATTGGATGCTACAATACCAAACCAAGCATTGAAAACATCTTGGTAGCCAAGCGTCAGTTTCACAGCTATCATTAACGTTTTTTGCTACTTAGTTTGTGAGATTCGGATGTGTGCACACTAGGTCTGATGTAAATATCTTCACTGACGGAAAAAATCGCAATACTAAAAAATAATTTATGTAGAGTACTGAAATTTCGAGAATACATTTGTCTAGGTAACATATTTAAGTGATATTGCAAGATGACAGTTTAATGTAAGCGCGAGGTAAGCCATTGCAACTGTAAAATGATGGCACATTACAACCGGTGTAACCGCCAGAATGTTGAACGTAAGCATCCAAACGTGCAGGCATTGTGATGTACAGGTGCTGGAGTCAGTTTTTGTGGAATGGAGTTCCACACCTGTTGTATTCGTTGGTCAGTACAGGGACGGTTAATGCCGTTTGTGGATGATGCCGGAGTTGTCATCCCACGATGTGATCAGCTGGAGACGGATCTGGTGACTGAGCAGGCCAAGGCAACATGTCGACACACTGCGTAGCATGTTCGGCTACGAAGGTGGTATGCGGGCGACCGCTATCGTGTTCGTAAACTCCCTGGAAGGCTATACTTGACTGGCAGCACAACAGGTCGAACCACCAGACTGACATACAAATCTGCACTCAGGGTGCGTGGGATAACCACGAGAGTGCTCTTGCTGTCATGCGAAATCACACCCCAGTCCATAACGCCAGGTGTCAGTCCAGTGAGCCTTGCACGAAGGCAGGTTGGTTGCAGGCCCTTAAGTGGCCTCTTTCTAACCAACACAAGGCCATCACTGGCACCGAGGCAGAAACAGCTTTCATCAGAAAAGGCAAAAAGACTTCCATTTGGCCCTCCAGTGAGGTCTAGTTTGGCACCACTGACGTTGCAAATGACGGTGGTTTGGGACAGTGGAATGCACGCTAAAGAGCGTCTGGTTCGGAGCTGTCCTTGAAGTAACAGTTCATTGCGTCACTGTGATGCCAGCTGCTGTTCAGGTTTCTGCTGCAGACGCAGTACGATGCGCCAGAGTCATACGCCCAACACCATGATCTTCCCTCTTAGTAGTGCATTAATCACAATCCTTCAATATGTGCACCCTTGGTCTCACGATGTAGCGTGTCTTCCATGATGGTCTGGAGTGCATGCTGTATCCGCTTACTCACTTCCTCAAGGGACGTAGGCACTGGCGGTACATAAACTCGGCCTTTCACAAGCCTCCGCAGAGAGAAATAGCAGGGGTGTTACATATAGCGAATGGAGTGACCTGGGGGCAGGCTAATGTCTGTCATTGCAGTGTGTCCAATACAGCGTTGGTGAAGAACACGATTAAGAAGTTCTCGTGCACAGATGTTAAAATGGGATGAAGCACCATCCAGTTGCAAAACGTAATCATCATAAATATTATTCGGCTGGGATAACAGCCAGGTTTCCAACATGTCTCGAAATGAGTTACCCATCACCATTCGTTCGAAGAAAAACGGACCGCACACTTTCTCGACCGACACCGTACTGAAACGTTCACTTATGGAGAAACAAGCTGATTTTCCGTCAGCGTATGTGGCTTCTTCCTTCCCCAGATATGAACATCGTTTGTGTTGACCTTGAAACAGACAGAAAATGGTTACATTGGAGAAGATGAGTGTTGTTATAAGACAATCGTCCTCAATTTTTAACTGCAAGTCATCTTCTTGCGACCGTACACTCTCGTGACCACCACTGCCAGCAATCATGTGCAGTGCCTACATTCCTATCAAGTTTTTCTGCATTATCGTAGAAGGAACATCCAGTTTTTCATAGCCCTATCACATGACCTCGTTCAAACTCAGTGAGGCGTCTTTGTCGCCTTAAAGGCATTCGTGACTAACATCAACTGACCATATCCAATCTCAAAGGAAACTAACGCTCACTACCGTTACAGCGTGTCTTTAATGCAAACCTGAATTGAATCCTCATAGTGACGTTACTAGCGCCACTCTTAGCGGCTGGTGCGAAATTGGAATAGACATATCTTTCAGATGTAGAAGCACCCGTACCAAGTTTCGTTAATATCGCACAACTCTACATATGTGTTTGGATAGGGTCCATCTTTAGCAAAACACAATTTTGTTTTTTAACCCAAACATGTTTCACTGCAGTTGCAGCATCTTCAGTGGGCTTTTATTTTATGGGTGTTGAAGATAAAGAATGTTCTTTACTGTTTGTATACATGTAACTATTAGTTTTTAAATCGTAATTACAGATATTTGAAAAAACACATAAAATTATGAATTCATACCTTTTTACCACACAGTGTGGTCTTTCTGATGTATTGTGTTCCTACAGTGATTGTTTTGTTTCACAGTTTGTCATCTGCAACCACTTACACATTAAAGTAGATAAATTGTTTAAGCCAAAATTACGATTTGAAAATTTTTATTTCTACACCTGAAATTAAGTAGTTCTATGTGCGTGTGTCTGTTTACATTATGTTTCACTTACATTTTCTTTTCCCTCATCTTGATCACTGTCAAACACTATATATTGAGCTGTCACTGTCACTGTTTACTAGCTGTAAAATGAAACATGGCGTACAGTGGAACAGTTGAAAGTGTAAAAACAAGATGGCTGATGGTGGAACAGTTGGCGGTGTTCCTGGCAGTTGTTCTGAATTTTTGAGAGGTGTCTGTGCATTTGCGCGCGTGTGTGTGTGTGTGTGTGTGTGTGTGTGAGAGAGAGAGAGAGAGAGAGAGAGAGAGCAGGTTCGAGGATTTTTCATTATTATTATTTTTATTATTATCATTATTACAAGTACTTTTTGTGTGTGTGTGTTGTGTGTGAAAAGAAGGGAAAGAGAGAGAGAGAGAGAGAGAGAGAGAGAGAGAGAGAGAGAGAGAGAGTGACAGTATGTTTGAGGATTTTTTTGTGTGTGGGTGTGTGGAGGTTGGACTTGTCTAATAATTCTTTGAGGGCGGAGAACAGAGTTCCATTGCAGAGAGCTGAGCGGACCCTATACAAAAACATATGTATTGTTAAAGCAAACATGGAAAAAAGAGCTTCAACCCCAAGATGATTATCGCACAACTCCTTCCTGTGTTGTGATTTTTTTCCGTAGTGTATTTGTTAATGTTGCCTCCTTTGATAACTGTCTAGTTAATAAATGTGTTTCCTGTGTTTGTTTTTTGTGTACTGGGTGACACGCACCCACGATTAACACGGAATGCTGAACTTACTTTTTCGTCTCTCCTCCCAGAGATTTCGTTGTAGCATTCAAGTATTGTATAGAATGAAGATACGCCCTGCACTCGTCATTTTGTCACTTATCCGGCCCGCTGAGAAAAAAATATGGCGACCTTCGCACAAGACTGCAAGACTCTTGCTTCATCCACGCAGCCAGTTCCTACCGGATGTTTCCACATTTCAGGACGCGCCTGTTGCGTCGCATGTCCTCTCCAGCTTGTGACGGAAAGAAACTCGTACAAAACAGACAAGTTCTAATAAATCAAGTGACTGTCAAACATGGCGCGGACACCAGTTCAGGAATTGAAAGTACCGGTTAAGTGCAGACATGCGAACTCAAGATCTGGAGCTACTTTTTGTAAAAGATGCTACCGAGAGGAATGAACAGAGGGTGATCGCCATGCACGCCTAAAAAAAATATCACTTTCTGCCAAAAATTGAGTTCACGAATCACAGTCCTGCATTTGACTTGTCGTGCATTATCTATTTATTGAAAACGGCGTTACTTTAATTCAAAGCAAGTAGGCAGAGAGAGTATCTCTATCTCCAAATCATCTGGTGTATTAATCGCTTCCCAAACTCTTTAGTACGTTGCAAATGGTTTTGAAAGCAAAACAGCGGTTCTTGTGGCTCAGCAGCAAATGATCTCAAAAGCAAACCAACCACAGTTAGTTTTTTAATGTAATATTAGATTGGGGCACATGTTCGTAGCATATTTGTTTTGCATGTTGATACTCCGGTTGTTATGTATTTATTCATCGATTTCCATTTTTTATTTGTAGTTCACTGTTGCAATTTGAGTTTACATATCAGTGGAGCTGTGAACGCTAGAAACTAAAGTTACAAGTGGAGAAATCGGAACATTTCCGACATCTTTTGTTTGAGTTTAATATAGGGGTGACGGCAGTTGAGGCAGCCAGAAACATTTGCAACGTGTATGCCGATAATTCGATTGGACAGATTACTGCAAAAAATTGTTTTGTCGCTTAAGTACGATCTTTTTGACATTAGTGACTCTACACGTTCAGGAAGACCTTGGGGTTTGATGAAGGTCGTTTAAATGCATTAATCCACAATGATCTAAGTCAGCGTACTCGAGAAATGGCAGATGTGACGAACAGTGATTATTCCACCATCGTGCGACAATTGTATGCACTGGGGCAGGGTCAAAAATCGGGTGTACGAGTAATGCATTCTATAAACCAAAATTACAGAAACAAGCGGTTTGCCTTATGTACATTTCTGATTGTACGTCATCAGTTGGCTCGTGAACAACGCCGACTGTTCCTATACTGTAGCACTACTGGTGACGAGAAATGGTGTCTTTATGCCAACATACGGAAAACACCCTCAGACTTCAAGAAGAATATAATAATTCCAATCCCAAAGAAATCAGGTGTTGACAGATGTGAAAATTACCGAACTATCAGTTTAATAAGTCACAGCTGCAAAATACTAACTTGAATTATTTACAGACAAATGGAAAAACTGGTAGAAGCCGACCTCGGGGAAAATCAGTTTGGATTCCGTAGAAATGTTGGAACACGTGAGGCAATACTGACCTTAAGACTTATCTTAGAAGAAAGATTAAGAAAAGACAAACCTACGTTTCTAGCATTTGTAGACTTAGAGAAAGCTTTTGACAATGTTGACTGGAATACTCTCTTTCAGATTCTGAAGGTGGCAGGGGTAAAATACAGGGAACGAAAGGCTATTTACAATTTGTACAGAAACCAAATGGCAGTTATAAGAGTTGAGGGGCATGAAAGGGAAGCAATGGTTGGGAAGGGAGTGAGACAGGGTTGTAGCTTCTCTCCGATGTTATTCAATCTGTATATTGAGCAAGCAGTGAAGGAAACAAAAGAAAAATTCGGAGTAGATATTAAAATCCATGGAGAAGAAATAAAAACTTTGAGGTTCGCCGATGACATTGTAATTCTGTCAGAGACAGCAAAGGACTTGGAAGAGCAGTTGAAAGGAATGGATAGTGTCTTGAAAGGAGGATATAAGATGAACATCAACAAAAGTAAACGAGGATAAGGGAATGTAGTCGAATTAAGTCGGGAGATGCTGAGGGTATTTGATTAGGAAATGAGACACTTAAAGTAGTAAAGGAGTTTTGCTATTTGGGGAGCAAAATAACTGATGCTGATCGAAGTAGAGAGGTAATAAAATGTAGACTCGCAATGGCAAGGAAAGCGTTTCTGAAGAAGAGAAATTTGTTAACATCGAGTATAGATTTAAGTGTCAGGAAGTCATTTCTGAAAGTATTTGTATGGAGTGTAGCCATGTATGGAAGTGAAACATGGACGATAAATAGTTTGGACAAGAAGAGAATAGAAGCTTTCGAAATGTGGTGCTACAGAAGAAGGCTGAAGATTAGATGGGTAGATCACATAACTAATGAGGAAGTATTGAATAGGATTGGGGAGAAGAGAAGTTTGTGGCACAACTTGACTAGAAGAAGGGATCGGTTGGTAGGACATGTTCTGAGGCATCAAGGGATCACCAATTTAGCATTGGAGGGCAGCGTGGAGGGTAAAAATCGTAGAGGGAGACGAGGACATGAATACACCAAGCAGATTCAGAAGGATGTAGGTTGCAGTAGGTACTGGGAGATGAAGAAGCTTGCACAGGATAGAGTAGCATGGAGAGCTGCATCAAACCAGTCTCAGAACTGAAGACCACAACAACAACAACACGGAAAACAAAGGAATGGTTGAGCACAAAAAAAAGCAGCAACTCCCCGTTCAAAGAACTGCGGACATCCACAGAAGATAATGGTATGAATCTGCTGGAAGAGCGTCGGTGTGCTGTACTACCAATTGCTTCCCCGAGGTGTAACCATCATCACTGACATTTATTGTCAACAACTAACAAGGAACCTCTTCAGTGCGAGGTCGCATAAGGCCAATGATGTTTGCGCCATTCGATGCTCCACATTTTGTCTACCGAGCAACCGCAGTATAGGCTGTTCATGGTTACAGGGGCGGGACTGGAGGTACCCAATGGTGAGCACAGCATCAGACTAAGGAGCATAGTTGAACTGCTTAGTCGACGAGTAACTCGCAACAGTGCTACAGCGCTAATGGTGATGATACAAGGCAGAGCAGTGGCAAAAATAAACAAAGCAAACATTGCATTATATCTACAACAACAGTTGCCGAAGTTGATGTTTCGCCAGAAAGGAACCCAAGGAATTTCTCAGAGTGAGAAAGTATGCCATGTGAAATATTAGCGTTTCTGCAAGATGAGCCAGTGGAATGTGTGGTGTCGTATACGCCCGACTGTGCGGACAATGTACATGAGGAGTACAGTGTCGACGATACGTGCTTAATAAGTGATATTGAAACAAGTGTCGAGTCATGTAGTCCTCGTCGGACAGGAAGCCACAAATCCCGTCTCCAGTGAAACGTAGTAAAAGACAATCGTTGTCCAAAAAGCGGATACTAAATATAATTACGTACATGGAAGCATGGAAGATCATCCACAGCATAATAAAAAAAAATATATATATATTATGAACAGATTTCGAATAAGTTCGGAGCAATAAGACCGTGTAGTTCATAAGGAAAACTCCTGATATTCAAGAGAGAATAAGGCGCAGTTGCTGCTAAAACTGGTGTTTGAGCGTTTCAAGGATGCTCGATACAATTTATAGGATGTCCATGATAGTGAACTACTGCGTTATGCAGATCAGATAGCGTGCGACATTTATTACAGTGATTTCGAGGGACGTGCCTGAGCAATGGTGTTGCGCACTTACTGCTCTTAGAGGTTTTCATGTTATCAACATTGTTTTCGGCTTGGTTAAGCCTGTGTTATGGAGTTAAGCATCAGTTTTCTTATGTTTTCGAGTCGGGAATAGCGTATACTTTTCTGGTTGGTTAAATAGCATGTATGCCATGTGAAGTTGCTACAGTAGATATTTTTTCACTTTGGAGATGGTCCATGATCGAAACTGGAAGTGAATAAATGTATTGTAAGACAGCACAGAGTTTATCTTGCATTTCTCCAAGCATATCGATGGTGTTGACAGTTATCTAAAAAAAAAAAAATGTTTTGAACTGATCTATGACCGGCCGAGTGGCCGAGCGGTTCTAGGCGCTACAGTCCGGAGCCGCGCGACCGCTACGGTCGCAGGTTCGAATCTTGCCTCGGGCATGAATGTGTGTGCTGTCCTTAGGTTAGTTAGGTTTAAGTAGTTCTAAGTTCTAGGGGACTGATGACCTCAGAAGTTAAGTCCCATACTGCTCAGAGCCATTTTTTTGAACTGATCTATGGTCACCTGGAAGTGTAGAACGCCTCACGGTGCAACTAAAATTTCAAAACCTTGGTTAGGCCCACATCATCAAAGGTCTTAGGAATTGGTAACATTAGTCTCCCGATCGTTTCAAAAAACTGTATTCCATCAATTTGACTGATATCAGCCTCGCGGGAAGACAGTGGAAATATCGAAATTGAAAGCGAGTTTCGTGTTCAGGCTGAAGCAGTTAGCAGACGCCGGTGAACTTTATCACAGCCGTGCTAAGTTCTCTAAAAAGCTGTGAGGCTCTCCGCGGAATCAAGCATTCCGAGTTTATTTGGCTGCTGCTCTGCAGCTGCGAGAACATCTCATCGTTTTATTTTCGTCTTGCCAAAGGCGAAAGCTATTAGAACAACGATACTGCAGTAGGCAAACACTTGTCGATATTGTATTGCGGTCTTCATTCTGAAGACTGGTTTGCTTCATGTCTGTACAGTTACTGCAACATTCATCCGTCTGAACCTGGTTACAATAGTCGAGCTATCGGCTCCCTCTACAGCTTTTAACCTTCACCCTTCTCTCCATTATCGACTTAACTATTCCTTGATACGTTAGGATGTGTCCCGTCGACCTGCCCCTTCCTTTTGTCACCTTTTGCCGTAAATATCTTTCCTCCAAGACTCGATTCTGCCCAATTTCATTCGTTATCCAATTTACCCGTCTAATCTTCAGCACACTTCCGTAGCACCACATTTCAAAAGCTTCTAGTCTCTTCCTACCTGTACTGCTCATCGTCCACATTTCATTTCCGCGTAAGGCCACACTCCAGACAACTATTTCAGAAAAAAACTTCCTGAAAGTTAAGTTTACATTCGATAACTCCCTTTTTCAGGAAAGCTTTCCTGGCTGTTGTCATTTCGCTTTTTATATCCTATGTAAACTGGCCGTCCCTCAGCATCAATTCAGTACCCTCTTTTTACTTTTGTTGATATTCATCTTAAGCCCTTTTTAGGGACACTATCTACCCCATTCAACTCGTCTTCCATGTTCTTTGCCGTCTCCAACAGAATTCTCTATCCATCGGCACACCTTAAAAATTTTACTTTTCCTCTCTGTACGGTTATTTCTCAAATTTATCCTTAGTTTCCTTTACTCCTTTCTCTACGTAAGGCATTTAACAACGCATGTAACACATATGTATGAAAATAGATGTAAAAAGACGGAGATTAGGGTTCAACCAGTAAACCCCAGATCCTTTAAAGGAATTGAACTCCCATCTATAAAACAGCTTTAAACGTCTGATTACTTTACAAATGAGTTAATATGTTGAATATTTGCGTTTAAGCATGTAAGCGAGAAAAAGTTTAGGAAAGATTTGAAATTATGCTTAAAGTTGTTGGAAGTCGGTAAGTGCTCTCATTATGAAACGCTAGATGAATGTAAACTGGGCAATTTGCGCTCCATTTTACGCAAAAGCTGGTTTCTCACGCATCTAAATGTTTATGATGTCATATATCCTGAAATACGTGTCGTACAATCATATACGCACATTGAGCTTTGTATGTGGATACTGTCTGCTAATTATGTTGCAAATAGACTTAGTAGTAAAGAAGTGCCCGATACTGAAGTTTACTACATGAACAGCGAAACTGTAGTAAGCGATAAACGTCTTTCTTTTCATCAATTTGTGGAGGTGCCGGCGTAAAAGAATTTCGTAATGGCTTGAACTATGTGTAATCTTTTCTGGAAATCACTAAGTGGTCTCATTCTCAAATTCTGGGAGAATGAAGTCCGTCTATTCTCGCATCATCAGTTACTCTGCCTTAAGACAAACTCACGGTTTATATCTGTAACACGTGTGTTCTTGTGTTAAATCTTTAACATAATTATATAAATCTTAATGAGCAGCCAATGACAGCATTATAAAGTTTAAAATTCGGTCAACAATTACGGGAAATATTGAAAATCGGTTTTTTGTTGCCCCTACGCTGCAACTGGTGCGAAGTTCCGGCTTCAGGGATAGAATTTCAGTAAAATCGTTATGCCATCCACGAAGGTCATTATGGACGAAGCACAACCTCGATTTGAACAAGGAAGGACAGGATAGGAAATCGCCCGTAACCTGTATGTGTGTGTGTGTGTGTGTGTGTGTGTGTGTGTTCTGTAGCATACCTCTGGAGCCTCTGGTGTAACTTCACCCAAACGAGGTACACATTAAATAAATACTCTTGGGGTGAGACACAGTTAGCAACGCATGAAAGTGTGTATCGGAAGAAAGAGGTTGACAATAAAAAATAGTGACTGGAACAGTTCCAATCGAAACTTGATATTCATATGACTTGCAACCTCGAAATAACAACTGTGGGCTTATTACATCCCTAGCACCCATAGGTGTGGAGCTGAAGGTGGGAAAAGAATGACATGCAAAAATAACTGAAAACGCTTGTATTAGCGCAGTATTCGGTGTCATTGGGCTGGATGGTGGCCAATGACGTTTTAATCCAAATTTAGTCGAATCTCGACCAACCGAAATCGCCCAGAAGGCTGTGTGTAAAGAAGGTGCTGATTACTGAGAACAATGTGACTGAAGCAACTGAGGATACTAGACTACTGCGATATACAGTTAAGCCACTCTTTTCCGATTAGATCCACAACCTACATGTCATCTTAGGACCATAATACATTCTTAGAAAAAAGGAAGGAAAAAAAACTGACCACGAAGGAATTATCTGAATGGGATGGGATTCGTTATCTGTGATGTACATGTACAGCAAACAAATGATCACAGTTTCAGAAAAATAGGATGATTTATTCAAGAGAAAGAGCTACACAAATTGAGCAAGTTAATAACACATCGTTCCACCTCTGGACATTACGCAAGCAGTTATTCCACTTGACACTGCTTGATAGACTTGTTGAATGTCATCTTCAGGGTTATAGTACCAAATTTTGTCCAGTTGGCACGTTTAATCGTCAAAATCTCGAGATGGTTGGAGGTCCCTGCTCTTAATGCTCTGAACGTTCTCAATTGGGGAGAGATCCGATGAGCTTGCTGGCCAAGGTAGAGTTTGGCAAGCACGAAGGCAAGCAATAGGGACTCTCGCCACGTGTGATTAGGAGTTATCTTGAGGAAATCTAATTCCAGGCAGGTTGGTATCACGATGCTATCCGGGGCGTCTTCGGACACGTGCTCATTCGTCATCGAGGCTCAATTCGAAGTGGGAGTCATCAGTAAGGAGAATTCTACTGCAGTTGATGAGACAGCTGGCCGAAGATGTGTCTGAAGACGCACCAGGAGGCAGTGGGATACAGACCTGGCTGTCGCTCGCCATATGACCTGACAATCAGGAGTGATCGTCTGGGGTGCCATTTCTCTTCATTGCAGGATCCCTTTGCTTGACATCTGCAGCACCCTTACAGCGCAGTGTGCGGTCCGTTGGCGTTTTCTGCGCCCCGTTTTGCCGCCCTTCACGGTAGGACATCCTGGATTTAAATTTCAGCAAGGTAATGCCCACCCACATAGGTCACCAGTAATCGGATCTCTCCCCAACTGAGAACGTTCAGAACACTACAGGCACAGCCATACAACCACTTCGGGGTTTTGACGATCAAACGCGCCAGTTGGATAAAATTTGGTACGATTTCTCTCAAGAGGACATCCAGCAATTCCATCAATCAATGCCAAGTCGGATAACTTCTTGCATAAGGGACAGAGCTGACCAGTGCATTACTGACTAGCTCAATTTCGAAGCTCTTTCTCTGGAATAAATCACCCAGTTTTTTCTGAAATTGAAATCATTAGTTTGCCTGTACATGTACATACACCTACTGCTTTCTGTCCCATTCGAATAATTCCTTCGTGGGGCGTCTTTTTTGTGTTAGTGTGTACTACATTATATTAAGGCAAAGATTCCAACTTCAGACTACGGATGTAAGAGTGTATAGAGGAACGAATGTAATACTGATCATTCGCTGCTACACGGAAATTTTCTTTAAATATTAAAAAAAAACATCGAAACAAAGAAACAGAGAACACTCGAAACGCTAACAGTGCCGTTGAAGAACGAAAGTATAATCCAGAATTCCTCAAGGGGTTTGATACCTAAATTCAGGTACCACAACAACTGGTGGCATTAGGGTATCGAGCAGCAGGCTTGAAATGGAAGGCATATTGAAGAAAGTTAGCCATTGGAAACTGTAGGTTATAGTCAGAAGAGAGGTGAAAAAATGATAATAAAAGCGAAAAATTAATTCTGGAAAAGTAAATGTGAGGAAGCAGAGAGACATATAGGAAGAATGAAATCAAAAAGCGCCTGGAAGATAGTGTACAACCAAGAAAAGAGAAAAAATGGCTCTGAGCACTATGGGACTTCACATCTAGGGTCATCAGTCCCCTAGAACTTAGAACTACTTAAACCTAACTAACCTAAGGACATCACACACATCCATACCCGAGGCAGGATTTGAACCTGCGACCGTAGTGGTCTCGCTGTTCCAGACTGAAGCGACTAGAACCGCTCGGCCACCACGGCCGGCAAGAAAAGAGAAGAAGAACAATACAAATAATGTGTGAAGTACTATGAAAATTTGTTAACAGAAGCTAGAGGAAGAGATCCTATTGGCAGAATACCAACATTTAAGGAGGGGATAGTGCCTGGTGTGTCTAAAGGAACTACACAATCACTTTAAAAAAAACGGAAAATGGAAAATCTATATGTCCAGGAGAAATTTCCATTGAGGTGATAAAGAACACAGCAGAAGACACACAAAAAACAATTGACTTGATCTTTAACAAGTGTCTGATTAAACAAGAAGAACCCCAAAAGAATGAAAAACGCCTACTCGATACTACTTAATAAGAAAGGATAAAACAAAGATTGCAACAACTAAGAGGCATTAGCATTACTGCATCAGAGGGAAGTATGGTCGAATTATAAAAGGACTTCTGGAGAATGAAATCATAATAGGAGAAGAACGGAGTAACTCCAGCGTAGGCCGATGTGTGTAGATAATGTATTTACTATAAAAGAGAAAAAAAAGAAGAGGAGGGGAAGAGGTGATACATGAGTGATTTTCATAGCTTTACAAAAAGCATATGGCAGCGTTGCATTAAAATCTCGACGAGACCGCAGTAAATAAGATAAAAGTTGCTCCAGTTAAAAAAGTTTACAGGGATTACAGACAAGAATTAAAAATAGGAAAAGATATCTTCCAAGTAATACGATTACCCAGAGGCCATAGACAAGGATGCTGTATAGGACCTACACTGTTTAAGTTTTATCTGAAGAAACTTCTTCAAGAAAGAATGAAAAAGTGTGGAGGAATGGGTCTAGACATAGATGGGGATTTAATATCAAATTTACTATTCACCGATGATCAAATTACACTGAAGAACCAAAGAAAGTGATACACCTGCATAATATCGATTAGGCCCCCCGCCTGGGCGCAGAAGTGCCGTAATACGACGTGGCATGGACACGATTAATGTCTGAAGTAATGCTGGAGGGAACTGACACCATATATCCTGCAGAGGTGTCCATAAATCCGTAAGAGTACGAGGTAGTGGAGATATCTTCTGAATAGCACTTTGCAAGGCATCCCAGATATGTTCAATTCTGGTCGTGTGTGATGTTGCATTGTCCTGCAGGAATTGCCCAAGTCGGGCGGAATCACAATGGGCACAAATGGATGTGGCAGATCAGATAGGATGCTTATGTACGTGTCATCTGTCAGAGTTATATCTAGATGTATCGGGGGCTCCATATCACCCCAACACTGCATACGCCCCACACCATTACAGAGCCTCCACCAGCTTGAACGTGCAGGGTCCCTGGATTCATGAGGTTGTCACCATACCCATATACCTTCGTCCGCTCGATACAATTTGAAACGAGACTCGTCTGGCCAGGCAACATGTTTCCAGTCATCAACAGTCCACTGTCGGTGTTGACGGGCCCAGGCGAGGCATAAAGCTTTGCGTTGTGCAGTCATCAAGGGTACATGATTGGGCCTTCGGCTCCGAAAGCCCATATCGATAATGTTTCGTTGAATGGTGCGCACGCTGACACTTGTTGATGGCCCTGAACGATTCTCTTCAGTCGTTGTTAGCCCCGTCCTTGCAGGATTTTTTTTTTTTTTTTCCCCGGCCGCAGCGATGTTGGGATTTGATATTTTAGCGAATTCCTGAGATGCATGGTACACTCGTGAAACTATCGTACGGGAAAATCCCCACTTCATTACTACCTCGAAGGTGCTGTGTCCCATCGCTCATGCGCCGACTATAACACCACGTAGAAACTCTAGCCGCGCGGGGTAGAAGTTTAGTCCAAGGCGTCTTGCCACAGTTCGCGCGGCTTCCCCCGTCGGAGGTTCGAGTCCTCTCTCGGGCATGGGTGTGTGTGTGTGTGTGTGTGTGTGTGTTGCCCTTAGCGTAAGTAGTGTGTAAACCTAGAGGCCGGTGACCTCAGCAATTTGATCCCATAGTAACTTACCACAAAAAAATCATTGGCACTTAAATATTGATAATCTGCCATAGTAGCAGCAGTAACCGATCTAACGACTACGCCAGACACTTGTTGTCATATGTATGCGTCTGTATCTGAATATGCATGCCTATACCAGTTTCTTTGGCGCTTCGGTGTATATTTGCTGCAAATGACTATGATTGAGTAGATAACGAAGAAAATCTTAGAAACAAACAATCAAGTTGGACTAACAATAAATTTTTCCAAAATAAAATATCTTTCTATAGCAAGTAAACATCATGATGTCTTCATAGATGGCCATACTATTGAGGCATGCCAAAAGTATAAATATCTGGGAGCTATAATCTCGGATCACGGTTCTAGTAAACAGGAAAAAAGGCAGAGGACAACACAAGCCAAATAAGCAGTCAGTGAGCTGAATTCCATCTTCTGGTCAGATAAAATTAAGAAAAAGACTAAGAAAGGTTATACGAATCAATAGAACAAAGCAGTACAAGACAGAAGACTTGAAGCAATGCAAATGGATTTTCTGAGAAGTTGTAAAGTTTCAAGCCGAGATAAGACCACAAATTAAGAAATCAGGAAGTGAATCAAAGCTTCCACGTACAGCACCAAAGAGATGGAAAAAGGCTTTTAAAATGGTACGCGCATGTGACGAGATTAGAGGACGAACGATGGCCGAAAAACGTAGTGGCAAGCTCCATACAAAAGAAAAAGACCTTGAGCAGAACGGAAAAATCAAGTAAAAGAGGATACGCAACGAAGAAATTAGAAAGAAGAATTATACAACGCTCAAGAGGCTTGGTTTACGAGAAATGGGAGCAAGATCTGTAAACAACTCGCAGATATATATCCGAGGTCTGTTCAAAAATTCCGGAACAATCGTAATTTCCCGCCAATGGTTTGTTTGAGCGAAATGCTGTTCGCATCCCTGCACATGCCTCTGTTTAATGTGTAACTGTCGGAAGTTTCAGTGTTGTACGTCTGTTAGTCAATGTTCAGTGCTGTATTGAGTAGAAGGTTGTCACACAGTTTGCGAATTTCGAGGTGGCCGAGTTAGAGGAGAAACACGTCTGCATTAAATTTTGCGTGAAACTCAAGGAAACCTTTACAGACACACACCAAAGGATGCAGGAATCCTACGGTGATGAGTGCTTAAGCTGTACTCGGTGTTATGATTGGTTCACACGGTTTAAAAATGGCCGGATGGAAGTTAAATATGACCCTCGTTTAGGACGCCCTTCGACCTCTACCGTCGACGTCAGGAACGAAATCCCCGAGAGATTGCAAAAGAATGTAACATTTCCTAACACAGCATCTTGGAATGCATCGTGTTGCCGCCAAGTTCGTTCCACAGCTCATGAGTCAAGACGAGAATGACCTTTGCTTGCACTCTGTGAAGAGCTTTTGGATCGCCCAGATGAGAACGAAATGTTCCTTAAGAATATCATAACTGGTGATGAGACGTGGGTCTACGTTTACGATGTTGAAACCAAGGTTCAGTCTTCACAATAGGTCGGGAAAGTTTCTACAAGATCCAAAAAAGCTCGTCAGGTCAGATCAAATGTCAGAGCCATGCTGATAGCTTTCTTTGACTTTGAGGGATGTCATGAACTCGTGCCACAGAGACAAACTGTTAATGGATGGTACTATCGGGACGTGTTGCGACGCCTGCGGGAAAATGTGAGAAGGGAACGGTGTGAAATATGGCGAGACAATTCATGGCTCTTGTCACGACAATGCAACCGCACATTCATCCCTGTTGGCGCGTGACTACTGCACAGAAGGCTAAATCACTATGCTGCCTCATCCTCCGTATTCTCCAGACCTGGCCCCTGCGGACTCTTTTATTTCCAAAGTGCAAACCCGTTGAAAGGACGAAGATTTGGAAAGATAGACGAGATGAGAGAAAATTCGCAGACGTCGCTTTGCGCGATCCGGCAGGAGCAGTACCAAGACTGCTTCCAGAAGTAGAAACAACGTTGGAGTGGCATATCAGTTGTAGAGGGGAGTATTTCGAAGAAGACTATTCGCAATAAGTAAAATATAAGATCAGAAAAATTTTGTGGACAAAGTTCAGAAATTTTTTGAACAGACCTCTTATATGCCTCAGAGGTACCAAATGGTTGGAAAGTTGGTTGCTGTTTGTCACTCGCTGTTCCAGAAAGTCGCAGACATGTTTCATGGTATTAACGTCGGGTGACTTATCGGTCTAAGCGATCTGGGATAGAGAGATAAACGTTCGTCAAACCAAGAATGTATGCACGCAGCTCTGAGAACACAGCTGATGTCATCTCGAGAGCGTCAACAGAATGCTCACAGTGAAGATGTAGAAGAAAGGGCAAACCTTGGTCATCGAAAATGTTGAAATATACATCCCGGTTCACGTTGATCGTAACATGAATTAGTAGGGCCAAGTTATGCCAAGAAAATCACCTCAAAACACCAGAACCATCTCTGACCTGAACTAAAATCTCAAGATAGTGCGCGTTAAATACCTCACTGGGCCATGAATGCACTCACCGCCTGGCATCATTTAAAAAGGGTGAAACTCATGATTTGTCGGTCAACAGTACACAACTCCATTCACCACCGTCCAGTTTCTGTGTTGTTAGGCCCATTGGAGACGTGGAACCTTATGTGCACAGTTAACCACAAGGTTAAATATAGAAGACGAAAATGAAGAGTACGCATTAGTCAGTAACTATTATCCTGATGGAATAAGATCATTGTGAAAATAATTTTAAGCCACAAAGGAAAAGAATAAAAGTGCAGACTGTTTTGGCGCCACAGTGACAATGCAACAGTGACAAATCTTTCTTTGGTGTAACTTTGTGTTCTTTTTTTATTTGGCAAAAAATTAATTATATTATTAATATTACACAGTTAAGTCACATTAATGAGGCCACCGCCTATGTTCGACGTCAGCATGCAATAACCGCTCACAGCCGGCAGGTGGCAGCACCAGCAGTCGAGGGTATATAAAGCGTCTCTGGGGTGACACGGAGAACAGTGCAGTTGTTGTAATGCGGAAATGGAACGATTTTTGTGACGTCCAAAAGGGCATGAAGATTGCTTTCAGGCCAAGATGGCAGCATTTCCGAAACGGCCAAGTTTGTTAACTGTTCACTTGCTGCCTTGGTTAAAGTATAACATGCATGGCAAAATGGTGCTATCCAAAACTGACGACGAGGCAACTGTGGTGCATAATGGACCATATAGGTGACAGGGGTGAAAGATGGCAGCGGAAATGTATACAGGCGAATAGACGTCCAATTGTTGAGCAACTGACCGCTTGGATGAACCAAGGGACAACAGTGTCTGCTCAACGACTGTTCAATGAACACTGCTGAGTATGGGCATCTGCAGCAGGCACCTTCTTCATGCACCCGTACTGACTACTGTTCATTGATGACAAAGGCTGAGTGGCAACAAGTGGGATCTTCAGATGAATCCGTGCTCCATCAGACATGGCCACTGGCGTGGCAGCGCGAAACAACTGAAAGAAAACAAGGAGGGAGCATTATGGTCTGAGGAATGTTCTTGTGGCATTCTCTGTGTAATCTCGTCATTCTGGAAGGCACACTGGATCAACACAAGTACACATCTATCCAGGGGGCCATGTCCACCCACCCCTACACGCAGTTTGTTTTTCATTAGCACAACAGCATCTACCAACAGGACAAGGCAATGTGCACACAGTTTGCAGTGTACTCGCATGTGCGTGGATTGAACAGCACCAGACGAGTTTACCGTATTCCCCTTTTCGAATCCATCTGCTTAGGACCCCACACAGCAAAACTCCAGCATAGTGTTTTATACAGTCCCTCTGCATCTTGTAACTGTTCCGTAGTCTTTGCCCTGTCCTCCCTATAGCTTTGTCCATGTGATCATTCCAATTTAAGTTGAAATTGAGCAGATGTCAGAAAGTACTATATCTACCACCTTCTGCAACCCGTGAAGAAACTGGGTGAGGTGAGTTTATGTGACAGTACCATGTTTTAACCACCCAGTGGAAATGAGAACATGTCGTAGCTCCGCCAACCGTCTACAATGTGTAATGCCAGCACCAAATGAAGGTTTCTCCTGCAACACCAGGCAGTAGAAAAGACAGTACGAGCAGTTATCAGGAAGATTAGTAAGATTCCACATCATACAGGAACTGGGAAAAGGATGAGGATTTTGCTACTGCATTGTGTTGCCTCTCCAAACTGCTTACAGTTACTGCAGTCTGAAGGAACCCTGTGTCTCTCACAGTACATTCATGTGCGTCACCCACACATTCTCCCTCTCCTGATTGTTGGGAAACAAAGCTTGCATGTTGACACTGACAGTAAATGATGGTCCCATTAAATATACATGTTTTGGTCCATTGGAGCAGGTGGCCAGTGATTTAAGTCGCTTGCACAGACAAGTGTAAAATTTCATCACCTGTACTGTAGGAGGACCATATGTCACAGACTATCAGTTGCAAGACAGGGTTCCTGCATCGTCATTTGATACATTATTTTTTCTGTTGTAACACATCCAATCAGTGTATGATTACAGCTTTGCACACCACCATACATTTTGTTTCCACCACGGCTTCGAGGTCTGTGTCAAGTGCTAAACCAATATTAACATTTCTCGATCCTTTGGCTCTCACAGAAAGCTGGAGATCACACGGTGTAACTAAGCTGCTGTTCCCACAACACACACGATGACTAAAATAAAAGATGGAGGTGGCTTTTTTTTTAGGTCATCTATCTTCATCCTGTCCCTTCTCCTTCTCAGCGTTTTCCACATATTCCTTTCCTCTCTGATTCTGTGCGAAACCTTCTCATTCCTTAGCTTATCAGTCCACCTAATTTTCAAGATTTGCCTGTAGCACCATATCTCAAATGCTTTGATTCTCTCCTGTTCCCGTTTACTCACTGTCCATGTTTCACTACCATACAATGCTGTGCTCCAGACGTACATTTTCAGAAATTTCTTCCTCGAATTAAGTCCTATGTTTGATACTAGTAGACTTCTCTTGGCCAGGAATGCCCTTCTGCAAGTGCTAGTCTGCTTTTGATACCCTCTTTGCTCCATCCATCATTGGTTATTTTGCTGCCTAGGTAACAGAATTAATTAACTTCATCTACTTTGTGACTATCAATCCTTGAGTTTCTCGCAGTTCTCATTTCTTCTACTTCTCATAACTTTTGACTTTCTTCAGTGTACTCTCAGTCCGTATTCTGTACTTATTAGATTGTTCATTCTATTCAGCATATCATGTAATTCTTCTTCATCTTCACTCAGGATAGCAATGTCATCAGCAAATCATGTCATTGATATCCTTTCACCTTGAATTTTAATCTCCATGATATGAGGGTGGTTCTTATTAACTAAAATGTAGAAGACATAACAACAGATTGAAACTGGAAAGTTTGTGGCATTGTGGAACGCTTTCAAACAGCTACCCAAAGGTGACTGATAACATCTACATTTAAACTTATCTGTCACAGTGACGTGGTAGCAGACGTCTCAGTGTTCCGTTTTGATTGATTCCTAATATTGCAGTCATTTATGGGATCATTGTTTCATGCAAACCATCCTTGGAAGGTGTTGCTCCCACCAAGACTGTTTCTCCATCTCCAGCAAGTGCTATCAGTTAATCATTACGTGGTAATCAACAGCATACCAGTGGATGGATGTAATGGAAAAGACACCATCAATATGGGACAATGTACTGTTGTGGGCGCCATTCATGGCACAGGCACAGACATACTGAAAACAGAGCAAACACACTGCAATTGTAGAATATGTGGTTGGAGGTGACTGGATGCATTCGAGTACAGTGCTATACAATCCCATCTGACCAGAAAAATAGTGCATTTGCTCTGGGTGTTGACAAATGTACTAAATTTACAAGCAATTTTAGAATATGTGGCGAGAAGTGATGTGATGATCGCATTGGCAAAAGAGAAATAAAATCGATAAAATTACGAAAAATGACGGAAAATACGTATAAAAGGGAAAACACGCCAAAATGCGGTGGAAATTGAGGTGGAATGAGGTAGTATTGCATGTTTTCTGCTTGGTACAGGAAAGTTCTTGTACATAGCAACAAGTATACGACAGAAATATGAGAAAAAGTTCACATGCAAACACTGGGACCCAGGGAAACAGTTACTTTTCGTCGACAGCAATAAGACGGTTGGAATAGAATGTTTAACGTGGATGATCACCAAATGAAGAGAAATGAATTTATATATGTCGTATCACAATCCTAGGTGTGACTTCAAAGTTATCGGCAACTACCAATTAAATTTTTATAGTGTCCATACCTGCAGAGCACTGTATTACCAGCTGTGGTGACTGCAATATACAGCTACAGAATGGACCACGGGTTTGACCCTGTGGAAGACTACTTAGGTTTTTTAAACAGTAGCAATCAGTATTTACAATGTGTTTCTTGATACTCTCCACCAATCACAACTATGCGGTGTCAGCTAACAAATACCTTGCAGAACAGTTACTGTGTGGTTTTTTAACAACAGTCTACTGTACGACTATTGAGGTAATAATGATACATGCGAGTTGACTGCTGTCTTTAAAGCGAGGTATGATTTAATTGGTAGTTCGACAATGCATTCTAGAAAGATAGAGACGTTGCTGCCAGTCATTTATCGCGCATTTAACCATTCTTTCTGTTGTTCTCTCGGGACGCATCAGTTGTGTGGTATAACTTGCGATCAACTTGTATACAATTCTGTTCTGTGTGTGACTTTGAGCGCTATCTACCTGCAGTCGTTAACAGCGAACGTCTTCACACCACAGTCAGCACAGGGGTTTTAAGGCATATGTGATGAATCATGTTCAACGATGGAAAACCTATTTCAACACCCACCTCTAGACGAAAGAAGATGTATGTGAAGTACTCCATTTCTCTATCACATCTTGGACATAAATCGCGTCTTCAGTTTCATATCGTTACAAAGTGACTGTTACTATACTTTTCATGTTCGTCTTGTCCAAAATGCATGCATGTGGATCATCGGGAAGAGGGCAAGCCTTACGATTTGTTATTAGGTTGGTGTATAAGACGCTTAAATATTCTCATAAAAAATGAAACAGCACATCGGTACATCAGCAATCTGCCCATATACATGTGGAAAACTATGGAAAATGTGAAAAATGACATAAAACGGGCAAAATTCGAGGAAAACCTGGTATAATCACGAAACATTGACGTGAAATATGCGAACATTAAGGGAAATTTGATGAAATATGTAAAATTGCGAAAACCTAGTACAATTACAGAAACTAACTGAGTATACATAAAATAAGAGGAAAACAGCATGAAATGAGTACTGAGCAAAATCGATAAAATTGATGTTCAGGAGGAGGAGAATAGACTGATGCTACATATATACGCCTTAATAGTGGATATATATATATATATATATATATATATATATATATATATATATATATATATATATATATATATATATAGCTACAGAACATTCCAGTACAATGATTCTTGACATTTACATATGCGTCTAGAATGTACTTGAACCGAATATAGCAATTAAAATTGTACAGTCCAGGTGAGTTTTGAACTCACAACTCTCCACGCAACAGTTTAGTATCATAACTACTACATCATGGTACTACTCAGCTTCTTCTGCGACATTGCTCCCTCCTTAAGAGAACAGCGTCTCGGTGTTACGTCGTCCTAGTCCGGGAACGAAGTCATTGGTCCTGCATACTCCGACTCCTGATGACTGATGTTCGCCCCGACGGTGATCTTCTTAGAACTTCCTTTTCCGCTACGCTCTTCGTCACCTTTCCGCTTGTTACGTGTCGCTAGAGCTTTGAATTTACCCTGGGTTGCAGGATCCTTACAGGGCTTCATTCAAAGGATGTGGACCGTATCTCTGATCTTTTTTCATCTTGTGTCAGGGTCGAAATCTTCACTTCATAAGTAACATCAGACAACTGTTTTATAACCTTATAAGGTCCAAAGCAGAGCCTGAGGAGCTTCTCAGAGAGACCAACCTTCCGAACGGGAGTGAAGATCCAGACGACGTCACCAGGCTGGTAGACAACAGGGCGGTGGCTCGCGTCATACCTTCGGCGATCGTTTTCTTGAGCCTGCAGTGTGCGGAGTCGAGCTTACTGCCGAGCTTCCTCAATTCTGGTTAACACCTGCCCGATGTAGTCATCGTCCACGTCATCAGGATGTAACGGAAACAGTGTCCATCATCGTAGTTGCCGCACGCCCATGCACCAGGAAAAATGGCGTAAATCCTGTGGTGTCTTGTTTGGCGGTGTTGTAGAACATTGATAGCATGTCAACCAAGATCTTATCAAGGCATTCAGTAAGCCCGTTAGTTTGTGGATGGTAGGCAGTCGTCATGTGATGAGTAATGTTGCACCGACGGTTTATCTCTGTCACAAGATTCGATTGAAAAACTTTCCCCCGATCCATAATTAACGACCTTGGGGCACCGTGTTTTAATACAATGTCTTCCACGATGAATCTGGCTACCTCGAATGCTTCGGCTGTTTTCACGGCTTTTGTGTCAGATAATCAGTACAAACAATAATCCATCTATAGCCACTAGCAGACGTTGGAATTCGTCCTAGGAGGTCAGTCCCAACCCCCCGGGAAGGCGTTTCGGCCGGTGGAATTGTTATGACTCGGCTAGGTGGTTTCTGAGGAACTGCCTTTCTCCTCTGGCACTCTCTACAGTGCGACACATAATAACGGTCACTCCTAAATAAACCTGGCCAGAAAAATCTATTGTGGAGTCTATCGTATGTCTTAATAAATCCTAAATATCCGGTCTCAGGTGTGTCATGGAATTTCTGTAGAACATCTATGCGCATGTGTTTAGGAATCACTGGTAGCCACCTCTTTCCAAACGGATCAAAGTTTAACTTGCAAAGTAATCCATTAACTACCTTAAATTGTTCTTTCACATCCTCTGACCGATTTAAGGCAAGCATAATTTGAGATATCTTGGCGTCCTTCTTCTGCTCAACAAAGAGATCCTGGAGAGCAGCGAGACAGTCACTATCTTCATCAAAGTCTTGATGGTCTTGCGCAGGGTTTCTCGAGAGGCAGTCGGCAACTTGTTGTTTTCTTCCACTTGTGTACACTATGGTAATGTCATAATCTTGAATATGTAGTGCCCACTGGCGAGTCGTCCTGTTGGATCCTTAAGACCTGTCAACCAACAAAGTGAATGAAGGTCTGTAACAACTGTGAGTGGCCTTCCATAGAGATACTGTCGAAATTTGCACATGGCCCAGATCACAGCAAGATATTCTCTTCTAGATGAGTAGTTTCTCTCAGCTTTTGTAAGTGTCCTAGAAGCATAGTCTATAATCTTCTCTTTTCCATCCGAAATTTGCCCCAGAACAACACCGATCCCATACCCATTGGCATCTGTGTGTAGTTCTGAAGGTGTTCTCTCATCATACAGATCAATTTTAGGGTCAGTCATCAGAATCTTGTTGAGCACCACCCCAGATAAATTTAGCATCAGCTTTTAAAAACTCTTGGAGTGGCCTGGCTTTGATGCAAAAGTCTTTGATAATATGACAGTAATAAGAACATAATCCGAGGAAGGTTCTCACACCTGTAATACTTTTAGGAATAGGATATTCCGTTATAGATCTCACCTTTTCCGGGTCTGGCCGCACACCTTCGTTTGACACAAGGTGTCCAAGTATTTCGATTTCTTTTGCTCCAAAGAGACACTTTCTTGGATTAAGTTTCAGTCCGCTTTGTTGGAGACACTTAAGAACGGCCCTCAGTCATTGTATATGTTCATCAGATATCTCTGAGAACACTGTAATGTCATCTAAATAACGAAGACACATCGTCCACTTCAGGTGACGTAGAAGATTATCCATCATCCGTTCAAAGTTGCTGGTACATTGCACAAACTAAACGGCCTTATCTTAAACTCATACAGGCCCTCAGGGGTGATGAATGCAGTTTTCTCACGATCAGCCTCATCTACTTCGATTTGCCACTATCCTGAGTACATGTCCATGGTTGAGGAAAACTTAGCCCTCTTCAGATAATCTAGTGTAGCCTATTGTAAATTCGTGGAATAGGGTAAACGTCCTTTTTAGTTATCTTATTAAGTTTCCTGTAATCAACACAAAAGCACCAACTGCCATCCTTCTTCCTGACAAAGACCACTGGTGACGACCATGGGCTCTGCGAAGGCTAATTGATGTCATTCTTCATAATTTTCTCTACCTCGTCGCGAATTATTCGACGTTCCGTTGCTGACACATGGTATGCTCTCTGGCTTATTGGTTGATGGTCTCCAGTGCTAATCCGGTGCTTCACCGTCTATTTGTCTAATTTGGTCTTCACCTGCGGATTGAAGCATTCAGAGAACTCTTGAAGAATGGCGAGTAGCTTCTTCTGTTGTTCCTTAGTGAGATCTGGTGATAGTCCAGCTAGAAGATCTTGTCTAGAAGTGGTAGCGCCAATTTCGTGCACAGACTCGGCATGGGAGGTTTCTATGAGGGTCAGCTGTTCTTCAATTAACGGTTCAGCGTTTGCGACGCACATGCGTCTTGGAAGGATCTTCTGTTCTCTGCGACAGTTAAGTGTCCACAATTTACTGAATCCGTTCTTAAACGAGACGACACAGGCTGGGATGACCAAGTTATTCTTCAGTGGTATGCTTCTCTTACATTCCACTACAAGATCCATGGGTTGATGCATGGCATGACACGTGACAGTTACTTTTCTAGCGCTGACTGCAGGAATGATCACTTCATCCAGAACACACACTCTTCATACACTCTGATGCGCATCTTCCTGTCCACAGTATCTCATCTCGTCTAGCATAATCTTAAGAGCGACCACAATCTATAATTGCCTGAGAAGCTTTCAAAAAGTCCCATCCGAGAATGATGTCATGATTACACTCATGTAAGACGATGAATTCTAAGGGCTGTGTTTGGCCACTTATACGCACACAAATGGTATATCTTCCTGTAGGTTTTACGTATTTCCCATTAGCCACCTTCAGCAGAGATCTTTTGTTGTCGACGAATACAGTTTTCTGCAACTGGCAACGGTACTTCTTGGGGTGGCTAGGTGATCGGCTGGAGCTTCTAAAGGGTGATGGAGACCTTGATCGGCGTGTTGGGGAGCGTCCTCTCCAGGTGCTAGCTTGCGGCAATGGTGACCTACGTCGTCCTACACCCATATCATCTTGTTCATCTTCGTCATCCCAGAGTTGATGTCGGCTAAGGTTGGTCTGCTGTCTTCTGGCGCGGGCGTCATCAAATATCCGCCGCCTTTCTGGACAATAGTGCACCACATGTCCCGGTCGTCCACAGTGGAAACATACTGGCTGGTTATCCTGGGTCTTCCAGACGTCAGTCTTCCTTGGTGCCCAAACAAGTTCCTCATGTGACATTGTAGGGACGTAACTCCGCCTGGGTCTCGACTTTTCACCGTTTTAAAGGGAAATGAAGGACGAGAGATTGGGTTCAATGTCTGTTCCACTTCCTCCCTTATGACCTCTTGAAGCGTCTCGGTTTCTTGCTCGCCATGCAGTACAAGTGCCTTCTGAACTTCCTCTCTCACTATCTGACGAAGAACACTTGTGAAATAAGTTGCTTCCTCTATCACAGACATCGATACGACGTTTGGAAGCCATTCAAACTTCTTGTGTGTATTTCTTTTTTGATGCATTTTCTCGATATACTGGCAACATTTTATGAAGTCGTCTGCTGTTGAAGCCTCCTTCAGGAGTAGGGCTTGATACATGTCCTCAGCAACACCCTTCATGAGGTATTCAGCCTTATCTTCCTCCTTCATTCTAGGATCCACTATTTCACACAGCTCCAAGACGTCTTGAATGTAGGACGCTGTAGTTTCTCCTGGACGCTGTGCCCTGCACTTTAATTTATCTTCAGCCTTGCACTTCTGTCGTTGTGTGTCGCCAAAATACTTGCGCAGTTCCGCCTAGAAAACCTCCCAGCTTGTTAACGTCTCCTCGTTGTTCTCATACCATTGCTTGGTAGTGCCCTCCAAATAGAAAAATACATTACCTAAACAGACGGTGTCATCCCATTTGTTAAATTTGACTGTACGCTCATATACCTTTATCCACTTGTTTGGATCTTGGCCATTGTCACCAGAGAACCTGGAAGGCTGTCTCATGTGGTGGCACACAGTTTCTGTCATCGTAACGTCCTCTTCTTCTTCTGTCTCCGGTAGATTGCTATCTGTTGAATATGGCCCGAACTAGTGTTTCTCGCCACGTAAATGGCAGCTCTGAAGTGGCCTGATGGGAGCCACCGTCGATAATGTGCGCTATCACAAGTTCCAATACCCAGCGTCTCCACCAGAATAATGTCACTTAGAAGAAGGTGTAATTAGATGAATGACGAAAGTTTATTCTGCACTTGCACATACAAGAGAGCAGAGCGCATTGCTTCCAGCCAGAACACATACTTTATATATACAGCTACAGAATATTCTAGTACAATGATTCTTCAATTTGTGGGTACTTCTAGAACGTACTCGAACCGAGTATAGAAATTAAAACTGTACAGTCCAGGTGAGTTTTGAACTCACAACCCTCCATGCCACAGTTTAGTATCACAACCACTACACCACGGTGCTACTCAGCTTTTTCTGCCACAATGTTATCCGACACATGAAGAGTACAACCTAGAATCAAAACACGACTTCTGTGAGAAAGAGGAAGGTTACCAGGGGCGGTGGTAAAACTGCAATAAGACTGTTACATCTCCTCTGGCTACTGATCGTGATGTTTATTTCCTTGTAAGATGTTGCTCTTTCTTCGTATGCATTTTCGACTGTCGACGATCATTTTAAGGGACTATTGTCAACATATCATAATTTCTGAACCGTAATTGGCGTGAACTTCATAAACAGCAGGCGTCATACACTTCTGGAAACCTATGTAGTGTTTGTGTTACAAGGAATCCATGTTTTCTTTGGTGTGAACGGTAGTAATTTTATCACTTTACAGTTTTCCACCATAGTTTATCATAGAGAGACTTGCAGGGAGCATGTATGTCATGTGCTAGAGCTATATTTCTTACATTGGCATAGTGACAGCATTGCATTTCATACGACCAACAGGTTGGAAAGTGCAATGCTCTAGTGTTATAATGTGTATAAGAGCAGAACTGATTAGCCTTTGAATTGTGTTTATCTTCTACGATTATTTCTGTCTTTTCATATCTTCTTGGCATGGGCACCAAATACCAGAACAATGTTTTAAAACTGATAGCATAGTTGATTTACGTAAAATGTTTCAAACTCTATCCGTTGGAGCTTCATCATGCATAAAACCACATGTTTCTTCTTAACCATCTGGTATATCATCACAATGCTCTCACATCTATTATACATTGTAAGGGGTGCTAACATCCTCGACATGCACAAATCTGGAGAAATCTTATGCACTTAGATGGACACCGTGAGTAAGACTGGTGCAGAACAATCTTCGCTGAACAGCACTTACAGACTCAGCTCGCTCTACTCCTTCACGAGATACGGAATGTAGTGCATATAGTATCCTCCTACTTTTGATCAGCTGCAAATTAAAGTGGTGGCAGTGCTGCACGGAGGATTGGTCAAAGACAATGCAGGGAGATCTTTCGGGCTCCAAATTTATTCTATGAATGTGAGAATACTCTGTAATTCCCATCCACATGGGGAAGATGGGTAATCATAATCATAAATTATGGACTGTGATTGCAGTGCTGGAAGTATGTAGATAGGTATAGAACACTCTCTGGTATACATTTTAGATATGTTCGAGAATTAACCGTGAATGGGCGTATTGTACAGTCATCTATCTACATTCACAATCTACTATATGGTACTCACAAAGAAGTGGAGGAGTGGTTTAGAAATGATACAGAAATTTGGAAGCATGCTGCTGCATCATTGGTCTGCATTGAAATTACAGGAAAACTGATAAAAGTCCTACAAATGATCGCACTATCAACTGTGGTGCTTCTTACAGCACAGTGTCTTCTCCATCCCATCCGTCCATTAGTATACTGTTGATTACCATGTAATGATTGGTTGATATCACTTGTTTGACATAGAGAGAAAGTCTTGGTGAGAGCAACATCTTCTGGGGACGGCCTGCATGAAACAGTGATCACGTACATGACTGCAATATGAGGAATCAATAAAAGCAGAACACTGTGACATCTGCTACCACATCACTGTGAAAGATGAGTTTAAAAGTACAAGTCATCAATTACCTTTGGATAGCTGTTTGGAAACGCTCCACAATGCCACAAACTTTCCAGTTTCCATATGTTGTGATGTCTTCTACATTTTTGTGAATAAGAAACACTGCCTCTCTCTTTTATTTCAGTCATCACGTGTGTTGTGGTAGCAGCAGCATAGTTTACACTATGTGATGTCCAGCTTTCTGTGAGAGCCAATGGATTGAGACATGTTAATATTGGTTCAGCACTTGACACTAACCTCGAAGTCGTAGTGGGGGCAAAAAAAAAAAAAAAAAAAAAAAAAGCAGAAAAATAATGTATCACATAACAACACAGGAACCTTCTCTGTTGGATGGTACAAAATAAGGAGGATAGAGAGAATCTCTGGGTGACAGACATGAATGCACTGTGAGAGACACATAGATCCTTTGGACTGCAGTACCTGTATGTAGTTTGGAAAAGCAACACTTGGGATTTCAGACTCCCAGTTGACCAGCAGCTTTTGCAGGGAAACATACAGAGGGGGTGGAACATGTATATATGTAAGAACAGACATTAAATCAAAGGAAATTAGATTTAAAAATGTCTGCTATATTGAAAAATATTTTGAATGTTGTTTATGTGAACTAACAGATAGTAGAATTATAATTGCATGTATATATAGGTCCCCATCTGGCAATTTTGAATTGTTGTCTGAAAATTTGGAAAACCTTCTGAACTATCTAAATAGTCAGTCAAAATACATAACTGTGCTTGGGGATTTCAATGTTAATTTCGAGGACAACTGTAAAAAGGGGCAGAAACTGGTTAATCTACAAAAACATACAATATGGACGTGTGTGTAGACAACACCGCCAGATACGTCAGTAAAAGTGAAAGCATTATAGACCAAATATTCACTGACAAATCAAAATGTGGCTTTAAATCTGAGATATTGGATACAGGTTACTCTGATCATCAGACAATTAAATTGACTTTAGGTAAATCTCATGAGAAAAGTGACAACAGGCAGCATATTGAGAGAACATTAATTAATGATGACAGCATTAGGGTCTTTCATCTAATGTTAAAAAATGTAAACTGGAACATGGAAACCAATAGTTCTGTAGATATAAAATTCAACAAGTTCTTGTCAAATTAGAGATACTGCTATGATCTGAAGAGAATTAAAATAAAGAAAAAAATCAAATTCATGGATAACAAGTGAAATCAAAGAGTCATCAAAAAGTCTTAGAATGCTATATAAGTGTGCAAATCAAAATACTACCTTGAATCCATATGTAAAGTGTTATAGGAAAAGGCACAGGAAAGCTATAGTTGCTGCAACAAAGAAGCACAATGATTCATATATCAGAAGGGTTAACAACAAAATGAAATCTATGTGGAAAGTTATTAATAATCATACAGGCAAACATGAAAATGCAAGTAATAAAATCACTATAAAACACAGAAATGAAATTGTTGATGATCCACTTCTAATAGCTAATATATTTAATAATCATTATATTAATGTGACCCAAAACCTGATAATCACTAAATATAATCCAAAGACAAAGGTAATAACTCCAGTAAATGAAAGGACAATTTACCTATATCCTGTAACACCCAAAGAAGTACAAATGGCTGTCAGCAAACTAAAGAGTAAAATGACCTGCGGATTTGACGGTATCTCTGACAAAATTATTAAATATAGTACTGATAATGTTGTCTCTCAACTTTTGGACATAATCAATGAATCCATTGCAACTGGCGTGTTTCCAAGTAAACTTAAGCAGTCAACAGTAATACCAGTTTATAAAAGTGGTGACAAGTTTGACATCAAAAATGTCAGACCACTATCATTATTATCTGTATTTTCAAAAATAATTGAAAGAATAATATATGACAGATTGCTAGACTTCCCAAACATAAATAAAATTCTTGTAAATGCATAGAATGATTTCAGAAAATGCAAGTCTACACAAATCTTGTTGTTGTTGTGGTCTTCAGTCCTGAGACTGGTTTGATGCAGCTCTCCATGCTAATCTATCCTGTGCAAGCTCCTTCATCTCCCAGTACCTACTGCAACCTACATCCTTCTAAATCTGCTTAGTGTATTCATCTATTGGTCTCCCTCTACGATTTTTACCCTCCACGCTGCCCTCCAATGCTAAATTTGTGATCCCTTGATGCCTCAAAACATGTCCTACCAACCGATCCCTTCTTCTAGTCAAGTTGTGCCACAAAATTCTCTTCTCCCCAATCCTATTCAATACCTCCTCATTAGTTACGTGATCTACCCACCTAATCTTCAGCATTCTTCTGTAGCACCACATTTCGAAAGCTTCTATTCTCTTCTTGTCCAAACTATTTATTGTCCATGTTTCACTTCCATACATGGCTACACTCCATACAAATACTTTCAGAAACGACTTCCTGACACTTAAATCTATACTCAATGTTAACAAACTTCTCTTCTTCAGAAACGCTTTCCTTGCCATTGCCAGTCTACATTTTATATCCTCTCTACTTCGACCATCATCAGTTATTTTGCTCCCCAAATAGCAAAACTCCTTTACTGCTTAAAGTGTCTCATTTCCTAATCTAATTCCTTCAGCATCACCTGACTTAATTCGGCTACATTCCATTATCCTTGTTTTGCTTTTGTTGATGTTCATCTTATATCCTCCTTTCAAGACACTGTCCATTCCTTTCAACTGCTCTTCCAAGTCCTTTGCTGTCTCTGACAGAATTGCAATGTCATCGGCGAACCTCAAAGTTTTTATTTCTTCTCCCTGGATTTTAATACCTACTCCAAATTTTTCTTTTGTTTCCTTTACTGCTTGCTCAATATACAACATCGGGGAGAGACTACAACCCTGTCTCACTCCCTTCCCAACCATTGCTTCCCTTTCATGCCCCTCCACTATTATAACTGCCATCTGCTTTCTGTACAAATTCTAAATAGCCTTTCGCTCCCTGTATTTTACCCCTGCCACCTTTAGAATTTGAAAGAGAGTATTCCAGTCAACATTTTCAAAATCTTTCTCTAAGTCTACAAATGCTAGAAATGTAGGTTTGCCTTTCCTTAATCTGTCTTCTAAGATAAGTCGTAAGGTCAGTATTGCCTCACGTGTTCCAACATTTCTACGGAATCCAAACTGATTTTCCCCGAGGTTGGCTTCTACCAGTTTTTCCATTTGTCTGTAAATAATTCATGTTAGTATTTTGTAGCTGTGACTTATTAAACTGATAGTTCGGTAATTTTCACATCTGTCAACACCTGCTTTCTTTGGGATTGGAATTATTATATTCTTCTTGAAGTCTGAGGGTATTTCGCATGTCTCGTACATCTTGCTCACCAGATGGTAGAGTTTTGTCAGGACTGGCTCTCTCAAGGCCATAAGTAGTTCTAATGAAATGTGTTCTATTCCCGGGGCCTTGTTTCGTCTCAGGTCTTTCACTGCTCTGTCAAACTCTTCACGCAGTATCTTATCTCCCATTTCGTCTTCATCTACATCCTCTTCCATTTCCATAATATTGTCCTCAAGTACATCGCCCTTGTATAGACCCTCTATATACTCCTTCCACCTTTCTGCTTTCCCCTCTTTGCTTAGAACTGGGTTTCCATCTGAGCTCTTGATATTCATACAAGTGGCTCTCTTTTCTCCAAAAGTCTGTTTAATTTTCCTGTAGGCTGTATCTATCTTACCCCTAGTGAGATAAGCCTCTACATCCTTACATTTGTCCTCTAGCCATGCCTGATTAGCCATTTTGCACTTCCTGTCGATCTCATTTTTGAGACTTTGTATTCCTTTTTGCCTGCTTCATTTACTGCATTTTTATATTTTCTCCTTTTATCAATTAAATTCAATATTTCTTCTGTTACCCAAGGATTTCTACTAGCCCTCGTCTTTTTACCTACTTGATCCTCTGCTGCCTTCACTACTTCATCCCTCAGAGCTGCCCATTCGTCTTCTACTGTATTTCTTTCCCCCATTCCTGTCAATTGTTCCCTTATGCTGTCCCTGAAACTCTGTACAACCTCTGGTTTAATCAGTTTATTCAGGTCCCATCTCCTTAAATTCCCACCTTTTTGCAATTTCTTCAGTTTTAATCTACAGTTCATAACCAATAGATTGTGGTCAGAGTCACCATCTGCCCCTGGAAATGTCCTACAATTTAAAACCTGGTTCCTAAATCTCTGTCTTACCATTATATAATCTATCTGATACCTTTTAGTATCTCCAGGATTCTTCCATGTCTACAACCTTCTTTTATGATTCTTGAACCAAGTGTTAGCTATGATTAAGTTATGCTCTGTGCAAAATTCTACCAGACGGCTTCCTCTTTCATTTCTTAGCCCCAATCCATATTCACCTATGTTTCCTTCTCTCCATTTCCTACTGTCGAATTCCAGTCACCCATGACTATTAAATTTTCGTCTCCCTTCACTACCTGAATAATTTCTTTTATCTCATCATACATTTCTTCAATTTCTTCATCATCTGCAGAGCCAGTTGGCATATAAACTTGTACTACTGTAGTAGGCATGGGCTTCGTGTCTATCTTGGCCACTATAATACGTTCACTATGCTGTTTGTAGTAGCTTACCTGCACTCCTATTTTTTTATTCATTATTAAACCTACTCCTGCATTACCCCTATTTGATTTTGTATTTATAACCCTGTATTCACCTGGCCATAAGTCTTGTTCCTCCTGGCACCGAACTTCACTAATTCCAACTATATCTAACTTTAACCTATCCATTTCCCTTTTTAAATTTTCTAACCTACCTGCCTGATTAAGGGATCTGACATTCCACGCTCCGATCCGTAGAATGCCAGTTTTCTTTTTCCCGATAATGACGTCCTCTTGAGTAGTCCCCGCCCGGAGATCCGAATGGGGGACTATTTTACCTCCGGAATATTTTACCCAAGAGGACGCCATCATCATTTAACCATACAGTAAAGCTGCATGCCCTCGGGAAAAATTACGGCTGTAGTTTCCCCTTGCTTTCAGCCGTTCGCAGTACCAGCACAGCAAGGCCGTTTTGGTTAGTGTTACAAGGCCAGATCAGTCAATCATCGAGACTGTTGCCCCTGCAACTACTGAAAAGGCTGCTGCCCCTCTTCAGGAACCACATGTTTGTCTGGCCTCTCAACAGATACCCCTCCGTTGTGGTTGCACCTACGGTACGGCTATCTGTATCGTTGAGGCACGCAAGCCTCCCCACCAACGGCAAGGTCCATGGTTCTACACAAATGACTCTCTTCAATTTCCTAAAACTTGTTTACAAAGCTATTGAGGACAAGGAACTGATCTGTGGGTTGTTTTTGGTCCTTTCCAAAGTATTTGACCTTATAAATAAGTTGCTCAGGAAATATTCCACCCTGAAAATGATCTCACTGTCATTCCAGAAATGCCTTCCAACCAATGGTTTCTTCATGTGAGAAAAGAGGAAACAGTTACCGGGTGCCTTATCATGAGACTGCAGGGGTTGAAGCAAAATTTGGAAGCTCAGAGAAACGGCATGTCTGAATACATTATGTGCAGAATGAGGTGGGATGCTGATGCAAAGCAGAAACATCCCCATGAACAGCTTCCCGCAACATTTTATTTAGTTAGCTTCCTGTAACGTTATCGTGAGATTTTGGCAGCTTTGCTCCTGCAACAGCCTGCTCCTTACTGCCATAACCCGTTAGTACTACACCTTTGATTACCACTTCTCTAGCGAGTCGTGGTTCTCCACAAAGATATTGTTTTCCGCTTCATTCTGACTTGTTTCACTACACTGGAAGCGTGTGCACCACCTATGCCCTGTCATTGTTGCTGCACACTGCCACCAAATCAGCATTGATTGTTACTTTTCAAATGCAATTAACAAATTAGCAAACAACACTCCCAGGTCAGTCCTAGAGTTTTTATCTGTCACTTGTAACTTATTTCACCTCTGGCATTGTTTGTTATACACATCTATCTGACTGTTCAAAAACCTTTTTGGTTCGTTGATTGATTCAGGGGAGGAAACCAAACAGCAAGGTAAGCAGTCCCATTGGTTTAGGGAAGGAAGGGGAAGTAAGTTGCCCATGCCCTATCAAAGGAACCATCCTGGCATTTACCTGAAGCAATTTAGGGAAAGTACAGAAAACCTAAATCAGAATGACTGGACATGGAATGCAAGTCCAGTGTACTAACCACTGTGCCACCTCACTCAGTACACTCTTTTTCTCAGGAATGGATAGACTTATGAAATTGAAATTTATGTTGCATATTAAGGGTCACAGTCCACTGGCAGTGAAAAAAGTGAAGCTCCCAAGTCAATGCAATCAAAAGATATGGCCACTTGTGTCACATATTTTGAAACTCACAAAATCACTTATCAAAGCCAATCATGTACTTCCTGTTGACCTAAAATCATGAAATTTGGCAAAAAGCAAGGTATCACAGACAAATAAACTAAAAAAATCAGAAAAATGTTGATTTGTAATCATGTAAAACAAAAATAGGCATAGTTCTTTTTTGCTTGCAATCTGACTTCAAACTTGAGGTCAAAACATTCTTGAAAGTCTTGGAATCCATGAGACTGATATATTTCCAGTATCAGTGTTGATAGCAGGCAAAAATTGTCAACATACTTAATTCCCAGAATGAATGACCTGTTACACAGGCCGTTCATTTTAACTGAGGCAATTGAAATATCTTGAAAACTATGCACCATATCAAAATAGTTATAATTCCAATTTGTTTGTCTCGAAAAGGACATCCAATGATACCACACTTACACTATTTTACCATTTTACATCCCCCACCCCCTCCCATCCCATCCCATCCATGGGTAGCAGGGGGTACTTTGAAATCTTCAGTGTTAACCCCGTTTTTTCTGCATATTGAAGTTCTACAGCAAAATCTACATGTATTTTGTCTGAAGCGTTTTCTTTGTTTTGCCACAGATGGCACTGTAACAGGAGGAATAAAACTGGCACACAATCGTAACTTATGACATGCTCCTCATTGGCCCTTGAATATCCAATGGCATGTTGGGTCCCACCTCCATACTGCAAGGATAGGACAGGCCAATATTTCATAACTTCTAATTGGAAACCTCATTTGCAACATTGCGTTCCTCCAAAATATTGAACAAGGGACTAATTGACATGTCACTGTGCCTGTGGCTTGAGATGAACGCTACTCTGCTTTTACAATTAGAGTAAGTATTCAAACATAGTACTGCCAACTTCAATACACTTAGAGATGACAATGTTTGGTTTGTGGGGCACTCACCTGCGTGATTAACAGTGTCTGTACAAAGTCTCAATCTTTACACAGTCCAATCTCGCCACATTCATGAATGATGATGAAATGATGAGGACAACACAAACTCCCAGTCCCTGAGCAGAAAAAATCCTCAACCCGACCAGGAATCGAACCCAGGATCCTGTGATCCAGAGGCGGCAATGCTAGCCACTAGACCACAACCTGCAGACAAAACATTTAGTGATCCCCTTTTCTAATGGCTGTACATAGAACAAAAGCATATCTGCAAGACTGTCAGCACAGTTCTTTCCGATGCAGTCGACCATGTCTTCACAGCCTGTTTGCACTTGCTGGTGTGCCTTATCTTTTAAATACCCTCACAGAAAGAAATCTGGTGATGACAAATCTGGTGACACAGCGAGCCAATCAATAGGGCCACTTCTGTCAATCTACCAACTAATTAAGCATGGTCTAACACTTTCAGTGCTTCAATTGCATAATGTGTTGGGCAATCGTCATGTTGAAACCACATATGTTGTCGAACATCCAGCACAACATCCTGTGGTAGTACCAGTAGTTCTTGTTTCAAAAATGTTCAATATTTGTGTCCATTCAAAATGACATTGATAAAATACAAATCAGTGAGTCTGTTCTCCATGCTGCCATACCATGCATTAACCAACCAAGGATATTGATAGTCAACTTGCCATAATCAATGGGGATTGACTACCTTCTAATAATGCCTGTTATGCCAGTTGAAGACCAATTCACACTGGCCATCACAGCACCGTCCCATCACAGCACCATCACATCAACGTGTATTCATGCTGCTGCCCATCATGTCATGACATGTCAAGTCAATTCAAGTCACATGATCTCAACTCATTTGGTTGTCCTTAACTGTTTTTTTTATTCTTTTTGAGGGAACAGCTATCTTCGCAAGATGATTTTCAACTGTTTTTTATGTGTGAAGTGCATGGTAGCCTATATAGACGGATATCTGAGTCCATGTTTGTACAAAAATGACATTTATTGGACTCAAATTGTTTGCAGCTTGCAGGGATCGCTTGTATATTAAAAAAGGAAGACAGATGTGCAAAACAACTCAAAAAAGAGTGTCAATCTGAGAAATATCATTACTTGGTTCAGAAAGGGAATTTCGCACCCTATACAATGAAGTCGAGGAAGAGGAATCTGCATTTTACATTTTAGAAATTCGAAGCATCATTTTTTTTGTTTATTATGTCAAATTGCACCCAAAATTACTAAAAGAAATGCAGTGTTATGAGCTGCCATCATGTCCTGTGAAAAATTGGTTTGTCAAGGTTAAGTTTCATGAGTCTGATGCAAATATTTGTGCAATAGTTATGTCTCCCTCAATACCTTTCCCTTCAAGATTTATTGGTTTTCTTTGCATCCCGTATTTGGCCTGCAAAAGAGTTTCACATACAACAGAGATAGCTAATTAACAATAAATAAGCCTGTCACAAATACATATTTAAACTAACAACTTCAGTGTCTGAAGGTTTCATACAGACCATTCCTATGTGAAATGCTACAAAGGCCTGAAAATATACAGATTGCCTCAAACACTAAAGTGCTCACTGTTATAAAAAGACTAAAAAATAAATAATCCAGTGGCAGTGATGCCTTACCAGATTTTATTGTAAAGAATTGTGGGGAATACATTGTAGAACCCTTAACTCTTATAATTAATGCATCCTTTAATAATGGACTTTTCCCTGACCCCCTAAAGATTGCTAAAGTTACCCACTCCACAAAAAGGGACCAGAAAATGATGTAGCTAATTATAGTCCAATAGCACAGCTCAGCACATTTTCAAAAATATTTGAGAAATCGTTTTACACCAGATTAGAATGTTTTATTAACAGATTCTCTTTAATACTGGAGTACCAGCATGGATTTAGAAAAGCTAAAACAACAACATCAGCAGTGTATGAATATCTCAACAGAACCTTAAAATCATTAGATGATAAAGAAATTACCACTGGTAATTTTTTTTGTGTCTAAAGCTTTTGACATTATTGATCACACCATACTCCTTAGAAAGTCAGCTAATAAAGGTGTGAGAGGAACCACAAACCAACAGTTAGAATCATGTCTGTCAAATGGAGTGTAAAAGTTGAAATGAAATTTGAAAAAAAGAGTACTCATGTTCATCAGTGCACTGTGCACTGCTCTGAGAAAATGCCTCTAAATATAGTATACCACAAGGCTCAATTCTGGGGGCCATACTGTTTTTGCTATATATTGATGACATAAACAAAAACCTTACTTCAGGGAATGCTACACTATTTGCAGATGGCAAAAGTATGCTGGTAGCAGGCACAGACAAAACTGGCCATGATCAAAAGATTACACCACTTATGTCATCACTGAGTGAATGGTTCAACGAGAACAATCTCATCATAAATGTGCAAAAAACAACATACATAAGTTTCAGCCTCTCATCTCAAAAATGAGAAATATCTGACTTGCTCCTAAACAACCAAGAGCTATCCACTGTGAACTCCATTAAGTTTCTTGGTATATGGCTTGAAGAAAATCTTAAATGGAACAGTCATTTCACTTATATCTCAAATACTCTGCCAACAGTATGTTATATTCAGCAAATCAGTCACCAAATAAGTCCTTACACAAATATATTATTTTTACTTTCAATCCATACTACAGTATGGGATCATATTCTGGGAGAACTCACACTGCAACAGAGATACCCCCACCCCCCTTTTTCCTTTCTTTTCCTTTTTTTTTTTTTAAGACAATACACATAATATGTCATCTGAGATGGATGTAATGAATCATGCAGGCAACATTTCAAGAAACTTGGCATTATGCCACTACCATCTGTTTACATTTATAGTATTATATCACTTGTTAAAACCTACCTATTAAGCAAAGACAGCCCATTAATATTAAATGAACACATTCGTAGTTATGAAACAAGACAGCAGTCTGACCTACATATGATTAAGACCAGAACAACTTGTTACCAAAAAAGTGTCCAACATGTTGGGATTCAGATGTATAACAACTTAGTAGTCGAAAAAATAATAATAATAATAAAAATAAACAAATAAAAAAATCAAGTTTACACATGTACATTAAAAAAAATTCTTTTGGGGCAAAACTTTACACAGTAAATGATTTTTTTGAAAAAGGTATGAAATGATATCTAATTTATTAATAACTGATCACTTAGGCCTGATTATAGTGCATGTTTCCTTCAAGTAGATAATATACTGGACTGTATTTATTCAATTTTTTCTCACTATGTTCCATTGCATTTAATCATATAATAATAAGAAGTTACAACCCACCTAACAAATGGAAGTACCTTGTGATGTCTATTACCTTTTCGTTATATTGAACAAATTTTCATGAAATGATTAAAATTGTAAAAATTGATTACTTTTAAAAATGTTTGCTGACTTGTCCAATTCCATATGTGCAAATTGTACACCATTACGATTACTTGGATCAATTAATACAATACAATAAATTCCACCTTCTAATCAATCTGATTCTACCCACAGTACTTTTTTCACCTCAAGTTGCAGGTAAACTTCATGCATTTCATTGTAAAATATTAACTACCATACTGGTATGTATAAAAATCCACTTTATAAATGTGTTAGAGGACAAGTAATTTAGTATGTTCACATCATACAATTCAGACTGCTGCTTCACTGCCTCAATTAATCTTCCATCATTTATTATACATTTTAACAAAAGAAATAAGAAATTAAACACTAAAGCCACAACGAAATGAAATATGGAGATTTGTGAATGGCTGTATATTGGGAGGAAATGAGCTTGGGAATCGTGATCAACAACAGATGGATGACGTCAGATGTCAAAACTTTCTTGCCGAGAAACCTTGATGGTGCCATGACATGATGAGACAGGACAGCCAGTGTGGATGCCACCATTTGAAATGCATTGTAGAAAGTTTTGATGGGACGAGACGGGATGCAACATGACAACCAGTGTGAACTGACATTAACACTAACATGTTTGTGAATGTACTCATTAGAAAACACTACCTTGGTGAAGAACCTCAGGATAATTTGTGATTGTTAATGTGCTCTTTCACAAAGCACTACCTGGTTATGGAAATTGGCATCATGAAGTTCTTGAAGTAGTGACATGCGGTATGGGTGGTACTTACAACGATGCAGCATTGTGACTATACTACCTGTAGACATACTGAAATTGCGGTGCAATTGCTGCGCGCTTACCCGTGGGTTGTGGTGCCTTACATCTAGTACAGCTATTTCATTAGCTTCTCCTGTAACATGTTTGCTTCATTTCCTTTTACCAGTCTGTGCACTGCCATCAGACATAAAGGCGTCCACAACCTTGTAAAAGAACGAATGAGAGCACTATAAATCAGGATAATTTAAATGTTTCCTTCTGTGGTTGCAAAATTCTACATTCACTTGCACGTTGGCTCTTCAGATTATAGGTATGTGTGCATGAAATAAACACTGCACAAGTATTGTAATGTTTAGAGCCACAATTTTTTGCAGTGTACTATCTGTGTTGTTGTTTGCTACATGGCCACAATGGTGCATCTAGTCCCCTGTACAATATGTTACAGGAATACAATGTTGCAAATGGGGTTTCCTATTAGAAGTTATAAAATACTGGCCTGGAGGTGGGGTCCCATGTGCTATTCGAGTTTCAAGGCCCATTGAGTAGCATGTTGTAAATTATGATTGTGCACCCATTTCCCACCTTCTGTGACGAAGCAAAGAAAATATTTCAGACAAAATGTATGCAGGTTCTGCTGTAGAATAGTAATTTGCAATAAAAAATGGGGATTGCCATTGAAGATTTCACAGCTGCTCACCACCCACACATGGGATGGGGTGGCGGGTCGAGTGTGGAACCATTGTATGTCCCCCTCTGAGACACAGAAATTGCAATTATAACTTTTTTTTATCTGATGTGTAGTTTCCAAGATATTTCAATGTCTTTACTTAAAATGAACACCCTGTATACTTAATTAAGTTTGTACAGAAGCCACAGTGCGTGAGTCTTACTCGTACCTGGCCAGTTTTTATTTTATTGCACTTTGTCAGTGGGCTGTTTATTTTGCTTTTGACCCTCCAGCGGTGTGCTACAGCAATTTGTTGTGGGGATTTCATTATGTACCTGTAGTACAAGCATGTGCTGCAAATTAACTGCATACTTAAATTTCAGAATGGAGATAACTAAAACTTTATGAATGCCATTTCTACATTATTTTGAGGTGATTCCTCTCATTGGGAAGATCAAAAGTTAGGGGGTGCTGCAGTTTAGTTAATTTGCAGTGTCATCTATTGAAGCTATTCCCAGTAACTATATTTTTAGTTTCGTGTGTCTGTGTCAGGCAGATTTTCCCTTTTTTTGGGGTGACAACTGGCGACAGCAGTTAATATCTGTTGCACCATTTCACATCATCACTGATTTTACACTACAAGAAAAAAAAGTATTGCTCATTTTTTACTTGCTATATTAATTTTGTTGGCATTATTCATTTGTTTCTCAACTACACTGCCCATGCCTAGGCATTAAAATGGCGTAATTTTCTATAGTTCTAACTTCAGTGGCTCATTTTCTACTCAGGTTGTGGTATTCTCATTACAGCAGGTTGACAACTATTTTATTTCATCTGCCTTAGCTCTCTTCTTAGGTCCAGAAAGTTCCTTCTCAATAAACTTGTCCATCTTGGAAGTCACTCACGTTTCTGCAAAGGGCAACATCAACCACAACAGCAAGCCTGAGTGCTGCCAGCAGTCGACTCCAAGGAAACTGCTGACCTCCACAGTCCATCTAGCTGTCATTGGTGCCGCACAGTGACAACTATGCATGAGGCAACGAGACACAGCCTAGTTCCACAGGCACAAGGCAGTTTTAAGTTTACACCTTCATACTGTCGCCTATGTCCAGTAGATCACAGCTGAGTAGCTCACTCCGTTGAAGACTACCCACTAACTCATTTTTAAGCCTGTTTGACACGAGTGACTTTCTAGTCAAAATCAACTACTCATTGTTAGTGTATGTCATTAGCTTGTGTGTAAGTCAGGGCAACCAGACCACAGAGATGTCAATGACTACGCCAAGGGCGGAGTTTTTAATCTTGAATCTGCTGCACACGGTGCAAAAACAGCTGACTGCACTGTCACTGAGAAGTTCTAGTGTGTGTACGAAATGGTGGAACAGTCCTAGATTCAAAGAAGGGAAAATTCTTATGCCATATCCATGTAGTAGAGAGGCGGGGTGACAAAACCTGTGCAAATATTGTACTAGCAGCCAATGATGTGCGGTGATCATTTCTAAGGGCACATGGACTTACCAAGATCAACAGCATATGGTGTGGAAAGCAATAGGTAACAATTGCGTTGAAAAGCCTGCTGGAATCCTTTTTCCCCCTAGAGGAATCTCATAATCAGGGCAGGTTCTGAGAAGACTAATACTACAATTATAAACATACTCCCTACCTGTAAGTGGGTACTTTTTCAGGAGTACAGTGTCATGTCTTTGAAAATAATGAAGGAAATAAAAGAGAGCATCTGGATTGAGGTGCAACGGCCCTGCCGCAGTGGGTACACCGGTTCCCGTGAGATCAGCGAAGTTAAGTGCTGTTGGGCGTGGCCGGCACTTGGATGGGTGACCATCCAGCCGCCATGTGCTGTTGCCATTTTTCGGGGTGCACTCAGTCTCGTGATGCCAATTGAGGAGCTACTCGACCGAATAGTAGCGGCTTCAGTGAAGAATACCATCATAACGACCGGGAGAGCGGTGTGCTGACCCCACGCCCCTCCTATCTGCATCCTCCTCTGAGGATGACACGGCAGTCGGATGGTCCCGGTAGGCCACTCGTGGCCTGAAGACGGAGTGCTTTTTTTTTTTTATCTGGATTGAGACTAGGATTGGTTGGTTGGTTGGTTTGGGGAAGGAGACCAGACAGCGAGGTCATCGGTCTCATCGGATTAGGGAAGGATGGGGAAGGAAGTCGGCCGTGCCCTTTGAAAGGAACCATCCCGGCATTTGCCTGGAGCGATTTAGGGAAATCACGGAAAACCTAAATCAGGATGGCCGGACGCGGGATTGAACCGTCGTCCTCCCGAATGCGAGTCCAGTATCTAACCACTGCGCCACCTCGCTCGGTGATTGAGACTAGGACTGTGGCATTTAAGAATGATGTACAGATGGATAAAACTGGAAAATTAGATAAGAGAAATGAAGCCACACACATTAATGTTTTAGGACTATGCGAAGTTTAGAGGAAAAAAAGATTTTGAACAGAGGTAATATACTGAGGAGAGGAGGACAAAAATAGTGTTGGATTAATATACAAGAAAATGGAATGCTGGCTCATATTAAACATCGAATTGATAACCAGATTTTTTCTGTATCTTATACTCATAACAGAATTGTCACTTTCCGATCAATAGAACACAATACTTGATTTTTTTCTTATGACAACTTCCTCCTGAATAATCCTGACCTGGATATCCAATTAGGGGGACTGTTTTACATCTGGAATATTTTACCTCAGAAAATGGCATCATCATAAAATGAAACAGTAGAGTAGCATGTTACCAGGAAATCTGTACTGCCGAGGCATGCAATCACTCCAAATGTGAAGTTCCATAGTCTGTGAAGAAAGGGGAAGGGTGTTCATATTGTACATTTCTCTAACTAAAAATGATGTGAACAACCTTTGCACAAACTATAATGAAAGACATTACTGAGTATTAGTCAATGAGTAGGAGAGTGACAGCATGTTAAGCAGGAAGTGTCACCACAAATATCTGTAGCCTATTTCACTGCAAGCTAGAAATACTTCTCTCTATTAAATTAAGATTTATGAGTTTGAATGACAGATCTATGAATTTTATTATGCTATAGATCTTGTGAAGTATAGTTGTTATTCATTAAAGTGAAATAAACATATTTTGGTACATAGTGGTTGTCTTATGACACCGAAACAAAGAAACAATACATGTCTTTATAGTAGGAGCTTACTGTGCATATTCTGGGCTTGAACTTTATGACCACAACAAAATCTGTACCTCACATAAAACATGCAACAGTGCAAGTACCACACTGTGGGGGCAGATATAAAGCCTATATTCTGAAGGTATATCAGGATTATTTCAAAGACTAATTTTTCCAGAAAGACTATTTCTTCAATTGATATAAGACACTGTCAGACATTTTGTTGAAACTTAGCAATAAGATACATAGTGCAGACCAATAAGCATATCTTACATTTTACCTATGCAGCACTCACACAAAAGTGACTGCGAGAAACACACTTTGTTTAAAAACAACATTGGGATAAATGAATGTGAGGGTATCTCCACAGTTGTGTGTGCACCATCACACTATTAAATGGCAACAAGACTACACTAACCTGCTTTGATTTTCCAGATTTAGACTTCTTGCATATTTCTTGGACATGAGACACTCAAGTATTTGAAAGCAGAAAGACTCAACAAACCTATCTCAAGTGTAGTGAGATCCTGTCAAAGACGACCTAGTGTGATTTCAACTGTGTTCTGATACATGGAATGGTCTGCATCAGTATCAGTATCTAACACAATGTGGTACAGTTGCATATGGGAATTTTAAAGCTAGTAGTTCTTGATATCTTTCAAATTAGGCCTTCAATGACAGGAAACAATTCCGAACAATACAAAACTCTTAAAAACGGATTATCTACTAAAATTTCCTGACATTTTTAAAAAGTTTGCCAACTGTCTGAATTAAAATTCACAGCTCTCCATCACTGCCCATGTCATGAGAATACAGAACAATTGTTACGGTAATATGTCCATCAGACATGGACATTAAGTTTAAGGTTCTTCAAGAGGAGGGCTGTATGAGGCTGCCTGCTTCCAATCTTTCCTTTCCTGTATTTACCCCACAACACAAACAAAAACTGTACTGTACAAGCACTCCTTCCAGTAATCCAAAATATACTGTTACAAAAGAAGATATATCTACTGGTAGCTACCTCCACCAGGGCCTCCTGGAGAGAGCAGAAGATGTATCTTCTTATCTCTTCATACCATTCAACAACAAATCACATGGAATTCACTCACTGTTTACATTGTTGTGGGAAGAAATCTGGGTAACAGCAATTATTGGAAATCTCGCTCGCTCTCTCTCTCTCTCTCTCTCTCTCTCCACACACACACACACACACACACACACACAGAACACAAAATTGAGTTTTTGCCAAAAGATAGTATGCAGAGACACATAACTTTGTTGTATTGTTAATACTCCTAGGTTTTAATGGCATTCAAAAGCTCTTGAAAAGACAAATACAGCTATGTAAAGGTTGTTTATTTTGACATTGAAATGTTTTGCACAAAATATATAAGAAATGTGCTCAAATTGAAAGGAAAGGCAGCCAGAATTGGCTGCTTTGATGTAAACTCTGCCAAGCGAGTCTCTCATACCAAGTACTGCTGTTGTATCAAGCCTTTTGGCTGTTTACTTGTTTCCACGAAACCTGTTCACTTAAACATGAATTTGTGCACACATTCCTAAGCTCCTTCCAACATGCTAGAAATCAGCACATAGTTCCATTTACGACAATCTTAAATGATTCTATATCTATGTTCTATAAAGCAGGGCCAAGAAGAAATACAGGCTGTTTTGAAACGTACTTTACAACTCCAGCATCATATAACTCGACTTGTGATTAACTTAGAGAAAAAAGTAAAGTTATGAATTGAATTGTAAAATATACAGCTCTGCTACTATTTTTATTGAAGACAATAGACTTTGATCCAACATTGGACCACCTTTGAGTACCCTGCGCCAAAAGGAGAAAATAAATTTTCTCCTTATGGTGCAGGAGACCCGAAGGTGGTCCGATGTTGGGTCGAAATTGATTGTCAATAAAACAGAAGTATAGCATTATATTTTGCAATGCAGTTTCTGACCTTTCTAAAAGCTGTTCAGCATCGCTTATACAAAGTTTTTTTAAATATAAAGTAATGAATAAAATATATTTTGCCTTTCTGCATGACATAAGCAACATAACTGAAAAAAGATTTTTCTTTGTTGTTGCAGGGAGGTAGGACCACCACAAAGGAATTGAAGAATGAAGTATGCATAGGAAAAGGAACAGGGTGTGGTTAGGCTTATTGAAACACAGTCAGACATCCAAATTCAGAGAAATTTTGGAATGTGTTATGTGCAACCACCAATGTCTTGGCCATCCATAAGAAACAGGGGGTGTGGATTTGAAGCACCCAGTAGGCAAGTCAAGGAGAAAGTGACAAAGATACATAGAGATTTCAACAGGTTTTCCAGCATTCAACACAGAAGTCAGTTCAAATGGCACAAAGGGACTGCACCAGGTACTCTGAAAGTGTAGTCACCTTTTTCTGTACAAACTGCAATTGCTACAGTGAATCAAACCAGATGACAAGCCAAAACATACTGCATCTGGTGGGCAACAATAACGGCAGTTATTGAAACAGTTTATATTGACATGTTAGGATGGATTTTGACCGAACCAGAACACCGACTAGATACTGCATTTGCCACGAGGAGAGCACATATACAAGTTGGTTAGACACCTTGTATAGCCCCATTAAACAGTGTTTACATCGCAAAGCCATTTCTGGCCCCTTGCCTTTCAATTTTAGTGCATTTCTTGCATATTTTTGCAAAAAGTTTCAGCATCAATATTAACAAACATTACATCACTAAAACTGTCTTATTCAAGAATTTCTTAATGCTGTTTAAAAGTACATATTTCCATTAAAAAACACACTTCCTTCAAATCTTGGCTGATAAATGAATTAGGAGTATCAACCATGCAACAAAATTGTCTGCCATTTTTGTGGTATCATTTGCTGCAAATATTTAAATATCTTAAAATGTTCATTAAATAAAAGGCAGGTTACATCTTATGTGATTCATCCCAAATACAAAATATTCAAGTGAATAAATGCAGTCTTTCTTTTATGAAGGCATTATATTTTGAGTAATTACCATAACATTAATGCAGACTGACTACAAATGCACTATGAAAAAGTGAACCTCTTATTTACTTTAGAATTGTCAAAGTCAGCAACAGCGATCAAGATCAGAATCACAAATTTCAGCTGACTTTTGAATATTTTTATGGTATCTTTTAAAATAATACTACATCTTTGTAAATCTATGATCTTTTAATGATTGGATAACAACTGTAATTTAACAAATGTGTGTCATATATTTTCACAGTTCCAGGGATTAAAAATAATATAAAATAACAGTATTATTACAGAGACACACAAATTTAGCATAAATAGAACCTACACATAATGAAAATAAACAAACACTGTATTTATTCAGCTATGATGGATGTCATTTAGCTGAGACTAAAATTCCTGAGATCAAATTTCTATGCCATATTCACAGTAAATCTTGCTATGACAAACTCTCATATGTTGCAAAAAATTAATCTGAATCCATCTCTCAGAATCCCAGTACCAATGCACCATATAACTCCGACCTTTTCCCTTCAATTTAAATTTTAACCAATACAGAAACAATGCCTTAACTTAGGAATTGTGTACGACACTATTATAATTCAGTACATCACTGGAGCCATGTCAACGATTATCACAAGATGAAAATGTCTGATGGCATACATGTGAATGTATAAAGTGTCACTAATTACACGCAACCATGTTCACATTGTCAGTTTTATGGTTTCAGTGACTGCAATAGAGCCTCTCGAGAGATTAAAACACAATTTTTCTTCTTGACTTCCCCAGCTGTACAGCATTAAGCTTCATACACATTCCTTTGGCTAAATCTTCAGTATCAGAATGACAGTAATTTCTTTGGCTTTTGAGAGAAGATATTTATCAGTAATTTTAAGACTGATTGTGGAGAATTATAGTGATAAGTAAAATAAATAACACAACAAATATTATTTCCAATTTTACTTAATACCATATGAGGTTCACGAGTTGCCCTTACCTAATTTTTGCGGTAGATATTCCCATTTCTAATGATGTACAATTATTGAACTGAACAAATTCCACCATGACAAGTCATAAACTAAAAATATTTATCAGAGAGAAATGACAAAAAAAGCTTTCAGAATTAGCAGATAAATAATACCTTCCTACGAACCATAAAAATATAATGCAAGGGACTTGATATGTGCACCTCTGTCTCCAAAAGGATTAAGCAAATACAGAGCGTGCCGATGAACAGTGTGTGGCTACCACACTGTGAGGAGTACAAGAGCCTGAGATAATCTAACAGTTAAAGAATTACAAAATTATTGAGGCTTCAGTGGCCACTTTTTGACATATTGTCTGTTGATTTAGTTTCCGGATCTTAGGCAGAGTTGTGTTTAATCACTTTTCTGATTTATCGTTTTTCTTATTTTTTTTATTTACATGTCTCAAGTTCCGTAGGACCAAACTGAGGAGCAAATCCCCAAGGTCATGGAATGTGTCAGTAAATCAAATTACAACATAAAAATAATAACAGATAAAAATAAAATGTTTATGAAACTGTAAAAAGTCAGTCCATAAGTTTAAGTAAAAGTGATGTATCGCCAACACAAATGGCTGGCATTAGCGAAGATCCACCCTCCATTGCTGATGGCAGACTGGAGGCAAAGGTACGGCCAATACTTACATACACTTCCTGCAAGAATGTCTGATAGCCTTTACCTGGTGATTACTGCTATAGTTCTGACCACGTTAGCTGCAATTGTTGTTTGCTGCACCACAGAAATCTTGGATCCATTTATCTTGAGGACGCCTCCTTTCTTAACTAATGACATACTTATTAATTTCAATGGCTTCTCTGGACAAACTGGCATGGTAGCTGTTCTCCATAATGGGAGCCCATGTGTCAGCAGATTTTATTTCATAGTCGATGTCATACAGTGAGCCATGGTAATGGAGGTTGATACAGGTGGAGCACATGCTGTGAGAGACCAACCGTGGAATAAAATTGATTGATATGTAATTTTATATTGTGGAGAAGAGCTAACATGTCTGTCTGTTCAGGGAAACCTTTGAAATTCATAACCATCACAACATTTTAACAAATCCTCAAAATAAACAGATTCTGCATCCTTGCATTGCAGCAAATGAATGTTACAGATGACAAGAGGAAACCAGTCGTAATTACTAGGAAAAGGTCCTCAGACATTGGCAGGGCTAGTGTATATAACCACTGGACACAGGCTCTACTTCAGTTTGCCACCTGCAATAGAGGGTGAATGTTTGACACTGTCAGCTAGTCATGATGGCGAAATTCCAGAAAATTCATTAAACAAATGCCTTCTGAAGATTCTGAAATGAAAGCCAACAGGCAATATATCTGTTACACATTATTGATAACTATTTTGTACAACAGACAAGCAGTTACTTTTCATATGCAATTTGCACACAAAAACTATAACAAGATGATGTGACTTACCAAATGAAACTGCTGGCAGGTCGACAGACACACAAACGAACACAAACATACACACAAAATTCAAGCTTTCGCAACAAACTGTTGCCTCATCAGGAAAGAGGGAAGGAGAGGGAAAGACGAAAGGATGTGGGTTTTAAGGGAGAGGGTAAGGAGTCATTCCAATCCCGGGAGCGGAAAGACTTACCTTAGGGGGAAAAAGGACAGGTATACACTCGCACACACACACATATCCATCCACACATATACAGACACAAGCAGACATATTTAAAGTTTGGGCAGAGATGTCAGTCGAGGTGGAAGTGAAGAGGCAAAGATGATGTTGAATGACAGGTGAGGTATGAGTGGCGGCAACTTGAAATTAGCGGAGATTGAGGCCTGGTGGGTAACGGGAAGAGAGGATATATTGAAGAGCAAGTTCCCATCTCCAGAGTTCGGATAGGTTGGTGTTGGTGGGAAGTATCCAGATAACCCGGACGGTGTAACACTGTGCCAAGATGTGCTGGCCGTGCACCAAGGCATGTTTAGCCACAGGGTGATCCTCATTACCAACAAACACTGTCTGCCTGTGTCCATTCATGTGAATGGACAGTTTGTTGCTGGTCATTCCCACATAGAATGCATCACAGTGTAGGCAGGTCAGTTAGTAGATCACGTGGGTGCTTTCACAGGTGGCTCTGCCTTTGATCGTGTACACCCTCCGGGTTACAGGACTGGAGTAGGTGGTGGTGGGAGGGTGCATGGGACAGGTTTTACACCGGGGGCGGTTACAAGGGTAGGAGCCAGAGGGTAGGGAAGGTGGTTTGGGGATTTCATAGGGATGAACTAAGAGGTTACGAAGGTTAGGTGGACGGCGGAAAGACACTCTTGGTGGAGTGGGGAGGATTTCATGAAGGATGGATCTCATTTCAGGGCAGGATTTGAGGAAGTCGTATCCCTGCTGGAGAGCCACATTCAGAATCTGATCCAGTCCCGGAAAGTATCCTGTCACAAGTGGGGCACTTTTGTGGTTCTTCTGTGGGAGGTTCTGGATTTGAGAGGATGAGGAAGTGGCTCTGGTTATTTGCTTCTGTACCAGGTCAGGAGGGTAGTTGCGGGATACGAAAGCTGTTGTCAGGTTGTTGGTGTAATGGTTCAGGGATTCCGGACTGGAGCAGATTCGTTTGCCACGAAGACCTAGGCTGTAGGGAAGGGACCGTTTGACGTGGAATGGGTGGCAGCTGTCGTAATGGAGGTACTGTTGCTTGTTGGTGGGTTTGATGTGGACGGACGTGTGAAGCTGGCCATTGGACAGGTGGAGGTCAACATCAAGGAAAGTGGCATGGGATTTGGAGTAGGACCAGGTGAATCTGATGGAACCAAAGGAGTTGTTGGTTCCATCAGATTCACCTGGTCCTACTCCAAATCCCATGCCACTTTCCTTGATGTTGACCTCCACCTGTCCAATGGCCAGCTTCACACGTCCGTCCACATCAAACCCACCAACGAGCAACAGTACCTCCATTACGACAGCTGCCACCCATTCCACGTCAAACGGTCCCTTCCCTACAGCCTAGGTCTTCGTGGCAAACGAATCTGCTCCAGTCCGGAATCCCTGAACCATTACACCAACAACCTGACAACAGCTTTCGTATCCCGCAACTACCCTCCTGACCTGGTACAGAAGCAAATAACCAGAGCCACTTCCTCATCCTCTCAAATCCAGAACCTCCCACAGAAGAACCACAAAAGTGCCCCACTTGTGACAGGATACTTTCCGGGACTGGATCAGATTCTGAATGTGGCTCTCCAGCAGGGATACGACTTCCTCAAATCCTGCCCTGAAATGAGATCCATCCTTCATGAAATCCTCCCCACTCCACCAAGAGTCTTTCCGCCGTCCACCTAACCTTCGTAACCTCTTAGTTCATCCCTATGAAATCCCCAAACCACCTTCCCTACCCTCTGGCTCCTACCCTTGTAACCGCCCCCGGTGTAAAACCTGTCCCATGCACCCTCCCACCACCACCTACTCCAGTCCTGTAACCCGGAGGGTGTACACGATCAAAGGCAGAGCCACGTGTGAAAGCACCCACGTGATCTACCAACTGACCTGCCTACACTGTGATGCATTCTATGTGGGAATGACCAGCAACAAACTGTCCATTCGCATGAATGGACACAGGCAGACAGTGTTTGTTGGTAATGAGGATCACCCTGTGGCTAAACATGCCTTGGTGCACGGCCAGCACATCTTGGCACAGTGTTACACCGTCCGGGTTATCTGGATACTTCCCACCAACACCAACCTATCCGAACTCTGGAGATGGGAACTTGCTCTTCAATATATCCTCTCTTCCCGTTACCCACCAGGCCTCAATCTCCACTAATTTCAAGTTGCCGCCACTCATACCTCACCTGTCATTCAACATCATCTTTGCCTCTTCACTTCCACCTCGACTGACATCTCTGCCCAAACTTTAAATATGTCTGCTTGTGTCTGTATATGTGTGGATGGATATGTGTGTGTGTGCGAGTGTATACCTGTCCTTTTTCCCCCTAAGGTAAGTCTTTCCGCTCCCGGGATTGGAATGACTCCTTACCCTCTCCCTTAAAACCCACATCCTTTCGTCTTTCCCTCTCCTTCCCTCTTTCCTGATGAGGCAACAGTTTGTTGCGAAAGCTTGAATTTTGTGTGTATGTTTGTGTTCGTTTGTGTGTCTGTCGACCTGCCAGCACTTTCATTTGGTAAATCACATCATCTTTGTTTTTAGATATATTTTTCCTACGTGGAATATTTCCCTCTATTATATATATAAAACCAATGAGATCAACCATCATTGCCTGCTAGAAAAATAAATTAGGTGAGTAATTACCAGCTCTCATTGTAAGGCCATTCCCAGTATTAATAAAAACATTGAAGTAAAAATAATAATAATATTCTTCTATAACTAAATGTACTAATGTTAAACATTTAACAGCCTGAGAAAAAATTATGTATCGGTATTGAGGTAATGGTCTCTAATATGAACAGTTCAATTCTCATCAGAGAAAAAGAAAGTTTGGTGGGCATCTTATTTAATGTAATGTATACTGATATGCAGAAAACTTATGTGAGCAAAGAACAAAACAACAATAGTACTCATGGTACAAAATTAGCCTAAAAAGTTTTATTTGCCATTCACAAACATACTGAACCATCATACTCTTTGACAAAGCACTATTAAAAACTACCAATTACCGACACAAACTCTACTGAAGAAATAAGTAACATTCAAAGTAGATTTTTTTTAGGGACAAGATACAGATTTCACCACAATGACTAAACAGTATTATTTCCATCAATAAAGCCCAAAAATAGTGAAAAGCTGTAACAATGTGTTTACTGCACCAATGAATATAAAGAATATTCATGCTGGCTCATGCAAATAAAATTCACATAGTACACAGAGAAATAAATATGCTACAAAACAGGATGTTATAAATTTTCAGTAATTGCTGGAAAATATGTATATTCCTGGTACACTACTTTGGTTATTAAATGAGCAGTGTCTTTTTGCTATGTACAAATATTGAAATTAAAGCAGGATGAGATTGTAATATTAATGCTTACACTCACTGTGTTACTCAAATCACAGTTCTGTACTTTTTGTGCCTTTTAAGACTTCCTAAATCAAAGATAATGTTTAGACATGCACATGTTATATAATGCAATTAATCAAGCACAGCATGCAGCCACTTTGATTATCACAGTCAACATTGAAAAAAGCAAAGAACTTAGAATAATTCAGATGTTCTAACATTCAAATAAAGAGTCATGCACTGAAACATAATGCCAAAGGCCACAGACTGCCTACGTGTTTGACATATGGTGAACCACTTCATGTGTGCTAGATTACAAGTTTTCTTCTTACAGTGTCAAAGAACATTACCTTACAAATTCTGAACTTACAGAAACTTTTTTGTCGTACTAGTGTATAACTTTTGTCGTTGTTGTAAACAACAATCTGACTTGCCACGTCTGTGTAAATATTATCAGTTCTTTTGAACTTTTGCACTGTTCTCACATACCTTGGTTACCAGTTGCAACTAGCTTTTTTATGCACCAGGCAAGACGTCCAGTTTCATGTTCTCAATATAATTACTTTGATATGTTGACTGTAAAGAAGCCAGAGGCCTCACGGTAGTCGTGATAAATGATATTAAGAACAAATGTAGTCACAAGTAACAAATACATTGAATTATAGGAGTTTTTTGTTTATGGTACTAGAGCAATTGCAGCTGCAGTATACCATTCGAATAATGCAACAATCAATATTCAGTGAGGAAACAAAATTCCTATATTCTATAGATTAATACCTGCTTTGATGTGTGCTACTGAATGAAAAACAGACTTCCTTTGGGAGCAGGGGGAAGAGTGCACATTTTGCTATGGTCATTGTAGCATTACACAAAATTTCTCAAGAATAAAATGAACTGGCATCAACAGGTCTCAACTGTAGCCGTCAGAAGAGGATGTCCAGTAACGCTGAAGCTATATTTTAACTTGTGCATATTTTAAAGAAAATATCTGTCATAATAAGAGATAAATTGCTGAGATGTGCTATGTTTTCTGCTTTCCTCACATTAAGGATGAATATATATGTGTGTGTGTGTGTGTGTGTGTGTGTGTGTGTGTGTGTGAGAGAGAGAGAGAGAGAGAGAGAGAGAGAGAGAGAGAGATATATTGAGTTTTGTGTCTGTGGAAGTAAGGGCACAATCTCAGATCAGTGATTTGAGTGAAACTGAGCTAAGCAGTGCGTCAACACCTCATTAAATCAGCAGAAAGAGAAAAAAGTAACTGAATCTAAGTATTTCTTGTACACTGTTAGTTTGTGCCATTAACTTTACTCTGTAATGGTGGCTAAAGGAACACTTGCATAGATTTGTAGATATGGCATAATGTAATACCTTAGGTTGCTCTTTAATTTATTCCTTATTGTGCACCTGATTTCAAGAAGATTGATTTCTGTTAATAACAACAGTTACATAAAAATATAAAAAGTGCATATAATATTTATAATTGATGTTTAGTCACACAGCTGTAAATAATATATTTTTGTCAACATGTTATATATTTGTCACTCTTGCTATTAACATACTGTCTGCATTAAGGCTGCTGGCAGACACTGCAAAGATTCGCATCTGACGCCCAGCACCCACAGGTGACGAAATGCTACACTATGTTTAGGATAGTATATAGTGCAATACAGTTCATTAATTTGTATTTCTGGGCAGAGTTGGGAATAATATCCTGTTCATTGTTTTGTAGTTAATTTTTTGCAACTTTACACTTTACATGGCATCAAGAGAAATGCTGTACTAAACAGTGTGATGAACAACAATCGCTGTCAAATTTCACAGTACACGCTGATTATTCAATGAAACTAGTAAGAACTACACACAAGATTTGACATTTCATACTAACAGAGCTGCATATAAATATGCTCATTGGCAGAAACATTCGAATAGCTAAATTCAGTATATGAAATTTCATCGAGAAATTGCAGCCTAACTTAGATGTGTCTCATTTAGTACATATACATAACTGACCAGTTTTCCTATTTACCTCTGAGACTTATCATTAAGCCTAACTACAGAGTCAGTTTCAGTATCATAAGTGATTATGTGTACAGATACAGAGATACCATTAGCACTGTCTTACAACAAAATAATAATTCTTTTGCTTGCAGAACGTCGTTATGCACTTATCTCAAAGACTGACACACTATGTGACATGACAAGTACATCTTTAGATTTATTTTTTCCACAGTGAGACTCAATGACATGTTCAGAGTGGAATAGTAAATAAAATGCAGTAGTAACATTATGATTTTTATTTACTGATCCATAATTGGTTTCACATCAATACTGTTCATCTTCAAACCGATCTGTTTAACTTATAGCTTATTTTCCTGCGTGTCATCTGTAACTTTAGTCTGTCCACCCTCTCATGGTTTTGCGACCAAGTTAAAAAAAGTGTCATTCTTTAGCCCTGCTGCAATATTAATTAAAGTAAAATAAATACTCAGGGTGTGTACTGGTTTCTGCGAAAAAAATGTGGTCGCCAACAGGCACACGGCATCAGGCATGAAATTCTGCTATGTCCACCAATTGCCTTTAGGAAATTAACATGTTAGTAAAAATTTGTAAAGAAAATTTGCTACTCACCTTATCGCAGAGATGCCGAGTCACAGATAGGCACAACAAAAAGACTGTCACAGTACACAATTTTGGCCAATAAGGCCTTTGTTGAAAATAGGCGAGACACACACACACACACACACACACACACACACACACACACACACACACACACACTCTCTCTCTCTCTCTCTCTCTCTCTCTCTCTCTCTCTGCAGCCTCTGGTCTAGTTAGCCAAAAGCTTATATTGTAAGAGTCTTTTTGTTGTGCCTATCTGCAACTCAGCATCTCCACTATTTGGTGAGTAGCAACTTTTCTTTTCATAATACGGTTACATTCCTTCCTGGATTGTCCATTGTTTAATTAAAAAAATTGTGCTAGATAATAGTCTTTCAATGAACTCACAGTAAAGAATAAGCTATGAAACAGCTTAAGGTATTACACAATCTCATTTCTACAATTTAAAAAACAATCAACAAATCATATCTTGTATGGAATGTTTTAATATCTTCCCTGGGTACCAAAAATTACTGACGTAAAATTTTGCAAGCAAAGGTGTTGGTATTGAAACCACTGTCACTGTACTTTATTAATTATATTCTGAATTTAAAACACTTTAATTATTTCCTAGAAATGTCTCCAAAAAACTTAGAACTTTCTGCCAAAACAGTACCCACTCACACAACAAAAATAACTGCACACATTCCATTTACAGAGAACATTTCTCCTGCGAGTCATCACATATTATTACACAACTTTTACTGTATGTACATTAATACAGATACAAAATGCTATTTGTAGAATTTTGGTGTGTACAGGAACACTTAACACACTTTCATGATACAAGGTTTAAACACTTTTTCACAACAAAAATGCCACAAATATATTCTCACTACTCAGTTACAAATTAAGTGGCAAGTACAGTTCAAAAATCTTTTTTTTTTTTTTTTTAATAATAGGCACATAGCTTTCTATTTATGGAAGACAGACAAAAAATGTAGTGAACAATCACTGTCAAATACAATGGTACATGTTCATTATTCAATGAAAATAATAAGACCTACTAACAAGATTTGATACTTCATACTACGAGCTGCATGTTGTAAATATACTCATTGGCAGATAAATTCGAATAACTATATTCAGTATATGAAATTTCATTTGGAAATCACAGCCTTACTTACATGTTTCTTAGTTAGTACATATATTTAACTGCCTAGTTTTCATATGTATCTCTGAGACATATCATTAGGCCTAACTACAGAGTGAGTTCCAGTATCTTAAGTGATTATGTGTAGAGTTAGAGAGATATGTCAGCATTGTCTTACAACCAAATAATTCTTTTCCTTTTTGCGCACAGATCATTATTTTACACTTATTTCAAAGGATGACGCAGTGTAGTCACATTATGTGACCTGGTACGTACATCTTTAGATTTAATTTTTACACAGTGGGATGCCGTGACATTTTCAAAGTGGAATATGTTAATAAAATTGCACCAGTAAAATTATGATTTTTATTGATCAGTCCGTAACTGGTTTCAAATCAGTATTGCTCATCTCCGAATAGATCTTTTTAACTTATAGCTCATTTTCCTACGTCTCATCTGTAACTTTAGTCTGTGCATCCTCTTGTGGTTTTCCATCCAAGTTAAAAAAAGTATCATTCTTTAGCTCTTTTGTAATACTGAGTAAAATGAAGAAAATACTCGGTTGGTGTACTGATTGCTCTGAAGAAAATCACCCAATGACAAAATAATATATGATGCATAAAATAAAAGCAAAGTAGTATAATATGTCACAAATCAAGGAACTGGAAAAGGTAGACAAGCATAACAACACAAAAGTCAAACACGGGTGTAGAATAGTAGTAAAATCATCGGGCAAATTTTGTGACTATTTATCTAGCACTGCAGAAAAGTTGCAGCAAAATCTTCTTAAAACACGTGTAGTGCACACAATGTCACAGCAGGCACAGTGATGATATTTCTCACAACAGAACTTAAAATCATGAAGACAAAACAGTAACTAAAAAAATCGGTCAGCAGGTATAGATAAGGTTCCAGAGTCTGTTCTGAAAGAGTGCATGGACAACACACAAGCCCTATGAACAAACATAATAAATGACTCCTTCAATTCAAGTATTTTTTCCACGTACCTAAAGCATGCACAAATTGTCCCTATACGTGAGGTAATAGGTCAAGTATAGGAAACTACAGGCCAATTTCACTTGTGTGTTCATTCTCAAGAATAACTGAGTATCTTGAAATAATACATCAACGGAAATAATCATTTTTTGAATGGATGGACAAAAGAGTCTACCCTTCAAGCAGCGTTAGGTGAAAAGTTAAGGAAATGTGCAAGCTTAAGTAGCCAGTGGTTCCTCCTCCTGACAGAACGATTGCAGGGGAAGGAAAGATCTGGACTGACCAGATTTAGGAAATGGGAAGAGTTACAGAAAAGTAGCCCAGAACCTCGGATCAGAAGAGATTTATCAGCTGCGATGAGAAAGAAAGACTTTACTACTATGTACACTTAATTTTTAGCTAGTAGTAGTAGTAGTAGTAGTAGTAGTAGTAGGGCTCATTGTAAGGGGCTGTTTAAAAAAATATGGCATCCTTACTGCACCAAGTGAGAACATCTACCAATCTGTTAAGCAAATTAGGGGATATATCAGTAATTAGTTCCATACATCATCATGGAATAATAGCTAGTTAGGAATTATATTTACCAGGGAAAAACAGACTAAGAAGCACATTCCCTCAGAGAATAAAATAGTATAATAAACTGTCCAAGGAAATGAAAGAGATTACTAAAATACATCTGTTCAAAAAGGCAGCTAAAACTTTCTTCATAAGTAATGCGTATATTACACAATCAAAGATCACTTGCAGGACTCAATGTAATGATTAATGATGAAAGGAGATAACTACAACATCTTGTCACATTTAAATACATTATCACAGTTTACTGTTTTTAAAAGAAAATCTTATATCAAGATACAAGGTGCATGATAGTAATGTCTTGTCTTCTCCAGAGTTCAGTATCCCACTCGTCGGGTGGGGGGAATGCTGACTCAGTTTTTTAGGTAGACAGAGGGGAGGACAGGAAGACAAACATGGAGCATAGTTGAATGTTTCTGGTCCTGGAGTCAAACAGACTGGAGTTAGCACAAGGGGCACAGCGCCACCTTCATAATTCAGAAGTCATCATCAGGTGTCTTTAGTGTGTGTGGTGACACAAATTGGATGTAAATCAAAGAACATTGTATAATATGGAGTAACGAGTAAGGTGGTGCAGCTATTAAGATACTGACCTCCATATTCGGGAGGATGGAGTTTATTCTGTCCGGCCGTACTGATTTGGGTTTTCTGTGGTTTTCCTAAATCATTTCACGTAAATTCCAGGATGGTTCCTTCAAGGCTAGGCCTATCACCTTTCATATTCATGGGGTACATTTATGAATTCTGTGTGCATTTATATTTTGTGTTGCTGTGTTTCATTCTACTAACACAACATGTCATCCTTAGATGAATAAAAATAAACAGCGCAACGTATCTGATCCACAAATTACATGCACCATGTGATATAAGATGTGTAGAATAACAAACTTATGATTACTTAATAAACTTTGTAGGGTGATGAGCTGAAGTGGTTTGAAAGAAGTTTTGGAAAGATAGATAAAAACCTCTGAGGGACTGATGCAGTTATAGTAACAGTTTCCACAAATACGTTTTATTTCTGATATTTGTACAACTAATACAAAAACTGATCAAATTTTTCATTCAACTTCTCACAATCGCAATAATAGTTTTCAATCATATTTTGAAAAATCAGTCTTTTAATATGATCAAGGCCATTGTAAAATTTTCCCAATTCTAGAAATTGTTATATTTGTCTGTGTTATGTAAAGTGATGTTATAATAAATATATGCGTCATCCAAAGTTGTCAGAAAGTTTCAAAGCTGGTTATGAAAATAAATCTTTTCAGCCTTATTACTACTAACTATTTATTAAGTTGCTTTCTTCTCACCAGAACCAACTATCAGTGTTTCAGGCTGTCAAAATGTATAAAAATTGCTTCAGATGTAAGAAATGCATTTTATGGACCTTTTAAAAGTATTAGGCCTTTGTTGTTAAGAAGATAATGTGGATTCTAAATTGATACTGTGACAGATGAACAGAAACATTTGATGAATGAAAAAAAGCAGAAATTGGGTCCGACACTAATTGACAGTCCTTGCAGCACCATCTCCAGTAACGATATAAAAATCCCGGGAGCAGAGACTTGGTTTGAAGAGCAGTAACATCCATTCACAAGGAAGTGGAAATCTTTAACAGTCAAAATTATAGCCTGTAATATCAGTGTTAAGGATAAACTGAAAGCTATTTTCTCATTGTTTGTTGAGAGTGCAGTAATATGTTAAAAATAAAATACCCAGAAGAAAAATTAAAACAAACATAAAAAAATTGTGGTTTGTCGGGTTCTGTCGCATTCATTAGTAAGTAGTCAGATCATAAGGGATCACTGTCGGTTGAATCCAACTTGCAGAACATACAGCGAGCTGCTTCTTGGATTTGGGGAATATGACGGATGGAAGCATTTAATAAAAATTTGTAAACAACAGCTAGAAAAGAACGGTCCAACTATACATTCCTGAAAATTATGTTGCAAGTGTGACCTCAAAATTTACTTCTACATTTGCTGACACTGCTGGCCAAGTTGAATTTGACACTGCCAATGAACAGAAGTTACTCAAACCTGGTGCTTTATGGCATATTTACAGCTTCAATAACAATGTCTGAAAAATGTATTAAAAGTAAGTTTTTGAATTTATTGCTTCCAAAGCAAATTACATATTTAACAGTTCCACCTTCATACCTTGTAAAATGATTCCCAAACGTAACATTTTACATGAAGGAGTTTTCCCGAGACGCGTGAAAACTAGAATTTACCAGCAACAGCCTAATGAGGGTTAGCCATCACATATAACATATGATGGTATGCTCACGTACAAAACACTACATTCAATAGCTGACTAGAAAGGCACAAAATATTACTCAGCACTGTTGTGTTATATGTGATTCAGTTATTTTAAATAAACCACAAATCTTCAAATAATGCTCCAAAATATATGTATGATGAGCCAAATATTTATCAAACTGTACACACAGCATATACAAATCAATCACATACAAGAGCACTTTGTGTGAATAATTGCAGTACACAGTTCCATAGAGAAATAAAATTTTAACTTTTCACAACATCCAGTTACAAGAGGCACATTTGTTTCTGGCAGTGAAGGCTTGCTTTACATTTTTTGTGCTAAAAGAAAAAAATTATATAACAGTTTCAGAGTCTATGGCACCTTGCAACTGATACGCTGGTGGACCACAACTCAAAAATTCAGTACTTGGTCTGCTACTTTTTGGTATTGACCGATTGCTACGGCGGTGTGTATTTATGACAGGTACTTGAGCTGTTGCTTGTCCTGGCACATAATAAGAATTCATTCCACTTGAACCTACATAACAACTGATGGGACGTGTTCCATGATAGTTTGAGTAACTCGATCTTGCTGAAGGTGGTCTGTTGAATGAATCTTCTTCCTCATTTAATGACTGCATAGAACTCTGCTGATACAAGGGGTTTGTGTGACCAGCAGTCTTCCGCCACTGTGAGCTGTTTAACAAGTCTGCTTGAGAGGATGCAGGGTCGAACATGTTCAATCGATGAGAATCATTTGATGTGGATGAGTCTCCCAGAGCCTGTTGTTGCTGCAGACTCTGCTGCTGCTCTATTAAACGAGTCACAGGGTTCTGGTGTTGCAGTTTTGGCCGCCGTCCTGAAGATCTAACTGAGGAGCGCACTGTGTTTCCATGCCTCACACTACCCCGTTTATCTTGCTGTGAGTTACGGCCGGTGGAACCACGCGAAATTACACTACGGCGTTTCACTCTGCGTGGGGTCATGGGACGTGGAGAGAGTTGTGGAGCTGATAAGTGTGAGTTACCATTCTGACCTGTTTCATCATATTCTACACTGTCATCTGCATTATTATCTGGAGAACTAAATTCAATTGAATAAAGAGAGTTTCGGTTTCCATTATTTGCTTTCTTTCCATAGGAACTGTTAACTTGGGCTGAAAAATGGAAACAAAAACATAAGTCACTGAAGTGAAATAACCATGTACACAAAGATTATTGTGTGTTCTTTTTTTAAGTGAATGACAATAGCAGAATCTGTAACTACAAGGATTTCCTATTTTACAGATTTGAATAATATCTACTACTGACATTTTAAAGTGAACGACACAGCAGAATTTGTAACTGCAAAGATTTACCACTTAACAGATTCACATAACATAAACTATCGAAATAATCAGCCATAAATCAATGATGAAGGCCAATAGTCATCACATTTTAAGGAGGGGGAGTGAGTGAGTGAGTGAGTGGGTGGGTGGGTGAGGGGGAGGGGAGGGAGAGAGGGAGGGGGGGGGGGGAGAGAGGGGGAGAGAGAGAGAGAGAGAGAGAGAGAGAGAGAGAGAGAGAGAGAGAGAGAGAGAGAGAGATATGGGAGGGGGCGGTCAGAAGTCGTTTACACCACATAAGTAAAAATTAACAGCTCTTCTCCTATATGAAAGAGACATTAATCAGCATATTAGTAAAGAAGCAAGCATTAAGCACACTGATTCCGTAATAGTTACCATGCTATCAGAAGCTAAAATAAAAATGCTGGCTGCACATTGAAGAACAATCACAAACAAGAACTGAAAATTAGTGTGTGATGGAAAAAAAGGGTTAGAATAATAAGACAAGAATGTAGCACCAGTAAGTCATTTTATTAACCAGTTATGTAGGAAATTTCTTACAGCTTTGTACAACAGAAGTAGTAGAAAGTATAAGAAAAGGTTTACTATAATGAAACTTCATTGTGCAGTATATATTGAAAATATAAATGACTAAAACGCCACACTACTCTACAGCAGCACAGTATGGACTGCCGGATCACGATGGAAAGAATTCATGCTACATAACTCATTGCAGCCATACTGAAGGGGGGAAAAATTATATAACATGCCTAATATGTACAGCAGGACATGCATGAAAATTAGGAACTATCTACTGCAAACTTCAAGTATTAGTAATTTCTGACATACACATCAAATAACACTTACAATACAATATATATGATTATACTGTTCTGTAATGTAAAAGATATTGTTTGGAGAAAGATCTCCAGATTTTATGGATACTGAAATGCCTCAACAATTTTAAAGTGCTTGTTCCTTGCAGTCAAAGCACATAATATTAAAACTGAAATGACACATGAATTGTAGTAAACATTTTAATGGAAGAGTAACTTATTGTGTGCAAAGACTTTTGGCATAGCATAGACCTAATAATACATACACCTGATTATAACTGGTTTTGCATCTGAATATCCAGTACTGACTTAACAGTTATACAAACAGCTTCCACATTTCTCAGGTCTCTGTTTAACGAATTATTTTAAAATGAAATCCATACATTATTCAGTACATAATGCTATATTTCTGTAATGTACGATTATCACAGAAAATTTTTGAATTTATTAAACTGTAACATAAAATGTAGAACTCTAATCAGTACATAAGTTGCTGCAGGAAAAATATTTAGAAATTTTGTTATCTTGTACAGCAGGTGCAAATCTGTAACAGCATTTGTTAAACACATAGGATATGGGCTGAAAATTCAAATTTTCCTTGAACTTTATACAATAAAGTTTACAAATGGGAATTTAGAGCTAGCACACTAGTAAAACAGAGCAATGCAAAACTGTGATTCACAGAGACAAAGTGCATAAGCATTTTGCAATGAAGATACAATTCCATGCCTGCCAGTTAATCAGATCACTATAATGGAAACTATTAACTATGGAACTACTAATCATGTATTGAACAAACATTCAACAGGTGTTAGGTTAAACACTAACTACTAAAGTTAATACATTATACCATAAGCTTTCTCTGCTACCACTGCACAAAAATATTTATAGTTGTAACAGTAGAAATAAGAGTTTTTTTCTCTCTCTCTCCAGAACTGAGTTAATTACAGACAGGTGGTACCTTTCATGTATCACCAATCTCTATAGCTATAATAATACCAAACAGAAGCCCCATAAAGAAATGTTTCACGATGATATCTGCCAAAACTATGCTTGAGGCACAAGGCATGTATAATATAGTCCTGCTGTGAGCAAAACTCTATAAAAATAGTTACTTATCTGAAAGGCAATTAGGAGTAAAAGCAAGTTTTCCTTTCTTTCTTTCTTATTTACACTTATATTCTCTTAATATATAAAACAAATAATTGACAATTTTCTATTCTTTTATTTCTGAATAGAAGAATACTTCATCTGGAATGATAAGAGCACCATTATGACTGAACTGTGACATGTACAGAGAGAAGTTTTTGAAAAAAATAGAATATAGTTTAATGTAGAAGACAATTGCTTCTGTGTCACATTAAAAGCAGAAATGATCCATCAACTTTCCAGGAGAGGGAGCAAAAAAAGGAAACATTCTGATGCAGTAAATGTACAATATTACTAATAAGCACCAAAAACTATATAACACAAAAAACACAGAACACATCTACCTGAACTAGGAAATCCTCATTATTTCATCAATGCAAGTGCCCCAAAATGATGCTTTTGTAACTTTTTTCTAAATTTTTGTACTGTAAAGGATAATACTTGACATTAATCTGCATGAGCAGAATAATGGAAGATAACATTTTTGTTTCTGATATTTATACAAATGGCACCATACAACCCAAAAGATCATAAAGTAATTTTCCTCCTTACAGGCATTTTGTTATTTAGTCACTTTACGAATATTCTAGAAGATACATCTTCCACAACACAGAAAACTCTCAATGTCTCTAAACTGTACCATAAGATAATTAAGACCAGGCAACAAACAGCCAACTAATATTATTTAACACAAAGCTCAAGACAGAGACAACAAATTTTACTTTAAAACTTTTATTCCATTTCAAAGGATTTTTTTCTGAAGCATGCTGTTATAGAGTTGTCCTAATATGACAAGGAAGTTGCACAATTATTATCTATACCCACACAATTTTCTGATGTAACATATCATACTGCTTAAAATTTAAAGCAGTTGTCAACATTCTTAAATTTAGCTGTTGTAATCACACTTCCACACAATATATGTTCCACTAAACAAGTGCCACTCTTTCAGAGATGCGATAAAAACATGTAAACAGCAGTGACTAAGACAGTTAAATCTGAAGCAAAATGTAACAAAATTTTGTTAGTAGTCAGAGTTGTGCATTGGCACATGAACTGACTTTGGTCTCAGTTTTTCTGCAGATTTATTTGTTTCCACATTTTTGTTATGAACAGAAGAGAGAGATCTACAAACACGTATCCTATCAGGACCTTGCTGCAGAACAGTTTTTGTCTTTTTGTGCATTAGTTGCCAGGACAGTGTGGCAGGGTGTTGTAAGTAGTGCACTGGGACAGGCTCGTAGTCAGGGCTTACGTACATGGGCCTCAGGGCCAAGTGCTGGGGACTCTTGTTCTCAAAAGCACCCAGAAAATCAACTGAAAACAAATATATAAAATGAAAGATGGAAACAATACAAAATTATCTGAAACAGGCTAAATACCAAAACTTAAATTCATTTTGTATGAACACAAATACCAACAGCAAAAGAAAAGGGGGCAACACGGACTTAACTGGGTCACTGCATTTAGTTAGCAAACTTTAAATAAATCATTAATAATTTAAGATAAAACAGTCACAAAAAGAGGAAGTAATTTTAAAATAACAGTTAAATTAAAAGAAATAAAAATGTAGCCCATTTTATTAGTAATGGAAGAGGAGTGATTGCTTGCCAACTGTTTGCAAAAACAACTGAGGTGGTGCAGACAAATGAAAAACTGACATGACAATACCACCATTCATAACTTTAGAGTGATTTATAGTTCCTTCTTACTCCTTAAATCCTTCAAAGGAATTCTTCTTTATCTTGGGAAGCAAAGTATTCAGTGCCTGTTATCTGATTTTGTTAATCCTGTTCTGGCTCTTCCTATTTTGTAATATTAATTAGTTATACTTCCTTATACCCAAATTAGCAAACTGAAATAATTTTCCAGGTGTAACTAATGACGCATTATGACAAAATCACTATATTTTCAGAAGAAGAAAGGAAAAGGTAATGGTGAATGACCTTCTGTACTACAGAAGCATAATGAAACCATGAATGTGTTCAAATGCCTAGTTTACAATATGATTTTATCACTCATAACAGTGTGATTAAAGAAAATGAATTGTTAACACTGTGAGGCTACAAATTAGTGAAGGCTGAAATGATTACATGTAGAAATGATGAGACCTACACAAGGGGCATCCTTGAGACTGAAGGTCTGCACACTGTTTAAAAAGTAGTGATAACTGCTGTAAAAAATAAATAAAAAATAACAATAAAGCTGTAGCAATATATTGGTACTGAAGAGTTGGTGCCTGAAAAACTCACTGATGGTTCTATTGCATGATTATTTATCAAAGCTCTATCAGATTGCAAATGTTCATATATTGATGTACAAAGTGATTACAATTATTAAGTGTTATTTAAGGCTACAAATTTTTCAACTGTGACCACAGATACAGGAGCTTATAATAAAATCAAAGTGTGAACTTTGAAGTTCTACGAGGTACATTCAAGTTCTAAGGCCTCCGATTTTTTTTCTCAGGACTGGAAAGAGATAGAAACATGCGCATTGTTTTAAAATGAGGCCGCGTTCATTGTCAATACGTCCTAGAGATGGCAGCACCATACGGCAGATGGAATTTTACCGCCAGCGGCGAGAATGAGAACTGTTTTAAATACTTAAAATGGCGAAGTTTTCCTTACTTGAACAGCGTGCAATCATCCGTTTTCTGAATTTGAGTGGTGTGAAACCAATTGAAATTCATCAACAGTTGAAGGAGACATGTGGTGATGGAGTTATGGATGTGTCGAAAGTGTGTTCGTGGGTGCGACAGTTTAATGAAGGCAGAACATCGTGTGACAACAAACCAAAACAACCTCGCGCTCGCACAAGCCGGTCTGACGACATGATCGAGAAACTGGAGAGAATTGTTTTGGGGGATCGCCACCAGAGTTGGCATTTCTGTGGGTTCTGTGCACACAATCCTGCATGACGACCTGAAAATGCGAAAAGTGTCATCCAGGTGGGTGCCATGAATGCTGATGGATGACCACATGGCTGCCCGTGTGGCATGTTGCCAAGCAATGTTGACGCGCAACGACAGCATGAATGGGACTTTCTTTTCATCGGTTGTGACAATGGATGAGACGTGGATGCCATTTTTCAATCCAGAAACAAAGCACCAGTCAGCTCAATGGAAGCACACAGATTCACCGCCACCAAAAAAATTTCGGGAAACCGCCAGTGCTGAAAAAATGATGTTGTCCATGTTCTGGGACAGCGAGGGCGTAATCCTTACCCATTGCGTTCCAAAGGGCATTACGGTAACAGGTGCATCCTACAAAAATGTTTTGAAGAACAAATTCCTTCCTGCACTGCAACAAAAACGTCCGGGAATGGCTGCGCGTGTGCTGTTTCACCAAGACAACGCACCTGCACATCGAGCTAACATTACGTAACAGTTTCTTCGTGATAACAACTTTGAAGTGATTCCTCATGCTCCCTACTCACCTGACCTGGCTCCTAGTGACTTTTGGCTTTTCCAACAATGAAAGACACTCTCCGTGGCCGCACATTTACCAGCGGTGCTGCTATTGCCTCAGCGATTTTCCAGTGGTCAAAACAGACTCCTAAAGAAGCCTTCGCCACTGCCATGGAATCATGGCGTCAGCGTTTTGAAAAATGTGTACGTCTGCAGGGCGATTACGTCGAGAAGTAATGCCAGATTCATCGATTTCGGGTGAGTAGTTAATTAGAAAAAAAATCGGAGGCCTTAGAACTTCAATGCACCTCATACACTGGCCATATGCAAAACAACAGATGTCCAACCAGTAGCCTCATTCTCAGCAAGCATAAGCAGGTACTATATGACATTTTTTGGTGATTGCCTTAATGTGTCTTCTCAGATGTATGATTTAGGGTTTTTGCTTCCACAGAATACTTATCACTTGATTTTAATTATTACAAGTATTGGGTCAGAAACCGCACCGATTTCTGTGAACTCTGTACAAAACTTACACTGGTTTTGATGACTAACTCTACTTATAGACTGAATCCCAACACATCCCTTTCCTATATGACATAATGCAACTCTGCCACAAAAATTTGTGTCACTGCACCTTTAGACTGATATTTCATGAGAAGCTCAACATCCAGATTCCCATATGCATTTTTTGCTGTTTAACAAGCACATAAACTTTTCTGCTAGATGGCATATGTAATCAAATTCCACTGATCAGCTTCAAACTTACCTTTGATACACTGTGATTGTGTATTTATGCTTCGTGTTGGTGCAAATACATATCACACAGAGTGATAACAACTCTGTTGCCAAAGTTTCCCCTATTTTTCTGTAACTATTTCTGATATTCCACTTAACTGTTATAATTAATACCACCCTGTCACCTCTCACCACTATTATTGTCACCACCACCACCACCACCACCACCACCACCACCACCACAATAATAATAATAATAATAATAATAATAATAATAAATTTCACCATCATCATAATCACGGTCAATACAAGCATTTCCCCTTTTGTGATCCATTTCAGGAACAATTATTCTTGGCTAGTCTTACTACCATTTTGATATCCTATCTCAGCCAGCTGTGATTTTCTAACTAATATAAAAACTGAAGCCAGATGTTCTAAATCACGAAATCAAACAAAAAGTTATCAAAGGTCAAACACCTTCACTCCAAACCCTCCTGCTGAAATCACTATCAGTGAACATTTACTACAAGCTCTCCTACAGTTTTTACTATTACACAAAGTATTCATGCACTGCAAAAGAAGAATAACTGCTTTGTTGCTGACTAAGTCTTGGGTTATCAACAGTGAAGACTCGTGGTGTACAAGCACACACTTGGGCTTATGGCCTAAATGAAGTAAGATGAAGACATCAACTAACAAATATGTACGGCTGAGTGCCAACATTATAGTGATATTGTCTCCCCTATCAAATCCAACTTTGAAAAATATTGTATGTGGTCACCCATATAAATACGCAAATTAGATTAATGCAGTTTTAATCAATTTCAGCCTGATTTTTGTAAAAAGGAGCTCTTACAGTTGTCTTCACACAATATGAAGGTTGGTTTGGAACACTGCAGTTCCTTACTAGACATGGTCTTGTCAGATGTGGCAAGCCCTTGCCTTCCTCTGGCCTTTGAATTGGCCGACAGTCAACTATTGGCGAATCTACAATTTAACATGGACTCTGAAACAAGGTGCAACTCTGTACTTTTCACATACAGAAATCATTATCACATGTAAAAGAAATGATAAGTTACTGGAAAAAGAACAAGACTTCTCTCCCTGTAGAGACAGTTTAATACACATGACTGATTACCAGGCTTATTACTGATATTACTGAACTCCAGAAGTCATCGAGGTGTTCATGTTCCCTTTGACACAAGATGGTGCAGTGCCTTTGCAATGTGAACTGTAAGTGGGTGACATGAATGTTTGCAGGTACTAAATTGTTTCTGATGATTGTAATAAAATTTCATTGTATTAGTTTATAAGCCCATGTGGCTTATTACAAAAAAATTCTACAGGTCCCCTTATTAACAGTTACTTTTGGTAATCCAGAACAAAACTTTCTATGTCAACCATGACCAGTTTGACAACATTTTCCCCACACCAGCAATTTCTCATTCAGCAAACCCCCCCCCCCCCCTAAAAAAAATCTTTCTTACACTTTCACCTGTGTCTGTTTCCAGTTAATTGTGATACACACTGTATACAAATCTTCCACTTAGATGCCCCTTTCAGTCTGATGTCCCAAGTGGTCGCTACTATTTGCGATATGTCCTGTATGGAAATCTTTCAGTAGTGGCACCTCTGGTGGCACTGTCACCTTAGCGCCCCAAGTGGCAGCTTGTGTAACTTGGACATTAAAGTGGTGCTAGTATCAACAGAACACTTACAAATAACTTTAAAATGTTTTGCAGCTTTTTTTTTTTTTTTTTTTTTTTTTTAAAACCACATACAATGCAGTAACTTACACTACTATCAATACATACACATACCAACAATGTCTAAAAAATAGCAATTCTAGTTTGTACTTACAACTATCATCATCTTCATAGAGAATATGGCAAACAAATATGCCACCAACTGTGCCAAGAACCTGCAAATAAAAAATAAAATAAAATTTCCATGGAAAATATTAGATTTTTTGCAATATGCATTTATCATAATGACATTACATAGATAATATTTATAAAAAATCTAACTTCCAGACTCAGTAACATGTCACAGAAGAATAATAAACAGAAAAAAAGGAAAAGAAAATTTGAAGATATATTTGATGACTACACTCTGGCTTTAGGAAAGGCAAAGGGAACAGGAAGTTAGTTTTAACGTTACACTTGATAATGTAAGCAGCACCATAAAAAAAGAAATGTTCAAAGGATTTGCGGACCTAAAAGAAATGTTTGACAATGTAAAATGGTGCAAGATGTTTGAAATTCTTAGGAAAATGTGTGTAAATTACAGAGAAAGATGAATAACAGATCATATGTATAAAACTAGGTAGAAAAATAATTGGGGATATACACAGACAAGAAAACAAAATTCCCGGTCTCTCTCTTGATTTAACAGTTAAAAAAGCACTTTCTCCCTGGGTGAAAAAAGCGCCTTATCCCTAGGTGAAAAAAAACCCTTTCATGTTAAGCAACAACCTACTTTCCCTCGGGACTGTAAAACATCGATCCTTTGAATGAATGGTAAAGTATTATCCAACAGCATAAAATATTTGATGCACAGTAATGAGTTCCATTTTTGTATTATGAAAGTATAAATATGAGTGTCATCAAATGATGCATAGGACATGTGATGTAGTCAGCCAATAGCAACATCACTGATAAGTAGCGCAAACTTGCATACAGTTAAAAGTTAATGGTTTACATTAATATACATACAGTATAAGTACAAGAAAAACTAAGCTTTCACATATGATATTGATCATTTTTACCGTGTCTCCCACTTTAAGATCTATCAAACATAAATGTGCCAGCAAAATTTTAAATCACCAAACGAAAGTGCTGGCAGGTCGATAGACACACAAACAAACACAAACATACACAAGACATTCAAGCTCTCGCAACAAACTGTTGCTTCATCAGGAAAGAGGCAAAGACGAAAGGATGTGGGTTTTAGGGGGAGGGTAAGGAGTCATTCCAATCCCGGGAGCGGAAAGACTTACCTTAGGGGGAAAAAAGGACAGGTATACACTCGCACACACACACATATCCATCCACACATATACAGACACAAGCAGACATATTTAAAGACAAAGAGTTTGGGCAGAGATGTCAGTCGAGGCAGAAGTGAAGAGGCAAAGATGATGTTGACTGACAGGTGAGGCATGAGTGGCGGCAACTTGAAATTAGCGGAGATTGAGGCCTGGTGGGTAACGGGAAGAGAGGATATATTGAAGAGCAAGTTCCCATCTCCGGAGTTCGGATAGGTTGGTGTTAGTGGGAAGTATCCAGATAACCCGGACGGTGTAACACTGTGCCAAGATGTGCTGGCCGTGCACCAAGGCATGTTTAGCCACAGGGTGATCCTCATTACCAACAAACACTGTCTGCCTGTGTCCATTCATGCGAATGGACAGTTTGTTGCTGGTCATTCCCACATAGAAAGCTTCACAGTGTAGGCAGGTCAGTTGGTAAATCACGTGGGTGCTTTCACACGTGGCTCTGCCTTTGATCGTGTACACCTTCTGGGTTACAGGACTGGAGTAGGTGGTGGTGGGAGGGTGCATTGGACAGGTTTTACACCGGGGGTGGTTACAAGGGTAGGAGCCAGAGGGTAAGGAAGGTGGTTTGGGGATTTCATAGGGATGAACTAAGAGGTTACGAAGGTTAGGTGGACGGCGGAAAGACACTCTTGGTGGAGTGGGGAGGATTTCATGAAGGATGGATCTCATTTCAGGGCAGGATTTGAGGAAGTCGTATCCCTGCTGGAGAGCCACATTCAGAGTCTGGTCCAGTCCCGGAAAGTATCCTGTCACAAGTGGGGCACTTTTGTGGTTCTTCTGTGGGAGGTTCTGGGTTTGAGGGGATGAGGAAGTGGCTCTGGTTATTTGCTTCTGTACCAGGTCGGGAGGGTAGTTGCGGGATGTGAAGGCTGTTGTCAGGTTGTTGGTGTAATGGTTCAGGGATTCCGGACTGGAGCAGATTCGTTTGCCACGAAGACCTAGGCTGTAGGGAAGGGACCGTTTCTTGTGGAATGGGTGGCAGCTGTCATAATGGAGGTACTGTTGCTTGTTGGTGGGTTTGATGTGGATGGACGTGTGAAGCTGGCCATTGCACAGATGGAGGTCAACGTCAAGGAAAGTGGCATGGGATTTGGAGTAGGACCAGGTGAATCTGATGGAACCAAAGGAGTTGAGGTTGGAGAGGAAATTCTGGAGTTCTTCTTCACTGTGGGTCCAGATCATGAAGATGTCACCAATAAATCTGTACCAAACTTTGGGTTGGCAGGCCTGGGTAACCAAGAAGGCTTCCTCTAAGTGACCCATGAATAGGTTGGCGTACGAGGGGGGCCATCCTGGTACCCATGGCTGTTCCCTTTAATTGTTGGTATGTCTGGCCTTTGAAAGTGAAGAAGTTGAGGGTCAAGATGAAGCCGGCTAAGGTAATGAGGAAAGAGGTTTTAGGTAATTTATTTATTTATTTATTTTTTTTTTTGTGGGGTTTAAGGGCGCTCAACTACTGAGGTCATTAGCGCCCAGTCACTGTTGTTAGAGCACAGGGAATCTAGTAAAACTCATGGGGAGGGGGGGACACCAGAAAGAACTAACAAAGATGTAGATAAAATAAGTAAAAAGGTTAGATGTCTTTGGACAAGCCAGTCAAAGTTATAAAACGCAGAACACGAGCAGCTGCTCAAGCGTCATCAGCTAAAATATCCGGTAAAGTAGATGGCAGGGACAGGACAACACGAGATTGACTAAAGCGGGGACACGACAATAAAACATGGCGCACTGTTAATGCCTGACCACAAGGGCACTGCGGGGCTGCGTCACCGGAGAGCAGGTAGCAGTGGCTAAACCGGCAATGCCCAATCCGCAACCTGGTCAGAAGGACCTCCTCTCGCCGAGATGGTCGGGAGGAGGTTGTCCAAGCAGTTGGGAGCGGTTTTACCACCCGGAGCTTGTTTCCTTGGAGGGATGACCAAGCATCCCACCACAATGACACAAGCCTCTTACAAACATCCCCACGAACGTCAGATGACGGGACACAATGGGAGGCTGGCCGAGGCAGGAGGACTGCAGCCTTGGCTGCAGCATCCGCAGCCTCATTCCCAGGCACTCCTACATGTCCGGGAACCCACAGAAAGCTGACAGGAGAACCATTATCAGCGAAAGAATGGAGGGACTGCTGTATCCTTTGAGCCAAGGGATGGATCGGATAGGGAGCTCCAAGGCTCTGAAGAGCACTGAGTGAGTCAGAACAGAGTACATACGATGAATGGCGGTGGCGGCGGGCATACTGAACGGCCTGATGGAGAGCAAAAAGCTCAGCCGTAAAGCTGGAACATTGGTCAAGGAGCCGGTATTTAAAGTTGGCGGCCCCGACGACAAAGGCACAGCCGACACCATCGACAGTTTTGGAGCCATCGGTATAAATAAAGGTGTGACCGGCAAGTCGAGCACGAAGTTCGACAAACCGTGAGCAATACACTGCAGCCGGAGTTCCCTCCATCGGGAGTGAGCTGAGGTCGAGATAAATATGAACCAGAGCCTGGAGCCAAGGTGGTGTCGGGCTCTCACCCTCTCTGAAGGTGGTAAGGAGGGCAAAATCCAATTGTCGAAGCAGGCGACGGAAGCGGACTCCGGGGGGCAGCAGGGCAGACACATACAACCCGTACTGACGGTTGAGAGAATCGGCGAAGAAGGACTCTTAAGAGGGGTGGTCGGGCGTAGACAACAGCCGGCAGGCATACCGACACAGCAGTATGTCGCGCCGGTAGGTCAATGGTAATTCAGCAGCTTCAGCATAAAGACTCTCGACAGGACTAGTGTAGAAGGCTCCGGTCGCAAGACGTAACCCCTGATGGTGGATGGAGTTGAGACGGCGTAAGAGGGATGGCCGAGCAGACGAGTAGACGAAGCTCCCATAATCCAGCTTCAATCTATGGACCGATACAAGCGAAGCAGTACAGTGCGATCCGCTCCCCAAGATGAACCACTAAGAACTCTGAGGACATTAAGGGAACGTGTACAACGGGCTGCCAAATAAGAGACATGCGGAGACCAACACAGTTTCCTGTCCAACATGAGCCCTAGAAACTTAGTTGTTTACACGAATGGGAGAACAACGGGACCGAGATGTAAGGATGGCGGAAGGAACGCTTTATATCGCCAAAAGTTGATACAAACCGTCTTCTCTTCAGAGAACCGGAAGCCATTTGCCACACTCCATGAGTATAGGCTGTCTAGACAACGCTGAAGGCAGCGCTCCAGGAGGCTTGGTCTCTGGGCACTGCAGTAGATCGCGAAGTCATTGACAAAGAGAGAGCCTGAGACATTAGGTGGAATGCAATCCATAATTGGATTGATTGCGATGGCAAAAAGGGCTACGCTCAAGACTGAGCCCTGAGGCACTCCGTTCTCCTGGAGGAAGACGTCTGACAATACGGAACCCACACGTACCCTAAACTTTCGATCCATTAAAAAGGAATCAATAAAAAGGGGCAGTCGACCGCGTAGGCCCCACCTGTGCATAGTGCGGAGGATACCTCCTCTCCAACAGGTATCATAAGCCTTCTCCAAATCGAAGAACACGGCTACCGTTTGGCGCCTTCGCAAAAAGTCGTTCATGATGAATGTCGACAAGGTCACAAGGTGGTCAACAGCGGAGCGGCGGCGACAAAAACTGCATTGGACATTGGTAAGTAGCCGTCGAGATTCAAGAATCCAAACTAACCGAGCATTAACCATGCGCTCCATCACCTTACAGACACAGCTTGTAAGAGAAATGGGGCGGTAACTACAAGGAAGGTGTCTATCCTTCCCGGGTTTGGGTATAGGAACAACGACGGCGTCACACCAACGCATGGGGACCTGACCTTCGGTCCAGACGCGATTGTAGGTACGAAGAAGGAAGCTTTTGCCCGCCGGAGAAAGGTGTGCCAGCATCTGAACGTGAATGGCATCTGGCCCCGGAGCAGAGGACCGGGACAGTGCAAGCGCACGTTCGAGTTCCCGCATAGTAAAGGGGGCATTATAAGTTTCCAGATTCAGTGAGTGGAAGGAAGGTCGCCGAGCCTCTTCTGCCTCTTTCCTGGGAAGGAAGGCAGGGTGGTAATGGGCGGAGCTTGAAACCTCCGCGAAAAACCGGCCGAAGGCGTTGGAGACAGCCACAGGATCAATGAGGACCTCATTACCTGAGGTCAGGCCAGGTACCGAGGAGTGGGCCTTAATGCCCGACAGCCGGCGCAGGCCACCCCATACGACAGAAGAGGGAGTAAAACTGTTAAAGGAGCTGGTGAAAGAGGCCCAACAAGCTTTTTTGCTGTCTTTGATAACTCTACGGCATTGCGCTCGGAGTCGTTTGTATCCAATACAATTCGCCAACGTAGGACGGCGGCGAAAGGTGCGTAAAGCATGTCGTCGAACACGGATAGCGTCTCTACAAGCCTCGTTCCACCAGGGGACGGAAATGCGACGTGAAGAAGAGGTAGTACGAGGAATGGAACGTTCGGCAGCATTGATGATAACAGCCGTGAGGTATTCGACCTGACAGTCACAACTGAGAAAATCGTGGTCCGGAAAGGTCGCCAAGGAGGAGTAAAGTCCCCAGTCAGCTTTCGGTATGTTCCAGCTCGAAGGACGTGGGGATGGGGTGTGGTGCAGGAGACGAACGACACACGGGAAGTGGTCGCTCGAATAGGTGTCAGAAAGGACATACCACTCGAACCGACGGGCAAGAGTGGTAGAACAGATCGAAAGGTCCAAGTGGGAGTAGGTATGAGTAGAGTCCGAGAGGATGCAGGAGAGCCCCAAAGGGGATGATGGGCACTGAAGTCGCCAAACAATAAAAACGGCGGGGGAAGCTGAACAATCAGGTGCATCATGTCAGCCCGACTAACAGCAGATGACGATGGAGTGTAGATGGTACAAACTGAAAAAGTAAAAGCAGAAAGAGTAATACGGACAGCTATTGCTTGGATTGGGGTGGTCAATGGGATGGGATGGTAATAGACATCGTCCCGAACGAGCAACATGACCCCACCATGAGCTGGGATACCGTCCACAGGGGTGAGGTCATACGGCTCCGAGGTATAGTGGGTAAAGGCAATACGATCAGTCGGGCGCAACTTGGTTTCCTGGAGACCAAGGACGAGCGGACAGTGCAGGCAGAGGAGCAGTTGTAATTCCTCCCGATTAGATTGAATACCTCTTATGTTCCAATGTAACAAGGCCATCGCTAGTCAAAAAAGGGCCAGGTTTCGAGGGAACAACGCTAAAACCGGCGGGAGGCGGATCCTGTTCCATCGAGTCGTCGCCAGCTGCGGCCGCTGTCCCTGGTTGTGTAGGAGGGGCAGCATCATTTGCCGACGAGAGGCCAGCTGGGCGCCTGGCAGCAGAGCGTCCCGGCGAAACTGAGGACGGCCGGGAGCAGCGACTCACGGATGGAGCGTCAGACGAAACGTGCCGGTGTGGAGAGGGGGATAGAGACTTCTTCTTGGAGGCCTTCTTGGAAGTCCGAGAAGGCGCAGGGATGGTGGGCTGGACCCGAAGAAGGTCCTCACGTGCGGGGTCCGTTTTGGAATGCCGGACCTCGGAAGCTGGGGTCCGGAACGTTTCCCCGATGGACGCCTGAGAAGAGGATCGCTTCTCAGGCGGGGGGAGGGGGGGGACGGGGGGGGTGGGGGAAGGGTGGCCCCTGGGGCAGAGGGGGCAGGGGCCACGGGGGAGGAGGATTGGGAAGGGAGGGATTTGGGAGGCGGAGGCAGAGACCCCGGATGGAGGGAGGAGGCGGAGGGGGGACAGGATAGGGGTGAGGATACCGCGGAAGGAGTGGACACAACTGAGGCAAACGAAGTGGTCAACGGCACGGGATGGAGGCGGTCATACTTCCTCCTGGCCTCGGAATAAGAGGGACGATCCAAAGTTTTGAGTTTTTGTATCTTCTTCTCCTTCTGATATGCGGGGCAGTCTGAGGATAGGTGAGTGGATGCCAGGACAATTAACGCACCGAGGTGGTGGGGCGCATGTATGTTCCTCACGAAGAGGACGTCCACAATCGCCACAAAGGGGCTCAGCCTCACACCGTGACGACATGTGCCCAAAGCGCAAACACCGAAAACAGCGCATAGGAGGCGGGACATAAGGTCGCACGTCGCACCGGTAGCACATCACCTTTACCTTCTCCGGGAGAACGTCCCCCTCGAAGGCGAGGATAAAGGCCCCAGTGTCGATGCGACGGTCTTTGGGGCCGCGCTGGACTCGCCGGACGAAATGCACGCCTCGGCGCTCCAGGTTGGCCCTGAGCTCCTCATCAGATTGCAGCAGGAGGTCCCGATGAAAAATAACCCCCCTGCGTCCTATTTAGTGCCAGATGTGGGACAATGGACACTGGGATGTCCCCTAGGCGGTCGCACGCCTGAAGCGCCGCCGACTGTGTGGCAGAGGTGGTCTTTATAAGAACGGACCCCTAACGCATCTTACTGAGAGCCTCGATTTCCCCGAAGATGTCCTCAATGTGCTGAACAAAGAACATGGGCTTGGAGGTGGCGAACGTCCCCCCATCGGTTCGAGAACAGACCAAATAGCGGGGGAAGTACTTCGCCCCAAGCCGGCAGGCCTGTCCCTCCTCCCAGGGAGTGGCCAAGGGGGAAAGGGCAGGAGAACCAGAACTAGAAACAGTACCTTTCCTTTTGAAAGACTCGGCCACAGAGCGACCTGATACGTGTTGACGTTTCATCTGCGAAACGCCCGCCCCGATACCACCCACTCCGACCAGGGGCTCTCCCCACGGGTGCCACCCAGCCTCAGCAAGGGCCACCTGGCAGGATGACCGTTGCCGGGAGTCCTGATGCCCCAAGGAGACGGGCATCTACTCCTTGGCCGACGTGGGGAGGGTGCAGCTCAGGTATCGGCAGTACGATCCCTGTGTTGTCAGGGGGCTACAACCTAGAGGGTACATGACGACCCCACCACAACGGGCTGGCTACTGTGCTGGATTTCTGGTGCCATGGAAAGTCCATCATGATCGTAGGTGCAGATGGGGATGCACTATGGGCGCAACTTGTACAACCCATCAGGCGTTTAGGCCTAATTTGAGGAATAATGGGTATGGTTACAACGCCGGTACAATGCTGAGTGCCAAGGTCTTAGTGCACTGAGGACCAGTGGTACACCACATAAGGCGTCCTTCCCCAAAAGGCTCGTACTTCTGTAGAATTTTGAAAAATGGAGGTCAAACCCCAAGGGGGACCATCACATGGAAGGCCGAAACGGTTGAAACTCCTTTTAGTCGCCTCTTACAACAGGCAGGAATACCGCGGGCCTATTCTAACCCCCGAACCTGCAGGGGGGAGGTTTTAGGTAGGGTGGCAGGTGATCGGCGTGAAAGGAAGTGCTCCATTGCAGCGAGGCCCTGGACGTGCGGAATATTTGTGTATAAAGAAGTGGCATCAATGGTTACAAGGATGGTTTCCGGGGGTAATAGATTGGGTAAGGATTCCAGGCGTTCGAGAAAGTGGTTGGTGTCTTTGATGAAGGATGGGAGACTGCATGTAATGGGTTGAAGGTGTTGATCTACGTAGGCAGAGATACGTTCTGTGGGGGCTTGGTAACCAGCTACAATGGGGCGGCCGGGATGATTGGGTTTGTGAATTTTAGGAAGAAGGTAGAAGGTAGGGGTGCGGGGTGTCGGTGGGGTCAGGAGGTTGATGGAGTCAGCTGAAAGGTTTTGTAGGGGGCCTAAGGTTCTGAGGATTCCTTGGAGCTCCGCCTGGACATCAGGAATGGGATTACCTTGGCAAACTTTGTATGTGGTGTTGTCTGAAAGATATGTATTTTTTGTCTTCTGGGTCTGAAATTTTTCGATGTGGCTCGTCCTCAAAATGTTAAGCTCTGAATGAGGGCCAAATGATCTGGGATTTAAGAAATTCATTTTACATTCTCACACATAACACAATTCATCTTGTGTAAAAGGATATTTGCATTTTCATACTACCATTTGTAATATTTTCTGCAACCTGTTAAGTTTCCACAAACAAGTAATGGATCAAGTGATCCATCGAATGCAATGTATCTTGTAACCAATCGCTTGGCCTGACACCCCACACATGAGCGATTTGCCAAGCAATTTCAATAAGTATTATGAATGTCACTGTATTGAGATATTCTGCTATGGAAAATAAACAGCTATGTTTAGCAGCAGTTGCAGCTGATTTCCGTTTCCCAGGAATACTTGGAAAACAAATTTAAAATACATGAGAACTATAATTTATTAAACATACATCTTTCCAGTGTGTCAATACAATTCATTTTACGTATATCAGTCCTGAATTTCTTTTTATTCATTAGTCTTGTAGTTACACAATTTACTCAGTGTCTGTAGAGATGTCTTCAATAGCAGCACTACTGATTACTGTATCTCTTGTTATAAATTGTGTAAAAGAGTTAGATTACATGAAATGATAAGAGATCTGAGTATAACTGTGTAATAGATGTGTCCTGCACATTTAAATTAAAATGTCACCTTATCATTTCAGTAGGAACATATGACATTCTCTTCAGAAGTTAATAACTTTAATAATGCATATAATTATTTCATAAATAACTCAGAATCACAAGAGGGAGCCCATTGTATCAAAACTATAAACTTCCCATCATTTTTACTTCTGTAGCAAAAGCTTCAAAATGCTAATCACTGCAAAATCAGAGACTGTATTTTGTATTACTTTTCAATATAAATGGCAACTCTGGCTTCCATTTCACTTCTCAGAGCACTTTGTGTTCTCTGGATAATTTAAATTCTAATGTAAATTTCTTACCCAATGTGGGTGAAGAAAAATGAAACAAAACTGCACAATCATGCCTAATAAATACAGAAACGAGTCTCTGCCATACTGCCACACTCCGCTGTTAACCAGACAGTCAGCCATATTGCACGCGCGAATCATTACGATCCATCAGACTGCTTGGGATTTCCATGCCACCAACTATCAGTGACCGACTGCTTTTATCTGCCCACATATATGCAACTTACGAAGCCTTTGACTTTGCTGTCCACAGATGTTTGTGAAAGCATTGTGTTCTTTTGCATCTAAAGTTGTATATTGGTGTTATTCTCTCATTTATGTTTTAATGCTGCAGTAGTGGGATAAAGCAAAATTCTTTGTTAGAGTATGAGTTCTTACCAGCCAAATTATAAAAATTTAACTCAAAATGAAAACAATGAACAATTCCCAGAATTTAAAATACTCCTGTGGTTTTCCAAGATTTTTTAAGTGCTTGGATTAGAAATGGTGGAAGACAGGGATACGTCTGTACATTCTTTACTTCAGAAAAGTTATGATAGAAATAAAACAAACATCCAGGAGTGGGATTAAAATTCAGATTGAAAGGATACAATTGATAAGAGTTACTGCTGACATAGCTATCCTCAGTCAAAATGAAAAACTGCAGGGTCTGTAAAATTGAATGAAAAGTATAACGCCAATATATTGTGGGCTGAGTGTAACCTGAAAATAGATTAAAATAATGAAGAATAGCAGAAATGAGATTAGTGATGAAGTTAATATCAAAATTTGGGGCCATTTAATATATGGAGTGAAGGAATTCTGTTCCCTTGGAGGCAAAATAATACAGGACAGACCAAACACAAGGACATAAAAAGCAAAGCAGCACACGCAAAGATTGTATGAAAATGATGGATAAAGCAAGAAGGAAATAAAAAGCAGACTAGCACAAGCAAGGAAAGGATTTCTGGCCAAAACAAGTCTACTAGGTAACAAAGATCACCCTTAATTTGAAGAATAAATTTCTGAGAATATACATTTGGAGTAGAACAACATAAGGTAGTGAACCATTATGAGAAAACTAGAAAAAAAGAACTGAGGTACTTGGGGTGTGATTGTATAGAACAATGTTTAAAGTGAATGCGTGTTTAGCAAGCTGCACTGGCCTGAGGTGTTTATTATATTAGATGCAGGGCTGGCTTTGGTAGTGGCACAATGTCATTTAAGGTATTAACTGTCACAATGGATGTTTTATGGTACCAACAAAATAAACTCAAATTTCTTTTGTACTTGACAACTTATCTGTTACCCTACAACTATCACTTAAAGTTTGTGAACTCGCTCTCGATACAGCCCACACATTTGAAGGTGGACCAAAATAACACCTGGTTAGAGGTTAATAGGTAGTAGCTTACAGGCTGTAGAGGGTAACACAGGAAGACATATGGGCCTGAGAATAGTGGGTGCAAATGCTACTATGAGATAAAGAGGTTGGTGTGGGAGTTCAAGGTGGGCTGCATAAAACAAAGCCAGAAGACTGACTGGAGGGGAAAGAAAGGTTAGAACTGACACGGATTTATCATTAAAATAGTGCAACTGAATAAAATTACATAACTGAGTATGTCAAGAACTCATTTACAATTTTAAATTGATAAAACGTTTGAGACACACACATACCAAATAAATCACTTTCTTTATTGTTTGGATATGCACCGAATCTGTGGATTCCATAATAACAGACTACGTTAATAGTCTATAACTTAATAGGTAATGACATCTGCAATTTACTGAAGTTTTAAACAAAGTGCACCAGCTGGTTATATTAAAGATTATGTCAGACACACAAAGAGGCAAGCAGTACTCATTGCTTCTCAATGTGTCAACAATTGGCAAGGTCAGAATTACTTTGACTATGCAATTCAACATAATAGGAATAACAATATTTATTTAAAAGATAGAGAATGAAATGGTTTTCAACAATTCTACAATATGTGTTGTGGAGTTAGTTATATGCTACTAAAAATATCATTTAATTCTCTTCCAGGACCTTCTTTTCAAAATTTCTTTCTTTCATTTTATGAGTAGCTCATTGTCAACTGTTAAACTACTTACCGCTAATAAACACTGCACCGAAGCATGCAAGATTTCTACATACTGATAGTCAAGGAAACAACCAGGAACATATTCTGGTCTTAGAGGTCGAAATACATCAGTGTCCTCAGCAGTAAGATTTGTGGGATAAACAGGTTTGCAACCAGCTCCATTTACCTCCCACCAGCTAACACTGCCAGTTCCAAGATTTAACACATCACTATCCTGGAAGAATGCCAAACTTATTAATCAGCAGCTTAACTACAATTTAATAGCAAAAGAGTATATTAAGTAAGCAGTTATATTACTAAATTTGTTCGTTTTTTTCTTTACGTTATCCACTAAGAGTATCTACACAGCTAGCAACAACATCATTATGCTGTTTGAATTTGTTTCTTCTGTTGCACTTGATTTCATTCACTTGCACCTGCAGTCTGAGTGCTTTATTCTCTCTTTTTCCCTAATTGTCATGATACCCAAAAATTTTTACTCCAACAGCTTTTGTTGGTGTCAATGGTAGCAGTCCTGGTTTCCAGACGTAATATGTAAGAAATACACTGAGGAGCCAAAGAAATTTGTACACCTGCCTAATATCGTGTAGGGCCCTAGCAAGCATGCAGAAGTGCCGCAACACAATGTGGCATGGACTCGACTAATGACTGAAGTAGTTCTGGAGGGAACTGTTCCCATGAATTGTGCAGGGCTGTCCGTAAATCTGTAAGAGTACTATGGGGTGGAGATCTCCTCTGAACAGCATTTTGCAAGGCATCCCAGATATGCTCAATAATGTTCATGTTTGGGGAGTATGGTGGCCAGCAGAAGTGTTTAAACTTAGAAGACTGTTCTTGAAGACATTCCGTAGCAATTCTAGACAAGTGGGATGTCACACTGTCCTGTTGCAAATTCGTCGGAACGCACTATGGACATGAATGGATGCAGGTGATCAAACACGATGCTTATGTACGTGCCACCTGTCAGAGTCATATCTAGACATATTAGGGGTTCCATATCACTCCAACTGCCCCACACCATTACAGAGCCTCCACCACTTTGAACAGTCCCCTGCTGTCGTGCAGAGTCCATGGATTCATCAGGTTGTCTCCATACCCGTACACATCCATCTGCTCGAAATAATTTGAAATGAGACTCATCCAACCAGGCAACGTGTTTCCAGTCATCAACAGTCCAATGTCAGTGTTGACGGGCCCAGGCAATTTGTAAAGGTTTGTGTCGTGCAGTCATCAAGAGAACACAAGTGGGCCTTCGGCTCTGAAAGCCCATATCAATGTTGTTTTGTTGAATGGTTTGGACACTGACACTTGCTGATGACCCAGCATTGAAATCTGCAGCAATTTGTGGAAGGGCTGCACTTCTATCACACTGAACGATTCTATTCAGTACTCATTGGTACCATTATTGCAGGATATTTTCCGATTGCAGTGATGTCGGAGATTAGATGTTTTAGTGGATTCCTGATATTCACAGTACACTCATGAAATAGTCATATGGGAAAATCCCCACTTCATCGCTACCTCGGAGATGCTGTGTCGCATCGCTCATGCGCCGACTATAAATCCGCGTTCAGACTCATTTAATCTTGATAACCTGCCATTGTAGCAGCAGTAACTGATCTAACAACTGTGCCAGACACTCTTTGCTTTATATAGATGTTGCCGACTGCAGCACCATATTCTGCCTCTTTACATATATCTGTATTTGAATAAGCATGCCTATACCAGTTTCTTTGGCACTTTAGTGTATACAGTGCACTGAAATAATCTTTTCTTGAGCAGGGTCCACTTAACAACTTTGGCACACTAACAACAGTAGTAAATGAAAACTTAAAATAAGAACATTATCTCATCTGCAGTTTTCAAATTTGGCTGAGAACCCATGCCACCTAGAGTAAATGATTCACAGGTTTTGAAAAAATCTTTTACACAACAAAGAGAAGTTTAAAAGTTCACTGGATAAGAAAATGAAGAAATAGCGAAAGAAAGCATTTAAAATGATGGAAGAGAGAAAAGAATGAAATAACAAAAGAAAGAATTATCTACACTATTACTAATTTTATCTTCTAAACATGTGTAAGCAGTTACTTTATATGATACCAAGGCCACATTTTTATCTTAAATTTCATCTCTATATTTTCTTTGATGATTTTCCTTCACACAATTTCAATACTATGTTGAAATAAAAATTTACAATCATGCAGACTGATGGCAGTTTCCAGAAATTGATGTATTTTTATGATGTGCCTGAAACAAACAATTCAGCTTGCAATTCACTAAACAAAAGAAGTGACTATACATGAATGATGAAGGGTTTGGAGTGTTGTTACATAGGGAGTTTCAATGCATGCACTTCAGAACAGCTAGAGGGAAGATTTCTAGTAATAAATTCTGAGCAAAATTATGTATACTTTTGAACATATTTACTACTTTTCCAAATAATCATCAAATTTTCTAAACAGAGGGTAAAATATTAAACTAAGACAAAACGAATGCACGAGAAAGATATCTACAATTATTTTATCCCATTAAGTGATTACAGTATGCTTAAGCAGCATAAGGATATTTATATTAATTATGGAGGATTTATGTTACCTACAGGAAACCAGAACTATTTAAAGTTCGAAATGATATTGTACTAGGCAGCAGCAACAGTGGTAACTGGATGCACATGTCCATTCTCCCACACTACACCTTCCCTTCATTTTGAAGTGACAATTAGAAGCCTTTGGCTTAGATTGGCTTGACAAGTACTCTAGTACCACAGTGTCATTTCTGCCACAGGTGCCATCCAGGCCACACTGCAGGAAGCAACAATTACTGAAAGAAAATATATTGTTAACATGGTTAATATGGAAACACTGTGCTTCATTCACGCTGCTGTAGCTTGGCAATACGTTGGCAGGTTTGTCTCGACAAGAGCACCCCGAGGCTTCCAACTTGCGATGACTGATGTGTAAGGAGAGAACAGTAATGAGGGAAGTGTGCAAGATAAAGGGGGATATCTTTTACATTTGCCCCTCCATCCACCAGTTTCGCTGCTCCCTAGTATAGCTACAGTTGCTCTTTGTTAAAAATTTACAAGAGAATGCTATCTCACTGCAACAATCAACTGCCAGAAATTCCTAAATTGAAATATAATAGTCCAGAATAGCTACTAAATTAAACAAAGAATAATGAACAAAGATAAGAATGTGGGAGGGTCACGAGGGGTCAGAAGTGTGATGCACGGGCACTGCAAATGTTTCATTCCATTCCAAAAGCACTGTACATTTTGTCAATGTAGTTGCAATATGCAAGTTAACACCAATAATCTATTGTTGAGCAGGTTCTTAGGCATACTTGGTTGGTTGGCTGGTTTGTTTGTTTCGAATGAAAGGAACTAAACTGCAAGATCATCAGTCCCTTCACCCAGTAAGTGGCAAACCACGAGCAGTCATCAAAGGAAGGAAGCGAAAGGCAAATCCTGGAAAGTCTAAGTGTAGCTAACACAATAAAAAACAGATAAAAAAATACAGCACAGGCAAGTCGTTAAAAGATCAGTCAAGACAAGGCATTACAACCAAGAAATGAAAAAATAAAGACAGTAAAAAAGTGGAAAGGGCATATACCAGGCTGGGCCACCCACCAAGGGCTGCCAAGAGACCCCAGGGGAAGGCGGGGGCACACAAAGAGGGGTGCCCCAGCAACTCCATAGGCATCCAAGGCAACAAAAAGCCCTGCCTTACAGAGATGAATAGAAACCACTATCGCGGGCAAAACTTCCCACCAGTCCAGTCGAGTTGGCGTCCTCTGCTAGCACCAGAAGGAGAGTGTCAGGAAAATTAAGATGCTGCCTCAAAGCAGCCAAATTAGGGTAGTCTATGAGTAAGCGGGCCACTATCAGGTGGACTTCGCACCCCCTCTGAGAAGCATGCAGGGAAGACTGCCACATTGTTGTGGTCTCCTTAATTGTTCTCAGTTAGTTTGTTTGGGGAGTTCCAGACATTGATGGCATATAAACAAATCGAAGGTTTGGTTGTGGGATCCCCATTTCCAGAATCAGCATCCTTGTGCCCTGCTTGCCCAACCCAATCAGTCAGCTCATTAATTTTCCAAAATCCCAACATGACCGGGGGTCTAAACGAAAACGACTGGCTGCCCAGATTGAAAGTGGTCTGAGACAAGATCCTGGATAGAGGTAACCAATGGGTGAGGAGAATAGCACGTATTTATAGCCTGAAGGCTGCTAAGGAAGTCACTACATAGTAGAAACAAAGATGATATGACTTACCAAACGAAAGCGCTGGCACATCGATAGACACACAAACAAACACAAACATACACACAAAATTCTAGCTTTCGCAACCGATGGTTGCTTCATCAGGAAAGAGGGAAAGACTAAAGGATGTGGGTTTTAAGGGAGAGGGTAAGGAGTCATTCCAATCCCGGGAGCGGAAAGACTTACCTTAGGGGGAAAAAAGGACTGGTATACACTCGCGCGCGCGCATTTTTGCCCTTTAATATGTGTGTGTGTGTGTGTGTGTGTGTGTGTGTGTGTGTGTGTGTGTGTGGGCGCGCGAGTGTATACACGTTCTTCCCCCCCCCCCCCCCCCCCCCAAGGTAAGTCTTTCCGCTCCCGGGATTGGAATGACTCCTTACCCTCTCCCTTAAAACCCACATCCTTTCGTCTTTCCCTCTCCTTCCCTCTTTCCTGACGAAGCAAACATTGGTTGCGAAAGCTAGAATTTTGTGCGGATGTTTGTGTGTCTATCGACGTGCCAGCGCTTTCGTTTGGTAAGTCACATCATCTTTGTTTTTAGATATATTTTTCCCACGTGGAATGTTTCCCTCTATTATATTCACTACATAGTAGGATACTCCTGCCAGTGCAAAAGTGAACACAGCTAAGGGCTAATTTAATGGAAGTCTATTCAGCTCTGAAGACACTGCAGCCATGCTGCAGAGAATGGAGTTTACTAAACTATGCATGTGTTTATACAAAGCCTGTTCATCCATTGACTGCTGAGGCATCGGTGAATACTGCTTCCGAACATGGATGCTTCTCAAGGACAGCCAAGAACAGATGGTGAAAATTTATGGGCTCAACGGAATCTTTTGGACTAATGGAGACTTCGAGGTAAATCCGACATTGGGGCACAAGCCATGGGGGCAGATATGATGTCTCCCTGACCAGAGGCAACAGCAGAGGAAGTTGCAGTTCTGAACAGAGACACTGGAGGCATTGAGCAATTGTAAACCCAGTTCTGGGTCACCGTTGTGGGAAGGAAAAGGACACGATAGTTAGGGGAAACTATCAAGAGCGTGCTCTTAATTTGTTAGAGGAGCTTGAAATCTATAAAGCAAAAAGAAAGAACCAACAAAAATGCTTAACTGGCAGAGTAACTTTGTGCACAATACCTGCTTTGCTTTGTTTGACAATGTTTTACTTTAATCACTGAACACCTCTGTTATATATAGTTGTTGATAGTTTCACCTAGTATCGAGTGTCTCACATGTTTACTTCGTTTTCATACGTTTTACGCATGACTCTAGTATTTTCTTGTTCCTTCTCTGTTCTTTTCATATACTACATTAACTAGATAATGTTGGTCATGTACTGTTACGGAGCTTTATCATTCTTTTCTTGAAACGGAGTGCCACAGGATATGAGGGACCCTCTCTCTGGCAGTCACGTTCCTCCAACCACTTCTCACCTATGTGAAATTCTGGCGTTAGTGTTAACAGAGGTTGCTGATTATGTGCATCACTATGTTTTGTTTTATTGTGGCTTCTTAAGCAATTTGTTTTATAGTTTTTTAATATTAATTCTGTGCATTATCAAAGGTGTTTATTACTTATGTCATTATCTAGAATATTGGTACTTGAGCATATGTCAACTACTGTCTCTTACCTCTTCCTCTTTTTAACAATCTGACTTTTGTTGTGTTCTATTCCATTGTTTTTTATTACTGTAATGCCTTTTATACTTTATATGCTCATTACAGACTTCAACTATTGTATCCCCCTTTATTTTACGCTGTTCCATTAATGACTGAAAACTAGTGTATGCCTACATTAGCGACATCTGTTGAACTTACAACACAAACATCTTGTGGCTACTGTATGGCAGCTTGTTTTGAACAGTAGAGCTACTGACAACATGACTCGTGCATATGATGTTATTTATATATATTTGACGATGCTGGTGCTGATTTTGCATGGTCTATTTATTGTTTTTAAGCTGTAGACAATCTGCAAGTGTATTTGCGTTTTTTCCCATTTTTTGCTGCAGATCTGATGATGGTAATTATAGACTGAAACCGGTAAACTGTTAAGAAAAAGTTTGTGACCTTAGACATAAATTAAAGGAAACTTACTGTACATACGGGTCACTGTTTTATTCGCGACAATGTCGCGGCTTGTGCCACTGACAGATGTTTCAGCATTTGGTTGTGAATGTGGTCCGGCCCTGGGGCCATATCAGGGCAATGGACTAGGACAATGAAGAGCTTCACTGAAAGGAGGATTATATAGCTCTAGGTGATGAGTAATAAAAGTTAACCACATTCACTCCTCTGGCTGTTTCCTGATCTGAAAGGAGGGCTGGTAGTTCTCAAGATGCAGATGCGCGAGGGTTATGTCGAGCAAAATGCTTGGCAACAGCCTTTGGATCAACATAAATGGCATCATCTATGGATGGTTGTGACTCTGTGATGCAGAGGTACGTGATCCAATAGCGGAAATGTACCATTGCTTTTGCTGTTTTATGAGGTAGCGAACACAAGCACAGAGTCATGTAAAGCCAATGATGTGCTCCAGTGAAGGACCCTGGAGAATTCACCTATAATCTCTAATGGCTGCTGTGATCTCTGGGGTCCACCAGATTACAGTCTTCCAACAGGGGGATCCCAAGAAAGAGCAGATGGTTTGGTTGACTGCTGTTTTAAGATGAACAGCCGCATCAATACTATCTTGCGATAGGTAGCTAAAGACAAAAGCAGAGGTGAACCTATTATGGAGAACCCATCTGGGTGGGTCTCCAGGGGAGCAACGATGAGGGAAGCACAGGAAGATCGCGAACTTATTACCACCATACAGATCATCATGTGCCCTCCAGTGGAGAAGACCAGGACTACAAAAGGAGAGATCGATGACTAAATGAGTCCCGTGTGTCCCACAGAACTGTGTGCGGGGCACCAGAATTCATGTTTCCTGGTTGGCAATACAGAATGCAGCGTATGTGCTTAAAAGCTGCCATAGCTCAGCCAGGTGGTGGAAAGGTCAGTTACAATTCCACTGAAGGATGAGACTGAATACTGTGGGGGCATGAAGCAACTGGCAGTGGTGTGTGTGTGGGGGGGGGGGGGGGGGAGGGGGGTATTATGACCCACACTCTTGTACTGCCACCGGTTGAGATGTCAGGGAATTCACTGACTCAGGTTCTGTGACAGATTGTCTGGGGAGATCTGGTGCCTCAGGAACCACCGGGATCTCCACATTGGGCAAGGAAGGGGTACACGCAGAGTTCAGTGGCATGGGGGTCACTGAAGTTTCCTTTGTCTTAAGAGGACTTCTTTCTGTACTTCTTGTCCCTCTTCTCCTTAGAAGAAGAGGACTGAGAAGGTTTCCCTGAAATGGTTTCAGGTTTGTTGTTGTTGTGGTCTTCAGTCCTGAGACTGGTTTGATGCAGCTCTCCATGCTACTCTATCCTGTGCAAGCTTCTTCATCTCCCAGTACTTACTGCAACCTACACCCTTCTGAATCTGCTTAGTGTATTCATCTCTTTGTCTCCCTCTACGATTTTTACCCTCCACGCTGCCCTCCAATGCTAAATTTATGATCCCTTGATGCCTCAGAACATGCCCTGCCAACGGGTCCCTTCTTCTTGTCAAGTTGTGCCACAAACTCCTCTTCTCCCCTATTCTATTCAATACCTCCTCATTAGTTACGTGATCTACCCATCTAATCTTCAGCATTCTTCTGTAGCACCACATTTCGAAAGCTTCTATTCTCTTCTTGTATAAACTATTTATCGCCCATGTTTCACTTCCATACATGGCTACACTCCCTGCAAATACTTTCAGAAACGACTTCCTGACACTTAAATCTATACTCGATGTTAACAAATTCCTCTTCTTCAGAAACGCTTTACTTGCCATTGCCAGTCTACATTTTACATCCACTCTTCTTCGACCCTCATCAGTTATTTTGCTCCCCAAATAGCAAAACTCCTTTACTACTTTCTCATTTCCTAATCTAATTCCCTCAGCATCACCTGACTTAATTCGACTACATTCCATGGTTTCAGGTATAGGAGGAGGAATGAGAAGTCCGACAGCCAGCAATCTGTGGTTCCTTCAGCCACCAGCTGGCATCAGCCCGGAGGAAGATGAGGTGTGTCTGGCTGGGGGAAGGGGAACAGTGTTCCCTGCAGGTGGGGAGCAAATGCTCCCAAAGTGGGTGTAGTGGAGGGACCAGAAGGTTGGTTGGTTTAAAGGTGGGAGAAGTGACCGAACTACCAGGTCATGGGTCCCTTGTTCCTAATAAAACAATGCCACAAGCGTGGAAAAAAATAAAAAAAATAAAAATAAAAAAACCCCGGATGAGACATATAATACAAAACGAAAAGAAAGGAAAAGCCACAAGAACTAAGGGAAGCCAACAAACACTAATAGGAACAAAAAGAGGACAAGAAAACAACAGAGAGACGTTAGAAACAGAAGAGAGTAAAACATGAAAGCAGGTTACAGTGGCTGGCCAATCACCAGAATAAAAAGGGAAAGCCAGCCACTCTGCAACACATTAAAACCTCCACCCTAAAAGCACTATGGTGGAGGACACAGAGGGACAAAGGACATGCATTAAAACCTACATAGTAGTATAAAACCCACTCTCATGGATAAAACATAAAACTAAAGCTGCTGTGGAGGCATTGTCACCCAACACCAAAGGCAGGGCACTGGGAAAGTTAAAATACTGCTGCAGAGTGGCTAGAAGTGGGCAGTCCAGCAAGAGGTGGACGACTGTCATTTGGGAGCTACGGCGACACTGAGCTGGGTCCTCGTGACGGAGTAGGTAACAATGTGTCAGCCACGTACGGCCAATGCGGAGCTGGCAGAGAACAACTGATTCCTGCGAGAGGCCTGCATGTAAGACTTCCACACATTCATAGTCTCCTTAATGACACGCAGTTTGTTGTGCGTGCTGTTATGCCATTCTGTCTCCCAAAACCGGAAAACCCTGCGGTGTAAGAAAGACAGAACGCAGGTCAGCTTCGGAGATGCGTATCTCCAGAAGCGGACTCTGTGTTGCATGTTTGGCCAGCCTGTCTGCGAGTTCGTTGTCAGGGATTCTGATGTGTGCTGGTGTCCACACAAACACCACAGAACGGCGGGCCTGTTCCCAGGTATAGATGGACTCCTGAATGGACGCTACCAGAGGGTGGCGAGGGTAGCACTGGTCGATAGCTTGTAGGCTGCTCAATGAGTCAGTACACAGGAGAAACGACTCACCAGGGCACGGGCAGATGTATCCAAGAGCACGAGAAGTGGCTGCCAGCTCTGCAGCAAAAACACTGCAGCCAACTGGCAAGGAGTGCTGCTGAATATGTCCTCCATGAACATATGCGAAGCCTACATGACCATCACTCACTGAGCCGCCTGTGTAAACCACTTCAGAGCCCCAGTACACGTCAAGAATCGAGAGGAAGGGACACCGGAGAGCGGCGATGTTAACGGGGTCCTTAGAGCCATGCAAAAGGTCCAGACGAAGCTGCGGCCGAGGCGTACACCATGAAGGCGTATGTGAACGGACTGCAAGTAGAGGTGGTAAAGGGAAGGACTGCAGTTTGGAGGGAAGGGACCACAAGTGAACTGCAATCGTTAGCCTTGATCTGGGCCGCCGATGGACTGCTGCAGGCAGGAAAAGGAGATGGTAATTCGGATGCTCAGGTGAACTATGAATGTGTGCTGCGTAACTGGCAAGCAGTTGTGCACATCTGATCTGCAGTGGAGGGACACCAGCCTCCACCAGTAAGCTCATCACTGGACTTGTCCTAAAAGCTCCTGTTGCTAATCGAACCCCACAGTGGTGCACAGGGTCGAGTAAATGTAATGCTGAAGGCACTGCCGAACCATAAACCACATTCCCATAGTAAATTCAGGATTGGACAAGGGATCTGTAGAGCTGCAGCAGCATATAGCGATCTGCACCCCAATTGGTGTTGCTCAGGCAATGGAGGGCATTGAGGTGCTGCCAGCACTTACGCTTAAGCTGACGAAGATGAGGGAGCCAAGTCAATCGAGTCTCAGGAGAGTGGATCGTCATTAAGGTAAAGTGTGGGTTCCGGATGAACGGTATGACGCCAACAGAAGTGCATGACACACAACTTTGTGGCTGAAAACTGGAAGCTGTGGGTTAGAGCCCACGACTGCGCCTTGTGGATGGCTCCCTGGAGGCGCCGCTCAGCAACAACAGTACTGGAGCAACAGTACGAAATGCAGAAGTCGCCTGCATACAGAGAAGGTGAGACGCAGAGGTCCGACAGCTGCTACTAGATTGTTAATGGCCACTAAAAATAGAGTGACACTCAATACAGAGCCCTGCGGGACTCCATTCTCCTGGATATGGATGAAACTATGGGAGTCACCAACTTGGAGACGGAAAGTACGAGCAACAGGAAGCTTTGGATAAAAATTGGGAGTTCTCCCCAGAGACCCCACTCATACAATGTGGCAAGGATATGTCGTTACCAGGTCGTGTTTTTTGTATGCTTTACATAAGTAAAAAAGACTGCAATCAGGTGTTTCCGTCTGGAAAAGGCTGTTCGGATGGCAGACTCGATGGACATAAGATTATCAGTGGTAGAGCAACCCTGGCAGAAGCAGCCCTGACATGGAGCCAGCAGGCCACGTGACTCCAGGACCCAACCCAACCGCCGGCATACCATATGTTCCAGCAGCTTATAAAGAACGTTGGCGAGGCTCATGGACCGATAGCTATCCACTTCAAGCAGGTTTTTACAGCGTTTCAGCACCACAACGATGGTGCTCTCCCGCCATTGTGATGGAAAGACGCCATCACACCAGATCCGGTTGAAGATGATGAGAAGTTGTTGCTTGTAGCCAGGTGAGAGATGTTTAATCATCTGGCTGTGGATGCGATCAGGCCCAGGAGCTGTGTCGGGGCAATGCGCAGGGGCACTGAGGAGCTCCCACTCTGTAAATTGGGCAGAGTGTAGTGAATGAGAGGACATTCCCTTCCAGCTGCCGTTTGAGTGTGCGAAAGGCTGTGGGGTAATTCTCCAACGCAGAGGCTCGAGCAAAGTGCTCGGCAAAGTGCTTGCCAATCGCGTTTGCGTCGGTACATAACTCGCCATTTATGGTAACACTGGGGACAGCTGTTGGGGCCTGGTACCCAAAAAGACATTTGATCTTTGCCCAGACTTGGGAAGGTGACGTGTGGCACCCAATGGTGGAGACTTATCTCTCCCAACACTCCTCCTTCCATTGTTTGATAAGGTAATGCCCACGGGCACAGAGCCGTTTAAAGGCTATGAGGTGCTCCAGGAAAGGGTGCTGCTTAGGCCGCTGTAGAGCTCGCTGACACTCCTTAATTGCTTCAGTGACTTCCGGCGACTACCAAGGGTCTGCCTTACACCTCGGGCACCCTAAAGAGCGAGGGATCACGTTTTCTGCTGCAGCAACAATTGTGCTAGTCACCTGCTCAACCATCACATCAATGTTACCGTGTTGGGGAGATTCAGCGGTGACAGCAGAGGTGAAAGTTCCCAGTCCACCTTGTTCAAAGCCCATCTGCCTGATGCCGGGGCAGTGACAGGAAGATGGGGAAGTGGTCACTACCACACAGGTCATCATGTGCTCTCCAGTGGATAGATGGGAAAAGTCGTGGGCTGCAAATTGATAAATCAAGGGCCGAGTGACTACCATGAGCCACACTGAAATGTGTGGCGGTCCCAGTATTTAAGTGGCAGAGGTTGAATTGTGACAGTGAAGTTTCGACATCTCTGCCTCTGCCAGTAAGCATGGTACCACCCTACAAGGGGTTATGAGCGTTAAAATCTCCCAAAAGTAGGAAAGGTTTAGGGAGTTGATCAATCAGTGCAGCTAATACTTTCAGGAGTACTGCACCATCTGGAGGAAAATATAAATTGCAGACAGTTATTTCCTGTGTCATCCTTATTCTGACAGCCACAGCTTAAAGAGGTGTTTGAAGGGGCACATGTTCACTGAAGACCGAGTTTAGGACATAAACACAAACTCCACCTGACACTATATTATAGTCTCTATGGTTTCTGTAATATCCCTTATAGCCGCAGAGGGCAGGGGTCCGCATTGCTGGGAACCAGGTTTCCTGGAGGGCAATGCAGATAGCAGGTGTAAAGGTTAACAGCTGCCGCAGCTCAGCCAGGTGGTGGAAAAAACCGCCGCAATTACACTGGAGGATGACATCGTGAGACTGGGAAGGCATGAACATTCAATGAGGCAGTTTACGCCTCGGAGTCACCTGCTGCCACCAATTTATTGCCTGAACAGTCTATATCCATTGTGTCTGAGGGTATGGCAAGATATAGGTGCTCAGCAGATGCCAACATCTCCACCCCATCCTCAGATGCAGAGGTTGTAGGTAGCGGTGGTGTGGGTGCTACCACAATTTCATTGGCCTTAGGGGGTTTTCTTTCTGGATTTCTCTTGCTGCTCTTTGGGTTTCCCTGGCTGGGAGGACTTCACTGACTCAGCCTCCGGGACTGAGGATGAGTGTGAAGCCCTATAACCAGCTGTTTTTGGACTCTTCAGGCACTAGCGGGTGTCATCTTTCCCACTAGAGGAAAACTTGGGAAGGGAGTGACACAAGGGACCCATTCCTAGTGAGAGAAGCCGAAGAAGACTTATGCTTCTCCAGCTTAGAAGTGGGGACAGACGTCCCCGATGGTTGGGGGGGGGGGGGGGGGTGTTGCTCCCGAAGCAGTTGGTGCAGGAGCAACATGGAAGGAAATGCCCCCCCCCCCCCCCCACCATCAAGGGGGCGTTTATTAGGAAAGAGACATGTATGAAACTATCAGGCATCATCCAACTGGGAACTAATTACATGTGGGGTCCCACAAGGTTCCAAGTTAGGGCCCTTACTTTTTCTTGTGTATATCAATGACCTTTCATCAGTAACATTATCAGATGCCAAGTTTGTTTTGTTTGCCAATGATACAAACATTGCAATAAATAGCAAATCAAGTGTAGTCTTAGAAAGATAGGCTAATAAAATATAAAATATTTGTGGGCATTAATCACTGGTTCCTAGCAAATTCTTTGTCACTAAAATTTGGAGAAAAAAAAAAAAAAACACACTCTACATGCAGTTCAGAACTTGTAAAGGGTGTCCCACGAGTATGTGCCTAACATACGATGACAATCAGATAGAAGAACTGGACAGTGTTAAATTCTTGGGGTTACAGCTTGATAATAAATTCAAGTGGGAGGAGCACACCACAGAACTGCTGAAGCATCTTAAGAAATCTCTATTTGCAATGCGAATTGTGTCAGACATAGAAGATACAAAAAAGAAAATGCTGGCATACTATGCTTACTTTCATTCCATAATGTCATATGGAATTATTTTTTGGGGTAGTTCATCAAGCCAAGCTAAAGTTTTCCAGGCACAAAAACATGCAGTAAGGGTTATATGTGGTGTGAACTTGAGAACATCCTGCAGAAGCCTATCTAGGGAACTAGGGATACTAACTACTGCTTCCCAATACATTTATTCCTTAATGAAATTTGTCATTAAAATATATATCACTTTTTCAAACTAACACCTCAATTCATCGAATCAATACTAGAAATAAGAATAATCTTCACAAGAATTTAAAGTCACTTACTCTTGTACAAAAAGGTGTGCATTATTCAGGAACACACATTTTAAATAACTTGCCAGCAGCCACAAAAAGCTTACCAACCAATGAAATTCAGTCTGAGAGAAGCCTAAAGGATTTATTGGTGGCCAACTCCTTCAACTCCATTGATGAATTTCTCAGTAGAACCAACTGATTTGCGCGCGCGCGCGCTGGTGTGTGTGTGTGTGTGTGTGTGTGTGTGTGTGTGTGTGTGTGTGTGTAGCACAATATAACTTCTGCACCATTTCAGTGCAGTAATGTGTTCATTGTAAATAAGTACTGTAGTAGTTCTATTACATGTTTACTACCTCATGAATAAAAAAATCCCTTTTTTATTTTAAATTCAGTGCATTAGTGTTTGTAAAATGATTCTTTCATATAGTGTTCATTAAAAGAATGACGATCATTCCACTTGGGACCTGTGGAAGGTACATTAGCTTATTTGTTTCAGTTGTAAATATTTGTCACGTATTATTGTTTTTCTGACATGTTCCACATCCTGGAGGACCTATTCACTACGGATCAATTGGAATGAAAGTGAATTTAATCTAATCTAATGGCTGTGGTTAGACATGAAGCACTTCCGATTTTTCCCAGTTCAGAAGTAAGGAGAGCAGCAATCAAGTGGGTTACTAACAGTAAGTATAGTGCACACATTCCAGCTTGGCTGATTTTAAATGGGGTTGCAGTGTGCAGGCTAAGCAAGTGCCACAATGGAGAGGAGTCATGCAGGGGAAGTATGTTTTGTAACTAGTGTCTACCCCACTGTGGATAGTTTGCTTTTTTATTTGAGAAGGGATTGTGGGTCGCACTAGTGATCGATGCACCATGAATTCCTTCACCATTCAAACACACACACACACACACACACACACACACACACACACACACACACACACACACACACAAATATGATACATCTTTCATCATTTTAAAATAAGTGTTCCAAGGAAAGTCTTTCATTCTACAGTTTAGTTATGTGCTAAAGTTTTTGATAATGTGGGGGAGGGGGCATGAACATATTTCCAAACCAATGTACACAGAAAATGACTGACACTTCGAAAAGTAAAATATCACTGAGTGTAAAAGATTCAAATGTAACATGGCATTACAGATTGCAATAAAAATTTAACATTCATTCTGATTCCTGTTATCAACATAATTACATGCTTTCTTTACAACTTCTTACCTGAAAACATGTTCACAGAATTTATTTATTACTCAAAAACACCATAATTTATTTCCCAGTTTGTGTAAAAAACTGGGAAAAACTTAAGAACACAGATTCATGAAAACTGTTGTTGTTCTTAAAAATCATAATATCTGTTATTTTGCCTAATTTTAAATTTACTTATGGAAAACATTTTTTGTGTCTATCACTTAAAAGCCAATAAACTAACATACCAGCCAGCTGCTGTGCTATTTCTATATTTATGTGGAAAAGCAAGATCCATGAAAGCAAGATCAGCTGTGGCATCATCAATGAAACCATCCCAGTATTTGCCTTAACAGAGTTAAGCAACACACAAATCTAAATATGGATGGATAGAGGTTTAAGCCTTTTCCTCCCACATACAAGTTTGGTGTCAACCTCTGTACCACCTTGTTTGGCATCTCAACTTAAAACTTGCATTTAAACAGATCGCTTTGCCAGGTAAGATCCTATGGAAGCTGATAGTACTCTAGGCAGTGAATTAATGACTCAGCAAATTCTTTTGTATGATTCAAACTACTTAAACTTTTATTTAGTTGACACTTCATGCCTTGGAACTTAGTTCCTTCAGTCAGACTTCTCAAAGTTACACGAAGACTGTCCACCACTGCTAACCCAACACAACAAAGTGTCACTACACTTGCAATGTGGAATGTAAACATGATTATGATTACCAGGCACTGCTGGTAGCCTAATTAATAGTTGCTGAAAACAGCAGGCAAAAACACATTCTGCGAGTGCTGGCATCATGTAACAAATGTGAAATAACAAGTGGTTCTACTCAATTTGTTCTGTTAACTATAGTATTCTGTAGAATCTAAAGCATAGTGCCATTCAGAATTTGGTAAAAAGAATGAGTGAAAAGATTATGTCCACAAAAAACACAAAAACAGAAACAAATATGAGAAGGTGGGTGAACTGTGCAGCTGAAGCATCTCAAATGTGCTGGGTAAACTGATGTAACTGAAGTACTGAATATGACAAAGGAAAAACCAGGAAAATACAATCATTTATAACATTAACAAACAATGGAGATGAAAGGTGGTCATACATATAAATAGATTAAGAGTCTGTTGCCAACGCTAAGAAACATGGAAGTAATATGGTAATTCAAGCAGGAATGTTACTGGTCTGTTTGGCAACACAATAGCAACCATAAGCCATAAAATATGCAACTTATCTGAATCTGACTAACTGAGCTTCAAGAATAAAGCTGGATGTGTTTCTTTAATAAGAATATATACTCACTTTGTCCAATATGCCAATGCCAAGGTAGAAGCAGATGATGAATACATTCCAGCCAATCCACACTATATTCCAAACAGTATACTGAAAAAGAGTACATTTATGGTTTTTAATTTATTGGACTTTTTTATTAATTGAGAAAGTTGTGTTGCAGTGAAAGTACACTGCCTGACAAAAATGCGAAGCACTCAGAAGTGAACCAGAAAACAAACAAACTTCATGCATTGAGAAGGTATGTTATGTTAGATCAACGAGTCAAAATCTGTTCAAATTTGTAAAGAAATTGGCAGTATGAGCTCACTTAACAGTATAACATTGCATCTACTCTGGCCTGAGTGCATCACGCACTGATTCAGTCAGGAAGGGTGTCAAAGCCATTGTATCTTCTCCTGAGGCCAGCTAGCCCACAACTGGGATACTGGCACTGGGATGGAGTTGATGACCGAGATGGTTCAACGCAAGTTCTGTCCGAGATGGTCCTACGCATGTTCTATTAGGGAGGGATCTGAGGATTTTGCTGGCCACTGGAGTACCTCAACTTCATACAGGCAGTTGAGAGAGACTCATGCCAACACTCATGAGCACTGTCCTGATGCAAAACGGTATCACGATACTGTTGCACGAGTGGTAAAACACGAGTACGGAGGATGTTCATGACGTAACAATGTGCCATCAAGATTTCCTCAATCACTATCAGTAGCGACATGAAGTCGCACCCGATGGCTCGCCACACAATGATGCCACGGGTAACACTCTGCCTTTCCAAAATGTTGAATGAATGGGACATCTTCCCAGGATGCCACCATGTTCATTGACAATGGTTATCAGGGATAGTGCAGAACCGTGATTATTCACTGAACACTATGTTGTGCTTTCAAAAATGGTTCAAAGGCTCTGGGCACTATGGGACTTAACATCTGAGCTCATCAGTCCCCTAGAACTTATAACTACTTAAACCTAACTAATCTAAGGACATCACACACATCCATGCCCAAGGCAGGATTTAAACCTGGTGCTTTCACGAGAAGTCCATGCTTTCCAGTCACGTCACTATTCCAAACACAGCTGTTTATGTTTTGGTGTTAGTGACAGCCTGTGCACAGGACAGAAATTCCACAGTCCAGCTGCTGCTAGTCTTTGATCAATTATGAAGGATAGGTTGGTTGGTGTAAAAAAAGGGGGAGGGACCAAACTGCGAGGTCAACGGTCCCTTGTTCCCAGAAAAATAATTACACAAGAGAAAGAAGAATAGAAAGGAGATGTACAGCACAATAAGAGAAACTAAAAACCAGAAGAACACGAGTAGGACAACCAACACTACTATGGACAAAACAGGAAAGGAAAACCACAGAGAAGCAAGAAACAGGTAGAAGGGATAAAAACAAGAGAGCAGATGACCTTGGCTGGCCGATCACAAGAATAAATAGGAAAAGCCAGCCACTCTGCAACACATTAAAACATACAGCCTAAAAGCATCAGAGTGGAGGCGACAAAGGGCCAAACAACATACGCTAAAACTTATAGAGAATGATAAAACTCACCATCATGTATAAAACATAAAACTAAATTAGACGATGAGTTGTTGTCAGCTAAAATTAATGGCAACGAGTCCAGTAACTGAAGAGTCCATCGCAGGCCAGCCAAAGAAGGATAGCTCACCAAGATATGGGTCACTGTCAGCTGGGCGCCGCACTGACACTGGGGTGGGTCATCATGGCGCTGGAGGTATCCATGTATCATGCAAGCGTGGCCAATGCAGAGCCGACAGAGAACTACAAAGTCCCTGCAAGAGGCCGCATGGAGGTCTTCCACACATTCTTGGTCTCCTTAATGGCATGCAATTTGTTGTGCGTATAAGGTTATGCCATTCTGTCTCCAAAAGACGCAAAACCTTGCGGTGTAGTACTGAACGCAGGTCAGTTGCAGGGAAGCCAGTCTCCATAAGCAGTTTCCGCGTAGCCTGTTTGGCCAACTTGTTGGCAAATTCGTTGTGTGGGATGCCAACATGGCCTGGGGTCCAGACAAACACTACTGGATGACTGGACCATTCCAGGGCATAGATGGACTCCTGGATGGTCACAACCAAAGGATGACCAGGGTAGCACTGGTCGATAGCTTGTAGGCTGCTCAAGGAGTCATTACACAGAAGAAACGACTCCCCATGGCATGAACGGATGTGCTCAAGAGCATGAGATTTAGCCACCAGCCCTGCAGTGTGAACACAGCAGCCATTGGGCAAGGAATGGGTTAACAGAGTCATTAGGGCCATGTGAAAGGTCCAGACAAAGCCGCAGCCTATGTATGCGCCATGGAGGTGTACTTGAATGGACCTCAAGTATAGGTGGTAAAGGCAAGGACTCCAGTTTGGATAGAAGGGATCGGACACAAACTGCAATTGTAAGCCCTGATAAGGGCCACCGATGCGGGAGATGGGTGGGAAAAGGAGACAGTAATTCAGATGTGCAGGAGAACTACAAATGTGTGCAACGTAACTGGTGAGCAGTTGTGCACACTGAACCTTCAATGGAGGGACTTCAGCCTCAACCAGGATGCTAGTCACTGGACTCGTCCTAAAATCTCCCGAAGCTAGTCAAACACCACTGTGGTGCACTGGGTCGAGTAAAAGCAATGCTGAGTGCACCGCCGAACAATAAACCACAGTCCCATAGTCAAGGTGGGATTGAACAACGGCTCTGTAGAGCTGAATCAGCGTAGAGCAATCTGCACCACAACTGGTGTTGCTCAGCCAGCGGATGGCATTGAGGTGCTCCCAGCACTTCCACTTAAGCTGAAGATGGTGAAGAACCTAAGTCAATCGGGCGGCGAAAACCTGTCCTAAGAATCGATTTGTCTCTGCTACAGTGAGTGAATCATCATTAAGGTAAAGGGGTGGTTCCAGATGAACCGTATGATGCTGATAGAAGTGCATAACACAATACTTTGTGGATGAAAACTGGAAACTGTGGGCTATAGTCCATGACTGCGCCTTGTGGATGGCTCCCTGTAGGCACCACTCAGCAACATCAGTACTGGTGGTGCAGTATGAAATGCAGAAGTAGTTTGCATACAGAGAAGGTTAGACAGACGGCCCTATAGCTGCTGCTAGGCAATTAATGGCCACTAAAAATAGAGAAACATTCAAAACAGAGCACTGCGGGACCCCATTCTCCTGGGTATGGGGAGGGGGGGGGGGGGGGGGGGGGGAGACTATGGGAGGCACCAACTTGGACATCAAAAGTCTAGAGTGACAGGAAATTTTGGATAAAAATTGGGAGCGGGCCTCTGAGACCCCACTCATACAATGTGGCAAGGGTATGATGTTGCCAGGTCGTGTCGTATGCTTTCTGTACATTGAAAAAGACTGTAACAAGGTGTAGGCATCTGGAAAAGGTTGTTCGGGTGGCAGACTCAAGGGACACAAGGTTATCAGTGGTAGAGTGACCCTGGTGCAAACCACCCTGGAATGGAGCCAGTAGGCCACCTGACTCCAGGACCATAATAACCATCGACACACCATACATTCTAGCAGCTTACAAAGAATGTTTGCGAGGTTGATGGGCCGGTAGCTATCCACATCAAGTGGGTATTTGCCAGGTTTGAGCACTGGTATGATGGTGCTATCCCGCCATTGCGATGGAAAGATCCAGTTGAAGATGACGAGGAGATGTCGCTGGTAGTCAGATGAGAGATGTTTAAGCACCTGACTGTGGATCCGATCTGGCCCAGGAGCTGTGATGGGGAATGTACAAGGGCACTGACAAACTCCTACCCTGTAAATGAAGCGGTATAGGGTTCACTGTGATGTGCAGTGAATGAGAGGAGTCTCTTCCATCCACCATTTTAGGGTACGAAAAGCTGGGGGGCGGGGGTTAGTTCACCGACACAGAGGCTCAAGCATAGTGTTCAGCAAAGTGCTTGGCAATCGTGTTTGCGTCGGTAGATAACATGCCATTTATACTAACACCAGGAACACCTGTTGGGGTCTGGTATCTGAAAACACGTTTGATCTTTGCCCAGACTCGGGAAGGTGACCTATGCCACCCAATGGTCAAGAAATCTCTCTCCCCACTCCTGCTGACGTCGTTTGATAAGTTTGCGCATGTGGGAATGGAGCCGTTTAAAGGCTATGAGGTGCTCCAGGGATGGGTGCCGCTTAGGCCACTGTAGAGCTCGCTGATGCTCCTTAATTGCTTCAGCGACTTCCAGCGACCGCCAAGGGACTTCCTTTTGCCGGGGGATCCATAGAGAGTGAGGGATCGCGTTTTCTGCCGTAGAAATGATTGTTGTCACCTACTCAACCATCATGTCAATGTTACCATGTGGGAGAGAGTCAACAGTGACAGCAGAGGTGAAAGTTTCCCAGTCTGCCTTGTTTACAGCCCATCTGGGCAGGTCCATGAGCCTGACACCAGGGCAGTGACGGAAAGATGGGGAAGTGGTCATTACCACACAGGTCGTCATGTGCTCTCCAGTGGATAGATGGGAAAAGTCGTGGGCTGCAAATTGATAAATCAAGGGCTGAGTGACTACCATGAGCCACACTGAAATGTGTAGCAGCCCCAGTATTTAAGAGGCAGAGGTCAAACTCAAACAGTGAAGTTTCGACATCTATGCTTGGCCAGTAAGCACGGTGCCACCCTACAAGGGGTTATGGGCCTTAAAACCACCCAAAAGTAGGAAAGGTTTAGGGAGTTGATTAATCAGTGCAGCTAATACATTCAGGAGTACTGCACCATCTGGAGGAAGATATACACTGCAGACAGTTATTTCCTGTGTCATCCTTATTCTGACAGCGACAGCTTGAAGAGGGGTTTGAAGGGGCACAGTTTCACTACAGGCTGAGTTTAGGACATGAACGCAAACTCCACTCGCTTATGGTCACTATGGTTCCCGTAATATCCCTTACAGCTGTGGAGGGCAGAGGTCCGCATTGCCAGGAACCAGGATTACTGGTGGGCAATGCAGAAAGCATGTGTAAAGCTTAACAGTTGCTGTGGCTCAGCCAGGCAATGGAAATAACCGCCGCAACTCAACTTGAGCATGACATCATTGTGAGACTGAGAAGGCATGGAACATTCAATGAGGCAGTTTATGCTTCAGGGTCACCTGCTGCCACCGACTTATGCCTGAGCAGTCTATAGCCATTGTATCTGGGGGTCCGGTGAGATCTAGGTCCTCAGCGGACGCCAGAATCTCCACCTCATCCTCAGACGCAAAGCTTGAGGTAGCGGTGGTGTGGGTGCCACTGCAATTCCCTTGGTCTTGGTGACCTTTCTGGATTTCTCTCGCTGCTCTTTGTTTCCCTGGCTGGGCGGACTTCACTGATTCCGTCTATGGGACAGAGGATGAGCATGAAGCCCTACAACCAACTGCTTTTGGGCTCTTCAGCCACTGGTGGTTGTCATCTTTCTTGCAAGCGGATACCTGGGAGGTCCTAGCGAGAGTAGCCGAAGAAGACTTACGCTGCTCTGGCTCAGAGGTGGGAACTGATATCCCCAATCGCTGAGGGGGTGTTGCTCCTGAAGCAGGTGTAGACTTCCGGTTCTGAGGGGTGACAGGTATTCGAAGAACTGATGGGGCAACAACTGTTCTCTTAGCAGCGGCATAAGAGGAGATCACATCCACAGGATTCCTCTTAGCCTCAGTGTAGATCAGTCAGTCCAGGGTCTTATATTCCACGATTTTCCTCTCTTTCTGTAAAATCCTGCAGTCTGGCGAGCAAGATGAATGATGCTCTCTGCAGTTGACATAGATGGGAGGTGGGGCATATGGAGTATTGGGATGTGGTGGACATCCACATTCTCGACATGTCATGCTGAAAGTACAACGGGAAGACATATGGCCGAACTACTAGCACTTAAAGCACCGAATTGGGGGAGAGATATATGGTTTTAAATCACAGCGGTAGACCATCATCTTGACGTTCTCGGGCAATGTGTCACCATGAAAGGCCAATATGAAGGCACCTGTGGCAACCTGATTATCCCTCGGACCCCGATGGACAAAGTGAACACCTCGTCACTCTAAACTTGCGCACAGCTTATTGTCAGACTGCGAAACAATATAATACCCTGGACCATTTTAAGTTCTTATGGGGCGTGATGGTAATAGAAACATCCCCCAACTTGTCACACGTGAATAATGCCCATGACAGGGAAGAGGATGCTGTTTTTATCAAGATCGACCCAGAGTGCATTTTGGACAATCCCTCCATCTCCCCGAACTTGTCCTTCAAATGCTCCACAAAAAACTGAGGCTTCATGGACATGAAAGCGTCCCCATGAACTCTCGTACATATAAGGCACCGTGGCGAATAAGCTTTGCTGCCATCCTTAGCCTGGCATTCCTCCCACGGTGTGGCCAGGGAGTGGAATGATTTGGGGTCATATTTCTTAGCATTGAAGTTAGACTTTGCCCGCTTAGAGACTGCTGGTGGTGGACCACCAGCAAGAGATGACATACTACGTTTCAAGGTGTGTCATCCGCCTTCATGCCATCCACTCCAACCAGGGGCCCTCCCCACTGGCACCACCCTACCTCAGCAACGTCCACCTGGCAGGACGGTCATTGTCAGGGCCCCAGGGAGACGAGCATCTACTCCATGGCATACATGGGGAACTAACTGTGCTGGCATCAGCAGAGCGATCCCTGTGTTGTCAGGGGGCTACAACCAACAGGGTACATGGCGGCCCCACCACAACAGACTGGCTACCATGCTGGATATGAGGTGTAAAGAAGTCCATGGTCATCGTCGGCGCGGAAAGCGACATTGCATAGTGCATGGTGGAAAACACACCCAGAAAGGTGTCCTCACCGAAGAGATGGAAAATGAGTGGGACTGCAATGTGACGCTAAAGATCTCAATGCATGATGGACATGATGCACCATGTAAGGTGCCCTCCCCCAATTGGCTCGCTCTTCGAAAACATTTTGAAAAATAGAGGTCAAACCCTACAGAGGACCATAACAAAGGCCGAAACTTGTGAGACTCCTTTTAGTTGCCACTTACAACCGGCAGGAATACCTTGGGCCTATTCTAACCCCTGGACTCGCAGAGGGTTATGCAGGATAGTACAGATTGTCGTATGGAGTACATTATTTTTTCTCGGGTGGTAGGTGCAGATATGAAGGGGCTTATGATGTACTTTATGAACAACATGACAATCTTCCCTTGTGGCTGTCAGACTTGGTAGATGGAACCTTTAAAACGAGTTTGCCTGTCCTCGTGTTCCTATGAAATAGGAAACTGGGCCCACTGCCACATCTGAATGCTCCAAAAATTGGATATTGCATTATTCGACTACCTGGCCAAATGGAGAACCACAATGATGCCCCTTCCAAACTTTGTCAGGTGCTGATATTGTTGTCTCACACGATATGTGACATCTGTGTCCTTCAGTGTGATCACTCATCTGACACTGTTCATGACCCTAATGGGCCTTGTAGTAGCAGCAACACTGCATTCTGTTAACCACTCTACCTGTAACAGAGAATTGCAACTCTAATCATGTATGTCTGCTGATGGTATGAACGTGTACAAAATTATTCTGGCATAGACCCCATCTTCTGTGTGCTTCAACTGTTGTCCGGGAAGTGTAGTTAGATAGCATTTGCCTATATACAAATACACAGAAAAGTACTTATACATAAAACACCATTAGCTACTGTATGTAGATTCCACTGAATGCAATGAAAATATGCTTAACCACCAGGGATTGCACAGTGGCAACATGGACAAATCTGTACATGCGCAAGTCAGTCACTAGATAAGATTTTCTTGTGTACTTATGTTACTGTGAGCTAAGTGCAATCTATTGAAGTTTTAAACGTAATTCCATTTGGATCTTGTTTTGCAGTGCACCATTTTAGCAGATCTTCAAGGAGGCCAGACACAGAACCACAATCTGGAGTTTTGAATGAGACACTAAGCGTCATTTCCAGGGTTTGGAGATGGACCCCAGACACAAGAAATGTTTATCAATAAGGAAGTGGATGATTGATTAAGAATAATCCCTCCACTAGCCAGGTATCTAATCTTATCTCAGCAATGAAATTCAATGCTGTTTGTGTGTGGCATATTACTGGCAAAGAGCAGCAATGAGCAAATTTCTGTAAGGATCCAAGCAGCAAAGACTTGCACAAAATGTTTTAGCAGCTAAACTAGTTTGAATTTACCTATCATTTTCAAAAGTCCTACCAAAAATTAAGAAAACTCTGCAACACATTACACCACAGCCGCAGGCCAAGAAACATTCCACTAGGCCAAGGTAAATTCCATGGTATCACTTTCATATTATACTGTACATAAGTTAGCAACATATTTTTATAGTTTTCAGCAGAGTGTATTTACTTGTAATGCACTTTATAATTAATTTTTTGTAAGGCTATTGAACATAACTGACACTCTGAAACCAATTAAACCACGCAATGAACTTCACAGTTAAACGTCAGCAGAGCCACCCCTATAGCTGGTGGGTATATCAGATGTATGGCAATGAATTCCACCCAGTGCAGAGATGGAATGACCAAAACAGAGTTTCTGCCATATTTTCTGATCACACATTTGTGTGGAAAGTTGATTACATGATGGCAGTAGGTTTAATAGGACTAAACAGATTTTTAGTCCCTTCTTCCACAGAAAATTCACATAAAACGATGGTGTGAAATGAGAAAAGAAGGATAAACTGTTCCAAGATCTTTGACTTGGTTGTTGTGGCTAAAAACTGTAATACTTAGGTAACTAGAAACACTAGGTTAAGAATGAACAAAGAAAAGACGAGGAGGTTGAGAACTGCCGATTCTAGTATTTCCTTAAGCTTATGGAAACAGGCCATACCAACCACAAGGGATACCTAGAAAGTGTGTCTCTATACAGACTAGACAGGGTAAATGGAGGTCCTTGCGTAGAGCCTATGGTCACATCCCAACTGGTCAAATAAGCTCAACTCTTGGCTGCGAAACAGAGGCTAGCTTCATGGGTGGTTGGTTGGTTGGTTGGTTTAAAGGAGGGAGGCAGGGATCAAACTACGAGGTCATCGGCCCCTTTTTCCTTATAAAACAACGCCACAAGTGTGAGAATAGAACAGACGAGACATATAACACAAAACAGAAAGAAAGGAAAAACCACAAGAATGAAGAAAAGGCAATGAACAGTAACAAAAGAGGACAAGAAAACAGAGAGATGCTAGAAACAGAAGAGTGTAAACCAAGAAAGCAGATTACAATGGCTGGCCGACCACGAGAATAAAAAGGAGAAGCCAGCAACACTGCAACACATTAAAACCTCCACCCCAAAAGCACTAGGGTGGAGGACACAGAGGGACAAATGACATATGCTAAAACTTAGATTTAATGATAAAACTTACCCTTACGAATGAAACATAAAACTAAATCAGCCAAGGAGGTGGTGTTAGATAAAATGAGTGGCAATGAATCCGGTAACCCAAAATTTCATCGCTGGGCAGTCAAAGTGGGACTGTGCACCAGAATATGAGCCACTGTCAACTGGGCGCCGCACCGACATTGAGGCGGGTCTTCACGGTGCAGGAAGTAACCGTGGGTCACCCAAGAGTGGACAATGCAGAGACGGCAGAGGACAACTGATTCCCTGCAAGAGGCCCGCATGGAAGACTTCCACACATTCATAGTCTCCTTAATGACACGCAGTTTGTTGTGCGTATTGTTATGCCATTTCGCCTCCAAATGCCGAAAAACCCTGCGGCGTAAGCCAGAACACAGGTCAGGTTCAGAGGTGCCCATCTCCAGAAGCGGTTTCCGTATAGCCTGTTTGGCCAGCAAGTTCATTGTCTGGGATTCCGAAGTGTCCTGAAGTCCACACAAACACCACTGAAAGAGGGGACCAGTCCTGGGCATAGATGGACTCCTGGACGGACGCCACCAAAGGAAGGCAAAGATAGCACTGGTCGATAGCTTGCAGGCTGCTCATGGAGTCAGTACACAGAAGAAACGATTCCTCGGGGCATGAACGGATATACTGAAGTGCACGAGATATGGCCACCAGCTCTGCAGTGAATACACTGCAGCCATCGGGCAAGGAATGCTGTTCAATACGGCCTCTGTGGACACGGACGAAGCAAACATTACCATCAGCCATCGAGCAGTCAGTGTAAACCACTTCAGAGCCCCGGAACACTTCAACAATCGAGACTAAGTGACAGCGGAAAGCCGCTGGTTTAACGGAGTCCTTAGGGCCACGCAAAAGGTCCAGGCAAAGCTTCAAGCTACAGTTACCACATGGAGGTGTACATGAATGGACCTCGAGGAGAAGTGGTAAAGGGAAGGACTCCAGTTCAGACTGAAGCGATCGCACACAAACCGCAATCACTAGCCATGACCTGGGCTGCCTATGCAGGAGGTGAACCACCATGGTTGGGAAAAGAAAACTGTAATTAGGAAGTTCAGAAGAGCTATGAATGTGTGCAACGTAACTGGCAAGCAGTTGTGTCTGATCTTCAATGGAGGGGCTCCAGCCTCCACCAGTACGCTTGTCACCGGACTCGTCCTAAAAGCTCCCGTCAATAGTCGAACTCTGCAATGGTGCAATGGGTCGAGGAAACGCAATGCTGAGGGCACCACCGAAAAATGAATCACACTCCCATTGTCAAAAAAGGGCTCTGTAGAGCTGCAGCAGTGTACAGTGATCTGCACTCCAATTGGTGTTGCTCAGGCAGTGAAGGGCATTGAGGTGCTGCCAACATTTCAGTTTAAGCTGACAAAGATGAGGAAGCCAAACCCAACGACATGAAAAACCAGACCTCAGAATCGGCACGTCTCCACTACAGTGAGTGGGTCATCATTAAGGTAAAGTGCTGGTTCCAGATGAACGGTACAATGCCGACAGAAATGCATGACACAAGTCATCATGGCAGAAAACTGGAAGCCACGGGCTAGAGCCCATGACTGCACCTTGGGGATGGCTCCCTGGAGGCGCTGCTCAGCAACAACAGTACTGGAGTAGCAGTACGAAATGCAGAAGTCGTCTGCATATGGACAAGGAGAGACAGAGAGTCTGACAGCTGCTGCTAGACCGTTAATGGCCGCTAAAAATAGAGAAACACTCAATACAGAGCCCTGCGGGACTCCATTCTCCTGGATATGGATGGAACTATGGGAGGCAACAACTTGGACAAGGAATGACAGGAAGTTTTGGATAAAATTGGGAGCGGTTCCGGAGACCCGACTTGTATAATGTGGCAAGGATATGATGTCGCCAGGTCACGTCGTATGCTTTACGTAAGTCAAAAAAGGCGGCAACCAGGTGTTGGCGTCTGGAAAAGGCTGTTCAGATGGCAGACTCAAGGGACACAAGATTATCAGTGGTAGAGCAACCCTGGCAGAAGCCACCCTGACATGGAGCCATTAGGCCAGCTGACTCCAGGACCCAATCCAACCGCCGACACACTATACGTTCCAGCAGCTTACGAAGAACATTTGTGAAGTTGATGGGCCGATAGCTATCCACATCAAGCGAGTTTTTACCAGGTTTGAGCACCGTTATGATGGTGCTCTCCCGCCATTGCGATGGAAAGATGCCATCGCACCAGATCCGTTTGAAGATGATGAGCCGATGTCACTGGTAGTCAGATGAGAGACGTTTTATCATCTGACTGTGGATCCGATCTTGCCCAGGAGCTGTGTTGGGGCAATGTGCAAGGGCACTGAGGTGCTCCCTCTCTATAAATGTGGCATTACAGGATTAACTGTGGTGTGTAGTGAATGAGAGGACTTTCCCTTCCAGCCGCCGTTTGAGAGTGCGAAAGGCTGGGGGTAATTCCCCGACGCAGAGGCTTGAGCAAAGTGCTCGGCAGTCGTGCATCGGTAGACAACACGCCATTTATGATAACACTGGGAACACCTGTTGGGATCTGGTACTCAAAAAGACTATCTTTTCTCAGACTTGAGAAGGTGACGTATGCCACCCAATGGTCAAGAAGTATTCTCCCAACATGCTGCTTCCATCATTTGATAAGTTGGCAAAGGCGGGTACAGAGCCGTTTGAAGGCTATGAGGTGCTCCAGGGAAGGGTGCCACTTATGCCACTGTAGAGCTCACCGACACTCCTTAATTGCTTCAGCGAGTTCCGGCGACCACCAAGGGCCTGCCTTATGCCGGGGACACCTTAAAGAATGAGGGATCGCATTTTCTGCCTCAGAAACAATTGTTGTAGTCATCTGCTAAACCACCACATTTATGTTCCTGTGCGGGGAGATTCAAAGGCGACAGCAGTGGTGAAAGTTTCCCGGTCCGGACTTGATGCTGGGGCAGTGACAGGAAGATGGGGAAGTGGTCACTACCCCAAACGTAGTCATGTGCTCTCCAGTGGATAGATGGGAGAAGTCCTGGGCTGCAAATTGATAAATCAATGGCCGAGTAACTACCATGAGCCACACTGAAATGTGTGGAAGCCCCAGTATTTAAGAACCAGAGGTCGAACTGAGACAGTAAAATTTTGATATCTGTGCCTCGGCCAGTAAGCACAGTGCCACCCCACAAGGGGTTACGGGCGTTAAAGTCTCCCAAAGTAGGAAAGGTTTAGGGAGTTGATCAATCAGTGCAGCTAATACAATCGGGGGTACTGCACCATCTGGAGGAAGATATACATTGCAGATATTTATTTCCTGCGTCGTCCTTATTCTGACAGCCACAACTCCAAGAGGGGTTTGAAGGGGCACAGTTTCACTACAGACCGAGTTTAGGACATGAACGCAAATCCACCTGACACTATTATAGTCACTATGGTTCCTGTAATATCCCTTATAGTCACAGAGGGCAGAGGTCCGCACTGCTGGGAACCAGGTTTCCTGGAGGGCAATGCAGATATCAGGTGTAAAGCTGCCATAACTCAGGCGGCGGTGGAAGAAACCGCCGTAATTCAACTGGAGGATGACGTCATCGTGAGACTGGGAAGTCATGGAACATTCATTCAAGAGTCAGTTTATGCCTCAGAGTAAGCTGCTGCCACCGACTTATTGCCTGAGCAGTCTATATCCATTGTGTCCGAGGGTCTGTCGAGATCTAGGTCCTCAGCGGACACCAGAATCTCCTCCTCATCCTCAGTCACAGAGCTTGCAGGTAGCAGTGGTGTGGGTGCCACCACAATTCCCTTGGTCTTAGGGGTCTTTTTTTGGATTTCTCTCGCTGCTCCTTGGGTTTCACTGGCTGGGAGGACTTCACTGACTCAGTCTCTGGGACTGAGGATGAGCGTGAAGCCCTACAACCAGCTGCATTTGGGCTCTTCAGCCACTGGCAGGTATCATCTTTCCCACTAGCAGAAATCTGGGAAGTGAGTGACCCAAGGGACCATTTCCTAGTGAGAGAAGCCGAAAAAGACTTAACACTTCCCTGGCTTATAAGTGGGGACAGACGTTCCCTATGGTTGGGGGGGGGGGGAGGGGGGTGTTACTTCCAAAGTAGATGGTGCAGGAGCAACAGGGAGGGAAATGCCCTCCACCATTTAGGGGGCAGGTGTTGTCTTCCAGCTATGAGAGGTGACTGAGGTTGACGGAGCTGATGGGGCCAGACTGTCGTAGTGACGGCGTAAGACCATATCATAGGTACAGGATGCAGGTATTCCAATTTTCTCTTAGCCTCAGTGTAGGTCAATCAGTCCAGGGTCTTGTACTCCACGATTTTTCTTTCTTTCTTTCTGGAGAATCCTGCAGTCTGGTGAGCAAGGTGAATGGTGCTCTACACAGTTGACACAGATGGGAGGCAGGGCACATGGAGTATTGGGGTGTGATGGGCATCCGCAATCTCGACATGTGACGCTGGAAGTACAGTGGGAAGACATATGGCCAAACTTCCAGCACTTAAAGCACTGCATTGGGGGAGGGATATAGGGCTTTAAATCACAGCGGTAGACCATCACTTTGACCTTCTCGGGCAATGAATCACCCTCGCAGGCCAAGACGAAGGGCACTGGTGGCAACCTGGTTATCCCTTGGACCCCAGTGGAGACGCCAGACAAAATGTACACCTCGCCACTCTAAATTGGCGTGCAGCTCATCGTCAGACTGCAAAAGAAGGTCCCTGTGAAATATGATACCCTGGACCATACTTAAGCTCTTATGGGGTGTGATGGTTACAGAAACATCCCCCAGCTTGTTACAAGCGAGTAACATCCGTGACTGGGCAGATGATGCCGTTCTGATCAAGACTGACCCGGACCTCATTTTGGACAATCCCTCCACCTCCCCATACTTTTCCTCTAAATGCTCAACAAAAAACTGAGGTTTCATCATTGTGAAAGACTCCCCAACATACCAGGTACCGCGGCGAGTAAGATCCGCTGCCATCCTTAGCCTGACGTTCCTGCCATGGTGTGGCCAGAGAGGGGAACGATTTGGGGTTATACTTCTGTGCGTTGAATTGAGCTTGTGAACGCTTAGAGACTGCTGGTGTTTTGCCACCAGCAAGTGATGATGGAGTATGCTTCATCGCATGTCATCCGCCCTGATGCCACCCACTCCGACCAGGGGACCTCCCCATGGCCGTCATCCAGTCGCAGCAAAAGCCACCTGGCAGGATGACCATTGCTGGGAGTCTCGATGCCCCAGGGGGATGGGCATCTACCCCTCGGCATACATCATATGTGGGGAGTTAACCTCTGTGTGGTAAGGGGCTACAACCAACAGGGTACATGGCGGCCCCACCACAATGGACTGGCTATCGTGCTGGATATCAAGTTCAAGGACGTCCATGGTCTTCGGTGACACAGAAAGCAACACTGCCTAGTGCATGGTAGAAAACGTACCAAAGTGTCCTCGCCCAAGAGATGGAGAATCAATGGGACTAAAATGTGATGACGAGAAAGTGGGCTAAAGATTTCAATGCACGATGGACACAATGCACCATGTAAGGAGCCCTTCCCCAATTGGCTCGCTCTTCAGGAAATTTTTGAAGAATGGTGGTCAGACCCTACAGGGGACCATCACATAAAGGCCAAAACGCGTGAAACTCCTTTCAGTCGCCTCTTACGACAGGCAGGAATACCTTGGGCCTATTCTAAACCCCGGACCCGCAGGGGGGAGCTTCATGGGAGGATAGAGACCTGACAAACTGTGAGTACACAGTTTGCTTAGAGTTGCTGATGTCAGATCCTCAATGGTAGAGTACCCATTTCCACCAGGAGGCTCTCCAGGGGTCTTTGAGCTTGGACAGAAGCTAACCGCACACCACTATGGAGGACAAAGACTAACAAGTTTAGCACTGGTGATACTGCCAATCCATAAATCAAGAAGGATAAAATAAAACCTTTGAGGAATCACGGAAGAACTGTGTGGTCATCTCTCCGAGCAGTGTTGCTGAGGATCAGAGGGTGTCAAGTTTCCTCCAGCAAGTTGCCTTTAGCTAGCATGTGGGGTGATAATGTTACATTATCATCAAATAAAAGCAGTAAAACTCTAAAATTTTCAGCTATTTCAGGTAACTGATTACCTAGGTACAGTTCTGGTTGAGGATGCACAGTCCTGAGCTGTCAAAAGTGTACGATCAGAGTTTATGTACAAGAAATGTTGATATACTGTGGTGCACAATGATGTGGAACTGTGTGTAAACAAAAGTCAACTGTGTACAGTGAGGGTGAAACTGGGAACCATGGTGGCCACTATATTATTAACTGCAAAGAGGGAACCCTCAAAATCAAACCCTGAGGGATCCTATTCTCTTGTACAAACAAGTTCCCAAGAGTTAAACTAACCTGGAATAGTTGAAGCAATAAAAACCTTCTGCAGAAAAACTGGTAAGCAATGCTGAAAAATACCCGTGTAGTGTAGACAGAATGTGATGGCACAAGACAGTATCACACATCTTTTGTAAATCAAAAATATGGTGATCAGGTGTTGATGGTGCATGAAAGCACTCTGCACTGCAGATTCCAGATGCATCAGATGATCTCTGGTGGAATAGAAAACCCAAAAGCTGGTTTGAATATGAATAGCAATGGATGTGCTCTGGCTTTCAGGCACCAACACAGTCTTCGACTGACCATTCTACACCACTGAAGGAAATTCACTTCCCTTTCTTGCTGTATACGGCTGAAAATATATTTGTGTGTGTGTGTGTGTGTGTGTGTGTGTTTTAAATATGTCATTAAAAGATGTTAAAGGTCTTGGTTGTGTATTTTATTGGGTCCAGGAGATATCTACACCCTGCTAAAAGCTCTCCAGAGCTTCCATTCACTAAATGTACAATTGCAGGTGTTGCACATGGAAAGATAGATCGTTTTATGCCACCAGGAATTTATGAGTCAGGAAATGGTAGTTGCTGCATGCAGAATCTTTGACAAAGTTTGTCATAAAATGTTCAGTCATTGCAGAGGTATCACTATGAGTATCACTGTTGACAAAGGTGCTGGTAACTGTTGTGGCTGCAAATACTCTAGACAAAAGGATGCACACTCTCATAGATAATACAGACTGTTCCCAACACAATTACTTTTGGTTCTTTATCAAAAACCACACCTTCACTCAAAGTCCTTTAAATGTAATTAAATGTCCTGTAGAAGGATATCATTTCTGTCATTTTAGCGTCTTCTGCACACTCTTGAGAGTTGCAGCTATTTCTTCTGACAGATATGGCACAGGTTTCCAGTGTGAGGGAGGTGGTGTTGGGAGGGGGTGAAGAAATGGGGATATATAATACTGGCAATAACATCTTTCACCACTCCTTGGGATTAACTTAAAACATTGCTTTGGCGGTAAGAGCTTGCCAGTTGTTCTTCCTGGCAAAGCAATATGGTACATATTCCACTGGTCAGCAGTCTTATTATTGTTGTTGTTGTTTTATGGGACCAAACTGCAATGTCAACAGTCCCTTCATTGACCAAATGTTTAAAAGTTGTCAATGATGCTAAGGAAAGAGATGATGGTTTTCTGTTCATGACACCACAAATTGCTGTGGCAATGTCAGAGCAGATCCAATGTGTAGGGTGACAAGTAGGATGCCTGGCCATCAGATATTATGTTAATATCTGGGTTTGGGGGTGGGGAGCCAGGTTGGTGGCCCCTACAGGCTGAAACTCCAGGGGAGGGGGCGGGGGGGGGGGGGGTCGCTTTATGCCCGTCCCCTATTATACCAGCATAGTTTATTATAACAACAGCATTTTCTTATAAAATGCAGGGTTCATTTGACGGCTGTCTCATTTTCTGTGAGAAGAAATTTAAGGAGGAGTCCAATTTCATTAATACTCACTCACGTTGGCATGAGCAGAGCATGCCCCAAATATATGGACTTCTGTCAGCAGAGCACCACATATACCTCAGGGCGAGTCTGTTGCTTTCAGAATAATATTATGCTTGGCTGGGAGTTGTCAATGCATAGTCTGCATAGGAAGACTAATTCTTTCCAAGAAGCTCTTTGAGGGATCCTCTATGTGGCTTTGGTTCCCTTAACTGGACGTAATACATATAAAAGCTATTACAGTTTGCCACTCCTCTTCCCATCCTTTTAGGATTAGGTTTCTTAGTTGGGATCATACATCTGTGGTGGGGATTCTAAGGTCTAGCAGTTTTTCTGATGTTGCTTGCTTGGCCTTCTGATCAGCCAATTCATTTCCTGAAATGCCCACATAGTTTGGTGATCAAATGAATGTGATGTGGGTGAGAGCATTGTGAAACTCTGCTAACTAATCTTGAAGGTTGTATACAAGTAAATTGTGCATGTAACATTGGTCAACAGTTTGTGAACAGCTCATTGAATTGCAGCATAGTAGGAAGCTCTCACTCTACCAAGTTTGTGTGTGGCACTGGACCTGGCTGACTGCAGTAAGTTGCACAGAAAGCCACTACACATGTTCGGTAGAGAATTTTTCAGAGCCACAGCTGTAAACAAAACCAAAAGCCACTCAGCGGTTAATTCTGGAGCCTCAGTGCAGATAGTTTGAGAGTTGGGGTAGTCATTGAGAACTGAGTGAAACAGCTAATAGATTGGTGTTCTCCTATGACTTCTGGGTCAGGTCTAGACATATTACAGGCTGCATTACTCACCATGGAAGTACATCAGGAAGAGAGAATCTTGCACATACCAGCACAGAAAGTTAGAAGTTGTTCCTCAGAGCATTCAATCACATCCATGCTGGTTGCCTGCTCCGGGTTGGATTGTAAAGAGCCTTTACAGTTGATGGCGAAAAATAAATGAGTGACACAGGTGATTGGGCATCTGGAGAACTGTTACTGTGTAATCTGAGAGTAGAAGTTTGTGCCGGACTCTCCGTAGTGGGACACTAGCCTCTGCTAGAAGACTTTGATGCAGCTCTTGCAAAAAACTCCAGTCACTGCCTCATGCTACTCTGGTGGACAGGGTTGAGCAAGTGTAATACTGATGGAGCTGTGGATCCATATGCAAGACACTAAGTTCAAATATGAGGGCACTAGTGACATGTAAAATCTTTTGAGAACTGTGTGATCTGTTACCAGTTGATGCTACTGAGGAACCATAGCATGTTGGGCATCATGCAGTTATTTTCAGTTGGTATACATGTGACAACAGTGTCAGTTTGCTTTTCATGAGAAGACCCTGGAGGTGGTGTTATTCAGCCAGTTGTGGTACCTGATTATTCAGTTAGACCACAAGATGAGGATTGGCTGTTCTAAGCCTACAGAAATACATGATTCGAGTTTTTGATGGAGAGAATTCATGGTCATGTTTCTGGACCCAGTCTTGTTCCTTTTGAATAGCTCTCTGGAGCTGGCGTTCAGCAGCATGCATTAATGTGGCACTGTAGTGTAGGTAGAAATAGCCTATTTATAGAGCTGGTGAGACCATGGTGCCCACAACACATGCTAGCCCATTGACTGTGATGACGAAGATTGCGATACTCTGGTGCAATTCCTGTGAAACACTTATCTTGTATATGTCATTTGCTCTGGTTTGCTCCAGTCCAGACACTGGAGAGTAGCAGAAATATGAATGTCTTGGTAACTATCAGCTAGTGGCCACAGAAAGCCCATCTGCGGAATGTGGAAAGGATATGACGGTGGTGTCAGATGCTAGGTGTAGTCCACAGAGCACAGTGATTAATGGGTAGAAATGTGCAAATGCATCTCTAATTGCAAAGACCAAGCACACCAGATGACCAGTGGTGGATCAGAATTCACAGAAGTCTCATTATTATGGGAATGGGAGCCTGTGTGACTCAAGGCACCACACAAATTGCTGGTTTATCATTATTTCAAATGGCTTGCACAATCTGTTTGTCAGGCTTATTGGTCTACAGCTGTGTAATAGGTGCGAGTTCTTCCCTTTCTTCAGAGGGAGTACTATGGTACTTTCTTGCCACTGGTAGGAGAAAACCCCCTCTTGCATATATGGTTAAAAGTTTCAATGATGTGTGTTTAGCTCTCTCCTTTATGTTGTTTTATCACCTGATTGTGGATTCTGTCCAGCCATGGTAATGTACCTCGGCACTGAGATAGTGCACTAACTAGCTCTGATTAGCTGAATTCTACTGCTGAACTTGCTGAGTGGAAAATGATATGTTGGAAGATTTCATCATGAGCTTGCAATCTAAAAGGATCTGTGGTTTGGGATGGAGTGGTCACTGTCACAGATGACCTTGTGGGTGTTCCACTGGATCAAAGTTGAGATGCCCGGATTGCATAGTTTAATATCTATCGCAAGTATGTCCTAAGGGCTGTACTAAAGAGTGGTAGATTTCCACAGTTAAACTGGCTGAGTTAAAGTTCAGAATGTAATTAATCTGTTACTTGGACATTGTTAAATATTTCTGCTGATCCTCAGAGGACTGAGGGCATTTAAGTCTGTTGTAGATTGAGGTGTGGAGGCAGATGATCCACTTGTCCATCAGTTTGTCAAAGATACATACTGTTTGTGGGAAAGAAGATATTGTAACAGACAGATGAACACTGCCTATCACAGCTAAATGCAGTACTGAGGGACACTTGCTTGCTGAAGATATCCAAATGTATGAGCATGTATATGCCTCCAGATACTCTATCAATATTAGCACAATTTTTACAGTACGCATTACAGTTTTTAATATGAGCTTGCAGGATTCAGTCAGGTGGTGATGGTATATATTACAATTCCATTTTAAGAACGTCAGATTTCGGTCCAGAATAGCATCAAATGGTAAAGGAAGTACAGCTTACTTTTCTAGTGGTTAAAGTTCCACTTTAGAGTGTTGTCCTACATCAGTATTCATAGAGGAATGAGGACTGGATCCACTGGTACTGCCCAATCCAGGTTCACTTCTGAGTTTTCCTTTTTGACACTTTGAGGTTTTGGTTAATGAGACTTTTCTTCTGGGACAGAAGAGGACATTTCTGTCTATGACTCATGACTTCTGGCTCTTTCAGCCAGTGGTTGGGATTAGGATGTGCATCTGTTTCCTTCTTGGATGGGACACTGTGGCAGGCATTATGTCTGGTGACGCTGGAGGAAATCGAGGCATGTCCAGCTGCGCCAGTGAGGTGGTCACCAAGAGTAATAAGGATTTGGGGGGGCGAGGAAGCTACATCATTTCTCTGAACCAGAAAATGGGCTTTAGCATGTTGCTAGGGTTAATAATTTGTTTGAGACCTTATCATCATACTGTAGTCTGATATAAATTGCTTGATAATTGACACTTCATGCATTGGAACTGGTTTCCTACAGTCACAGCATTCAATGACACACCCAAACCATTCACTGCTGCCGAACTGTCACAACAATTGGTCGGTTCACTTCCAATTCCCTGTCTGGCATTCTTTCTTGATGTGTTTGGATCCCAAATCATGGGTCTGGCACCTTCACTTCAAATTTCATCTTACATGATGACCACACCCACACAACATATACACCTAACGACGCTAATGAAACACACATTTCATACACACAGCAGTAACTAAACACTATTGGATACTTTTGTACAAGATATGATTCAGTTTCACATACGCTGTTGTTATAATTACAAGGATCGGCTTACATTGGATAAGCTTTGTTAAGACATTGTGGGAAATCAAGTTTTTGAAGGCTGCAATTCTTCATTGCAAATGAGTGGTCACAGTAAATATATATTGACTCTGTCAGTGTTGTACTTTAGCAGAATTGTTAGCATATTAATCTGCCACGTTGAAAGTCATAAGTTCAAAGCTGATCAAACACTGTGAAATTTTTTTATTTCTGAATTGAATCAAAAGAGTTTGATCATTTTTACTGAAGTAATTGGTTTAAATGTATTTTTTAGTTATAATCCTTTACTATGTCATTTTCATCATTGTACTGACTTTTTTTATTTGCTCTTATTTTTCTACACATCACTCTTTTTTTAGGAATCTACCTGTGTCATCTACGAGGGTGAGTCAAATGAAACTTCAAATATTTTTTTAAATATTATTTATTGTGCAGAAGTGGTACTAAGCTGTATCACTTTTCAACAAAATCTCCCCCACGCTCAATGCAAGTCCTCCAGTGCTTACAAAGTGGATAAATTCCTTTAGAAAAAAATTCTTTTGGTAGTCCGCACAACCACTCATGAACTGCGTGGCATACCTCTTCATCAGAATGGAACTTCTTTCCTCCCATTGCGTCTGAGTGGTCCAAACATATGGAAATCACTTGGGGCAAGGTCTGGTGAGTGTGGTGGATGAGGAAGACACTCAGAATGCAGGTCTGTGATTGTTGCAACTGTTTTACAGGCAGTGTGGGGCCTTGCATTGTCATGTTGCAAAAGGACACCTGCTGACAGCAATCTACGTCGCTTTGATTTGATTGCAGGCCGCAGATGATTTTTTAGGAGATCTGTGTATGATGCACTGGTGACAGTGGTTCCTCTAGGCATGTAATGTTCCAAAATGACGCCTTTTTCATCCCAAAAGAGTGTCAGCATAACCTTCCCTGCTGATGGTTCTGTTCGAAACTTCTTTGGTTTAGGTGATGAGGAATGGCGCCATTCCTTGCTCGCTCTCATTTCTGGTTGGTGGAAGTGAACCCGGGTTTCGTACCCAGTAACGATTCTTGCAAGGAAGCCATCACCTTCTCGTTCAAAGTGCCGAAGTAGTTCTTCACAAGCATCAACATGTTGTTCTCTCATTTCAGGAGTCAGCTGCAGTGACACCCAACTTGCAGACACTTTGTGAAACTGGAGCACATCATGCACAATGTGGTGTGCTGACCCATGACTAATCTGTAAACATGTCATTCACTGTCACTCGGTAGTTTTCCTTCACTATGGCTTCAACTGCTGCAATGTTCTGTGGAGTCACAACTCATTGTGCCTCACCTGGACGAGGAGCATCATCTGCTAACTTCCTACTCCATTTGTAGACCTGCTTCTGTGACAAACATGCATCACAGTACTGAACCTTCATTCATCGATGGATTTCAATAGGTTTCACACCTTCACTACGCAAAAACTGAATAACAGAATGTTGTTCTTCCCTGGTGCAAGTCACAAGTGGGGCGGCCATCTTTATACTGACACTAAGACGGTATGTGTGCATCTGCACTATGCTGCCACCTACAGGCCATTCTGCACGCTTACCAACCTTCAGGATAACGGCGTGATATTTCAATTTGTAATTACAAATTTAAGGTTTTCATTTGACTCATCCTCGTATAATCTGTAGCCAAGTACCAACGACGACTGCTCAATGGTTTGTAATGTGGCAGCTCACATAGCCAGCGAGTGGATAGTTTCAAGTAACAAATGATAACGAGAGCTTATAGTTGGCTTTTAGCGCTGAAACTTAACTTTTGTGTCTTGAGTTTGCTTTTAGAGGTTAGCTTTAACAGATATGAAGAAAGAGATCGTGAATTTAGTTCTGCCACATACACCACTTTCTCGGATACATTTCACATCACAAGGCTGTGGTTAACTTATGACACGAGTTTAAATTCAGGGCTATAAAATGTGTCTCCTACCACTGTTCAATCACTGATCACTTCAAATCAGCTGTTAACAGGGCATTTCGCATTTCTAACATGCCTTGTGGCGGCCACTTCCAACATTACCCTGTGTTACACATTAACAGCATTTGTGAAGTGACTTGCTGTGTTTGTCTGTCACCTACGAGTGAGCGGGGTAGCCGGCAGCCGACATGGCAAAACACCGTAACACGAAAGTGACAGACGTCAACTATTAAGTAATTTTAAAAAGTCAATAGGTATGAATTGTCTACGTTCGCAAAGTTGCTGTGTTGATAGGGTGCAGTTCTTCATATTTCTTCCTACAATCTTTCTGTAACAGGCTACATAGTACTTTGTATTTATGGATCTTCTATCTCTTTTACAGTGGACATTCCAGTGAAAAGGAGGTAAAGGTGTGACTTTCTGGGGCAGTTTACACATGAAAGCAGTTGCTCACATGGTTGCTCTTGCATTTGATGCCTTACAGCATGCCCACAGTACACTGGGTGGACACACAACTCAACCTCAGGCAACTAATTTCTCTCTCAGGTGACAGAAAACAGGGTTTGACATCACACCTATCAATGTAGCCTTAACCTTCTCAAGTAGAACATTTCAACTGATGACTGGGATAAATGGACCAGTGTACAACCTATTCTCCTCGAGTTTGTTCTGAATGTGGTGAACAAAATGTTTTCAGCACAGCTCGAAGTTTGCATGCAGTTCTTCATCCGTTTGTGATGTTAGGTCCCGATGGAAGTTAATACCATCAATTCCTTCAATTTTGTTATGAGGACTGATGGTGACTGATGTATTTGCAAGCTTGTGACAAGCCTGAAGTGCATGTGACTGGTTAGCTTTCAAAGTTTTTACCATCAATGATCCACTTCTCATATTCTCAATTTCAGTGGCCTCTCCAAACATACTCTCAATATTTTCAGTGGAAAACGATGGCTTTTTTGTTGCAGAAGACTGTCTATCAGTTCCGGAATATATCATGAACTGTGAAAATTGTCTGTTCCATTTCTTCTTGTCTGGCTCTCATCCCCATGGCATGATTTGAGGGGGATGCTGTCAGGTTTTAGGTCTTTGCATTGAAATCTATACCCGGGCCGGTGAAACATGTCACTTGATAGCTCACGTGTGGTTGGCTACACTGCAACTGCGAGGTTGCAATAGCTGCAGCTGCCACCACACACGCCCACAACTCTGAAGTATGTTTTGTAAATGTAAGAAACAATCAAACTTTATACATAAGTGCAACAAAGTACATTTTCCTACCAAGGAGAGAATGAAGACGGAGACCAAGCGGTTGATGGTATATGAAACTGGGAAATAAAAACACCAGAAGTTAAAGACAATATCAATGAAAAGTCGTTCCAAATTGTTACAGTAAAGCTGCATGTAAGACATTGTATAATAATGTAAATCTAAGCATACCAAATAACACGCTATCCACACTCAGAAAGAAAAAGAATTAATTCTGTATACATTTACACTCACCAGTTTACGATGTCAATGGCGCAATTCCATCCAGTTCTTCTTCACTATCATCGGAATCGGCACCAAATCTGTTTTCTTTGTCATCATCATCATCATCATCAAGAGAAATCATTAATTGTTCGTTTTCATTTATAATACCATCTATAGTACGTGCTTCTCGTATCAGTTTAGCAACATGGTCTACTTTTTTCCTCCTTGAGGTGGCGTCTACAGTAGCAAGACCTTCACATAGCAGTCTCTCCACTTTTGTTATACTAAAAGTCTTGTTGTTACTTCTAATGTATGCCTTCACTTCGCTCCAAACCAATTAAATTGGATTAAAATGGCAGTGATAAGGCAATAGCCTAATTACCAAGTGACCCTGTTTGCTGGCAATTTCATCTACAATGTATTTAGGTGTCACAGGCTTATTTTGTTTCACGAGCGGGTATAACAGCAGCTTTGTCATGCTCATATCCACAGCAATGTCTCTCGCCTGCAATCAGTGCACCATAGTTTCTTTTACGGTCACTAGTGGTTGGAGTTTTATCTAAAATCATGGAATGGTATCGTGCATTGTCCATCACAAAACTGTTGGAACATTAAACTGGAGAAACAAATTTTTAAACCACTGTAGAAACCGTGGGTAGTCCATATCCTCATGATAGTCACCAGTTTTTTTCGATGGAAAAACTAGAAGTCCTTCAGACACAAAGCCGTTTGAAAATCCTGCATTTCTCAACTGATTCTCCAGCGTTGACCCAGGTTTCGCCTAACCAAATGACTGAGTGTATGGCCTTTCCTACAATTTTGTGTAAGAAAATGGTACAAGCTGCAACGACATGAGCTTTTTCTAGTAACAGTTTTCGTCCATCTAACTTTTTAAAACGGAAGCCAATACTTTTTAATATCATCTTAAGTGACGTTTTCCCCCTGAGAAAAGTTCACTTTCTTTAATGAAATTAGCAACTTCGCTATTGTGGGTATTCTTTCCTTTTATAGTATCTGTATATGTGTGATGAATTGCATTGGATTGGAAAGAATCAATATCTGTAACAGGACAAGGCAGCTTTTTTTCTTGCCCAGAGTACTTAAAAACACACTGTTTCTTCCACAGGGGCTTTCTTCCACACTGTTTACATCCTTATAACTGTTCTTCCACCGAGTCCTAGAGTTTTCATGGTACGCTCTAAAACTTTATCGACAGGAATCGACGCATGCCCATGAACAGAAACAAATTCTTCTTCTTGCTTGTAAAACTCACGCGTCCGTGACATTGTTTAACAAACAAAAACTGCAATCATGGCGGTAACACAACAACAGCAGGCATTCATGCACTAACATACCATGTTTACACGGAAACCGGCAACGTGGTAGCGCCGACGCCGGAACCGGCTTTTGTTCGGTGCTGTTATTGGTTCAGAAGACATGGCGCCTCCGGTTCCTCACTTGTTTGTTAGTTGTACTACCAACTCTACAGCGCTTAGGGAGTGACCTTGAAGTGACATGTTTCAGCGGCCCGGGTATAGTTTTCTTTCTGATGATATTATGAAAAGGCTAGACTGCACCTTGCCACATAGATGAGGCACTGAGTCACAGATGGGCACAATGAGGAAGCCTGCAGTCGGTCCCCAGTACCCACATACAGTGACCTTATGAGTGTGTGTTTTTTTTCCCTACCCCAGAAGGAAGACTTCACTTACATTCTTGTAACTAACTATTTTAACAATCTTGTCTGCAACCCATTGCCTCCTCTATGTGGGAATACCAACCTATCCATCGCATAACACTGCATGGGGGAGTAAAAGAATAGTTGAACATTAGATTTGTGACATGGGAAAGGTTAGGACCTTATGTTTTCCAGTTCTGTATTCTCAAAAAAACTGTGAGACCTATGAGGGGATAGGGGAGATGGGGTGGCAACTGGAAGAAAAGTAGTGTTTACTATAATAACAGACACATTGTGGAAACAGTACAGTATGCTTGTGATAGTATCCTGCTTTCGGAAAGTGGTATGCTGAACAGATGTGCTGTTCTCAACACCTTTAGTAGATGTCACAGCAAAACTGTAGATGCTCATATGTCCAGAGATGAGGTTCTGTAGCCACATGTTACCGTTTCATGGAGTAATAACCATCTGCATCAAGCTGATGAATCTCTCTGGTGGCAATGTTCACCATAATGTCTGTCCAGCTAAATCTCAATTTCTGAAGCCTACAAAGCAATTTAAACCTGCACTGTTGTAATTAATATAAGTATTTAATGTCAACACTGTTGTCATTAGAGAAGAGTAAAAGCTGAGGTGAAGAAAATCAGCAATGTCCTTTCCACAGGCAGCATTACAACGTCTTTCCTAATTAATTTAAGAAAACGGCAGAATGTGTGTGTGTGTGTGTGTGTGTGTGTGTGTGTGTGTGTGTGTGTGTGTGTGTGTGTGTGAGAGAGAGGGCAGAAAGCAAAAATTTAACAATGTGACTTACCGTTATAAGATACTTTGATCTGTACTGAAAAGCACCAAAAAATCCAAATATGACAAATATTATATGAAAAAAATTTGCAAGAATTGGTGCCCACATGTAACCCAAGAAGTCGAAAACTTGACGTTCAACTGTTGAAACCTGAAACAATAACACAGCACAAGCATAAAGTTTTGGCCAAGAGGAACTTTGTTTTTAATGTAAACATAATATAATTAGTTTATACCTATTATTATTCATCAGAAATAATGTTACACAACGAAAAGACACAAGCTTGTGGCTTACAAGGGCTGAAGTAATAAATTCAAAACATGAAACAATGGTTCTACAACCACAAATTATCATCAATAGAAAGATAAATGCAGGAAGTTTTAAATGTGGTTACTCACAAATATGGAATGGGCACCTCAAAGAGCACAGATTAACAATAACTAAACCAAGTTTGTGGCACCAAAGTTAGTGTACAGTCCCTAGTGAATGAGACAGAAACTGAAATTGAGGGTAGCAAAGCACAAGCTGCAATGCTGTTCCTTTACAAAGGAAATCCCAGTAGAAATGGCCCAATTTAATCCTTGTACCACTGAAAAGATGAATGAAATAAGTATCAGTGTCAGTGGTGTTGAGAAACAGCTGACATTGTTAAAACTGAACACAGCTCCAAGGTGCCATGTAAGCCTTGTTACAGTCTTTACTGAATTTGTCACCGAGTTAGCCCCTTTTCTAACTATAATCAATCATAGATCCCTCGAACAAAAAAACCATACCCAGTTCTTGGAAAAAGCACAGATCACACCTATCTACAAGAAGGGGAAAAAGCACAGATCACACCTATCTACAAGAAGGGTAGTAGAAGCAATACAAAAAGAGATTGGTGATAAACATCTTAGTAAATTAGCTTACTACGACTATTTTTACTCATTGCTTTCATATGGTATCATATTTTGGGGTAATTCATCACTGAGGAATAAAGTATTTATTGCACAAAAGCGTGTAATCAGAATAATAGCCGGAGTCCACCCAAGATCATCCTGCAGACATTTATTTAAGGATCTAGGGATATTCACAGTAGCTTCTCAGTATATATACTCTCTTATGAAATTCGTTATTAACAACCAAACCCAATTCAAAAGTAATAGCAGTGTGCATAACTACAATACTAGGAGAAAGGATGATCTTCACTATTCAAGATTAAATCTAACTTTGGCACAGAAAGGGGTGAATTATACTGCCACTAAAGTCTTTGGTCACTTACCAAATAGTATCAAAAGTCTGGCAGATAACCAACAAGTATTTAAGAAGAAATTAAAAGAATTTCTGAATGACAACTGCTTCTACTCCATAGAGGAATTTTTAGATATAAATTAAAAAATATATAGTAAAAAAAAATACAAAAATAAAAAAGTTGTTATATTAACCTAAGTATGTTGTTAAATTAACTTTATTATGTCACATATTGGAAAATTTGACTCGTTCCACATCATTACGAAATATCGTATTCATGATCCATGGAACTAGTATTAATCTAATCTAATCTAGCATCCATTATCCTTGACATTGTTGTAGAATCTTAGAGCATATTCTCAGCTCAAACATAAGGTATCTCAAACAGAATGACCTCCTCCATGCCAACCAGCATGGATTTTTGAAACATAAAAGATGTGAAACCCAGCTCTCACTTTTCTCACATGACACCCTGAAAGCCGTGGATCACAGCAGTCAGGTATATGCAGTATTTCTCAATTTCTAAAAAGCATTTGACTAAGTACCACACCAAGGTTTACATAATCAAAAGTAGGATCGTATGGGGTATCAAGTGAAATTTGTAACTGGATTTAGTGAAATTTGTGACTGGATTTGTGACTTTTTGGTAGGGAGGATGCAGCATGTTACCTTGGATGGAGGGTCATCAGATGTAGAAGTAACTTCGGGTGAGTCCGAAGGAAGTGTGTTGGGACCCTTGCTGTTTATGTTTTACATTAATGACCTTGCTGACAATGTTAATAGTAAAATCAAGTGAAATGTGCGACTGGATTGAGGACTTTTTGGTATGGAGGACTCAGCATGTTATCTTGGATGGAGAGTCATCAGGTCTAGAAGTAACTTCGGGTGTGCCCCAGGGAAGTGTGTTGAGACCCTTGCTGTTTATGTTGTATATGAATGAACTTGCAGACAATATTAATAGTAAAAATCAGGCATTTTGCAGATGATGCAGTTATCTATCATGAAATACAGTCTGAAAGAAGCTGCATAAATATTCAATCAGATCTTGGTAATATTTCAAAGTGTTGCACAGATTGACAACTTCCTTTAAATATTCAGGGATGTAATATTTTGCACTTTACACATACCTGTGTTTAACACCTTGTAGGGATATGAAATGAAACGATCACATAGGTTCAGTTGTGGGTGAAGCAGGTTTGGTTTATTAGTAGAATACTGAGGAAGCACAATCAGCTACTAATGAGATTGCTTACAAATCATTCTTGTGGCCCATCCTAGAATATTGCTCAAGTGTATGGGACTAACGGGGGATATTGAGCGTATACAGAGAAGGGCAGCACGAATGTTCACAGGTTTGTTTAATCTGTGGGAGACTGTCACAGATATACTGAAGGAAATGAACTGGAAGACTCTTTAAACTCTATGTAAACCATCCCAAGAAAGGTTATTAATTCTTCCTCACTCCATATGTGAATGCAACAGGAAGAAAATAACTGGTACAATGGGACGTACCCCTTTCCATGTGCCTCACGGTGGTTTGCACAGAATAAGTGCAGATTTAGATCAAGAGCTGTTGAAATGCCAACTGTCTGGCAGAATGGGAAAGGAAAAATAAAGTTTGAAGATACGCAGCTGGAAACAGCGTACAGCTAAAAATATCTTGTGTGCATTATTCGAGTTTGGAATCTGCTCTGGAATAAACTAGTCCCCTTAAGATCAAAACACAGACTCTCCTTCAGTCATTATTTATCCCCATAATAACATATGGCCTAGAAACCTGCACAACAACCAAATAGGTAGGCAACAAACCGCGAGTGCAGAAATGGATTTCCTACAAACTATGCTCCAGGAAGGTAGGAAGAACATGGTAAGAAATGAAAAATAAGGGAAAAAAGGTAGAGTTCACACATCCTTGGCAAAAATATGCCCGTTTGAGATGGTTAGCCTAAGTCAAATAATTGGATGAGGGAAGGATAGCAAAACAATGGCTACATACCAGAGTGATTACTGGATGACTGGTAGGAACACCAAGGAGTAGATGGCTGGACCAAATGGGCGAGGATATAGAAGGGAGAGAAATCACAGCTGGGATATAGCCCCAGCGTAGAACGGTATGTGCACAAACAAGTGGAGAGTATTTGAGAACCACATCCAAGCTCTGGAGTGGAAACTGATGATGGTGACTGACTAATATATAATTTTTCTGTGAGTTTATGGAAAATAATTTCCACTTACTTAATGAGAATTGGAAGAGTGGATAGTATTGTTCACAGAAGGAATACAGTACAATATCCATGATAATGAGAAAACTATATAATATGTTAAAACCTTCCTTCAAGCAACTTACACAAGTTCACAGTTTTGTCTTGAAAATGACAGGAGGGTCACCTATTCAATATGGGCAGTTGTCTATGACATCACCTGGCCGCATTCCCATAAGTATTTTGAACACTGTATATGCCAGGAGAAACTCGGGTTAATTAAAACCTAAGCCTACTATGCTAGTGATGCTGACTACATTGTTTAGAGGCAAAATTACGACCACCAAGATCACAACACATTCAACAAACATAATTGTCCACTGCATGTAGACGTAGACTTAAGATTTATTTGCCAGTAAACTAAATGGAGAGGAAGTATCAAATATTTTACACAAATATATCGCAGAATCGAGTTGTGACCAAATGTACAATGAGCCCAGATTATTATTCACTATTTTTAGTGTTTTCACTTATAATGTTTGTTTGGTGACTGTGGCTAGCATTATCAAAGATACTATAACAACCAGTTTCTATTGGTAGACATTAGCTTTCCAGAAGGCTGGCCACTGGTGCCAAAGAATTATTAGGCTATCTTATGAAGCTAAGAAAATCCATGTACCACCATCCTTTGGATAACAGTCATTTGATGGCTGCAAAAGCATGAACAAACAGACTCATTTAGAAGATTACAACTTGGTTGCAAACAGAAAAGGTGTGCCACGAGAATGTGGCAAATATTTAACAAAAGCTAGATTTCAATGAGTGATTTATTTTAATGTTGTCGTGGGTCAAAGCAGGGAGACGGCGTTGGCATGTTTAACATTTACTGAAAATGGACAATGAAACTGATATTGATATTACTTTATGTGGACATCTCCATAGGGGCTCACAGGAAACTTGCACTCAAGGTGGAGATGCTTCTACGAAACCGCAGTTTCTATTCTGTTGCTGAATTTCTGGAAACAAAATTGTATTTCTCTTGACATATGTTCTTTCTCACTGCACATGGTTTCCGATTACACAGCTGTGGTCTTCTTATGTGTTAGCTTTCTAAGTAAAGCTGTCATGTTTAAAGTAATATTTTCATTATCGTTTCATATACCAAATACAGAAATACTGTTTGTTACGTGTACTGCATTTTACTTGTATGTGTACGTTGTAATGAAATATCATATCAAATGTGCAAGTGATTGTATTGATTTGAACCACAGGAGAAATAAAAACTTGAAATTTTGGGTGCCCATAACTTAGCTCGAAGGAAAAGGACAGACTACTATTAATTTCACCTAGCATAGTAGTTAAGAAATAAAACATTAGAAATATGAACCAGAAAAACTCTGTACAAAGGACGCATAATCATAACCCAAGTGTTTTAATAGGTATTAGATGAGAAAAGGGACAAAACACTTTATCAAAATGTTACGGTCAACAAACTATATAGCCACAAGCTTTTCTAATAGCTGTGCGTTATCTTGCAATTACTTTAACAGATACGGCTCTAGCAATATTTTATTAATTACGCAACATGTATTTAGCACTTAACAGAGCTACGGTTATTACATACTTTCACTCACCAATTGTAAAATGCATATTGTCAGTAGAAAATATCTCCGCGTACAAATTCCCATGACACTAATCAGTCAAATTCGTGAATAAACATCCCCATGCGAAATACTCTCATTTCACCTGTTGCATCCACCCCACACATTATCTTGTCACACAATGGAAATATAAACACAACATTATCCCCCTACAACCTGACTCCTGCTGTCCGTGCATAGATGATCTTTGTTTTAAGTCTTTCTTCCGTTTGCCGATCATGAAAACGTCGTTTGTAAGTTTAAGTGAATACGAATTACTGTAAAAGCTCTAACTGATTACAAAATTGGAAGAAATAGCATTGCAGAAAGAAAGTTACTTGCGATAAATCCAATTTTTGCAAAAAAATGTTTGATAGCAAATTCAAATCTCAATTTTATGTAAACAGACCAATTTAAATGGATTCTGAAATTTATGCACATTCCTCTATTTAATATTAAAGAGCACCAATTGCTATCAGTCGAAGTGTTCATGAAAATGCAGTTTACTATTCGTACAACTATCCTTGCTCTATAAATAGTAATCTTTGGCTACATGCTCGGCGAACGCCAAAAGCGAAAGAAATGACGAAGTGAGGATTGTTGGCATAGTGTTTCAGCCCTAGTGAAACAATTGCGTTAGTAGCAGTTAATAATGTCAGGGGATGTGCAACCAAGGAAGCGGAAGGAGAAAAGAAGAAAAAAAGGTGAGAACGTGCCATCTGGTATCAGCGAGTATGGTGCGATTTAATGAACGGAATTTCGCTTTAATCAGTGGTGACAGATGCTAGTACACCTCAACAACATTTAAAAACTTGCAGCAATACTACTATGCGTTACGAGAGCTATCAGGAGATATGTTGCGCGTCAGAGCAGAGCACGCAGCATGTCCACCGGCATTGTTTTACATGTGCGAGAGACAAGCACATTATGTTGGCTTGCTAAAAATACCTTGAACTTGATAGAATTTCGACACGTGCCGTACTTCTCTGTTTTGTTCAGTACGTAATAGTATGTAATTGACAAAATAGACCAGCTTCATCTGGGAAAAGAGTTTTTTCTGTACCAGATTGATTACTGCCTTAGATGCCGGGGTAGTCTAATGACCCCTCAGCGTCACCACATTGCTTTTGTATTTGCAGCAGCTGAATGTTTTCTAAGTGTACCCGTGTTTTATTGACACTCCAAACGATATTTAATGCATTCGGAATTCCTCAAATCGTTGCAGCTGTTGTCGCCTGTGTGGTTTCTACCTTGTATGTTTCCTTTATATTACTACTGACGCCATCGCGACATAGTTACTTTTCGGCTTATATACTTGGCCGAGTTATGCGGCTACGGGATCATAAACATTTCCCATGTGTTCAATTGATTAGCAAAACTTTTATTATGGGAATTTCCTTTGAAGGGAAGAATTAGTAATCTCGAAATAATCTTCGTCTTTGCTCTTTCTTCTCGCTCACAATTTCGTGAACTGTAGGAAGAAAACCATTCAAAATAACTATTTTATAATGCCATTTCATAAAATTTGATATGAAAGATTGTCCTGAAATTTGTCTGTGCAATATAATGTAATAAATGTTTCTACGAAATTAAATATTTCTGGAACCACAGTAACACTGATTTTTGTTAATCTTAAGATGCTTCACTTTACTGGCCTTGTTGGTCATTATTAATTACCATGTATTATATTACTTTATTGAGAGAGATCATACCTACTGATATTCATAACCTAGAGGAGTTATTGGGCTCATACAACTTACATGAATGTCTTATAAGTCAGATAAACATTTTTTAATTTTCACTGGGGTATAATACATTGGGCTTTTAATATGGAGAAAGTTGTAGTAGTATGTGAGCTATTAATAAACACCTGATTGTGAGGCAATAGAGCTGAGCCAGGCAACCCAGCTCTTCAGCTGGGCCAAGGCTTGGCTACGTTTTACTGTCCTGGTGGAGGGGGGAAAAGATCTATTTTTGCCCTTAACAAAAAGTGGGAAGTATGCTACTTGAAGCAATGTAGGAATTATACTAAAGAAGAAATTCATATTTATTAGCATAGATAAATGTTAATTGTCATGTAACACTTGGCATATATCCAGCTTGTTGGTGCACACAAAAAGTGACCATGGGGTTGGCCTACTTAAATTTCCTGTTCTACACTATGAAGCTATGAAGTGAAGTGTGAATTTAAATGCATATATTGGTACATTTATTTAACTTTGTCATTCATGAATCTCAAGTGCAATTCCATGTAGTTTGGAGAAATGTTTCATAGTAAACAGTGAAAACCTGGTGCCCTGTTTCTTTAAAGGATGAAGCAGAGTGTGTAAAATTTAAAATACTCTCTAGTACGAATAAAAAAATATGGCTGGAAAACCAATGAGAATATGTATAGTTCTTTTCGGTTATGATACACTAACTCTGTAATAAACTACCGTCAGAAATTTCTTTAGAGTTGAGTAATTTGCAAAAATCATCTTGTTATTTTAAAGTTTAGTCTGCTTGGGATTAAGTTTTATATTGTAAATTGTAATGCATTCTATTCTACAGTTTGATAGTATGCTGATATTTATCTAACACAAACAGCTGACGCAGGTTTGATTTGAAAGAATGTGGCTATACCCTTTTGCTTACAGTACATAAGTGTTAGCTGTGTCAGTTGCTATTTCCTTCTAAAAAGTCCTAAATCCAGTCCTTTGTAAATTATGGCTGAACATTTGGGGTGTCACATTGAAGGATGGATGTGGGTCAGCATGTGGTAATATATGGTACACATACACAATGTATCAGATTAATTCTTGAGTGGCAGCACATGAAGTAGTTCATTATGAAGGTATTATTTCTGCTACAGACTTTCCACAGTCAGCTGAAGTTAATGTTCATTTGACTGCGAGGAAAGTTTTTTCCCCTCTGCAATATCTTAACTAATTCTTGAAGAAAATAAATGATTCATAAAAAATTGAAACTAGGAAAAAACATTCGTTTTGTATGTGATAGTTGCGAAGCTGCTGCTGCTGCTTCTGTTTCCATTGCCAGTGATGGTCATAATACAATAGGAGATAGTCAATATGTAATATTTTTATCTTGCCATCTGTACTGTGTTCTATATTGAAGAGAAGAGACAGTTTGCAGAAATTTGCAATTGTAACTTATTTACATTCAATGTAAATGTAAGCATTGTGTATTGATGCACGTGTGTTGTTACATTTTGTAGATTCTTGTCATTTAAGTAAAATAGTACACATGCTCTTTTAATTTTAAGGTAATTTCCCAAAAATCCAAAGTATTTCATAAATTGCATCATTGTCACCCACTTTAGGTTCCTTATCATCTGAATCGCTGATAATGATAGTTATGGTGAGTGTGTTTCTGCGCTGATGTCTTTCGTAAGGTATATATTTTTTTTACATTGGATGTCTTTTCTGCGTGTACATAAACGATATTTTAAGAGGGAAAAAACCACATAATAGGTTACAAAAGTAGCCTAATCAGAAATAAAAAGATCTCTCTCTCATGCGAACGAATGGACGTTGTTTGCACAGTGATAGCCTGGTGGTTTACATTATTCTGGCGGGTCTTCTGTCTATGGCTAGTGGGAAACATGGTACACTCCACTCCACTTTCTACGAATTTTGCATGGAAGTGAATTACAGAGTTGTATGAACGAGTTCCAGAAAAGATAATTGAACATTTTGTCATTGAGAGATATGGTGTTCCTCCATTAACTGTGTGAAAGTTTTTGAAACGGGTTGCCATACCATTATGGTATGTGGTATATTATTTTATCTGAGTATTGTTGTATTGCCTGCTTGTGAGAGCATTACATATGTAAAGATAAAAAAAAAACTCAAACATACTTTGGTGAATATCAGTGATGCTGAGGATCATTGAGTCTCCACTGCCCCAATTTTCCCTTGAGTACTGTCAGCTGCAAACAGCTTTTTTTTCTGCAAACTGCTATTTCTCTAAATGTTAATGGTTTGGTGACCCCAACATGAGTAAGCAAATCCTCATGACTCTCTGACCTTGATTTTATGAATCAATGCATCTTCTGTTATTCATCTTATAAAGATACACAGATCATTGGTATAAATTAGGATAAGGAAAATCTGAACAATTTAATTGTGAACTTGCTGAAGTACTTTTCATAATGTAATTGCATTGGATTTGATATCTCTGAGCATTAATCGCATGGTAGAACAAAATGCATTTTATTGTTTTTTTAAGAGATGGCACACAAACCTTGCAGAGACTTACTGTACATTGCCAGTATTTTGTACAGGTTTCCTCCACACACATATAAAGGCAAATAGAAAATGAAACACTTAGTTGTAGTTGCTACTGGCCAAATGGAAAACAAAGAAATAATTTACTTTAGTAAATATTATTTAACGTAATTAGGTAAACAAGATCACTTGAAGCACTCTAAATGCGTGAATGAAACAGTGTGGTCTTTGGGGGGGGGGGGGGGGGGGGTGTTAAGGGACTCACAGAGCCCTTCTGTCTGTCACAGTCTTGTAAAACTTTCATTTGGTAATTTGGCGTCTCCTCTCAAACATTTTCAGTATTTACAGAATTCTTAATACCTGAAGGTATTTGAAGACATAAAGCTGACAAGTTAAGCCTCCGGGCTGAGGCTACAGAACTGTCACTCTCCTTGAGGAACTTGCTTCTTATATGTGACATGGATACGAGTTTTGTTCCATTCTGCAGCCATGGGACAGAAATTAGTTCTATCTAGATAAGGGATGTTTGTAAATGACAGGCCCAAGAGCAGCGAGGTAGTTTGTGATTCGCGCAAACCAGCATCTGATGGACTTGACTTACAAGTACATAGGTTTTATGCAGGGTCTTATTAGGCCTCCATGTTGGCTATTGGACAGGTGCAGAGTACAATTAAATTTATTAGAATATAATAGGTTATGTCATGTAAGTGGATAGCTTGATGAGACATCCTGTGCAACATTAGTAAATGCATTCTCTCAAAAGTATGCAGAACAAATAGTTCAAATACCTCTCATGATGGAAATATGTTGGATCTAATGGCAACAAATGGACCTGAGCTCTTTGAGGATGTCCACATCGAAGCTGATATTACTGATTGTGATGCAGTTGTGGCAGCAATAATTACCATAGTACAAAGGGCAACTAAAACAAGCCGAAAGATGTATGTGCTCAGTAAACTTGGGGGGGGGGGGACCACAGTGGTGTCATATCTCAATTAGGAACTTGAAACTTTCGGCACAGGGCAGGAGCATGTAGAGGAACTATGGCTCAAGAGTAAAAGAATAGTTGACAATGCACTGGGTAGATACGTACCCAGTAGAATAGTTCCTAATGGGAGGGACCCTCCATAGTATACAGTCGCCATAAAGAAACTTCTAGAGAAACAGAGACCACTAAACAAACCATAGGACTATAGATAGAGCTACTGAATGAAACACGTTAGGCTGTCAAGAGAGCAATGCGTGCAGACTTGAGTGACTGCAGTAGCAGAATATTGTCGAATGATCTTTCACAAAACCCAAAGAAATTCTGATCACATGTAAAGGCTATCAGTGGCATGAAAGTTAGTGTCCTGTGCCTAGCGAATGAGACAGGAACTGAACTGGAGGGTAGCAAAGGAAAAGATGAAATGCTTAACTCTAATTTCAAATGTTCTTTTATAAAGAAAAACCCAGGAAAATTGCCACTATTGAATCCTTGAACCACTGAAAAGATTAGTGAAATTAGTGTTGTTGAGAAACAGCTGAAATTGTTAAAATTTGAGCAAAGCTCCAGGGCCCAGTGGAATCCCTGTCAGATTCTATACTGAATTTGTGGCTGAGTTAGCCCATCTTGTAACTATAATCTATCGTAGATCCCTTAAACAAAAAACTGTGCCCAGTTCTTGGAAAAAAGCACAAGTCACACACATCTACACGAAAGGTAGTAGAAGTAATCCACAAAACTACTGTCAAATATCCTTGACATTGGTTTGTTGTAGAATCTTCGAACATATTCTGAGCTGAAACATAGAGGTGCCTTGAACAGAGTGAGCTCTTCCCAGCCAACCAGCATGTTTTCTAAAAACATCGGTCATGTGAAACATAACTCACACTTTTCTCACATGACATACTGAAAGCTTTGGATCGAGGTAGTCAGGTAGATGCAGTATTTCTTGATATTGGGAGGCATTTGAGTCAGTACCACACTTACGTTGTTTGTCAAAAGTTCTTTCATATGGGGTACCAAGTGAAATTTGTGACTGGATCGAGGATTTTTTGATGGAGAGGACATAGCATGTTATCTTGGATGGAGAGTCATCATCAAATGTAAAATAAACTTCGGGTATGTCCCAGGAAAGAGTGTTGGGATCCTTAGTATTCATGTTGTACATTATTGATGTTGTGGACAATATTAATAGTAACCTCAGACTTCTTGCAGATGATGCATTTGTGTGTAATGAAGTACTATCTGATAGAAGGTGCATAAATACTGTCAAATCTTGATAAGATATCAAAGTGGTGCAGAGATTGGAAACTTGCTTTAAACATTAAGAAATGTAAAATTGTGCACTTCACAAACCGAAAAATACATATTACACTATGACCATAATATTAGTGGGTCACGGTTGGAATTGGCCAACTCAAATACCTTGGTGTAACAGTCTGTAGGGATATTAAATTGAATGATCATAGAGGCTCAGTTGTAGTTAAGACAAATGGTAGACTTTGATTTATTCCTGGAATACTGGGGAAGTACACTCAATCTACAAGGGAGATTGCTTACGATCATTTAGGCAACCAGTTATAGAATATTGCACAAATGTCTGGGACCTGTGCCAGATAGGACTAATGGGGGATATGAACGTTTACAGAGGACAGTATGAATAGTCACTGGTTTGTTGGACATGTGGGAGAGAGTTACAGTGATGCTGAAGAAACTGAACTGGCAGACTGTTGAAGATGGACTATCAAGAGAGATTCTACTATCAGAGCTTCAAGAACCAACTTTAAGTAATGACGGTAGGAATATGCTACAATTCCATGGTAAAATACAAAATAATTAAATGGTTTGTAACCTATCTCAGATTTTCACAAAACTTTGCACATTTGCTTTTACTTATAACATAGGAACTTCTGCAAAATCTTTTTGGTGTCAGACTACAACTTTATTTTATATTGAATTTTAAATGTAGTGATATTTTGATAACTGGGCTCTGCAAGAATGTCAATGCAAAATGGTACTTATTTGCATAAATGCCCATAACTCTGGTGTTTATCAAGCTTTTGATCTGGAATTTTTTTCAGAATTTAAGTAAGGCATATACTTATCAGATATCCAATTCTTGAAGCAGGAAAGCTACAACGAAAATTTTTAGAAAAGCTTAATGTACGTCAATGTTCGATTTCAAAAAAATTGCGAGGTTATGGAAAAATGGTTATATCACATTTCTCCAACTGCCGGCAGCCTGATTTTGGTCTTAAATAATCCCAAAGATTGTAAGCTTTCTAATAAAATAAAAACTTTAATGAGTCTTCTGCTAATTGACACGCGCACCTGAAACCAAAATACATTTTGCTGTGATGGGAAAGGGTCATGTTAAGTAAGTGCATCCACTGTCTGTTTCATTGCCACTGATGGAAGGTTATCAAATTAGTATATTTAAGTATAACCAAATAGCCTGTAAATATAATAGTGGATACTTTTGCAATAATGCATTAGTTTCGCATGAGACAGCGTACAGTGGTGACATCTAGTGGCTCGAAATGATAACTATATTTCGATCGCTTGCTAGCACGTAATACATGCATGAAATGAAGTATGAGATGTGTTGGATTTGGCTCTCATAAGTAAAGTAATGGGCACAATAAGGCATTTAATGAATCTTAAGTTGGGACTCTTGGCATAAAGGAAATATGTTTGCTGCGGAATAAACAATTTTATTCGCCAGAGAACGGAATGTGAGACTATATCACTACTTACAAATGACATCTTACAAAAGTTATCTCATCACACATGCACAATTTTCTGCACTTTGACATTATTTTTCGATGACTGTGATACAGAAGAGTCTTTTATTTTATTTACATATGCTTTAATTACCACTGAAAGGTATTTGTTGACCATTAAGAGGAAACAATTTTTGCAAACACCCTCTACAGCAGCACATTGACTCATCAGTCTATGGACCACTTTGTTTCTATTTCACAAGTGCATTCCAATAAAAATTTGCTAAATGACTCCTGAAAATGCCAGACATTGTATAAGGCAAGAATTCTACACATTCATCGGGAAAAACATTTTGCTTGTTTCATGATAGGTGTCTGGGTCATGATAATTTTGTTCAGTTGATATTAGAGCAATTTTACACTCATTGTGTTCAATTCTACTTATGGCCCAACAAATAAAATAATTATTTGCAGTTTCTTTGTGCAGCATCTACGGCATCTTTAACTCCATCAGTGGCTACATTACAGATAGACTTACTATTCACACAAACTGTGAGGTTCCTCATCTGCAGATCTTTCTGTGTAATAAGAAATGCTGCAACATTGAATTCACAGTTACTAGTTTGTGGAGATAACAAGCTGTTTATCATAACTGTCCTAAGAGCACTGCGAAATTTTGATGCATCCAGGGTAACATTGTTGCCCCTATGGCAAATAAATTTTCAATACAATCCTGTGTCACTCTTCTGGTAAAAAGAAGTTTAAAATTAAACCATTAATTTAATTCTGACCACAAGGACTTTAGAGCAGTGATATTACCAATCCAACCTTGAATCCACTGTGGATTTTTCCATTATTAAGAACAAATAGTCGCTTTAAATTTTCCCGAATTTCCAACAGTTTCTATAAATGTTTAGAATCTCTGCAAAGTGGTTTTGTATACTGTTTGAGATTGCTACATTTTGATAAATTGAAAATGTCAAATAGGCTATCACACATTTCAGTGAAATCAGCTATAACAGCAGCTGAGGGTGGGAAAGACCCAAATCTCACATGTACTCGAATACCACAAGCAACATAGTGGCTTAGTGTTCTCACTGCTAAACACATTCTCATGTGGTGAGAATGGAGGGAGTGTGATGCATAGTTTTGTGAGCTTGGGGGCAAGTCTAGGTACAACTACTCAGTCTTTCTTATAAAATTCTTCAATGTGAGTCCAACTATAGACTTTTCCTTTCCACTGAAAGTCCTATTTCTTGAGATTATTACTCACTGACTTGAGTAAGTGAAGAGCATCACAGAAAAAAATACTACTTTTTCTCCATTCACTTCAATAAATGGATTTTATGACTTAATTGCCAAGAGTTTTCTCATTTTTACATTGTTTATACCTTGATCACAAACTAAAGTTTTAGATATTAGAGCATTATTCTGAATCTGAACCAAAATGTTCTACATCAGTGTCCTCAGAACTTTTGAATAAGTCATTTGTGCTCTGTAAGTCAACAGTGACTTAAGTAACATTTCATCAAATACTACTGGCACAATATTTTTCCTCTGGTTTCATTTTTTCAGCTTTTAGTCGTAACAAATCAAGCAATAAGCTACTGGCTTAATCTCTGAATTGTGCAACTTGCTCCTCAGTGTTCTTGGAGTAGGTAAACAAAATATTCCTGCAAAAACCTGTACAATTTCGGTGAACAGAAATGAAGAACCAAAGCAAAGCTCCTTTCTTGTTCTGTATACCTTCTTCCATTAGGTTTCCAATTTTTCATAATTTCCTGTAGGTTGATATACTTGCCTGCCACATCATGAGAAACATTGCTTTTACCAGTGTTGCACTTCATTGCTTTGCATTTTCAAATACTCAGCTCGGATTCCGGAGCACTAGGTTAGGTTAGGTTAGGTTATGACTCCTTTCTGTCGTGATACTCTTTTCTGTAACATTCTGCACTTTAAAATTAGTGGGAAACATTTTTCGCACTATTTTTCACTTTGGAGATGACACCATCGTCCACTTCAGCTTGAATATCCGCAATTGATTATTGTCTCTCCACTTCCTCTTAGTCTGAAATTACTTTCCTTTCTATCAGTCAAAACTGAAGGAACAGGGCCAGGACAAATACTGAAACGAGGAGAAAAAATGTTATATGTAAGAGTAGTAATGTAACAAATCATTGGGCAGGTATTAAATATAGCCATTTTATTGCTTTACAAGCATTTCTTACCCATGGTTTAGTAAATTCTTGTTCCTGAAATCCTTATCTACAAAATGATCGGAGCATGCTACATGACCCCTATTTAAATGCTCTGGCCCATCTTTTCTAAATATTTTGTCAAGATATGCCCTCCTACTACAAATAACCCACTGTTTACATCTAAAAATAACAAAAGCCAAGTTAGAAATAATAGCCTTCTCAATTATAAGAAATGCAACCAACTCACTGAAAGACATTAGCCTCAAATACAGATGGCCGTACCGTAGGTGCAACCACAACGGAGAGGTATCTGTTGAGAGGCCAGACAAACATCTGGTTCCTGAAGAGGGGCAGCAGCCTTTTTAGTAGTTGCAGGAGCAACAGTCTGGATGATTGACTGATCTGGCCTTGTAACACTAACCAAAACGGTCTTCCTGTGCTGGTACTGTGAACGGCTGAAAGCAAGGGGAAACTACAGCCGTAATTTTTCCCGAGGGCATGCAGCTTTACTGTATGGTTAAATGATGATGGCGTCCTCTTGGGTAAAATATTCCGGATGTAAAATAGTCCCCCATTTGGATCTCCGGGCGGGGACTACTCAAGAGGACGTTCTACGAATCGGAGCGTGGAATGTCAGATCCCTTAATCGGGCAGGTAGGTTAGAAAATTTAAAAAGGGAAATGGATAGGTTAAAGTTAGATATAGTGGGAATTAGTGAAGTTCGGTGGCAGGAGGAACAATACTTTTGCTCAGGTGAATACAGGGTTATAAATGCAAAATCAAATAGGCGTAATGCAGGAGTAGGTTTAATAATGAATAATAAAATTGGAGTGCGGGTAAGCTACTACAAACAGCATAGTGAACGCATTATTGTGGCCAAGATAGATACGAAGCCCATGCCTACCACAGTAGTACAAGTTTATATGCCAACTAGCTCTGCAGATGATGAAGAAATTGATGAAATGTATGACGAGATATGTAGTAACACTGTTCACGTTTACGTCGCTCTCCACTTAGCGTAGACCGGGACTGTGTCCTAGGCATGCCCGATGTTAACTGACTGGGCACGGCCCGTGCTGCCGGAGTTGTTGTTGTTGTTGTTGTTGTTATGCCGGCAGAGGTCGCGTCCGAATTCTCGCGTGCCCTCTGGTGGACGGGACTCTACTTGCGGCAACTACCGTCCATGACGCGCCGTGCCAATGTGCGCCTCCCGCGATCTTTCTGGTGGCTACTGCACTCCTCCTCCTTCGGGGGGTGAAGCCACTGTGATCCACTGCGTCGGAAGATGGAGCGTCGGGCAGGAGCGATGACCTCCACATCCATTGGATGGCCGGAGTCGAGGGGATCTGCCAACCCTCGAGCCGGAACCTTCGAATACGGCTGGAAGTGACCCATACGAAGAGGCCCCCGTCGTCCCACAACCGGAGCCTGGGACAGAACGGGCGACAAGCTGTCGAACTCCGGATCCTGTTCCACCTTGGGAGGGGCAAGACCCAGTGGCGGGGACGAAGGGGATGGGACGACCACAGGTGAACCAGCCTCCTGAGAAACCGAGCCTGCTAGGGGGGCCGGCTCTCGCTGAGGCATCTTGAATGATGGCGATGCCGGTGCTGGAGCTACTGGAGGCTGCCAAGGCTGAGAACCATCGCAGTGTGGCAGAGTCACAGCGGGGAGAGGAGGTAACGTCACTTGTGAAACCAACACAGGCGCCGGTAATGGGGAAGCCGGTGTCCGAGAGGAAGGAGGGTGGGTGCCCGAATGTGGACGTAGCTGATTTTGGTGACGACATACCACCCGGTCCCCCGCCTGCAAGGTATAGAGCCGGCGGCCATTTCGGCGCAGGACCACCGCCGGTATCCAACGTGGATTGCGACCAAACCCACGGGCCCAGACCGACATACCCAGTGGAAAGCCAGGTACTCCGTTTTGTGAAGACTGGCGAGGACCAGGCCGGAGGAGGTGCAGCAGAGTCCTAGGTTGACACCCATGGAGGAGCTCTGCGGGGCTGCGTTCTCCCATTGGTGTGGTCCGGTATGCCGTCAAGAAAAACTTCAATGCTTCCTCGGCAGGAAATTCTTGCACATACTTTTTCATCTGCGTCTTAAATGTGCGCACCATGCGCTCGGCTTCCCCATTCGATTGTGGATGGAAGGGGGGAGAGCAAACGTGCCGAATACCGAAGCACCTACAAAGATCCTGGAAGGTCGGCGAAATAAAATGCGGTCCATTGTCCGAGACCAGGGTGATTGGCAGACCTTCCACAGAAAAGATTTTTGCTAGAGCCTGGACTGCAACTTCCGAAGTGGTTGAGGAGCAGCGAACCACATATGGGAATCGGGAATAAGCATCAATGACAATGAGCCAAAAGCCATTGAGAAACAGGCCCGCAAAATCGATGTGAACACGTTCCCATGCCTGGGTTGCCGGCGGCCATGAAGAGAACGCTGCCCTGGGAGATGCTTGTTGGCTCGCACACTGGGAACAGGCGGCCACCAAGTGCTCAATTTCTCTGTCAATACCGGGCCAGTACACATGTCTGCGAGCCAAGGTTTTAGTATGGGAAACACCCCAGTGCCCCACATGTAATAACGTGAGGACCTCCGCGACGTCGCACCACGCTTCCAGCTGTTGACCTGCGGCTTGAGAGACTTCATACGATTGAGCAATGGACAGGACTTCCTCGAGGGAAGGGTCTTCTAACTGCAGGGCCCGGTGCCGGACCTCCCTATCAGGGGCCGAACGAACAATGACATCGCTTACCATAACGTGGGCATACGACTCTCGCGACTGCTCCGTGACAAAATGACACTTGTGACTAAGACCGTGCAGGGTAGCGGCCCACGCCCGGTAAGACTGATAGGGCTGTTTCTTGCATTGATAGAACTCGACCCTAGCCGCCACAACATGCGTGCGGCGGCGATAATATGAAGACAGCAATGAACACAAGGCGTCAAAAGACAAGGACGAGGGTTCCTGCAATGGCGCTAGCTGCCGCAAAACTTGATACAGCGAGGGAGATATCCAAGACAAGAAGAGAGCACGACATACCTCCGCATCGGCAACATGAAACGCCTGGAAATGCTGCCGAAGGCGATGTTCATATGCGTCCCAATCCTCCGCCGTCTCATCATACGGGGTAAGGGAGGAGGGAACTGCGCCGGAGCAGACGGCGTGGAGAGCAACGCCGGAAGCACTTGTTTCATGGTGGCCATGAGCTCCGTCTGCTGCGCAACCAAAACCCACACCAAATCCTCCATGCTGTGGAGAAGCTGCGAAACCGGAACGACGACGCAACACGCGAAAGAACGACCCTACTCGTCGCCAATTGTGTAGTAACACTGTTCACGTTTACGTCGCACTCCACTTAGCGTAGACCGGGACTGTGTCCTAGGCATGCCCGATGTTAATGGACTGGGCACGGCCCGTGCTGCCGGAGTTGTTGTTGTTGTTGTTGTTGTTGTTGTTGTTGTTATGCCGGCAGAGGTCGTGTCCGAATTCTCGCGTGCCCTCTCCCGCGATCTTTCTGGTGGCTACTGCAAGATAAAAGATAAAAGAAATTATTCAGGTAGTGAAGGGAGACGAAAATTTGTCATGGGTGACTGGAATTCGACAGTAGGACAAGGGAGAGAGGGAAACATAGTGGGTGAATATGGATTGGGGTAGAGAAATGAGAGGAAGCCGCCTGGTGGAATTTTGCACAGAGCACAACTTAATCATAGCTAACACTTGGTTCAAGAATCATAAAAGAAGGTTGTATACATGGAAGAATCCTGGAGATACTAGAAGGCATCAGATAGATTATATAATGGTAAGGCAGAGATTCAGGAACCAGGTTTGAAGTTGTAAGACATTTCCAGGGGCAGATGTGGACTCTGACCACAATCTATTGGTTATGAACTGTAGATTAAAACTGAAGAAACTGCTAAAAGGTGGGAATTTAAGGAGATGGGACCTGGGTAAACTGACTAAACCAGAGGTTGTACAGAGTTACAGGGAGAGCATAAGGGATCAATTGACAGGAATGGGGAAAAGAAATACAGTAGAAGAAGAATGGGTAGCTCTGAGGGATGAAGTAGTGAAGGCAGCAGAGGATCAAGTAGGTAAAAAGACGAGGGCTAGTAGAAATCCTTGGGTAACAGAAGAAATATTGAATTTAATTGATGAAAGGAGAAAACATAAAAACGCAGTAAATGAAGCAAGCAAAAAGGAATACAAACGTCTCAGAAATGAGATCGACAGGAAATGCAAAATGGCTAAGCAGGGATGGCTAGAGGACAAATGTAAGGATGTAGAGGCTTATCTCACTAGGGGCAAGATAGATACTGCCTACAGGAAAATTAAAGAGACCTTTGAAGAAAAGAGAGCCACTTGTACGAATATCAAGAGCTCAGATGGAAACCCAGTTCGTAGCAAAGAAGGGAAAGCAGAAAAGTGGAAGGAGTATATAGAGGGTCTGTACAAGGGTGATGTACTTCAGGACAATATTATGGAAATGAAGAGGATGTAGATGAAGATGAAATGGTAGATACGATATTGCGTGAAGAGTTTGACAGAGCAGTGAAAGACCTGAGTCGAAACAAGGCCCCGGGAGTAGACAACATTCCATTGGAACTACTGACGGCCTTGGGAGAGCCAGTCCTGACAAAACTCTACCATCTGGTGAGAAAGATGTATGAAACAGGCGAAATACCCTCAGACTTCAAGAAGAATATAATAATTCCAATCCCAAAGAAAGCAGGTGTTGACAGATGTGAAAATTACCAAACTATCAGTTTAATAAGTCACAGGTGCAAAATACTAACATGAATTCTTTACAGACGAATGGAAAAACTAGTAGCAGCTGACCTCGGGGAAGATCAGTTTGGATTCCGTAGAAATATCGGAACACGTGAGGCAATACTGACCCTACGACATATCTTAGAAGCTAGATTAAGGAAGGGCAAACCTACGTTTCTAGCATTTGTAGAAAGCTTTTGACAATGTTGACTGGAATACACTCTTTCAAATTCTGAAGGTGGCAGGGGTAAAATACAGGGAGCGAAAGGCTATTTACAATTTGTACAGAAACCAGATGGCAGTTATAAGAGTCGAGGGGTATGAAAGGGAAGCAGTGGTTGGGAAGGGAGTGAGACAGGCTTGTAGTCTCTCCCCGATGTTATTCAATCTGTACATTGAGCAAGCAGTAAAGGAAACAAAAGAAAAATTCGGGGTAGGTATTAAAATCCAGGGAGAAGAAATAAAAACTTTGATATTCGCCGATGACATTGTAATTCTATCAGAGACAGCAAAGGACTTGGAAGAGCAATTGAACGGAATGGATAGGGTGTTGAAAGGAGGATATAAGATGAACATCAACAAAAGCAAAACGAGGATAATGGAATGTAGTCGAATTAAGTCGGGTGATGCTGAGGGAATTAGATTAGGATATTAGACACTTAAAGTAGTAAAGGAGTTTTGCTATTTGGGGAGCAAAATAACTGATGATGGTCGAAGTAGAGAGGATATAAAATGTAGACTGGCAATGGCAAGGAAAGCGTTTCTGAAGAAGAGAAATTTGTTAACATCGAGTATAGATTTAAGTGTCAGGAAGTCATTTCTGAAAGTATTTGTATGGAGTGTAGCCATGTATGGAAGTGAAACATGGACGATAAATAGTTTAGACAAGAAGAGAATAGAAGCTTTCGAAATGTGGTACTACAGAAGAATGCTGAAGATTAAATGGGTAGATCACATAACTAATGATGAAGTATTGAATAGAATTGGGGAGATGAGGAGCTTGTGGCACAACTTGACAAAAAGAAGGGACCGGTTTGTAGGACATGTTCTGAGGCATCAAGGGATCAAAAATTTAGCATTGGAGGGCAGCGTGGAGGGTAAAAATCATAGAGGGAGACCAAGACATGAATACACTAAGCAGATTAAGAAGGATGTAGGTTGCAGTAGGTACTGGGAGATGAAGAAGCTTGCACAGGATAGAGTAGCATGGAGAGCTGCATCAAACCAGTCTCAGGACTGAAGACGACAACAACAACAACAACAACATCAAAATGACTTTGATCATTACTTTTGTTCAGTTAATTGGTTTAAATGTAATCTTTTCTAGTCATTTGTTGCAAATGACCAAATAATGATTACATTTCCTCGAATACATATGTTTTATGTTTCATACTTTTCAGAAAGAAGTGCGCTACAAGATGAACATATTTTGAAAGTTCGATTTTTTTTTTTTTAGTATTGATCCGGTTCGCAAATGTCGTAGATCCGTGGCTGATGCGCAGAGCAGTCTGAGTTATAGTGGGTAGTCTCCACGTGACCCGTGTTTACATTAGTGATTTTGCTGTTTCCCCTTCGTTTACTCTCACATCAAATGAAAACAAAACGTGGATATCTGTGGCCTCGAACTATCATGTGAATTAAAACACTTTCACATAATTACAGAAGGCTGAATGATGTCATTAGTTCCAGATTTTATTTTATTTCCACCTTTCTGACAGGCAAGCATTAATCGCCTTGCGGAACAGTATTTGAAAAGAAATGTTTAATTCCACAGTACTGATTAGTTTCAACTGTTCACTGCATTTCAAGTGCCAGTTTTAATTTTCTAGCATGTATGGCATTATGCCATGATAAAGAACCAGACATGATATAATACAGTACTGGTGCTCCAAGAAAATTTACATCCCGAAAACCACACTGAAAAGCTTATTATCAGGTCGAGGTCTACTTCATTGGGAATCTGGACTTAAAAATGTGCACTTTAAGTATGCACTTTAAATGTGTACATTTTAGTATGGTTAACGAAATTCAGATGCTCTTGGAGTATCCTCTGATGTCTTGTTTCTTTTATGAAATAATGTACGATCTTTTAATATTTTACACGTACAATACATACGGGCTTCCTACGTCATGATAGCTACCGAAGCGCGATGTCGCCTGGTATTTGCGCTCTCTGGCAACTGCAGAAACGAACCTATTTCTAACAGGTCATGGGAAAATATTGCGAATAGTGGTTTGAAAAGCGTTAATTTCAAAGTAAATATCCTTTTACATAAGTTGGACTATGTGCAAGAATGTACCATGAATTTATTAAATCACAGAGCGTTTGACTCTCATTTAAAAATCAACTCTTTGATGAAGAACCATTTAGAAGAATTTCAAACCCTGAAGATCAGAAATTTATGACATTATTAAAAATTTTACTGGCACATTTGTGTGATATCTCTTAAAGTGCAATATGTGCAGAAAAGATCAGCAGTATATAAGAAAGCTTAGCTTCTCTTGCAGCTTAGGACCAATATTATATGTGAAAGCTTTGCTTTTCTTGTTGCAACAGTATGTATATTAATTTAAATTATTAACTTTTCCTGTTTGTGTGTTCGTGCTACTTAACAAGCGATTTTGCTGTTGGCCGGGAAAATGTACGCCCGTGTATAAAACCATAACCATTCAAACGATTGATAAGGGAAAATATACTGTTACCTGGGAGAAAGTGTATTTTTAACCGGGAAATCCAGGAAAAATCCAGGATTTTTTTTTCCTTGTCCACGTATACACCCTGAGGAAGTCTCGACTGCTGATATATGTGATGGATTACCATTTAACCATCATGTGACATTTGTATTCAACAGGCAAAGTTCAGAAATCTGGTGTGCAAGTACTGCATGCTCTAATTCAAAACAACAAAAATCGGTGGAGTGACTATTATTGAATGTTATCAGGTCGCTCATTGAGCATTCCTATGCAGTACTGTTACTGTTGACGTGTTATGATGCCTTTATCGTTAACTTCTTAAGAAGAAATGAAAGGCTGAACCCCACCAAAAGACGTAAACTCGAGCAAAGAGTAGTGTGAACATTATATTTTACATGTTACAGCTCCAAAACTGTGTTTTGGGCTACAAATTCCATCCCAAGGGGTGTGTGCATCACAGCTGGAATTTGTTGCCAACAGTTGACACCTTTCGGTCGCAGTGTAAGAAAATAGAGCAACAAAACTACATCACCTGTGCTACTGCATGATAACGCACTCTACTGATTTGAGAAACAAAACTATCCAGGAGATTGATAGGAAAGTCGTCTCTCAGGCACTTGTATTGATAGGGAAGTCCTCTCTCAAGCACTTGTCTCTCGCATCATATACTTGTAAAATTTTACCTTTCCCGCTCTTGATCGATCAACCGTCAAGGCAATTCATTTCTGGATGAAAATACCCTTAAAACTACACTGGTTTAATGACATCATTAGAACCATTAGGTTTCTACGGGCGTAGAATTTGTAAACTGCTTTAGCATTGTCAGATTGTTTTAGATATCGTGAAAGAAAATTCTGCTGCTAATTAATTTCTCTTTGATGATTACTGTTGCGTTCAGTAAACTAATGAAAAACTTAATTAAAATATTCACTATACTAATATAAATTAAATTCAGCTTACTACAGAAACATCACGACGGCAGTCTATCTTAATAAAGCAATAAGTATCTGTAAGACGATTGAGCCTATTTTAAAACGAATTAGTAGGATATTACAGACTTTTGACTTCGAAAAGATCTGTATTTACTTCATTTCCTGTGTCATTCGTAAGTATTATGAAAATGTGGCAGTTCATAGATAAAATTACGTATTAACTACAAGAAAAAATGTCGGCAGAAAACAAAAGTGGCAGTATGAATTTCGCAGTACAGTAAGGTTTTCGCTTCGACACTAAGGGTTACTAAAAGTAGCAAGATGAATTTTGCTCGAGCGTTATCTTGTTGTTGTTGTGGTCTTCAGTCCTGATACTGGTTTGATGCAGCTCTCCATGCTACTCTATCCTGTGCAAGCTTCTTCATCTCCCAGTACCTACTGCAACCTACATCCTTCTGAATCTGCTTAGTATATTCATCTCTTGGTCTCCCTCTACGATTTTTATCCTCCACGCTGCCATCCAATGCTAAATTGGTGATCCCTTGATGCCTCAGAACATGTCCTACCAACTGATCCCTTCTTCTCGTCAAGCTGTGCCACAAACTTCTCTTCTCCCCAATCCTATTTAATACTTCCTCATTTGTTATGTGATCTACCCATTTAATCTTCAGCATTCTTCTGTAGCACCACATTTCGAAAGCTTCTATTCTCTTCTTGTCCAAACTATTTATCGTCCATGTTTCACTTCCATACATGGCTACACTCCATACAAATACTTTCAGCCCCCCAGGGGATCCACAACTCTTTTGTGGATACGTGCGTAGCGAGCACGGGACCCCGAGCTGATGTGGCCTTCCTTCCTTTCCGGGCTGCATACCTTCCCTTTCCGCTTCCTTCCCCATCCCCCATCTTCGCCACCCCCCCTCCCCTTCACCTCTGGCTCTTTCTTTCCCTTTCTCTGGGGTTATGGTTTGTGCCTACGTCCGGAGACGGACGCTTGTACATATACTACATTCTTCGCCTTCCTTCCTTGCTTGTAAGTCTTCATCCTTCCTTTGTCCTTCTCTTTTCCTTACCTCTTCTCTCTACCTTCTCCGCTGCGGCGTTTGAGACCTCTCTTCTTTCCTTTCCTTTCCCTTTCTCTTCTTCCCTGTGCGTGTCTGAAGGCCAACCCACGCACTTCCATGCGTAGCCGGTGACGGGGTAACGCGTAATTCCCCGCCCCGGGTAGACAGGTAGGACACGTACGTAGCCCCTGGTAACGGCCAGGCCCAGGGAGGGGTGATTACCCGAGCTGATACCTTCCGAAAGTGCCGATTGGTCCCTCCGTCCGTTTGTCGGGAGGTGTGACCTGCGGTGTGAACAATCACCTAAGGCGGGAGTGCCCTCAGAGAGGGCCCCCACAAGGGAGGAGCGCGCCATCGGAGACGCTGGTAATCATGGGGGATTCTTCCGCAATGGTTTCCTCACCTTCCACTATGTCTGCTCACAAACGTAAGTTCACCGAGTCTCAACCACAGTCAGTTCTTCCATCGTTGCCACAGTTCCTTGTTGTTTCTCGGTCTGACGAAGGTCACGACTTCTCCACGGTCAACCCTTTCATTATTCAGAAAGGTGTCGACGCAATTGCAGGTCCTGTAAAGTCTTGTTCCAGATTACGGAATGGCACCCTGTTGTTAGAAACAGTCAGTGCCCTCCAGGCACAAAAATTGCTGCGTACGTCACTACTATATACCTTCCCTGTCCGGGTGGAACCGCACCGTACCTTAAATTTCTCGCGTGGAGTCGTTTATACATGCTCCCTCGATGGACTGTCTGACGAAGAAATTCAGCACTACCTGTCTGACCAGGGCGTAACGGCTGTTCATTGGGTTATGAAAAGGGTTGACACGAACATCATTCCAACCCGCACTGTCTTCTTGACATTTGACAAAGTTCAACTACCATCGAAAATCAAAGCAGGCTATGAGATAATTTCCGTTCGCCCTTACATCCCGAACCCTACGCGTTGCTATCGGTGCCAGCGGTTCAATCACACCAGCCAGTCCTGTTCCAATCCGGCCAAATGTGTTACGTGTGGCTGGGATGCCCATGAGGGTGCTTGTCCACCTCCATCCCCTCGCTGCATCAACTGTATGGGTGACCACGCCGCTTCCTCTCGAGATTGTCCCGTTTTTAAGGACGAAAAGCTCATCCAGGAAATTAGAGTAAAGGAAAAGGTGTCGACCTTTGCTGCTCGAAAATTATTCGCCAGTCGACAGCCCACCGTGCCTCAGAAAGGAAACTACAGCACTGTCCTTGCTTCTCCTCGGCCAACAAAGGAGGCGGCCACGCAGACTTGCGACCTTACCTTTAGTGCCACGGTCGTCAGATCGGCCAGCGCAAAGATCGCCCGTTCAACCTCACCACTTTCGCCTGCCCACTCCCTGGCTCACCCTTTGTCGAGTTCTGCTAAATCTCGAGCCCAAAAGTCAGACACCAAGACTTCGAAAAAAGAGCATACTCGTGAAGAGTTTTTACGTACGGCAACTTCCCAACCATCGGTTCCTCCTTCCTCTAAACATTATACTTCCAAGAAGGCTACAAAGAAACCCAGTTCCTCTCCTTCTCCGCCAAGGGGTGTCCCATCTACAGCACCACCTGGCGGAAGTCGCCCTCGGCCGTCTTCTGTGTCGCCGAGGCGCACTGCTGGCGGCCGATCAACCGGCCGGTCGCTGGTGGCAGGAGCTGCTCCTGACCAACCTATGGATTAGGATCTTCTGCCTTCGGCTGACTGCCATTCCATGCTGTCGGTCGCAAGCTCAGAGCAGTCGTTGAGTTGACAGCGACCTTGGTCACATTCCTCCATTTTCTGTTCACCCTATGTCCATTATCCACTGGAATATCCGCGGTATTCGAGCCAATCGGGATGAATTGTCGATCCTCTTACAATCCTACTCGCCGGTCATCTTCTGTCTTCAGGAAACAAAGCTGCGTCCCCATGACCGCTTTGTTCTCCCTCATTTTCAGTCTGTCCGATATGATCTCCCCTCTGTTGAAGGCACTCCAGCACATGGAGGACTCATGATTCTTCTCCATGAAACTGTCCATTATCACCCAATCCATTTAAACACTTCCTTCCAAGCTGTCGCCGTCCGTCTTTCCCTTTCCGGATACACGTTCTCTCTTTGTACTGTATACATTCCATCGTCCACACCAATGGCACGAGCTGATCTCCTTCATCTTCTTGGTCAGCTTCCACCCCCATATTTGCTGGTTGGGGACTTCAATGCCCACCACCCGCTTTGGGGATCTCCACATCCTTGTCCACGTGGCTCACTATTGCTAGACGTCTTCCACCAAGCAGATCTAGTTTGCCTCAACACTGGGGTCCCTACGTTTTGGTTTGCCTCCACGGCAAATTTATCTCATTTGGACCTTGCGGTCGGTACTGTTCCGCTAGCTCGGCGCTTCGAATGGTTCGCCCTTGATGATACACACTCGAGTGACCACTTTCCATGTGTCCTTAGACTGCAGCCTCAACGGCCATATATGCGCCCGCGACGCTGGAAGTTTGCTCAAGCCGATTGGACACTTTTTTCGTCTCTAGCGACATTCGATGACCGTCACTTTCCCAGCGTCGACGATGAGGTCACACATATTACCGACGTTATTCTTACAGCTGCGGAACATTCAATACCTCGCACCTCCGAATTGCCCCGGCGCCCCCCAGTTCCTTGGTGGAACGAGGCATGCCGTGATGCACTACGTGAGCGGCGACATGCTCTCCGCGTTTTCCGCCACCATCCTACTTTGGCCAACTGTATCCGCTATAAGCAGCTACAAGCGCGATGCCGTCGTGTCATCCGCGATAGCAAGAAGGCAAGCTGGAAATTCTTTATTAGCTCATTTAACACCTTCACTCCCTCCTTGGAAGTTTGGAGTCGGCTTCGACGTTTCTCAGGCGCGCCTAGTTTCTCCCCGGTCTCTGGGCTCACTGTCGCGCATGATACACTAGTGGACCCCGTCGCCATTTCTAACTCGTTGGGTCAGCACTTTGCCGAGATTTCGAGCTCTTCAAATTACCCGCCAGCGTTTCTCCCGAAGAAACGTGCAGCGGAAGTGCGACCCCTTGCTTTCTCCTCTCAAAATCGCGAAAGCTACAATACAGTTTTCTCCTTGCGGGAACTCCAACATGCACTCTCTTCTTCTCGCTCCTCCGCCCCAGGACCAGATGGTATCCACGTCCAAATGTTGCTGCATTTATCAACCCATAGTCTGCGTTACCTCCTTTGCCTTTATAATCGAATTTGGACCGACAGTACTTTTCCCAGACGATGGCGGGAAGCTATCGTCGTTCCTGTTCCGAAACCTGGAAAGGACAAACATCTCCCCTCTAGCTATCGCCCCATTTCTCTCACGAGTAGTGTCTGTAAGGTTTTGGAGCGTATGGTGAATTACCGTTTAGCGTGGTGGCTGGAATCCCGCAGTCTTTTAACACCTGCCCAATGCGGATTCCGAAAGCATCGTTCTGCAGTTGACCATCTTGTTGCTCTCTCCACTTATATCATGAACATTTTTCTCCGGAAACGCCAAACGGTAGCAATATTTTTTGATCTGGAGCGAGCATACGATACCTGTTGGAGGACAGGCATCCTCCGCACACTGTTCTCTTGGGGCTTTCGAGGCCGGCTGCCCCTTTTTCTTCGCGAATTTATGGCAGAGTGCACATTTAGGGTGCAGGTGAACACTACTCTCTCCCGCACTTCCTCCCAAGAAAACGGGGTACCCCAGGGCTCCGTGCTGAGTGTTGTACTGTTTGCCATCGCTATAAATCCAATTATGGATTGTCTCCTTCCCGATGTCTCGGGCTCCCTCTTTGTGGATGATTTTGCGATCTACTACAGCTCTCAACGGACCAGCCTTCTTGAACGACGTCTTCAAGGATGTCTCGATCGCCTCCACTCTTGGAGCATCGAAACAGGCTTCCGTTTCTCTCCCAGTAAGACCGTTTGTGTTAATTTTTGGCGACGTAAGGAGTTTCTTCCGCCCTCCTTACATCTAGGACTTGTCAACCTTCCGTTTTCAGACGTCGCTAAATTCTTGGGTCTTACGTTTGACAGAAAACTGTGCTGGTCCTCCCACGTTTCCTATCTTTCGGCTCGCTGTCTGCGATCGCTTAACACCCTCCGTGTCCTGAATGGTACCTCCTGGGGAGCGGACCGAGTGGTCCTTCTCCGCCTCTATCGCGCCTTAGTGCGCTCGAAATTGGATTATGGAAGCATAGTCTACTCCTCTGCTCGGCCGTCTATTCTTCGGCGTCTCGACTCTATCCACCACCGTGGATTAAGTTTAGTGTCTGGAGCTTTTTACACTAGCCCTGTGGAAAGCCTTTATGCTGAGACTGCTGAACCTCCGTTGCCCAATCGGCGAGCGGTCCTTCTAAGTCGTTATGCTAGCCATCTGTCTTCCATGCCTGCTAATCCAGCCCATGCCCTTTTTTTCGACGCCTCATTTGATGTAGGGTATGCTGGCCGCTCCTCCTCCCTACTACCCCCGGGAGTCCGCTTCCGTCAACTGCTCCATTCTCTTTCCTTCCGCTTTCCTAAAACCTTTTTGACAACTTCGGGTACAGCACCGCCTTGGCTCCGTCCCCGGATCTGCCTGCTCCGTGACCTTTGTCGATTTCCCAAGGATGGTACCCCTACACTTGTTTGTCGTCGGGCATTTGCTGCTCTATGTGCACAAATGACGGACGCCACATTTATTTACACCGACGGCTCGAAAACATCGTTAGGTGTAGGGAGTGCCTATATTGTTGGCGACACCCCAAATCAATTTCGGCTTCCCGACCAGTGTTCGGTGTATACTGCGGAGCTTTACGCTGTTCTCCAGGCTGTCCACTACATCCGCCGCCATCGGCGGATACAGTACGTTATCTGCTCAGATTCTCTCAGCTCTCTCCTGAGTCTCCAAGCTCTTTACCCTGTGCACCCTCTGGTCCACCAGATTCAGGACTGTCTGCGCTTGCTCCATCTGGGGGGCGTCTCGGTGGCGTTCCTCTGGCTCCCGGGACACGCTGGTATCTGTGGGAATGAGGCGGCCGATATAGCGGCCAAGGCTGCAGTCTCTCTTCCTCGGCCAGCTATTCAGTCGCTTCCCTTCACCGATCTACGGAGCGGTTTATGTCGCAAAGTTGCTCATTTATGGCATGCGCATTGGTCAACACTTCCCAATAATAAATTGCGGGAAGTGAAAGCTCTTCCTTGCGCTTGGACTTCTTCCTCCCGAACGCGTCGTCGGGAGGAGGTAATTTTAACTCGACTCCGGATAGGGCACTGTCTTTTTAGCCATCGACATCTTTTAAGCGGCGATCCTCCCCCACTCTGTCCCCACTGCTCTCAGCTGTGGACGGTAAGACACCTTTTAATTGAATGCCCCTATTTTAATCCGTTACGCGCCCGTCTACAGCTATTGCCTGATCTATCGTCGATTTTAGCAGATGACACACGCTCAGCCGACCGCGTTCTCCAGTTTATTAGTGCTAGTGAAATGACGTCAGTCATTTGAAGCTTTTTTTGGGGACAACCAACCCCTTTTCTGTAGTGGATTTTTAAGCCTTCCTTCTGCTTTTAGTTTCTCCAATTTTATGACTTTGTTCCCATTGCTGCTGCTTTTCAGTTTCGTTTTTTTTTTACTATTTCCTAAGTCACAGGCTGGGCGCTAATGACCATACCAGTTTTGCGCCCTTAAAAAAAAAATAAATATATATATATATATATATATATATATATATATATATATATATATATATATATATATATATATATATATCCTTTACTACTTTAAGTGTCTCATTTCCTAATCTAATTCCCTCAGCATCACCCGACTTAATTCGACTACATTCCATTATCCTCGTTTTGCTTTTGTTGATGTTCATCTTATATCTTCCTTTTTTAAGATTCCCTTATTGAGTTTGTATCTGCCTGCTTGTAGCTCTGCTACAAAATAATAAAAAAACGTAGCTATCAGCGAGTCTCGAAGGGCAAACAGCAGCAGCGTGCACCTGAGAGGCAAGAACGTTACCTAGGAGCTAGCGAACACATGCGGTGTATTTGGTGAACTTGTTGGCTCAGTAGCTGCTATGGCAGATAAATCGCAACATAAGAGACAAGAGTAGTTGTATTTCCCGTGTGGAACGACTTTCGTTGACTCAGATGCATTAACTGATATCTTTATGCCACATCTCAAGAGAAATTCACCTACAGTATTCAATTGAAATGACACGATAATGTCAAGTGAATTTAGCAGGATAGTTCTGTGCCATCAAGGAAGTAACTTGTCAGTCACAGAGTTGCCAAACACATTCTGCGCTGTTCCCAAGTTTCAGTTATACTGCCAGGAAGGATACCAGCTGATGTGTTGTGTGAGTGAACTCGGAAGTGATTATAGCTGCGTCTCAAAGTTGCTGGTGGCAAGGGCCGCAAGATCCTCATTATATTTCAGTGAGTCTTATTCGCATTTCTGTAACTAGGTTTAGGGGCTAGAGTGCAGTTACTTGTAATACATCGATGCACTGAAAGCAAACTAAATGTCATAAATTAATAACTGCAACAGTTATTTGTGGCCCGCATCTCGTGGTCGTGCGGTAGCGTTCTCGCTTCCCACGCCCGGGTTCCCGGGTTCGATTCCTGGCGGGGTCAGGGATTTTCTCTGCCTCGTGATGGCTGGGTGTTGTGTGCTGTCCTTAGGTTAGTTAGGTTTAAGTAGTTCTAAGTTCTAGGGGACTGATGACCATAGATGTTAAGTCCCATAGTGCTCAGAGCCATTTGAACCATTTGAACCAGTTATTTGTGTTTTCCTGTCTTAATCGGACCGAAACCTTGAAAGTGTATTCACCAGACACGATTCGCAATTTTGGAGCTTCTCCAGTGTTTGAGTTGGCAACATATCTTCGATGTACAGTATTGTTATTGAGATCACTGTCATTTGCACATCCTCCAGAAGACAGGCATGGCCTGGCTTATTGTTGTCAGCTTTTCTGACGGATATTCTGCCTTTGCTTGAAACATGAAGACTTGAGGGGAATTAGAACATTCCATGTGGTGAAAATTTGATGTTTCTATTCTTCCAGCTGTAACATTCAGAAAACAGTTACGTATGCGGCAGAAAAGTGCCTGCAAACCAAGAATTAATAATGCAGTCATAATTAGTGGAATCTGACAAATTCCATCTGCACAGCACCGCAGTATGAACTCAAGGGGTCATGGGATTCCTATACTTAATTTCGTTGTGATCGTTTTCAATGAGAGTAGGGGAGGACCAAAACCATCTACTTGAAACATAATTTTTCAACGGGATTTGAATGTTTGGCTACAGTTGCAGTAGAACGTCCAGTGAGGTATCAAGAATGTGAGCAATCAATCATTGCTGTAGCATAGGCTGGGGCAGAAAGAAGCAGGTTTCTTTCTGACATTTCCAAAAGAACAGACATTACGAATCAAAATAGACAGCCTTGTTAATCAATTAAATATCGAAGGACAGATGTCCAGGCTGTCATTGGCGTTAAAATAGAACAACGGCGTCAGACAAAAATTTGCACCCGACCAGGTTCAAGCCCGGATTCATAGTGTGTTTTCTTTCAGACATGTCCGAAAGAACAGACACCACACATATATCCATATTAAGGGTGTTTCAGGAGGAATGGTACATGTTTTAGCAGGTGGTAGTACAGACAAATTGCATAAAAAAATTCCATATAGATGCGTCCACTTTTTGAGTACAGAGATACAACTGTTAGTACGTAATCCTAACAAACTCAAAGCAAGGGCGAATGAGGACGTTCAAAGTTGATTTTTAAAAATTCCCCCACCAACTTCAATGCACATTTCACTTCTCTTGATAACACCATGTGTAGCTCTTCTGAGGTCGTCTTTACGTTCTTTTATGAGGGCTGCATTATTCATAATCCAAACGATCAAATTGGCTCATGGGTTTCCTTTTTCTTTGTAGACTTTGCCTTTAACCATCCCCGCAGGCAAAAATCCAAAGAGATAAGGTCTGGGGACCTTGAAGGCCAAGAAAAGTGCCCACATCTACTGATCCATCTTCGGGAAATGTTAGGTTTGGATGATGTGTCACCTGAGGACTTGATTGTGCAGGAGCCCCGTCATGCTGGAGGAACACACACATTCTTGTAGCCAAATGAACATCTTCCAATAACGCTGGAAGCTCATTTTCAAGGAAGTGTAGACAACTGGGTCCTGTAAGGACCAACATACGAAACGAAAATGCATTGAACCCAGCTATATGTACGCCATAAAAATTGGACGTATGTTATATGGCATTTTTTCTGCAATTTGTCTATACTGCTACCTCCTACAATATTTACTATTATTTCTGAACCATCCAGTATAATTATTCGGGTCTCGACGGGTCATCAAAAGTTTTCAGTGCTAGGCACACGTCATCCCTCGCGGGAATACAGTGTGGCCGCGAGCGAGTGGAATAATAATGACAGACGAGGGGGGAGGGGGTGGAGGTGCCGTGCATGTGGTATGCGGCAAAGATGGGAATTCGCTTCTGACGAGGAGCGTGTGTAGATAGGTGTTAGAGTGGTTGGCTGCTGTGTCCCGACACATCCATGCCCGAGGCAGGATTCGAACCTGCGACCGTAGCAGGCCCGCGGTTCCGGACTGAAGCGCCTAGAACCGCATGGCCACCGCGGCCAGCTTATGCTAAAGAGCTGCTTCTCAGGAACTATTTCGTGTTTATTTACTCACTTCATACTAAAACAAGGATGTTGATACGAGAAGAGGAAATGAAATATATGATCCCAAGACATATTTCCATGTGTGCTACTACTGTGTACAAGGAAGCTCTGCAGTTAATTTTTGTATGTTGGATAAATTTTGATATCACCTCACACTCCTTTGTGAGAAGGTTCCTTTTTTCTTGGGATTCAAATAGAGTGGACATTTCATCACTGGTTAATATTCTGATGACCAATGACATGATACCCATTGCAATTGCTCAATGGCACCTGTGAGTAGAGTCTAACGTTGGTTACTATAAGAACACGCAGGCAGTGATGTCCGTTCACTGCAGTCAGAGCCAAGGTGATTTCTTTCTGCTCATGGCGAAGCGTCTGCTGCAGTGTCCACGCTCAACCAACATAAACAAATTGTGGCAGCATTGGATACTGCTAATCGCTGCACTTGTCGCGAGCCTTGACAACAAGAGCGCACTGTCTCTGCTAACGATACTATGCAGTTAATACATCTTACTTAATCAACGTGATATGCAGGATGTGGGTTGGGTAAAAATTCAGTTTGTAACTTTCCGTCACATTAAAACACTTTACAGTCATATTTGATGCAATATTTATTGTTGGTTGTCTCTCTAATGTTAATAGTATTGATTCAGATTGTGCATGAACACGAAAACACACACACACACACACACACACACACACACACACACACACACACACACACACACACACACACACAGTCATTGATTCCAGTGAGGGTGACGAATACTGTGTGTTGAACGACACATGCACCAATCAATTCCTCAGTTGGAGTCGAGTGGGTGAGATTTTTCAATACTTTGCATTGCAAGATTTGTAAGGAGGAGACTGAAAGTAAATGGACTTGTATGCTAAAGAAAATAAATGGCTCGGAGCACTATGGGACTTAACTTCTGAGGTCATCAGTCCCCTAGGACTTAGAACTACTTAAACCTTACTAACCTAAGGACATCACACACATCCATGCCTGAGGCAGGATTCGAACCTGCGACCGTAGCAGGCCCGCGGTTCCGGACTGAAGCGCCTAGAACCGCATGGCCACCGCGGCCAGCTTATGCTAAAGAGCTGCGACAAAGCAAAAGTTGACCGATTATCAGATAATTGTCCACATGGGTTTTGTCGACGAGTATACTTTTAGTAACCAACCCACGCACCATCATTACGCAAGATTTCTCGAAGGCATAGGGGCATTGATTTCATTAAGTTGTCGATAGTGTAGCATGATGGTTTGCTTCCCACTACACGTTTTCTATATTTGTCCAAAGGTCGCTTGCATTTGTAGGTCCACATGGCAATGACCTTGTTACCTCCGCCCACATATTCTCTATCTGGTTGATGCAAACTGCTTTCGTTCGCCTTTCGAGACTCGCTGAAAACCAGATTTTTAATTCTTTTTTAGCAGAGCTACAAGCAGGCAGATAAAAACTCAGTGAGGGAATCTTAAGACAACGCTCGAGCAAAATTCGTCTTGCTGCTTTCAGTAACCCTTAAGCGTCAGAGCGAAAACCTTACTGTACTGCGAAATTCATAATGGCACTTTTGTTTTCTGCTGACATATTTGTTGTTGTTGTTAATACGTAATTTTATCTATGAACTGCCACATTTTCATAATACTTGCGAATGACACAGGAAATGAAGTAAATACAGATCTTTTCGAAGTCAAAAGTCGGTAATATCCTACTAATTCGTCATAAAATAGGCTCAATCGTCTTACAGATACTCATTGCTTTCTTAAGATAGACTGCCGTCGTGATGTTTCTGTAGTAAGCTGAATTTAATTTATATTAGTATAGTGAATATTTTAATTGTGTTTTTCATTAGTTTACTGAACGGAACAGTAATCATCAAAGAGAAATTAATCAGCAGCAGAATTTTCTTTCACGATATCTAAAACAATCTGACAATGCTAAAGCAGTTTACAAATTCTACGCCCGTAGAAACCTAATGGTTCTAACGATGTCATTAAACCAGTGTAGTTTTAAGGGTATTTTCATCCAGAAATGAATTGCCTTGACGGTTGATCGATCAAGAGCGGGAAAGGTAAAATTTTACAAGTATATGGTGAGAGAGACAAGTGCTTGAGAGAGGACTTCCCTATCAATACAAGTGCCTGAGAGACGACTTTCCTATCAATCTCCTGGATAGTTTTGTTTCTCAAATCAGTAGAGTGCGTTATCATGCAGTAGCACAGGTGATGTAGTTTTGTTGCTCGATTTTCTTACACTGCGACCGAAAGGTGTCAACTGTTGGCAACAAATTCCAGCTGTGATGCACACACCCCTTGGGATGGAATTCGTAGCCCAAACCACACTTTTGGAGCTATAAGATGTAAAATATAATGTTCACACTACTCTTTGCTCGAGTTTACATCTTTTGGTGGGGTTCAGCGTTTCATTTCTTCTTAAGAAGTTAACGATAAAGGCATCATAACACGTCACCAGTAACAGTACTGCATAGGAATGCTCAATGAGCGACCTGATAACATTCAATAATAGTCACTCCATTGATCCCCCCCCTCCCCCTCGAATTAGAGCATGCAGTACTCCTATACCAGACTTCTGCACTTTGCCTGTTGAATGCAAAGGTTAAATGGTAATCCATCACATATATCAGTAGTTGAGATTTCCTTAATGTGGAAAATCATTCATGCCAGAACAATCTGGTGTATTTCTCCCAAAAGCACTCGCTCTACACACAGTTCAAATCTTTCTAGCTGCCTCCTCTGCATTCATCCCTCTGTTATACCAAAAGTAACTATTGTGTTGCAGATGTTACACCTATTTCCATTTGCGACTCAGTTTTACAGTGCTTAACTGTAGTTCATGGTTTTCAAGTATGCAAAATCCAATGCTTAACTGCTATATAACTAGAACCTCAAATTCGAAAATGACAGTTGATACATACACTGACAGTGTCGCGCTGCTTTCACATGGGCGGCGCCGAATTTCAGGCGGCGGGTGGCGTCTGGATGGTGGCCGGTAGCCGCTGCAGCATGAGGAAACGCTCAAGCGTAAGCTGTTCTGATCGCGACGCAGCCACGAGCTGTCCTGCAATCAGACTCATAGCTTTATACGAGGACCGAAGTGTGGTAAAAAAATAAAAATAAAATACAGTTGGACGCGAACAGGCGACTATAAGTTTAGAATGCACAACAATTATCACTAGACTGTGGGCTCACACAACCCGACAACATCTCGGAAGTAGACAACACTTCTGCGTCTTACAGTGTTGCCAGGTTGTGCAGATGGCTGGACTTGGAGTTGTCAGGGGCGGACAGTTTTATTGGCCACCTTAAGTGAACGACTCACACTTTGCATCTGTGGCGGCCGGCCGGCGGTCAGTTTTTATGTCTAAGACTGTACATGACAAGATTCGAACTGGAAACGTTTTGCATGTGGGGTCAGTACCTTAACCATTATACTATATAACTAGTTCGTAAATTGTTACTATTTTTAAAGCTGTAGAACATGACACACAACCCATTTTTTTTTTTCTCATCGATTACTTGCAAACAAGGGCCCACCAAGGTGAATGATTGCACGGTGTGATTACTTGTACCTTAACCTACATCACCGTGTAGATTGTTTAAAAAGTTTTTATCTCTGCTGGGGACCTCTCCTTGTGAGAATGGCTGTGTCATCAGCGAATTTTATCATTGACATCCTTCAACTGTTCTGTTGCCACCAACGCACATCTCGCTTCAGGATTGTGAAGACAGGATAAGAGAAGTTGGAGTTTGTAACAGGAGCATATCGAATGCAGTTATTCTCTCGCTCCATTTACGAGTGGCCAAGAAAGGAAATGACTTAATGGTGCAAAGCACTGTCGATCATGTTTGTGCCAGCCAGTGTGGCCGAGCGGTTCTAGGCACTTCACTCTGGAACCGTGCTACCGCTACGGTCACAGGTTCAAATCCTGCCTCGGGCATGGATGTGTGTGATGTCCTTAGGTTTGTTAGGTTTAATTAGTTCTAAGTTCTAGGGGACTGATGTTAAGTCCCATAGTGTTCAGAGCCATTTGAACCGATCATGTTTGTAATGTATATACAGGGATGTAGATCTGGGTTGTTTGAGCCACTGACACTAGTTTTACTTACATGTTGTGTGAATGAGTGGAATTTCTGTAGTAAGATCCTCTCCAATTGTGTTGTTTTACGTAGCAGGAGACCCACTTTGTAAGTTTTAAGGTAGTTGTACAAACTCTTGCTTTTACAAAATCTTACTTACACCTTTTCTCAATGGACATGGCTTAAATTTGTGTGCAAATAACTGACTAAAGAAGTTATGTGTGTTGTGGCTGTGCCCACTTGTAAAGTTTTGTTTGCTGGGTGGATGCGGAGAGGGTGGTGTGACAGGTGGGTGGCCAGTTTCATCTCACTACAAAACAAAATGCACATATGGAAAAAATACATTTCATTACAGGAACCACTTGAGTACTTAACTTCAGTGATGTCCAGTTTGAAGTTCTCTGGTTAAGAGCAATCAAATAAAATGTACTAATGCTTGAATCTTGTCTTTGTCCATATCACAACTACATACAATGACTGATGTTCCCTCACACCTTGCTAAGGTGCGAGGCGACGATTATCACTGTGGGCCCCCCTGCGGGTCCGGGGTAAGAATAGGCCCGAGGTATTCCTGCCTGTCGTAAGAGGCGACTAAAAGGAGTCCCTCCCCCTCAAGGGGGTAGTTAGCGCCTGCGTCCGGAGACGGACGGTTCCACGACCTCTATTTGCGGTCATTTTGCTTTTTCACTTCTCGTTTCTTCCTTCCTTTGGTTGGTTCCTTTCTTTGCTCTTCTCCACCTCACTGTCTTCCTTACTCTTTCCCCTGCATAATCTCCTTGCCTTCTCATTGCCTTCTTCTCCTTGCCTTCTCATTGCCTTCTTCTCCTTGCCTTCTCATTGCCTTCTTCTCCTTGCCTTCTCTGGTCTCCGCCTCGGCGTTTGAGACACTGTCCTCTCTCTCTCTCTCTCTCTCTCTCTCTCTCTCTCTCTCTCTCTCTCTCTCTCTCTACTGATAGCGGCGGCAGTGCTCGCTCGAAGCCAGGCCCTCAGCGGCCTTCGAGGTGACCCCTTTTTCATCTTCCCTTTTTTTTTTCTTACGATGGCACTTATTCACTGGAATATTCGCAGCATTCACTCCAACCGAGAGGACTTGAAGTTGCTGCTCCGCTTGCACCGTCCGCTCGTCGTAGCCCTCCAGGAAACGAAGCTACGCCCATGCGATCAAATTGCCTTGGCACACTACACCTCTGTGCGTTTTGACCTACCCCCTGCGGTAGGTATCCCAGCTCATGGAGGGGTTATGTTGCTGGTCCGGGATGATATTTACTACGATCCCATCACGTTGCATACCGGCCTGCAGGCAGTTGCTATCCGCATTACTCTCCCCACTTTTACATTTTCCATTTGTACCGTTTACACTCCATCGTCGTCTGCCGTTACCAGGGCAGACATGATGCAACTTACTGCTCAGCTACCTGCACCATTTTTGTTAACTGGAGACTTCAATGCCCACCATCCCCTTGGGGCTCTCCAGCATCCTGCCCGAGGGGCTCCCTGTTAGCAGACCTTTTCAACCAGCTCAATCTTGTCTGCCTCAATACTGGCGCCCCTACTTTTCTTTCGGACACATCTCACACCTATTCCCATTTAGATCTCTCTATATGTACTCCCCAACTTGCACGCCGGTTCGAGTGGTATGCACTTTCTGATACATATTCGAGCGACCACTTCCCGTGTGTTATCCATCTCCTGCAGCATACCCCCTCTCCGTGCTCATCTAGTTGGAACATCTCCAAAGCAGACTGGGGGCTCTTCTCTTCCAGGGCGACCTTTCAGGATCAAACATTCCCAAGCTGCGATAGTCAGGTCGCACACCTCACGGAAGTCATTCTCACCGCTGCTGAATATTCCATCCCTCACTCTACTTCTTCTCCACGTCGCGTACCGGTCCCCTGGTGGACCGCAGCATGTAGAGACGCTTTATGTGCTCGTCGACGTGCTTTACGCACCTTTAAACGCCACCCTACAGTGGCGAATTGTATCAATTATAAACGATTACGTGCACAGTGTCGTCGTATTATTAAAGAAAGCAAGAAAGCCAGCTGGGCTGCTTTCACAAGCACCTTCAACAGTTTTACTCCTTCTTCTGTGGTCTGGGGTAGCCTGCGCCGGCTATCTGGCACTAAGGTCCACTCACGAGTTTCTGGCTTGACGGTCGCGAATGACGTCCTTGTGGCCCCTGAGGCTGTCTCCAATGCCTTCGGCCGCTTTTTCGCAGAGGTTTCGAGCTCCGCTCATTACCACCCTGCCTTCCTCCCCCGCAAACAGGCAGAGGAGGCTAGGCCACCTAACTTCCGCTCCTCGAATCGTGAAAGTTATAATGCCCCATTCACCATGCGGGAACTCGAAAACGCACTTGGCCGATCACGGTCCTCCGATCCAGGGCCTGATTCTATTCATATTCAGATGCTGAAGAACCTTTCTCCTGCGGGTAAAGGTTTTCTTCTTCGTACTTACAATCGCATCTGGATTGAGGGACATGTTCCCGCATGCTGGCGCGAGTCTATTGTTGTCGCGATTCCTAAGCCGGGGAAGGACAAGCACTTGCCTTTCAGTTATCGACTCTACATCTACATCTACATTCATACTCCGCAAGCCACCCAACGGTGTGTGGCGGAGGGCACTTTACGTGCCACTGTCATTACCTCCCTTTCCTGTTCCAGTCGTGTATGGTTCGCGGGAAGAACGACTGTCTGAAAGCCTCCGTGCGCGCTCTAATCTCTCTAATTTTACATTCGTGATCTCCTCGGGAGGTATAAGTAGGGGGAAGCAATATACTCGATACCTCATCCAGAAACGCACCCTCTCGAAACCTGGCGAGCAAGCTACACCGCGATGCAGAGCGCCTCTCTTGCAGAGTCTGCCACTTGAGTTTATTAAACATCTCCGTAACGCTATCACGGTTACCAAATAACCCTGTGACGAAACGCGCCGCTCTTCTTTGGATCTTCTCTATCTCCTCCGTCAACCCGATCTGGTACGGATCCCACACTGATGAGCAATACTCAAGTATAGGTCGAACGAGTGTTTTGTAAGCCACCTCCTTTGTTGCTGGACTACATTTTCTAAGCACTCTCCCAATGAATCTCAACCTGGTACCCGCCTTACCAACAATTAATTTTATATGATCATTCCACTTCAAATCGTTCCGCACGCATACTCCCAGATATTTTACAGAAGTAACTGCTACCAGTGTTTGTTCCGCTATCATATAATCATACAATAAAGGATCCTTCTTTCTATGTATTCGCAATACATTACATTTGTGTATGTTAAGGGACAGTTGCCACTCCCTGCACCAAGTGCCTATCCGCTGCAGATCTTCCTGCATTTCGCTACAATTTTCTAATGCTACAACTTCTCTGTATACTACAGCATCATCCGCGAAAAGCCGCATGGAACTTCCGACACTATCTACTAGGTCATTTATATATATTGTGAAAAGCAATGGTCCCATAACACTTCCCTGTGGCGCGCCAGAGGTTACCTTAACGTCTGTAGACGTCTCTCCATTGATAACAGCATGCTGTGTTCTGTTTGCTAAAAACTCTTCAATCCAGCCACACAGCTGGTCTGATATTCCGTAGGCTCTTACTTTGTTTATCAGGCGACAGTGCGGAACTGTATCGAACGCCTTCCGGAAGTCAAGAAAAACAGCATCTACCTGGGAGCCTGTATCTAATATTTTCTGGGTCTCATGAACAAATAACGCGAGTTGGGTCTCACACGATCGCTGTTTCCGGAATCCATGTTGATTCCTACATAGTAGATTCTGGGTTTCCAAAAACGACATGATACTCGAGCAAAAAACATGTTCTAAAATTCTACAACAGATCGACGTCAGAGATATAGGTCTATAGTTTCGCGCATCTTCTCGACGACCCTTCTTGAAGACTGGGACTACCTGTGCTCTTTTCCAATCATTTGGAACCCTCCGTTCCTCTAGAGACTTGCGGTACACGGCTGTTAGAAGGGGGGCAAGTTCTTTCGCGTACTCTGTGTAGAATCGAATTGGTATCCCGTCAGGTCCAGTGGACTTTCCTCTGTTGAGTGATTCCAGTTGCTTTTCTATTCCTTGGACACTTATTTCGATGTCAGCCATTTTTTCGTTTGTGCGAGGATTTAGAGAAGGAACTGCAGTGCGGTCTTCCTCTGTGAAACAGCTTTGGAAAAAGGTGTTTAGTATTTCAGCTTTACGCGTGTCATCCTCTGTTTCAATGCCATCATCATCCCGGAGTGTCTGGATATGCTGTTTCGAGCCACTTACTGATTTAACGTAAGACCAGAACTTCCTAGGATTTTCTGTCAAGTCTGTACATAGAATTTTACTTTCGAATTCACTGAACGCTTCTCGCATAGCCCTCCTTACGCTAACTTTGACATCGCTTAGCTTCTGTTTGTCTGAGAGGTTTTGGCTGCGTTTAAACTTGGAGTGAAGCTCTCTTTGCTTTCGCAGTAGTTTCCTAACTTTGTTGTTGTACCACGGTGGGTTTTTCCCGTCCCTCACAGTTTTACTCGGCACGTACCTGTCTAAAACGCATTTTACGATTGCCTTGAACTTTTTCCATAAACACTCAACATTATCAGTGTCGGAACAGAAATTTTCGTTTTGATCTGTTAGGTGGTCTGAAATCTGCCTTCTATTACTCTTGCTAAACAGATAAACCTTCCTCCCTTTTTTTATATTCCTATTAACTTCCATATTCAGGGATGCTACAACGGCCTTATGATCACTGATTCCCTGTTCTGCACTTACAGAGTCGAGAAGTTCGGGTCTGTTTGTTATCAGTAGGTCCAAGATGTTATCTCCACGAGTCGGTTCTCTGTTTAATTGCTCGAGGTAATTTTCGGATAGTGCACTCAGTATAATGTCACTCGATGCTCTGTCCCTACCACCTGTCCTAAACATCTGAGTGTCCCAGTCTATATCTGGTAAATTGAAATCTCCACCTAAGACTATAACATGCTGAGGAAATTTATGCGAAATGTATTCCAAATTTTCTCTCAGTTGTTCTGCCACTAACGCTGCTGAGTCGGGAGGTCGGTAAAAGGAGCCAATTATTAACCCAGCTCGGTTGTTGAGTGTAACCTCCACCCATAATAATTCACAGGAACTATCCACTTCTACTTCACTACAGGATAAACTACTACTAACAGCGACAAACACTCCACCACCGGTTGCATGCAATCTATCCTTCCTAAACACCGTCTGTACCTCTGTAAAAATTTCGGCAGAATTTATCTCTGGCTTAAGCCAGCTCTCTGTACCTATAACGATTTCAGCTTCGGTGCTTTCTATCAGCGCTTGAAGTTCCGGTACTTTACCAACGCAGCTTCGACAGTTTACAATTACAATACCGATTGCTGCTTGGTCCCCGCATGTCCTGACTTTGCTCCGCACCCTTTGAGGCTGTTTCCCTTTCTGTACTTGCCCGAGGCCATCTAACCTAAAAAACCGCCCAGTCCACGCCACACAACCCCTGCTACCCGTGTAGCCGCTTGCTGCGTGTAGTGGACTCCTGACCTATCCAGCGGAACCCGAAACCCCACCACCCTATGGCGCAAGTCGAGGAATCTGCAGCCCACACTGTCGCAGAACCGTCTCAGCCTCTGATTCAGACCCTCCACTCGGCTCTGTACCAAAGGTCCGCAGTCAGTCCTGTCGACGATGCTGCAGATGGTGAGCTCTGCTTTCATCCCGCTAGCGAGACTGGCAGTCTTCACCAAATCAGATAGCCGTCGGAAGCCAGAGAGGATTTCCTCCGATCCATAGCGACACACATCATTGGTGCCGACATGAGCGACCACCTGCAGATGGGTGCACCCTGTACCCTTCATGGCATCCGGAAGGATCCTTTCCACATCTGGAATGACTCCCCCCGGTATGCACACGGAGTGCACATTGGTTTTCTTCCCCTCTCTTGCTGCCATTTCTCTAAGGGGCCCCATTACGCGCCTGACGTTGGAGCTCCCAACTACCAGTAAGCCCACCCTCTGCGACCGCCCGGATCTTGCAGACTGAGGGGCAACCTCTGGAACAGGACAAGCAGCCATGTCAGGCCGAAGATCAGTATCAGCCTGAGACAGAACCTGAAACCGGTTCGTCAGACAAACGGGAGAGGCCTTCCGTTCAGCCCTCCGGAATGTCTTTCGCCCCCTGCCACACCTTGAGACGACCTCCCACTCTACCACAGGTGAGGGATCAGCCTCAATGCGGGCAGTATCCCGGGTAACCACAGTCTTAGTCCGATCGGGGGATGCGTGGGACGAGCTGGCCATCCCCGACAAACCCCCATCCGGACCCCCACAGTGATGCCCATTGGCAACAGCCTCAAGCTGTGTGACCGAAGCCAACACTGCCTGAAGCTGGGAGTGAAGGGATGCCAACTCAGCCTGCATCCGAACACAGCAGTTGCAGTCCCTATCCATGCTAAAAACTGTTTTGCAAAGAACGTCTGAACTAATCTACAGAGAGCGCAAACAAATCGACAAAATTTAAACGGTTATTAAAATACAAGCTTGCCTAGTAAATGCAGTAATGCTGCTACTAACGCACTGCTGACACACTGCTCGGCAGCGGAAGGAGACTACGCGATTTTACACTATTCAGGTACTAAAACGCGATGCTACAACTCGCAAATACTATAATACGCCCGAAATTTATGTATCAAACAATGCAAGTACCAAAAACACTCAAAGAAATTAAGAATTAAACTATGTAAGAAATGAGTGAGCTAGGAGTATACGACTTGCTGCTGCAGCTGCTTATCCAACGGCGGCAGGGAGCATCTCGCTTACCAGCTGTGTCTGTAAAGTGATGGAGCGAATGGTTAACTCTCGATTGGTTTGGCTGCTCGAGTCTCGACGCCTCCTTACCAATGTACAATGTGGATGTCGTAGGTGCCGGTGTGCTGTTGACCATCTGGTTACCTTGTCGACCTTCATTATGAATAACTTCTTGCGGAAGTGCCCGACCGCGGCTGTGTTCTTTGATTTGGAGAAGGCTTACGACACCTGTTGGAGGGCGGGCATTCTCCGCACCATGTATACATGGGGCCTTCGCGGTCGCCTCCCTCTTTTTATTCGTTCCTTTTTAATGGATCGACAGTTCAGGGTACGTGTGGGTTCTGTCCTGTCAGACACCTTTCGCCAGGAGAATGGGGTGCCACAGGGCTCAGTTTTGAGCGTCGCTCTCTTCGCCATAGCGATCAGTCCAATAATGGATTGCCTCCCAGCTGATGTATCAGGCTCCCTTTTCGTGGACGATTTTACCATCTATTGCAGCGCGCAGCGTACGTGTTTCCTGGAGCGCTGTCTTCAGCGTTCTCTTGACCGTCTTTACTCATGGAGTGTCGCCAATGGCTTCCATTTTTCTGCCGAGAAGACGGTCTGTATTAACTTCTGGCGCTACAAAGAGTTTCTCCCACCGTCCTTACGACTCGGTCCCGTTGCTCTCCCATTCGTGGAGACAACAAAATTTTTAGGTCTTACATTTGACAGGAAACTTAGTTGGTCTCCACATGTGTCTTATTTGGCTGCCCGTTGTACCCGTTCTCTCAATGTCCTCCGTGTTCTCAGTGGTATGTCGTGAGGAGCGGATCGAACCGTCCTACTTCGCCTATATCGGTCGATCGTCCGCTCCAAGCTGGATTATGGGAGCTTCGTATACTCCTCTGCACGGCCATCCATCTTACGCCGCCTCAACTCCATACAACATCGGGGTTTACGTCTTGCGATCGGAGCGTTTTATACTAGTCCCGTCGAGAGTCTTCATGCTGACGCTGGTGAGTTGCCACTCACCTACCGGCGTGATATACTGCTTTGTCGGTATGCCTGTCGGCTACTGGCAATGCCCGACCACCCGTCTTATCGTTCCTTTTTTGATGACTCTCTCGACAGTCAATACGGGTTGTATGTCTCCGCCCTGCTACCCCCTGGAGTTCGCTTTCGTCGCCTCCTTCAACACCTTAATTTTTCACTCCCTGCAACCTTTCGAGTGGGCGAGAGCCACACGCCACTTTGGCTCTAGGCTCAGGTTCGCGTCCACCTTGACCTCTGCTCGCTCCCGAAGGAGGTTACCCCCGGTTCAGTCTACCGCTCCCGTTTTGTCGAACTTCGTTCGAAGTTCATTAATATGACCTTCATTTATGCAGATGGCTCTAAGACCAATGACGGGGTCGGGTGTTCTTTTATTGTCGGGGCACAAAGTTTCCAATATCGGCTCCATGGCCATTGTTCGGTCTTCACAGCTGAGCTCTTTGCCCTCTACCAGGCTGTCCTTTACATCTGCCGCCACCGACATTCTGCATATGTCATCTGCTCCGATTCCCTGAGCGCTATCCAGAGCCTCGGTGATCCGTACCCGGTTCACCCTTTCGTGCACCGGATCCAACGCTCTCTTCAGCAGCTGGTGGACGTCGGTTCTCCGGTTAGCTTTATGTGGGTTCCTGGCCATGTCGGTATCCCTGGGAACGAAGCTGCAGATGCCGCGGCCAAGGCTGCGGTCCTCCAGCCTCGGACAGCTTCTTGTTGTGTCCCTTCGTCAGATTGTAGCAGGGTAATTTGTCGGCGCATTGTATCGCTGTGGCATGCCGATTGGGCTGCACTTCCAGACAACAAGCTTCGGGCCTTGAAAGCTCTTCCCGTGGCTTGGACGTCCTCCTCACGCCCTTCTCGGCGGGAGGAGGTAGTTTTGGCCCGGTTGCGAATTGGCCACTGCCGGTTCAGCCATCGCCATCTGCTGACGGCTGCGCCGGCGCCGTTCTGCCCATGTGGGCACTTGCTGACGGTCCGCCACATTTTAACGTCGTGTCCGGATTTTAACACCCTGCGTCTCGATCTTGGCCTGCCATGTACTGTAGAAGACATTTTAGCGGATGACCCACGAGCAGCTGCTCGCGTTCTTCATTTTATCAATTTGACAACCCTCTCAAAGGACATTTGATTATGCTGTTTTCTTTTTTAATCCTATGCCTGTCAGTATGTCTCATCGTGTTTTCCGTTTCATTGCTGTTTTAAACTTGTGACTCGCGGTGCATTCCTAAAGTAGTCTGGGCGCTAATGACCGTTGACGTTGTGCGCCCTAAAACCACAAAAAAAAAAAAAAAAAAAAAAAAAAAAAAAAAAAAAATATATATATATATATATATATATATATATATATATATATATATATATATATATATATATATATATATATATATATATATATAATCACTGTGGCACACTAGAGCACAGTGTGACATATTGAGGTGCAATGCGAACTGAGTCCCAATGTGACATACTGAGGTACTGAGATTGAGCAGCTAGGTCAGCAGCCTATAAGCACGCTGCCCAAGGGGCGTTATCAGTGCATATCCTGATGTTGTCTCTTGGTCTTCTTTTGTCATAGGTGCACTCAGTTCAGTGCTGGCTATACAGTGTTAATGTTTCCTACTGCTGACAGGTGTGCTGGTGAAATCATACACCAGCACATCCTCCTCCTCCCCCCCCCCCCCCTTCCAAAATGCCACAGCGTTGTCATGTATTGCAGATGTGAATGACAAAGGGGGGAGGCAAGAAGCTGCACATAGATACGAGCCGGGAGCCGTAGCTGTGGAGGAAGGTGTACTCCCAGCCGTACCCTGCCATCTGACTTGCAAGAGCAGAGGAACGTCTTCCAGAAAACACTGCTCAGGATACACATCCAGTCCTGAGGATGTTTCCTGGGACGATGACGACGCCAACAATGGCAGGTCCAGGTCCACCAGGTCAAAGAGAGGTGGTGATGTAGGGGAGGGTGTGATGACCATTGGCTCATCGTGGGGTGCCTTGACTTCACCGGCAGGCAGCTACATAGGCTGCATGGCCCCGTGAGGCCATGAATCGGTGAGGGGGGGAAGAAAAGCAGTAGACTCATGGGGCAGATGACAAATGCGAATTTGAACAGAAGGCTTGGGCATCAAAACCAATGGGCTTCCCCACTGACTAGATTGTGTTGGAGCAATCACACCATTATCTTGCAATTCTTTTAATTCACTGGCTCCTTTGTCTCATAAAGCAATGGAAACAGGCTGAGACCGGAAAAAACTTACGCAGTGCATATCTTTCAGGGTAATGTGTGCTACAAAATTATGTTTTTCCAAGTCAGTCAGAAAATAGTTCAGGAAATTACTGAAGCAAACTAGCTACTCTGCCTTTTGGATTAAAAGCAGTCACTGAAAGTATGTTGTCTTGGATGCTAAGGCCAAACAAGTCAAATGAATCAAAGCCAAAAATATTTTCACTGTCTCATGATTGCAACACAAGTGAATTTCACTGTCCTAGCGTGAAATTTGTAAGTTTGCAGGCAAACTACACCGTTCAAGTACTGGAATTTCCTGTCGCTTTTATGCAATGAGGTCCATGCTAGATTTTGACAGGTGTGCTCAGCCTAACTCTTTGTAAGTGGCATAATTAAGCAAAGTTACAGAAACACCTGTGTCCGATTAAAAGTCAACAAGATGGCCAGCAATTTACGGTGTTACAAATAGTTTGTTGGAAAGGCGTCGCATTGCACTGGGCGAGATTTTGAAAACATTGCAGTCACAGAATGTGCATGAGACCTGTTGTTGCGAGAACGGACAGAATTGACATTCTTTTGCCATTGCAAGCAAACTGCCTGGACATGGCCTTGCTTTCCACATGAGTAACATGTTGCGTTGCACTATGGACAGTCGTGCCACTTATGGAGAGCAAAACAGCAAGGGCAAAAAGTAGATGTACAGGCCTGGCTACTTGTTTACTAGGTTGTCTGCGCACTCGTGGTGACTGAGTGGGGCAGTCATGGACAAGAGGTGACTTGACCCGACAAATCGGAACCTGGTCAAATTCATCAGTGGCTATGGTGCTGGAATCAAATTGTTGTAATATTTGCAACACTTGTTGGGGCGAAGGATCTGAGAATTTGGGAATCGTCTCTAATTCTGCCATCAGGGACATTGTAACTGATCATCATGTCACTGTAAAAGTTGCCACAACTACACTTTAATTTATGCTTCCTTGTTGTAAATTAGTATACCACTGACTTTGCTGTACCGGCTTTTTGTTAAGGCTGCTGCAACCTGAATCTGCTGTTCGTAATACTGACGTAATGCACCTACTAGTTCTTCATAGGAGAGGGCATAGGGAAGAGTTTTTGAATTAAGCGAATGGACAGGAAATAATGAGATTTCACAGTACCTTGATTTCAATGGACTTGACAGTGGGCCTGGAACTGGGCGAGATATTAAAGCCATTCCTCTTTTTTTCCATCAAAGTACCAAAATGGGGAGATGTTGTTTAGTGGCACTTGTTAGATCGGTTGGTTGGGCAGGCGACGCAGCTTTTGCGGCAACCAATTTTTGTACAGTAGACAGCAATGTGGCAATTTGCTGGTTCTGAAACTGAAAAATCTGAGTTCCAGAGCAAGAGCAGTCCTGTGGCTGCGGTGGAGGAGGAGGCGGTGGGGTAGCCATTCTAATGCTAACAAATCACAGCAAAATATGAAAATAGAAATAGAAAAACAATGTAAAAAGCTTCCAGTAAGAGAACGAGATTAGGTCTGCAGCTCCCCTCGTGTAATACATGCAACAACAAGAACAAATTAGCAAATAGTCACTTTAATGACAGCTCCCCTGCAGCAACCTAGAATACAGGTAAAGCAAACAAAACTTGTTGATCAGACTTGTCACCACATTTTGTGGCTGTGCCCTCTTGTAATGTTTTGTGGTTCCTGGCTGGATGAGGAGAGGATGGTGGGTGGCTGATTTCCTCTCTCACAACACAAAATGCACACGTGGTTAAAATACTCTTTATTGCAGGAACCAATTGAGTACTTAACTTCAGGGATGCCAAGTCTGAAGTTCTGTGGTTAAGAACAATCAAATAACATGTACTAATTTTGAATCTTGTCCGTGTCCTTATGACAACTATATACAATGCCTAATGTTCCTTCACAACCTGCTACGGTGTGAGGCAATGACTGTCATTGTGGAAGATTAGAGCACAATGCAGTGTATTCAGGTGCAGTGCAAACTGAGTCCCAATGCGATGTGCTGAGATTGAGCAGCTCGGTTGACCGTGGCAGGCTATATGCATGCTGCCCAGGTGGCATTTTCAGTGTGTAGCCTGCGGGCAGGCTGTGGTCTCCCCTTGCCATTGGCGCACTCAGTTCAGCGCCTGCTATACAATGTTCCCTATTGCCAACTGGTGTGCTGGTGAAGGTGTATGCCAGCACAATATGTTTTTTGAGAAAATAAAGCAAGCACTTCATGACAATTCAGGGCTGTGAAGTGATTACGGAAAGTCAGTAGAATCAGATCTTGTCAGTAAGTGCTTATGTTTTGGTTGTCCTGTGAGCAAAAAAATTGTTTTGCTGGAACAAGATCCCATCTATATCTTCCATCATCCGCTGCTGCCAAAATTACTTTGTGGAAACTTTGCAGGACAGTATCAAACATATCAGTCCATACTTATTGTTGTATTCTCTTGAAGAGTGATTGAGACAACGTATCCATTTACAGTGAAATTTGATATTGTCAAATTGAAGCACATGATCTATTTGAAAAAGTACTCCTTTATTCACAATTGCTTTGATTGCTTTTGGTGTCTCCCTGGATTAGTGACAACCAAAGTGAGCATTGAAACAGTCTCCTCAAGAAAGGAAGATGACACCCTCCAGGAACATTGAAAGAATGTGCCTGGGGCAGTGGTGGGCAAAGGCTTCCTAAGAGACTGATTAGAAAATAGTACATGAAATTTAGGAATGTTGCAACATATGGCTTCCCAACGTTTCTGATATAATGATGAGAAATGATCTGCATTTACTGGCAAAGAGACTTGCTAAACATATTTCGTTTGGGGTTGAAGCTGGAACTAAGATAGTTACACCCAAAACCAATAACATGCTGTTATATTTGTTTGCAGTTATTCACACAAATAATCCAATAATAATTAGTCTACTAAAACATAGTTGTGATAAATCATAAACCCATGTAATCTTTATTTACTTATTTGTTTTTTTAGTATTTAACATATTACTCGCCCATGTATAGTTTATTTTGTAGGAGTGAGGTGTGCTGTTTGTTACTTGAAGGTGATACCTGACATTTAATACACAGTATTTTGCTCCGTCTTTCTGTTATTTTCAGATATTTAAGGAGACAAGGTGCTGAGGAAGGTAACAGTTTAGTGGTGTCAGGAAATGTGAAAAAGATAGTAAAACCAGTGAAGCAAACCTCACCACAGAATTGGTTTGAGTACTGCAGTGCTTCACTAGTGTGATCTTATTAGATGCTTTTGCCTTCCTTCTCCTACTTTTGAACTGGCTTACTCAGCCATTAATGGGAGAACATACAGATGAATGTGGCCTCCAAACCCTGGTGCATCATGGCATTTTGCATGTTGACAAATCACTGCCTGACCTGGAGGATGCAATAAATTACAGAAAAATCCTAGTACTGAGCATTGAACCCAATACTTTTGGATTTGCACTGTGGCACTTATATTGACAAAGCCACCTTCTTCCCATGAGAAGTAATTGCAAGACAACAATTTTATTATACTGCCAATAATGAATCATTCATGCTGTGGTGGTTCAAAATTAATAATACTTCTTTATGCTGTAGATAGTTTTGAAATGAGGTGGTGGTCAGTAATCATCCTGACACACAGAAGTTTGCAGTGGAGGAGTATGTTGGTCATTAAAGGTGGCATTTACGTGTATAGCTATGCTCACATTGATTGATTGATTGACTGAATCAGTCAGTCATTGGCTTCTGTGGGTCTCAAAATGGAGAATCATCTGGACTATGGAAGTATTAAAAATACTTGTTAACAAGTGAAGTAGTTGTACTAATTATGCCAGTAGTTAATGGAAGTGCCAGAATCGGCAGAAGTTGCAAGGTAGTGTAAGAGTTTGGACCAGTATTCACTTATTTTGGGTTACTACCAATCTTTGCCCAACACACAGTGTAGTGCACACTGGCATTGTTGTTACCATGCTGTGTTGTCTTTGCTGTGCTGAGGTGTTAGCATATTGTTACCTCCCCATGTTACATATGCTTCCATATCAAAAGCAGACAACATGCAAGACTCGGTGCTGTCTGCTAACAAAGTCCGGTTATGTTAACTGTGAAGGTAAATGGTCACCACTGGTTGAGCATTTATTTGTCTCATTTCACCTAGCCCCCCATCAGCCAGTGGACTATATGTCTTCAAGAGTGTGTGAACAGTAGGAGACTACATTAATAATTATCTTTTATATTATATGCTCACACAAGCTAAATTAGATTCTTTTACAGTAAATAACTGTTGTTCATCATTTATTGTTAGCTTAATATTTACATGAGCACTTTCGTATTTATTATAGGGTTTCTTTGTTCGTTTGTAATGCCACAGATGATCTTTACTTTATTCTTGTCGTATTTTACTGTTTGTGCATAGTTTGTGTTGCACTTTATTGAAAATAGATGGTATGTTTTTGTAATTTTTTATCTCTGGAGTAATTTGTCTCCTCTCAATTGGGCAAAGTTTCTCTATAGTATAAGATACTGTATCCATTTCTTGCCCCTGTTCATGTTTAATTTTACTCTGTTTTATTTTAGGGAAACAATTAAAAAAAACTAAAGGAGTGTGTTTAAGAAAGACTTCAATGTTTCACCAGAAGATCTATGTTCTTCCACTACACTTCTCTAAACACCATATTAGATTTTATTATGTTCTCGTTATCCACTTTTAATTATTATTATTATTATTATTATTATTATTAAAGATATACCACATGAACCTAGCCACTCACCTGGTTTAAATATCGACATTGATCACTGTGGTCAACTAAGCCATTTCCTGTTTCTATTAGATAAAAGTCATGAAAATATTTAGTTGGAGAACAATTTGTTAATGACTGTTGCTCGATAGCCATCAGTCCTTGTTGGGAACTGTACTGGAGTGGGGTTGAGGATGGGATGGGGCTACAAACTGGACTTAAACGACTCTGTAGATTTGCCATTTTTTTACTGTATAATCATTAGACTTGAGTAGATCCCAAGACACCATGAAAACATGTACCCTCAGTTATATAAACCAATTTTGTTGAAATAAATGCGAGAACATTTGTGTAATGATCATAGTTTCATTTATGTTTGTAAGTGGCTGCTTGGACACAGTGTGGCAAGTTTAGAACTTGTCATTTGGTCTTTTTCTCCATGACCATATCAACTGAGTAATGCTAATTGCCAGTAAATTAGCACATTTCACAAATGTTCTCGCATTTATTTCGACAATATTGGTTTATGTAACCAAAGATACATGTTTTGATAATGACTTGGGTTCTACTCAAGTCTAATGATTTATAATACTTGTAACACTTGATAAAGGCCTAAGGCTGAAATCTAGATTGTGAAATAAACCCTGTTATACAGCCAAATGGCGGTTATATCTTTCAGAAAGTAAAGATTTTTCTTGGTGGTCACAGGATTTGAAGTTCCTAGCCCTATCAGTAGACTGCAAACTGTGCTGAGATACATTAGTAGATAGTGAACATGTGATAAATGACACTGCGTAAGTCTGTTAACAAATGGTGTATTAACAACATTGTTTGAAATTGTCTATAGTGGACTATGCTTGTATTTGGTGGAGTTATGGTCTGATTGTATTAAATATTACAAATGGATTTCATATAAAATTTACTATTTCCCTTACAAGTATTACTCTGTCAGTTATTCAGTGCTATTATATCCAATACAAAATATGGGGTGGGATGGGTTGACGGGTCAGTAACCTCCAAAAATGGTGTAGGAAGCATTATAGTTACATCAGTTGAAAGTATAAGGATACTGTATCAAGCTCTTAAGAGCAAATGTGGAAAACTGTTGTTTAATATAAATATTTGGTAAGCTTATCCATTTGTGACTTCACTGTGATATTTATGAATTACAATAAACACAATTCCATCTCTGCTAATTTGTCCTTTTTTAAATACTGCCAGTCTTGGAGAATCTCCAGGCATTTTAATGTGAAGAATAACTACTACATGACAAAAGGGTGAGCTGCCAGACTACAATTTAGTTGAGTGGTTTGATTTCGGGAGGCAGTACGGCAAGCTGCACTGTGTGTGCAGTGTATCGGCTTTGATACTGACAAGGGAACCTCCCCATCGAACCCCCCTCAGATTTAGTTATAAATTGACACAGTGGATAGGCCTTGAAAAACTGAACACAGATCAATCGAGAAAACAGGAAGAAGTTGTGTGGAACTATGAAAAAATAAGCAAAATATACAAACTGAGTAGTCCATGTATCAGATAGGCAACATGAAGGACAGTATTAGCTGACGAGCACCGTGGTCTCGTGGTTAGAGTGAGCAACTGCGGAACGGAAGGTCCTTGGTTCGAGTCCTCCCTCGAGTGAAAATTTTACTTTTTTTTATTTTCGCAAAGTAACGATCTGTCCGTTCATTCATTGACGCCTCTGTTCACTGTAATAAGTTTAGTGTCTGTGTTTTGCGACCACACCGCAAAACCGTGCGATTAGTAGACGAAAGGACGTGCCTCTCCAATAGGAACCGAAAACATTTGATCGCAAGGTCATAGGTCAACCGATCCCTCCACAGGAAAACATGTCTGATATATTCTTTACGATACTGGTGACGGCATGTGCGTCACATGACAGGAATATGTTGTCGACCTACCTAACTTGCACACTTGGCGAATGGGTAAAAAGATTCTTCTACCTTACCCGATTTAGGTTTTCTTGTGGATGTGATAATCACTCCCAAAAAAGTGATGGAAAACATAGGAGTTTGTCACATAAACTTCATCAAATGAATGCAACAGTTTCACAGTCGCACAGTTTTCCCTGTGCTCTGTCAAAACATATGTTTTTTACGTTTTCAAATGTTTCCGTGCGTAGACCGTCAAATCCTGTATATGTCCAAGCAAATCTGAACATGTCCTGGAATTTTGAAGAGCGAAGTTGATTATGTGTGAGTGCCTGAACTTTGATAATTATCTGAAAATAAAAAATTAAACTTTTCACTCGAGAGAAGATTTGAACCAAGGACCTGTCATTCCGCAGCTGCTCACGCTAACCATGGGACCACGGCGCTCGTAAGCTTACACATTCCTTGATGTTGCCTACCTTGCGCATGCACTACTCATTTTGTATATTTTGCTTATTTTTTTCATAGTTCCAGACAACTTCTTCCTGTTTTCTCGATTGATCTGTGTTCAGTTTTTCAAGGCCTATCCCTGTGCCAACTTATAACTAAATCTGAGGGGGGTGCGATGGGGAGGTTCCCTTGTGAGCTTCATGGTTCAGTGATTGAATAAAATTGGAGGCTTCTGGCTTATCCTCTCCTGTGTGGTTGCAAAGCTCTGCATTACAGTGACTGAAGATGTCAGATTAATGTTTCAAAAGCTGTAATGGACCCTGTGGCAGAGGCGGAATTGTATTTACTGTAAATATTTTGAATATACATGCTAAGAGAATTGTATAATTTCCTTTGTGGATGAACAAGTATGTAGAAAGTAGGAAGAGGCTGCTGCGATTCCCATGAAGTGCGTTCCATTTTGTTTCTATGCCAGCTTTAATTTGGTGGACACACTCTAATAAGAAATGTTTCTTAAAATCCACTTAAAGTAGATCTGAAAACAGAATTTGAGGAGAATTTCTCGTACAGTTTCCCCTGCACTGCTCTCTATTCATAGAATTAGAGCAATGTCTTTGTTTTGTTCCAGAAGATTCTGAAGAAATACCAACAAGCTTTTCTAGTGATGAGCAGCTGCATGTCCACAAAGATGCCAGCACAGGAGGAAATATTTGTGCCAAGATACTTTTCTTCCTTCTTTCCTCTGTGTTACTTGTCATGATTGGATTGGTGGTGTTCGAGTACCGTGGATCTGCTGATGGTATGTTTTATGCTTTTGAGAAAGCAGTAATGTAAACTGTTATCTGTATCCGATATCTATAGCTGATAGCACTGAATGTACGAGATGTGACAATAAAGTAATGAGACTGATCTGGAAAAAAAAAAAAAGAAAGGTTGCTTACCATTTTAGTCAAGTTTAGTGTTGTCTCCTTCAAAGTAGTTCCCTTCTGATTGTACACACTTTTTCCAGCACTTCTGCCATTGCTGGTAACATTTCTGGAACTCACCTTCTGTAATATCCTCAAAGACCTCCATCACAGCTTTTAGGACATCTTGTGTTGTTTCAAAATGGTGTCCCTTGACTGCCGTTTTGACTCTTGGATATAGAAAAAAGTCACACGGAGCGATATCTGGTGAATAAAGTGGCTGTGGTAGAACTGAAATTTGTTTTGAGGTTAAAAATTGCTGTACTGACAGAACGGTATGGGATGACGCATTATCGTGATGCAAAATCCAATTATCAGCAATGTTGGCCCGGACACGAAGAACTCTTTTTACTCTTTGTAGTAATATCGGTTACCTGTTTGTCCAGGAGGCACCCACTCTTTATGAACAATTCCCTTGGAATCAAAGAAGCACATAAGCATGCATGGTCGTCCACTGCAATCTTCATCTTCAACATTCGTTCTGCCTTCACTAAACATTTTATGCCAATGAAAAACTTGAGCTGTTGATATAACCTCCTCTCAAAAACCTTCTGAAGCTTACACCAAGTTGTTGTCATGTTTTCACCCAATTTAATGCAAAAAGAAATGGCATACCGTTGCACAGTATTATGCGTTTCCATTTCCGTGACTAGACACAAACACGTGTTAACTTATTTCAGGACAACTCACGACTGAGCAGTTGCATTGATGTGCCGCTTGGACTAGAAGCAACTTATAGACCAAGGTTAAAGATATTGTGCCTATGCAAGACTGCAGGGTTGCCACATCTTGCAAAAAAAAAAGTCTCGTTACTTATTGTTGCACCTTGTATATCATTTTGAATCATATGCTTATTTTTGAAAAAAATGCTTTTTATGTTATGTTCTGCCCACTCGTCTAATGTAGAGTACCTAGGAAACCTGCTTTCTTGGATCGCTGGACAACAATTCAAGCAAATCATATTAATGAATTTTTATTACGATAATTGTCAACACTTAACTTTCATTAAATACAGCAAGCAATGGGTGGCAGACAAATAAGCAGTCTCTTCAGTGTATACAATTTGTAACACAACTGAAACAATATAGTTCCTAAGTCCTGCTGTAGTGTTTGTAGGATAGCTTGTCTTCAACTGGGCCACGGCCAGGCGCTGTGGCACTAATGTCCTCTTCATGCAGAGGGCGCTAATGTCTCATTGCCGACCTAGAGAGGGGTTGGTCAGCGGACTATTGACTGACGTCATCTCACTGCCTTCTCTGCTCTGATGTTCTTGGCCATTGTGCTGCCACTTGAGTTTACTCTGGAACATTTTCTAAGTATCAGAATGTAGCTGAAGTGCCATCATTGACACAAAGCAGTAGATGGTATTTTAGATTCTTCATTTTATAAAAATCTCCTATCATTCTTGTATTGAGAAACACAAGTAAAACTAGGCTTCATTGTGTTGAACCATTGAAAAGCTTTTATTATTTAGCACAAGCAGCTGACTTCACGTAATTTCCAGATGTGGTGAAGATATTCTTGTTTTATAATTTGCTGTTTAAGTGACAGGTTGTGGATGTTTCTGAAAAATCTGAGATTAAGTCTTTCTAGTGTTAAAATGAGTTTGCTCCCTCCCTCCATCCCTGTCTTCCCCACCCCCCATCTCCCTGTTGCGTGGGGCAGAGGGTGTATCTCCAATCGGTTGTCCCAGTAGTCACAAGGTTGTTGGAGACAGGGAGACTGTCACTATCGTGAGCTTAAGCAAGAAAAGTCCGGCAATCTTCGGATCAGCATAGGGCAAATGGGGAAAGGGACTTATGTTGAAGTGACCAAAATTTCACTTAACAAAAGAGCTACAGAATAAGCAGTTTATGATTTTCGGACCAAAGATGAGTAACTATTGTATCACATTTTGCATGGTATCAGTGTAGATGTGAAAGGGATCACATAATGTAGCTTTCTGTTAACAGTTACAGAGTTAAACTTTGGAGTTATCATATTTCAAACGAGGATTAAATTACTCATCAAATTGCAGTTGGGTATCTAATAATAAATAATACATAAAAATCTCTATGGATGCGTTAATTTTATGTCTGTGAAGTGTTGATTGTCATCTATTTGTTAGTTGCCAATATTTTAATCTTACATATATGGTTCAAGCTGCTGGAGTTGCGAGTTGTGTGTGTGAGGCGTGATTGCTTGTGAATGAATGATGTGTGTTTCTCTTCTTCTGATAAGGCTATGGCTGAAATTGTATGTGTAAGTGTTTTTTAATTGTGCCTGTCTGCAACATGGTGTTTTACCTTTACGGTAAGTAGAAATCTAACTTTTCTTACAGTGTTTCAGTATATCATTGGAAAGTACCAATGAGGAAGTGTATCTTTTGCAGTGGTGTTTAGTACAGCTCCATGGTGAAAAGTCTAGCTATCAAATTTATAGGGGGCTTTCACCTTTCAGCTGTGTAGACTCTTACCTGGTCAGAGCTAGTGTAATTTCCTGTGAAATAACCCAGTCCAGGTGCAGATACCCTCATTGTGTGGGGCTGTACACCCCACTGTTAGATTCCTGATAGTGCTCCTCCTTGCTGGTGCTATTCTGCTAAAGTTTAAGAGTAACATTTGTATTCCACCTACATCTATGCTCGCCAATCAACTGTCAGTATGTGGCAGAAGGTGCTTCCAGTACCACTGTGGTTTATCTCCTTTCCTGTTCCAGTAATGAGTGGTGTATGGGAAGAAACACTTTGTCTTCCTTCTTATAAGTTGGAATTTATCTCATTGTCTCACGGTCATTTTGTGTGGACATATGGGTGGAAGTAAAGTTGCATAAGTCTTCAGGGAACATATTCCAATAATTCAACTGTACACCTCTCCGTGATGTACAGTGTCTCTCTTGTAGTGTCTGCCATTGGGGTTTGATGTACATACAGGGTGACAATTATTGAACTATATGGAGGAAAAAATGTAAATTAGTTACAAACTATGGTATGCATACACTCTTTCAACATGTAAATGTCACTACAGGTATTTGGATTTAGGTTATGACATGTTCGATATTCCTGCCATCATTGGCAATGATTTGGTACAGATGAATAGCAAAATCCTGCATGACTTGCTGAAGTGTCAGAACATCGATGCTGTTGATGACCTCCTGAATAGCTGTTTTCAGCTCAGCAATGGTTTTCACGTTATTGCTGTACACCTTGTCTTTAATATAGCCTACAAAAAGGAGTAGCACATATTCAGATCTGGAGAATATGGCGGCCAGTCGAGACTCAAGCCAGTGGCCTCTGGGTACCGCAAAGCCAGAATGCGGTCCCCAGTGCTCCTCTCCTGCTTCGACGGGGTCGAGCTCCATCTTGTATGAACCACATCTTGTCAAAATCACGTCACTTTGGATGTTGTTATTGTTGTGGTATTCAGTCTTAACACTGGTTTGATGTAGCTCTCCATGCTACTCTATCCTGTGCAAGCTGCTTCATCTCCCAGTACCTACTGCAACCTACATTCTTCTGAATCTGCTTAGTGTATTCATCTCTTAGTCTCCCTCTATGATTTTTACCCTCTATGCTGCTCTCTAATACTAAATTGGTGATCCTTTGATGCCTTAGAACCTGTCCTACCAACTGATCCCTTCTTGTAGTCAAGTTATGCCACAAACTCCCTTTCTCCCCAATTGTTCTGTAGCACCACATTTCAAAAGCTTCTATTTGCTTCTTGTCCAAACTATTTATTGTTCATGTTTCACTTCCATACGTGGCTACACTCTGTACAAATACTTTCAGAAACGACTTTCTGATGAGCTCTCCATTGCCAAAAGATTTTGGACTATTCCTCCATTCAGATCTCCTGTAGGGGACTGTCAAGGAAGGGGTGACCATGAGAAAAAGAATGAATAACCAACAAAAGGATAACATTCTACTAGTTATGGTGTGGAATGACAGAAATTTGAATGTTGTAGGGAAGCTAGAAAACCAGAAAAGGGAAATGCTAATGCTCAATCTAGATATATTGGGGGTCAGTGAAATGAAATGGAAGGAAGACAAGGATTTCTGGTCAGAAGAGTATAGGGTAGTATCAACAGCAGCAGAAAATGGTATAAAGGGAGTAGGGCAGAGTGAATTACAGTGAACAGTTCAGTGATAGGTTGGCTGTTATCAGAATCGACAGCAAACAAACACGGCGTATACAACCCGGGACAGCTGGGAGATCCGGGAAAATCCCGGGAATTTTTTCATCCAGGAGAAAACCGGGAAAAACCTGGGATATTTTTAGAATTCTGGGAATTTTTCATTGTTTGAGTTTTCAGATAATTTTTGTAATTTTGACTGGTAAGAACCGATACTCTAACAAAGGATATTACTGTATCCCACTACTGCAGAATAATATTTCAACAATAAAACATAAACGAGAGAAAAAACGAAAATAACTTAAATTGCAAAGGAATGCGCCATATACAACGACGACACACAGTGCTCATGCAAGCGTCTGCCAATTGAAAATGTGTCAAAGGCTTTAGAAAGACTATGCAGTGCTGCATAACAACAAATTGCCTCCAATGAGTGTGAAGTCACAACTGTTTACATTCGATTTGTTTTAGCAGTTACGCGCGGGCTCATTAGCATGCGCAGTTGAGTCACATTGGAGTAATTCCTGGCTACAGGAAAGTGGCTGTTGGCTGTGCAAGCAGTCGCAGCAAGCAGCCAGATGCTACCGGGAAAAGGGGGCACCAAATTCATATTCTTGAAGAAAAAAAACTTGTTTCACAAAGCGCATAGCATCCAGCGCACGCTTCTCTATAGATTATTCATATGATTTTGAAACACTTCCCTGTTGGTTTTTGAACACATTTTAAGTTGATTTCTGAATGAATCATAAGTTGACTTTTGAATGCATGCATAGTGTATGTGATATCTCTGTCAGGAAAATACTTGTCGCATCTATAAATAAACTTTCCGCAGACAAAAGGGGCGGGACAATATGAGCTGAGGGAGTAAAGCCGAAAGGATGAATGCCAATCGCTGTGTGATTATGTGGTTGATTGGTTTTGCGAATAATCAGCATTGTTATAGTTACTAGCGAAATCCATAGATTCAGACTACCAGAATGGAAATAAACGACTAACAGGAATAACAGGTGAGAAAGATTACATATTATCTTCTCGGTGTATCCAAGAAAATGAAATTTTGACAAAATTTTTGGCCAGATCGCTACACTAGTAAGGACCAGTTGTACAGTCCCCGGCTAGCAGATGTGTAAGTTCTGTTCTGGAAGTAACACGGAAAACGTGTTGTTCGAACACGTAATAACGCCAAACCGGAAAATAATCGCGGGAAAACTAAACCTGGGATTCTGACAGGGTTAGTGAAGTTAATCAGCGAACAATTTTTGACAATGGCAGCAATAACTACAGAATTGGTGATGGCAAGATTGTTAGAACGAGGAAGGAGAACAAACGGGGACATCACACAAATTATGGAAGAATAAGACGATTCCAAATTTATACAAAAATTTCGTAATATTACTTTTCGATCTCATGCTTGAGAAGCTGGTGCGTATGAATGAAATGTGAAACTATTTCCTAACATAAAGCTTTTTGCTTGTAGTAGGCCTAATAGGTATTTGATATTGGTACTTCGTGGATTATATTCTGTAGTGTTATAAAAATGGCCATTTTTGCCAAAACAGTCTCGTTTATTTGGTGTGTTACAAAATTGCTGCCATATTAGAAAGGCCTATTTTGTTTTATCTAGCAGACAGTGACAAAACAGATGTAATAAGGTCGAGAAACCACACCGGTCTTGGGTATTATTTGTATTAACACCTTTTTCAGTATTAGATAACGACATTTCGATTTTTCATGTAGCAAAACGTTTGACGAACTTTGATGAGGTAATAGATTCTTTCGCAGAAAGGAAAGCACGCCATGTAAAGCTATAGCAAGATTAGAGAGAAACAATGCTAGGAGCTAAGGTTTGAAGAAATGTGTAATTTCTTGCTTATCTCTTGTCAGTATTGATTTTATGTAGCCTATATTTAATTTTATGTCATACAAAACAGCAAGTCAAATTTTCTGATGAGTTCTTGTTCTCTCGATTACAAATAATCCCATCCGCTATTATTTGTGAGTTGTTTTTTTTTTTTTTTTTTTTTTTTTTTTTTTTTTTTTTTTTTTTTTTTGTTTTTTTTTCTTCAAAAAAAGGGGCAGGCTGTTCAAGCAGCCGTCTGGGAGCAGCAGAGGCACCACAGGACATTTCAAGTTCCACTCACCTGAATATAGTTTGGACGTGCGGTAGAAATTGCTTTATGAAGAGGCGTGGCACTGCACTTTGGCATACTTAAGACCAAATAATATGTCTTAGATTAACTCGAATACATGTGTGTTATGTTTCAGACTTTTCAGAAAGATGTGCGTTACAAGATGAACATATTTTGAAAATTCTTTTTTTTTTTTTTTTTTACTCGGTTCGCAAATGTCGTAGATCCGGGGCTGATGTGCAGAGCAGTCTGATTTATAGTGGGTAGTCTCCACATGACCCGTGTTTACATGTAGTGATTTTGCTGTTTCCCCTTATTTACTCTCACGTCAATGAAAACAAAACGGATATCTGTGGCCGGGAGCTATCAAGTGAATTAAAACACATTCACATAATTACAGTTACGGAAGGCTAAATCTGTCATTAGTTTCAGATTCTATTTTATTTCCACCATTCTGACAGTCAAGCATTAATCGCCTTGCGGAACAGTGAAGTTATTTTTGTCTGTCTGCTAAAGAAATTTGGCTTTTGTTAAACTTTTCCGCAGAGGTAGTCAATGTATTTGAAACGAAATGTTTAATTCCACAGTACTGGCTAGTTTCAACTGTTCGCATAATTTCAAGTGCACGTTTACATTTTCTAGCACACATGGCATTATGTCATAATAAAGAACCAAACATGATATAATACAGTACCAGTGCTCCAAGAAAATTTACATCCTGAAAACCCCACTGAAAAGCTTAATATCAGGTCGAGGTCTGCTTCATCGGGAATCCAGACATACAAATGTGCACTTTAAGTATGCACTTTAAATGTGCACATTTTAGTATTGTTCACGAAATTCCGATGTTCTTGCAGTATCCTCTGATGTCTTATTTCTTTTATGACATAATATATGATCTCTCAATGTTTTACATTCACATACATACGGGCTTCCTACGTCATGATAGCTACCGAAGCGCAGTGTTGCCTGGTATTTGCGCTCTCTGGCAACTGCTGAAACGAACCTATTTCTAACAGGTCGCGGGAAAATATTGCGAATAGTGGTTTGAAAAGTGTTACTTTAAACGTAAATATCCTTTTACATAAGTTGGACTATGTGCAAGAATGTATCATGAATTTATTGAATCACTGAGCGTTTGACTCTCATTTAAAAATCAACTCTTTGATGATGTGCCATTTAGAAGAATTTCGAACCCTGAAGATCAGACATTTATGTCATTGTTAAAAATTTTACTGGCACATTTGTGTGATATATCTTAAAGTGTAATATGTGCAGAAAAGATCAGCAGTATATAAGAAAGCTTAGCTTCTCTTGCAGCTTAGGACCAGTATTATATGTGAAAGCTTTGCTTTTCTTGTTGCAACACTATGTCTATTTATTTAAACTATTAACTTTCCCTGTTTGTGTGTTCGTGCTACTTAACAGTGATGTTGCTGTTGGCTGACTACATCACTTGTCCTATGCTCTGAATATCCGGTCATCGACTGGCGAGATCACGTGACATGAGCTACAAACGGCCTACAAAAGCACACAAAAATCTCGATTTCAATGATTCAGAAAGTAACATACGGTGTTTGGTGGAATTCCAGTGTATACTTTCATATTACGAAAATACGCAGCATACATATTGCTGCACATTAAAGATGTTTCCAAAACGTGTCTTTTTTCCCCTGAGTTTTGTTTTCTAAAGTGCCAGCAAATTGTACGCCTGTGTATAAGACCATAACCATTCATAGGATTGATAAGGGAAAATATCCTGTCACCCGGCAGAAAGTGTATTTTTAACCGGGAAATCTGGGAGTTTTTTTCTTTGCCCACGTATACACCCTGCTACACCAACAGTGGTAGTTCAGGTATACGTGCCGACGTTGCAAGACGAAGACGAAGATGAAGAGATAGAGAAAGTATATGAGGATATAGAATGGATAATTCAGGACCTAAAGGGAGATGAAAATCTAAAATTCGTGGAGGATTTGAATGTGGTTGTGAGGGAAGGAGAGAAGGAAGGGTTACCGGAGAATAGGGCTCTTGTTACTAGGAATGAGAGAGGAGAAAGATTGAGTTTTGCAATAAATTTCAGCTAGTAATAGCAAGTACTCCACTTAAGATTAATGGGAGGAGGAGGTATGCTTGGAAAATATGATGAGATTTCAGTTAGATTATGCCACAGTCATGCAGAGATCACTAAATCAGATACTGGATTGTAAGACATACCCAGGAGCAGATACAGACTTAGATCACAATTTAGTAAAGATGAAGAGAAGGCTGATGTTTAAGGGACTAGTCGGGAAGAATCAATGCACAAAGAAGTGGGATACAGAAGCAGTAAGGAATAGCTCAGTAGGCAGTTACGTTGAATATGAGTGGACATAAAAAAAAAAAAGCAGTCACAGAAGTTTGAAAGAAAAATATAGGCACATAGATGGTAAATGAAGAAACTGTGGGTAATAAAAGAAATACTTCAGTTGATCAGTGAAAGAAGGATGTACAAAAATGCTCATGGAAATTTAGGAATACAGAAATAAAAGTTATTTAGGAATGAAATCAACAGGAAGTGCAAGGAAGCTAAGGTGAAATTGTTGCAGGAAAAATGTGAAAAAATTGAGGAAAAAATGATTGTTCGAAGGACCGACTCAGCATACAGAAAAGTCAAAACAACCTCCTGTGGAATTAAAAAAAAGGGTGGTGACATTAACCTGGTGTGAATAGGTGAGAAATTGTTACACCAGCTGTGAGGTGGGTATGAGATATCCGAAACTCTGATGATGAATTTTTGATAGTATACTCGTGTTTTAAGTATTTTTTATTTACTTGGGATATTAATAATGGAGTCTCTTAAACAAGATGAGTAAGTAAAATACTATGCTTAAGATATAAAAACTTTTTTGTGGTGAAATAGTGGAGTATGTATATTTTCTCAAAAAAGTAAAAGTTTCAGAAGTTCTAACGTTTTTTGTACAAAATTCGAACAAAATTACAGTTTCTTTGATTAACATTGTGATATTTTCTTCTAATTATAAAACAGAAAAAGAAAATAAAAGGTCTTATGCGATCAATTAGTTCAGCACCTACGAATCAGCACATTCTCCACACATAAAAATCGTGTGCTCCATACATATTGGCTTCTCACACTTAGAACAACAAAGTTTTGTTTTCCTGTCTTTCTTTTTTCCAGTACAGTCATTACACCTGACATAGTCTTAGAGCCCGTACTGAGGCGTTCAGACAGTCTTTTTTCCCTCGCGCTATCCGTGAGTGGAACAGACGGGGGGAAATAAGACTTTGGCGCAAATTGTGCCCTCTGCCACACACCGCTTAGTGGCTAGTGGAGTATATATGTAATGTAAATGTAGATCTAAATTTTTTTTTTTCCTTAATAAAAGAAAAAGAACTTGTGATGAAGTTTCTCCCAGTTGATCAGCAGTCCTCTTTCGAATTTTCCTTGGAAGGTGTAAGTTTTCTGGTCAAATGCGAAGACTGTCATTTATCAGATTCAAACCTTAATTATGAATGAAATCTCGGCACTTGTTATTTTCTCTGTAGACTGTGATTGCATTTATGGCAGCCATATTGAGTATACCATAAAAAATTGTCTTAGGCCAATGTTTGACGTTGCGGACAACATCATAAATGAGATATATATTGGACACCAATGTAATGTCATTCTGGAACGGAAATCAAGAACTATATACTTTTTTGCAAATCTCAGGTACACTTGTCTTGTTTTTTACAGACTGTGCCGACAGAAGTCAGTGAATGTTTGGCAAGAAATGGCTCATAAGGGGTAACTAGTAAACCAATTATCGAACATCAAATTCCTATTTGTTTTCATTATTGGCTCCACAAAACAGTTTACAATATCATATGCTTTATTACTGAAGAAAGCTGGTAACGTCCTGATGGTTGTTTTCCCAAGTATACTTTCAGTTTGAGGATATAGAATGTCTCCACATCTACAAGAGCATTTTTATGCCCTATTTGGCTGGTTTGTTTGGCATGTATACATGGATGGGACATCTCCCTTGGAAAGATAACAGTATCTTATCAATAGTAAGGTTCTCATATGGCTTATAGTGTTGTTAAATATTTTCAACAAAATTATCAAAAATATATCTTACAGGAGCCAGATTGTCAGTGAAATCAGATTTTGGCTTTTCTGATTCATACAAAATACCCTCTTGCTCTGAATCACTGTCTTCAGTTCTTTGAAAAACTTTGTCAATCTCTTCTTCACTTCAGAGTCACAGAAACTAGCATTTGAACAGTATTGAAACTGAAACTTCCTGGCAGATTAAAACTGTGTGCCCGACCGAGACTCGAACTCGGGACCTTTGCCTTTCGCGGGCAAGTGCTCTGCCAACTGAGCTACCGAAGCACGACTCACGCCCGGTCTCACAGCTTTACTTCTGCCAGTATCTCGTCTCCTAACTTTCCAAACTTTACAGAAGCTCTCCTGCGAACCTTGCAGAACTAGCACTCCTGAAAGAAAGGATATTGCGGAGACATGGCTTAGCCACAGCCTGGGGGACCGGGCGTGAGTCGTGCTTCGGTAGCTCAGTTGGTAGAGCACTTGCCCGCGAAAGGCAAAGGTCCCGAGTTCGAGTCTCGGTCGGGCACACAGTTTTAATCTGCCAGGAAGTTTCATATCAGCGCACACTCCGCTGCAGAGTGAAAATCTCATTCTGGAGTATTGAAACTTCTTCTAGTAGTTCTTGTAGCCGATGTTCATTTCCTTCATAAGACATCTTGAAAAAGATAAAATCTAAAAATAAATCAAAGAATACTATACATAACTATATATCTCAGAAATGTAACACCAACTACAAGGTAGGGTGTGACGTACCGTAGTCACTTTTGCACACATGTATCTGCCTCCGACGCACAATAATCATCTCAATACTGCATCTTGCCCACTTTTCCCTTACCTCCAGCTGCCGTGACAGAAAGATGTGTGTGGCAACAGTGACATTCAATAATCAGCACTTCAAAACACCTCGGATACGACATTCCCGACCTCGTTCACGCCAGGTTAAGAGTGCGATGGGAGTCCAATTGTTAAACATAGAGGAGAGAGTGGATAGGTGGAAAGCGTACATTCAAGACCTATCTTAGGGGGACGACTAGTTTAATGACATAGAAGAAGAAACAGGAGTCAGTATACAAGAGATAGGCCATCTGGTATTAGAATCAGAATTTAAAAGAGCTTCGGAAGACTTAAGATTGAATAAGGCAGAAGTGATAAGTTAGATTCCACCAGAATTTCTAAAATAGTTGTGTGAAGTGGCAACAAAAGACTATTCATGTTCTTGTGTAGAATATATAATCTGGCGATCTACCTTCTGAGTTTTGGTAAAAAATCTTCTTCTTCTTCTTCTTCTTCTTCTTCTTCGTGACCTTGTCCCACGTCACGTAGGTTCGGCATTGCTCTTCTGTATCCTTCTCCTCCATACTACTCAATCCATTGCCTCTTCCTTCTTCCATCCTTTCTCCCTTAGGTCCCCAGATATCTTGTACTTCCACCTCATCTTCGGTCTTCCTCTCCTTCTCTCTCCTTCAATCAGTATGTCTTAAACTCTGTTTCCGATATACTCTTCCCCTTTTCTCTGAAGTGTGCGTACCACCTTAGTCTGCTCTCTTGTATCTTTTTCCCCATGAGTCCCATTTTCACAGCTCCTCTAACACATTCATTTCTAATCCTGTCCTTCCTTGTTACCCCTCACATCTACCTCAGGATCCTCATTTCTGCCACTTCCATCTTCCTTGTCTGGGCTACTGTGACTGACCATGTCTCTGGTAAAACATCATCCACACAATTTCGAAGGTTGTAAGAGGCAAAAAGTGTGAGCATTGTTGCACAATCAGCTTAATAGCTCGTATGTCCAAGTTGCTGGCAAGAATAATACACAGAAGAATGGAAAAGAAAATTGAGGATCTGTTAGATTATCAGTTTGGCTTTAGGAAAGGTAAAGGCACCAGAGAGGCAGTTCTGACTTTGTGTTTGATAATGAAACCAAGACTGAAGAAAAATAGACCGTTCGACAATATAAAATGGTGTAAGATGTTCAAAATTCTGAGAAAAATAGGGTTGAGCTACGGGAAAAGATGGGCATTATACAATCTGTGCAAGAACCAAGAAGGAATAATAACGGTGGAAGGCAAAGAATGAAGTGCTCAGATTAAAAAGGGTTTAAGACTAGGGATGTGTTCTTTCACCCCTAGTGTTCAATCCTTAAATCAAAGAAGCAGTGACGGAAGTAAAGTAAAAGGTTAAAGAGTGGGATTAAAACTGAAGATGGAAAGGATATCATTGTTAAGATTCGTTGATAATATTGTCATGAAGAAGAAGGTGTAATTAGATGAATGATGAACACTACTTCACTTAATGAAGGTTTATTCAGCATTTGCACATTCAAGAGCACAGAGCGAACTGCCTCAGCCAGAACGCATACAGTATATATACAGCTACAGAACATTCCAGTAAAATGATTCTTCATATTTGTGGATACTTCTAGAATGTACTCAAACCGAATATAGAAATTAAAATTGTACTATCCAGCTGAGTTTTGAACTCACGACCCTCCACGCAGCAGTTTAGTATCTACACCACAGAGCTACTCAGCTTCTTCTGCGACATGCTCCCTCCTTAACAGAACAGGGTCTCGGTGTTACGTCCTCCTAGTGTGGGAACGAGTCATCGGTCCTGCATACTCCAACTCCTGATAACTGATTCTCGCCCTGGCGGTGATCCTCTTAGAAATTTTTTTTTTTTCCTCCTCTGTGCTCTTGGTCACCTTTCCACTTGTTGCCTGTCGCTGGAGCTTCTACCCTGGGTTGCAGGATCCTTATAGGGCTTCATTCGAAGGACGTGAACCGTATCTCTGATCTTTCATTATCTTGTGTCAGGGTCAAAATCTTCAACTTCAAAAGTAACATCAGACAACTGTCTTACAACCATATAAAGTCCAAAGTAGTGCCTGAGGAGCTTCTCAGTGAGACCAACCTTCCGAACAGGAGTGAAGATCCAAACGAGGTCACCAGGCTGGTGGTTCGCGTCATACCATTGGCGATGGTTTTTTTTAGCTTGCAGCATGCGGAGTCGAGCTAACTGCTGAGTTCCCTCATCTCTGGTTAACACCTGGCTGACGTAGTCATCGTCCACGTCATCAGGATGTAACGGGAATACAGTGTCCATCGCCATAGTTGCCTTATGACCAAGCACCAGGAAAAATGGTGTAAATCCTGTGGTGTCATGTTTGGCGGTGTTGTAGGCAAACGTCACGAAAGGTAGCACCTTGTCCCAGTTGCTCTGCTCAACACTGACGAACATTGATAGCATGTCGGCCAAGGTGTTCAGTAAGCCCATTAATTTGTGGATGGTAGGCAGTCATCATGTGATGAGTAATGTTGCACCGATGGTTTATCTCTGTTACAAGCTTCAATTGGAAAAGCTTTCCCTCGATCTGTAATTAATGACCTTGGGGGCATGATGAATTTGGCTACCTCGGACGCTTCGGCTGTTTGCGCGGCTTTTGTAATGGCATAGCATGTCAGATAATCAGTGCAAACAGTAATCCATCTATTGCCACTAGCAGACGTAGGAAATCGTCTGAGGAGATCAATCCTAACACGATGGAAAGGCGTTTCGGCTGATGTAATTGGTATGAATCGGCCAGGTGATTTCTGAGGAACTGCATTTCTCCTCTGGCACTCTCGACAGTGCGACACGTAGTGACGGACACTCATAAATAAACCTGGCCAGAAAAATCTATTGCGGGTACTATCATATGTCTTACTAAATCCTAGATGTCGGGCCTCAGGTGAGTCATGGAATTTCTTGTGTTTAGGAATCACTGGTAGCCACCTCTTTCCAAACGGATCAAAGTTTTTCTTGCAAAGTAATCCATTAACTACCTTAAATTGTCCTTTCACATACTCTGACCAATTTAAGACAAGCATAATTTGAGATATCTTGGCATCGTCCTCCTGCTCAGCAAAGAGATCTTGGAGTGCAGCGATACAGCCACTATCTTCATCAAAGTCTTGATGGCCTTGCACAGCCGGCTGGTGTGGCCAAGCAGTTCTAGGCACTCCAGTCTGGAACTGCGCAACCACTACGGTCGCAGGTTCGAATCCTGCCTCGGTCATGGATGTGTGTGATGCGGGGCAAAGTTCTAGGGGACTGATAACCTCAGTAGTTAAATCCCATAGTGCTCAGAGCCATTTTTTGGTCTTGCACAGGGTTTCTTGAGAGACAGTCGGCATCTTGTTGTTTTCTTCCACTTTTGTACATTATGGTAATATCATACTCTTGAAGGCGTAGTGCCCACCTGGCGAGTCGTCCTGTTGGATCCTTAATACCTGTCAACCAACAAAGTGAATGATGGTCTGTAACAAATACAGATACTGTCGAAATTTGCACATGGCCCAGATCACACCAAGACATTCACTTTCAGTAGTTGAGTAGTTTCTCTCGGCTTTTGTTAGTGTCCTAGAAGCATAGGCTATAACCTTCTCTTTTCCATCCGAAATTTGCACCAGAACAGCATGGATCCCATACCCGCTGGCATTGTGTGTAGTTTGTAGATGCTCTCTCATCCTATAGACAAACTACAGGTTCAGTCGTCAGAGCTTTTCGCAGAACACCGAAAGAATTGTGTTGAGCACCACCCCAGATAAATTTAGCATCAGCTTTTAACAACCCTTCGAGTGGCCTGGCTTTGATGCAAAAGTCTTTGAGGAAATGACGGTAATAAGAACATAATCTGAGGAAGCTTCTTACACCTCTAATACTTTTAGGAGTAGGAAATTCCGTTATAGATCTCACCTTTTCTGGGTCTGGCTGCACACCTTCGTTTGATACAAGGTGTCCAAGTATTTTGATTTCTTTTGCTCCAAAGAGACACTTTCTTGGATTAAGTTTACGTCCGCCTTGTTGGAGACACTTAAGAACAGCCCTCAGTCTTTGTATATGTTCGTCAAATGTCTGAGAATACTATTGACATAGAAGATTATCCATCACCTGTTCAAATGTTGCTGGTGCGTTACACAAGCCAAACGGCATTACCTTAAACTCGTACAGGCCCTCAGGGGTGATGAATGCTGTTTTCTCACGATCAGCCTCATCTACTTCGATTTGCCAGTATCCCGAGTACATGTCCACGGTTGAGAAAAACATAGCCCCCTTCAGACAATCTAGTGTATTGTCAATTCGTGGAAGAGGGTAAACGTCCTTTTTAGTTATTGTTTTAAGCTTCCTGTAATCAACACAAAAGTGCCAACTGCTATCCTTCTTCCTGACAGGGAGCACTAGTGACGACCATGGAATTATTTGACGTTCCGTTGCTGACACATGGTATGCTCTTTGGCTTTTTTGGTTGATGGTCTCCAGTGCTAATGCGGTGCTTCACCATCGATTTGTCTAATTTGGTCTTCGCCTGTGGATTGAAGCATTCAGAGAACTCTTGAAGAATGGCGAGTAGCTTCTTCTGTTGTTCCTTAGTGAGATCTGGTGATAGTTGAGCTAGATCATCTTGTCTAGTAGTGGTAGCACTAATTTCGCCCACAGACTTGGCATGGGAGGTTTCTATGAGGGTCAGCTGTTCTTCAATTAACGGTTCATCGTTTGCTACGCACATGCATCTTGGAAGGATCTGCGGTTCTCAGCGACAGTTAAGTGTCCACAATTTACTGAATCCGTTCTTAAATGAGACGACACAGGCTGGGATGACAAAGTTATTCCTCAGTGGTATGCTTCTCTTACATTCCACTACAAGATCCATGGGTTGATGCATGGCATGACATGTGACAGTTACTTTTCTAGCGCTGACTGCAGGAATGATCACTTCATCCAGAACACATACTCTCCATACACTCTGATGTGCAGCTTCCTGTCCACAGTATCTCATCTCGTCTAGCATAATCTTAAGAGCAACCACAATCTATAATTGCATGAGAAGCTTTCAAAAAGTTCCATCCGAGAATGATGTCATGACTACACTCATGTAAGACGATGAATTCTAAGGACTGTATGGCCACTTACACGCACACAAATGGTACATCTTCCTGTAGGTGTTACGTATTTCCCATTAGCCACCTTCAGCAGAGATGTTTTGCTGTCGACGAATACAGTTTTCTGCAACTGGCAATGGTACTTCTCTGAAATGACTGAATATGATGCTCCAGAGTCTATAAGAGCTTGGGCTGGTCGGCCATCCATGAGGATATCGACGTAGTTTTCTATCATTTTTGTAGTGATCAGCGGCAGAGGATTTTTCTCTTCGGCGGCCTCACCTCCAAGGAAGGTTGCACCCTTTAGTTTCCCAGGTTGCGCTGGCTAGGTGATCGGCTGGAGCTTCTAAACGATAATGGAGACATTGATCGATGTGTCGGGGAGTGTCCTCTCCTGCAGCTAACTTGCGGCGATGGTGAACTACGTTGTCCTGCACCTACATCTTCTTGTTCATCTTTGCCGTCCCGAAGTTGTCGTCGGCTAAGATCGGTCTGCTGTCTTCTAGCGTGGGTGTCTTCAAATATCCGCTGCCTTTCTCGACAATAGCGCACCACTTGTCCTGGTCATCCACAGTGGAAACATACTGGTTGGTTATCTTGGATCTTCCAGACGTCAGTCTTCCTTGGTGCCCAAACAGGTTCCTCGTGCGTCATTGTAGGAAGATAACTCTGCCTGGGCTTAGACTTTTTCACCATTTTAAAGGGAAATGAAGGACGAGAGATTGGGTTCAATGTCTGTTCCACTGACCTCTTGAAGCGTCTCGGTTTTTTGCCCGCCGTGCATTTTGATCTTCCTCGATCACTATCTGACGAAAAACACTTGTGAAATCAGTTGTTTCTTCCATCACAGACATCAATATGACGCTTGGAGGCCGTCCAAACTTCTTGCGTGTAATTCTTTTTTGATGCATTTTCTCGATATACTTGCACCATTTTATGAAATTGTCTGCTGTCGAAACCTCTGTCAGGAGTAGGGCTTGATAAACGTCCTCAGCAACACCCTTCATGAGATGTTCTACCTTATCTTCCTCCTTCATTCTAGGATCCACTATTTTACTACACAGCTCCAAGATGTCTTGAATGTAGGATGCTGTAGTTTCTCCTGGACGCTGTGGCCTGCGCTTTAATTTATCTTCAATCTTGCACTTCTGTCGTTCTGTGTTGCCAAAATATTTCAGCAGTTCCACCTGGCATACTTCCCAACTTCTCCTCGTTGTTCTCATACCATTGCTTGGCAGTGCCCTCCAAGTAGAAAAATATGTTAGCCAAACACACAGTGTCATCCCATTTGTTAAATTTGGCTATACGCTCATATACCTTCAGCCACATGTTTGGTTCTTGGGCATCGTCACCAGAGAACCCGGAAGGATGTCTCATGTGGCGGCACACAGTTGCTGTCATCGTAACGTAACGTCATTTTCTTCTTCTGTCTCTGATAGATTGCAATCTGTTGAATATGGCTTTAACTCTGGTTGCTGGCCACGTAAACGGCAACTCTGTCGTGGCCTAATGGGAGCCACTGTGTCGTCGATAATGTGCGCTATCACAAGTTCCAATACGCAGCGTCTCTCCCAGAATAATGTCACTTAGAAGAAGGTGTGATTAGATGAATGACGAACATTAACTTCACTTAACGAAGGTTTATTCAGCACTTGCACATACAAGAGCGCGGAGTGAACTGCCTCCAGCCAGAACGCATACAGTATATATACAGCTACAGAATATTCCAGTACAATTTTTCTTGACATTTGTGGATACTTCTAGAATGTACTTGAACTGAATATGGAAATTGAAATTGTACTATACAGCTGAGTTTTGTAATCGCGACCCTCCATGCAACAGTTTAGTATCATAACCACTACGCCACGGAGCTACTCATCTTCTTCTGCAACAATATTGCTATCACTCAGTGAAAGTGAAAGATTACCATATCTGTTGAATGGAATGAACAACGTTATGAGAACAGAATATGGTTTGAGAGTAAATTGAAGAAAGACGTAAATAATGAGTAGTTGCAGAAATACGAACAGTGAGAAACTTAACGTGAGAATTTTTAATCATGAAGTAGATGAATTTAAGGAATTCTGCTACCTAGGCAGCAATGTAAGTAATTCGTGATGGAGCAACGAGGGCATAAAAAGAGGATTAGCACAGGCAAAAAGGGCATTTGTAGCCAGGAGAAGTCTACTGGTATCAAACATATATCTTACTTTGAGGAAAAAATTTCTGAGAATGTGCATTTGGAGTGCAGCATCATATGGTAGTGAAACGTGGACGGTGGGAAAACCGGAACAGATGAGAGTAGCAGCATTTCAGATGTACGTTAGTGCAATGCCTGTGTTGTTCCGAATTATGAAGTAAAGTTTCTTCATGGCACTGTGGTGACTATAGCCGTCACAAAATACATGAAACATATTCAAAGTTGCGAATATGGAATGACAACACCGAAAATACGTCCTGGACTTGGACTTGCACCTGGATTTTCCACTTATTGCGAGCGGTCACCTTACCATTTGGCTATCTGAGCATGACTCACGGCCAGATCCAAACTTCGTATGTCATCAGCCACGTGTCTACATCCTATACTCGCACATCCGTTCTGTATTTTCCCTTGCAGGGGTGACATTTTAATGAAAGCTGCTTTTCTGGGCAAGCGTGTTTCAATATAGCCTAATGATAAGCTGGAAATCTGGGTTCAAATCCTGATCCAGCAGGAAGACAGAGTGGGGATACATCCTGCAAATAAGTAAGGATGTAGATTGTGCGTACTTATCTGAGTTGAGAAGGTTGGCACAGGAGAGAGATTCGTTGCGGACTGCATCAAACCAGTCAGAAGACTGATGACTCAAAACAACCACAATACGTTACATTTGTTTATGTGGAGGGTCAGTTGACAACCCCTGCACCAAGCCTTGATCCTCTACAGGCCTTTGTGTATTTTGCTACAATTATCTGGCATTGAATCTTCTCTATATACAACAGCATCATCCTCAAAAAGCTTCACGACACATCAGACATTATCTGTTAGGTGATTTAAATATATTATGAAAAGTAATGGTCTTATGAAACTCCCTTGTGGCACCCCTGAAGTTACTTTTACCTCTGAAGATTTATCTCTGTTCAGAAAGACATGATGTTTCTTGTTTGCTGGAAAATTCAGTCGCACAAATGGTCTTTTATTCTGTACACTTGTATTTTGTTTATTAGGTGACATGGAGAATTGATTCAGAAACCTCACAGAAGTCAAGGAACGTGGCACCAAGCTGGGCGCCATGATATACAGCTTTTTGGATCTTGTGGGCGAATAAACTGAGCTGAGTTTCACATGATCATTGTTTTCAAAACCCATATTGAGTCCCACATGGGAGAACTTTGGCCTCCTCATATTTCATAGTAAACAAGTATAAAGTGTTTCAGAATTCTATAGTGGACCGATTTTAGAGATACAGGACTAAAGTCTGTTCAACAACCGTTCTTGCAAATAAGAGAGACCCGTGCTATTTTCCAATAATTTGGAATGCTTTGCTCCTTCAGTGACCTACAGTACACTGCTGCTAGAAGAGGAGCTAGTTCTTTTGCATACAGTGTGTTGAATCGAATTGATATGCCAACAGGTGCAGTGGCCTTTCCTCTTTTGAGCAGTTTCAATTGCTTTTCTCTCTCATGATCATTTAGTTTGATGTGTCATCTTGATGTACGTGAGACGATTTCTAGGAGAACCTATAGTACAATCTTCCTTAGACCGCATCCTACATAAATGACAGATGACATAACACCACCACAGGTATGGTCACAGAAGTGTCCTATGTGGGTGATGACCATGGTGCCGCTTGTCCTCTGCTAAACTAGCAGTGTTTGAATTCAGGTGTGTTTGAATCTCATTGCTGCAGCGCATGTGACAGTGAGAGCGACAGCTAAGAGTTTTCTCTGCAAAGCAATGGGGTGGATGTGCCGGCAGCTATGAAATATTTGTCATCCAATTTTAAGAAAACTATTTGGTGAAAAAATTTGATTCTTCCGCTCTTACAACTCAATAGCTTTGCTTGATAAAAGTCTGAATTTATTTTAGTTATTCGTCATAGTTACTGTGCTGCACGAAACGGGGTATATGGCTGCACAAAATTTTTAAGTGTTTGCAGATATAAAATCACATTGTGTAGACTTTCCGTACAGTTCATTTGAGACCATACATTATTGCATATGAAATGTAACCAATATATCTAAATTGTATTTGAGGTTGAGAGCAGAATGATATCTCTTTTCGTTTTTGAGATATTGGTTGTTACATCAGCAGACAGGTAGCTCATGGTGCTTGTGAATCCTTTCCTGCGTATCGTGAATCATCAAGTTGTCTTAAAAATCATCGTATCTTGTAAACAGTATGAGATACTGAAATGATGTTTCGTGGAAATTACAGCATGCAGAAAGGACTATTTTATCGTATGGTTAGCACTTGATATGTTTTTGTCAAACGTGTGAGCAGAGTGAAAACTCCCTGTAATTTACACAGTGAGGTTTTGCCCAAATTTTCATAGCCAAACAAAGAGAGAGAAATAGGCCAACAGGGTGTCAAAGCAAACAGTGTGAGGTTTAGTTTTGCATGAAAATATTTAATTGCTTGGTAGTTATCACAGTAATCAAGGAAAACTTAATTACTAAGTTGAAGGAAAACTGAAATATTTCATGAAAAGCTGCTGCAAGATATGTAAATAAAGTGTCAGAAAGTTCGTCTCTTAAAGGGCTAACTATTTTGCACATAAAAAGATACATTGCAGCAATATTTAAATGTCAAAAATTCTTCCTTTGAATCAAGTACCAAAGTTAGGAGTTTCAAGAACGAAAGACATTAGGAAGGCAAATGAGTTGTCAATAAGATCATGCTTTCTGAATAGAACTTGAAAATAAAAAATGAAAGAAATCAGTCAAATATTTTGTGAAATGATTTGTGTAAAAGAAATAAAAAGATTAGAGGAATATTCGACGTGCCTTTGGATGATGGCCGAAGTCATGAATAAAAAATGGAGTGCATCAAATGATTCCCAAATTTTTTTATTTCACACTTTTAGACAAACCATTTCACAAAATGTTTGACTTTCTTTTCAAAACTTTGGATACTTTACTTTACAGATTATTTAGTTTCCATGAATTACTTGGATTTAACATTGACTGCTGATGAATTACGTTCACAACACTCAAATGTCCGTAAAATTTCATTGTTGTTCATTGTATTTGATTAGGAATTTAATGTGTGTGATATACTGGGATAGGTGTGTATACAATTAAAGATCAAGTACTTTGGCAAGACTTTATAAAGATACTTAGTGATGCAGTGAAAACAAAAACTAGTATACAGAAGTGTAGCTGAGTCAGTTGAAATATAAGTAGTCGGGACTGAACCGAGGCCCTCATATCAACCGCAATTGCAAACAGAGTGCTGTACTCTTAGACCATGCCTAGCTCTCAAGTGCTGTGCTCATTCTTTCGTATTTAAGGTAGTCAGTCATTCTTTCGCATTTATTGGCTGCTAAAAGTTCTTGATTATGTAAAAAACATTACACATTAATTTATTGATGAAGTAGTCAAATGCTCCTTTGCTCATTCACGTGTATTCAAAGAAATTGTCTGGTGATCTTCATAGTAGATTATATAAATAATGAAATTCTCCATGAAGGTTCATCCCTTTGTAAATTTTATGCACAGCATTCCTTTTCGCTGTATTTTCCTAAGTAAAGCTAATTTTGTAGCCTTACTCTTGAGCTACAGTATTAAACAGTTCAGCGGTGCCGTTTATAGAAACAACGGCTTTAGGTAGCCATCTTGTAGCAGGAGATGGTCACTTGCACACAGGACATCTGAGCTTCTCACTGTACTGCTCTGGAGTGTTGTGTATCCAGCCGCCACGAGCTTTTGGTTCCTTCTCGTGTTTACATAGGACATGACCTTAGTGAAAGAGTTTTGAAAAAGACATTTAGTGTTTCAGCCTTCTCCCAGTCATCGTCTCTTTCGCTGCCATTATGGTGGCAATGTGTCGGGACAGGTGGCTTTGATCTGTTAATCAATTTTTTGTCTAAATGTTTTGGCTATTTACAGTGAAGCTCTCTCTGCTTTTGTAGCGAATTTCTTACACAGCTGTCGAACCGTGTTGAGTCTTTCTTATCCCTCACAACTTTGCTTGCCGCATACATCTCTAAAGAGTATTGTACCACACTGTCAAATTTTGTCTATTGATGCTCGTCATTGTCAGTGCTGGAGGTGACATTTTCATGTTCATTGTTTGGGTTGTCTGAAATTGGAAGCAGAAGTATCTTCCTTTATATTTCTATGTACAACTACATCAGTGATGCTGTAATAGCTGTATGATCACTATTTCATTTTTCACTGAACTGAGTCGAAAATTTCAGGCCTGTTGGTGACCAGGAGAGCTTATATGTTGTTTTCACCAGTCATTTATGTAATTAGATGCTCAGGGTAAGGATAGGGCAATTAGAACAATGTCACGTGATTCCCTGTCCCTGCTACCCATTCTATTCACTTGAATCTGTGACTTGAAAATCACCACCTCATATTTTAGCATGACTAAGTCATTTAGTTAGGATGTGAAAGATCCTACAATTTTAACCACAGATGTTCCACCACTACTTCTCCCGAGCCAGGAAGTCTATAAAAACATCCGATGGCCATGTTTAATCCACATTTAATGCTTGGTTTCACCCATATTTTGGGATTTGTACTAACCTCACTAGATATTATCACACCTTTTATGACTGTAAACCCATCTTCACTGTTGGTGTTCAACCCATCTTTGCAATGTACATTCCAATCTAAATGTAGAATGTCATTACTATCTGGTTTGTCAGCTTTGCCTCCCTAGTGTTGTGTGGACATTGTTACCATTTATAAACGAGGCTAGTTCTAGGACCATCCCATAGATGCTCATGCATGGGTGGGGGGGTCATGCACCGTTGGGCAAGTATCAATACGCCACAGTAAGCAAATAAAGACACTGCAACTTCAAGGGTGCTAAGTGACACTGTAGGCTCCAGAGATGCCAAAGCATTCACAGCCACTGGCAGCAGCCTGAAGCCAACACAGCTTGTGGCCAACAAAGCTTGCAGCTTTTTACGAGCAGTGCCAAATTCCTCCTGAATCCACACATGACAGGTGTAGTCCCTATTACAATTAACTTCTTTGCAGAAGCATGAGAGACAAGAACTAAACTAAATCCTGTGTATAAACAGAAACTGCTTCTGCTGGTGGTGCGTCCGCTGTGCTCTGCTGAATAAAACCATTTCAAGGCGATATATTAGAAGAGGATAAGCAAATAAATTTCATCATCATCATCACTGAAGCGCCTTCCAGCAAAGTGTTCTTTCAACTTGGGAAACAAGTGGTATTCGCAGGGCACTAACTCTGGGCTGTATGGTGAATGGGCAGTGATGATGTCCCATCCAAACTGTTGCTCTGGAGATGCTTATGGTTCTGAGTCACGTGTCTGTGTTTTTTTAGTGTCTGGCAATACTTGTCGGCATTTGTTGTTGTATTAGATACCATTAAGTGTATCTACAATATCCCCTTCTGATTGCAAAACGCAGTTGCCATTACTTTATTGGTAGACTGTTCTTTTGAATTTTCGCGGCTGGGGTGAATCGGAATGCTGCCACTAATGTGACCATTGTTTGGTCTCAGGTTGAAGTGGAAAGCCTAGATTTCGTCATGCATGACTATTGAATCCAAAAGGTTGTCTTTTTTTCATCCTCATAGCATTGAAGAAATTGGCAGGAAGTTTCAAAGCGGTGAAGTTTGTGGTCTTCTGTCAACATTCTTGGAACCCATTTTTTGTATGTCTTCCAAAATTCAAATGCATCAGTCAAAGTCCAGTGAATGTTTCCTCAAGAAACTGAGGAACACCATTGCAGAGCTCATCGAGAGTGATCTGCTGATCTTGAAGCCCGATTTGTTGAGCCTTGTGATTGTCTCTTGGAAATGGATGGCCTCCTCATCATGAATTTCAATATGACCACCTGCAAACTCTGCACTACTTGCAGACATCTTTGACATCCTTACATGACTCTCCATAACTTCCAACAAATGTCAATGAATGTCAGTTGATTTAATGCCCTTTGCACTTGAATACCAAATAACTGCTCGAACTTCCACCTGGCAGTTGGGGCTAATGGGAGCTCCATTACAACTGGCTGACAAGCCAAGACTGAAAGCTCCAGCAGTTCCTGTAGTGAGTGGAGGGAACAAGAAAAACAGTGTGACCAACAGCAATCAAACAGTTTCCCTGCAGCTCAGGAACTTTGGAGGCCTTACTTTTGGGATCATCCTCATAAAATAGTGTGTTCTGGACTGAGATTCAAACCCAGAACCTTGCCTTTTGCAAGAAATGCCCTTTCTGACAACTATCCGGATGTGACCTATGACCTGCCCTCGCAGCTTCAAGACTGTCAGTACCTCTCCTCTACCTCTGATACTTTACTGAAGCTCTCCTATGTACCTTGCTCTCCTGGAAGAAAGGATATTGTTTAAAAATAGATTAGCCAAAGCCTAAAGGTTGTTTACAGTAGCAGACAGGTATTAGCAGAAATGATGCAGTCAGTGCAGGTCGACAGTCTTGCTTGGACTGCAGTGCCTGTGAAGGGAATGATGCTGGGCTGAAGTTGTGGTCTGGCACACAGTTGAGAACGATTCTTAAGTCTCAATATAATAACTGTTCCTAGCAAATTCAGTACTATGTGTAAATAAAATTGGAACTAGTTTAGGGGCCAAATTTGTTAAATTTTTGCAGTGTGCTTATTGGATGAAGTAAATCTGTGTTTTATACCCAGGATTGCCATTCACTGATCTTCAAGCACCTGTATTTGGCCTAAGATTTGGAGATCTGATTGGGATATGCTTCTAACACAACTAAAATGTAAATATTGCTTTCTTAAAAGTTAATCAGACAATGGAAAATCTGGGACAGAATGTAACAGTATTATGAAAAGGAAAGTTGCTACTAATTGAGTCGCAGATAAGCACAACAAAAAGACTTGTCCAAATAAATCTTTCATCAAACACACACACACACACACACACACGGCCGCAGTCTAAGGCAACTGTAGCCACACCCTTAAATGTTGTAGTTAAGTCACATATTTCTCATTTTTGTTATTTATTCCAGACGAAACACTAGTTCCTGTCTCAAAATGGGCTCCTACGTTTGATGGCTGGTTGGAAACGCCTGTTAAGCATGATGAACATGCAGATGTAACAGAAAGTGGTGAACAGGAGCTTGGAGGTAACATCAGTTTTTGTTATGTTTCCGTGAATAAATATTTCTATTCTTACATAGAGTGGTTGTTCAAATCGTAATAAGAAAAGACTAAATAGATCTTTTGATGACTTTTTCTTGCTCTTACTTTCAGTTTTGATTGTAACAGTGTGTTTTAAGTTCAAGGTCAAGAATACAAATGCAATAGAAATATTGAATCAGGTGCTGGAACAGCATGCTCAGTATTGTTTTATCTGCTTCAGACTAGAAGTTATTCCATGGAAAGACTGAAAACCACATTAAAGTGTCCACTTAGTACCCAGTTGTCACTTTTGTTATTGGGTGTTGAATAAAAACAGCTGTACATACTTCACATTCAGTGAAACAGTTGCATTTGCAATGATAGCATTTAAATAATTATTTAGTTTGACATTCTGTTTCAGATTCTGTTGATAGCTTGCCTTGAGTTGGGTATAATGTTTAGTTTTGGTTACAACTGCATCATGTGTTAAACATTATTGTCGTGCAATAGCTGAATGATTCGTCTTTATGTAAGCAGAGTAATAAAGAAAAGAAAGGGGACAGATTACGTAAGAGTTACAGATGCTGCTGTAATGTAAAAGACATCCTTTCGTGGAATTTAAAGTTACAAAAGCTCTAGGCCTGCTTTCAAACTATGTAACTGTGGCAACATGGAGAAAAGAATAGTTAGGAGATTTTATAGAAGTAAAAGAAAAATCTTAAGTTGTTCAGAAGTTTGTAGAGGTAAAAGGGAAGTCTTAAGTTCTTCAGAATCTGAGTTCACCAGAGATGTAAGATAATGGGAGAAGATAGTTCTTGTTCTTAAATAATAATAAAGGAAGAGGAAAGGTAGTGAGAAAATTAAAAAGCAGTTTCATGGTTTAAAAGAAGAAAAATTAGTGAAATACCTTTTGGCGATAACACCACTAATTTGTTCACTATTCTCACTGAAATTCTTGAAAATGTTGGTTTAATGTCACCTGTTAATTTTATTTGCTGTTTTGGTAGTGAGACTTTCTCTCCAACTACTTGTCCTCAAAGATATTTAACATAGATACTTGACATAATCGAGTACCAACATTGCATGCATGTGTGGTTTCTAAGTCAAGAATTGTTAAATTCTGATGAACATTTCCTCTTCTCTTCCCTGAATAATGGGATAAGTATAGAATTGATTTCATTTATTGCATAGGATATTATTGTATAATAATTCTAGTGGTGTATTGTAATTATATGACATACAAATGTCATGTTCACCTTGGCAACATCCATATTTGTGAGCAAATAAAAATTCAATCCATGATTACAATGGTTAAAGTAATCGTATCTCAAAATTTTTGCTTTTACTTGTTACCTGGATTGGATGGATATCGTTAATTTGCACATCATGATTGATTTGCTGAAACTCTCTATAGTTTTTACAAGTGAACACTGACATTTGGAAAATTAATCATTCTGGTAGGTGTGCACAGATAACCAGAGTGGTTTAGATGACTGCTTGGGTTGAGCGGGAAGACCAGGTTCGAGTCCTGGTCTGGCACAAATTTTCGTGTGTCGTTGACCATCTGTACATCTGTGTTCACAATTTGCGAATGCATTTCTTCATCTAGAACTTCATTGTGTTTCTTTTGTCTGTGTTTTGCTGTTTAGTACTGTTGTATTTAAATTGTGACATGTTTTTCACTAATTTTATGCTACGTAATTGAAGGATAAGGAAAATACTTAACTAGGGTATTCTACAGAGTCTGAAGAACACGAAAACGAAAGTGCAGAAGAGGAAGAACACTTAAGCGAGGAAGCCGCCTCAAAAGAACAACAACATGAAGATGATGATGAAGAAGTAGGAGCAAAGGGAAGTGAAGAGGAGGAAACAAAAAGTGCAGAAGAGGAAGAGGAAGATGAGGATGAAGAAGCAGATAAATTAGAGGATGAAGAAAGTGAGGAGGCAGATGAAAATGAAATTGAAGACAGAGATGATGATGATGAAGAAGAAGAAGAAGAGGAGGAGGAGGAGGAGGAGGAGGAGGAGGAGGAGGGAAGTGATGAAAATGTGTATGAACATGGAAAAAGTGAAGAGGATATAGAAGCAGAGAAGGGTGATGCGGAAGAGGAGGATGAAGAGGAAGATGAAGAATCTGGAAGGGAAGAGGTTTGTTCTGTGTCAAAAAATTTGATGGAAACATACATAGCTGTTATATCATTATACTTCATTAGCTGCAATTTCAGCTAGACGATGATGAAGATGAAGAAGACAGAAAGACACCTGCTTATCAGCACGAGTCAGATGAGATAGATGATCTTTTAAGTGAAATTCCAGGAGTAACTGAAAGTGAAGAAGATGACGAGGGAGGTAATTTACATAAAGGAGTGGATTAACAAATTAACATGTGTATACAGCTTTCATTTTTTTTTTTTTTCCCCCTCGTGGAGCTTTCAGCTGGAGGTAGAACAAGAACTTTGTGTTGTTACTTCCAAAAATTTGCAGCACAGTTCCTCTCAAGGAGCAAATTTTGAATTGATGCTCAAGTTGTAAGCTTGTTTGGATTTTGTGATGACACCTCACTTCCTGGTTGTTTTTGGCAGTAGAACATCAATGAGGTAGACAAACAAATACTAACAAATGCATTCATCAAACCATTTTGCGCTTTTTTTTTTTTATTTTACTAATCCTAATAATGTAACACACACATTTGTGCAGTGTTAATGAAAAGTGGAAGTTTCTGAGAGAGAGAGAGAGAGAGAGAGAGAGAGAGAGAGAGAGAGAGAGAGAGAGAGAGAGAGAGATATTTTGTTGAATTGTTTATTGTTTTTATAGGGCATGCACATTATAACAAATACAAAAATTTTTTCAGTTGTAAAGAAAAAGAAGATTGTCTAAATGTTACATTTTTTAAAAAAAATGCATGGCTATATTTTTGACTGTTCATTTTCTTTTTCTGTGATGAAAGATGCTAACCTACATACAATTTATCAAAGTTATCTTATAGGCACAAGGCAGAATCTGTGATCTTGCTCTAATTTTTGCCATCATACCAAGCTTATTGAGTCCTATTCCAAGAGTAATACTGAAGACATCGTATATTAGGATTTCTTAATTTTTTTTTCACTAGCATTAAAATACAACATTTACAATTTTGTGGTACAGAAAAGAACATTCAAAAATGGAACTACTATCACATTGATAAAGTTACACTATTTGATCAAAAGTATCCAGCCACCTGGGTGAAAATGACTCAAGTTCGCGGTGCCGTCCATTGGTAATGCTGGAATTCAGTATGGTGTTGGCCCACCATTAGCCTTGATGATAGCTTCCGCTCTCGCAGGCATACGTTCAATCAAGTGCTGGAAGGTTTCTTTCGGAAATGGCAGCCCATTTTGTATGGAGTGCTGCACTGAGGAGAGGTGAGGCCTGGCACGAAGTCAGTGTTCCAAAATGTTCCAAAGGTGTTCTATAGGATTCAGGTCAGGACTTCGTGCAGGCCATTCCATTACAGGGATGTTACTGTTGTGTAACCACTCCGCCACAGGCCGTGCATTATGAACAGGTGCTCAATCATGTTGAAAGATACAATGGCCATTCCCGAATTGCTCTTCAACAGTGGGAAGCAAGAAGGTACTTAAAACATCAATGTAGGTCTGTGCTGTGATAGTGCCATGCAAAACAACAAGGGGGTGCAAGCTGACTCCATGAAAGATGTGACCACACCATAAACCCTGCCGCCTCCAAATTTTACTGTTGGTACTACACAAAAGCAGATGACGTTCACCAGGTGTTCGCCATACCCACACCCTGCCATCGGATCGCCACATTGTGTACCGTGATTCGTCACTCCACGCAACGTTTTGCCACTGTTCAATCGTCCATTGTTTATGCTCCTTACACCAAACGAGGTGGTGTTTGGCATTTACCGGCGTGATGTGTGGCTTATGAGCAGCTGCTTGACCATAAAATCAAAGTTTTCTCACCTTCCGCCTAACTGTCGTAGTACTTCCTGTGGATACTGATGCAGTTTGGATTTCCTGTGTGCTGATCTGGATAGATGTGATGTCTGCCTATTACAAATTGCGGCCCTCTTCAACTGTTGACAGTCTGTCACTCAACAGACGAGATCGGCCTGCACACTTTTGTGCTGTACGTGTTCCTTCACATTTCTGCTACACTATCACATCAGAAAGAGTGGACCTAGGGATGTTTAGGAGTGTGGAAATCTTGTGTACAGACATGACACAAGTGACACCCAATCACCTGACCACATTCGAAGTCCGTGAGTTCCGTGGAGCGTCCTATTCTGCTCTCTCACAATGTCTAATGACTACTGAGGTCACTGATTTGGAGTACCTGGCAGTAGGTGGTAACACAGCGCACCTGATATGAAAAACATATGTTTTTCTGGGTGTCCGGAGACTTTTGATCACATGATCTTGAAGATACAAAATAAGGAATTGTTATTATTAGTCCTTGTTTATCTTCAAGAGCGAATGTATATCTCTTTTACGTGTACTGTAGATGGAAATTTTCATTGTTATTGTTAGATGATATTAAGTATCAATACCTTTTGTTGACACAAGTATAGAGCTTTGCTTATGAATTTCCTTTATTTACCTGTTTTTAATATAGAATTCAGAAATAGTGTGTCTTTCAGTGATCAGATTCATACCGAGTTATACCTGTACAGTGATAATTCTTATTCTTCCACTTTACTGATTGCCCACATATAACTTGGATTCCCTGAAAGAGATGCATATATGTACCTAGAGTTGCTGTTCACAGTCATTGCCTGTGAGAACTGGGAAGAGGCAAGATAATAGTTACAGTATGATTTTTTTTTTAAAAATTATGTCATGCAAGTTACATATGTATTTTATTGCAGATAATAGAGGAAGAAGAGATGAGATAATAGATAAACAACAGAAAGTCACTGGTGTTCATGAAAAGAAGATCAAAGCAGTCAGTGAAGAAGAGGCTGATGTGCCAAGACGGAAACAGGAGGAGGAGGTTTGTTAACTTAACCTTGAAGTGCTATAATATGATAAAGCTTATTTCTTAAAAACTGATTTGATGCTGATCTTAGACATACGCATTACTTTTTAGTGTTTTATCTAGTTTGTACATGGAAACAAGAGGCACACTGTTTTCAAAACATTTTACATGATGAGATGTTTCATACGTGCTCTGTTTCAACACATCTTTCTTGATAAACTGAAAAATAATGTCCCTGTCACTTGCTTCCACGAACTGTCAGTTTGAGCTCTAAACTTTGAAATATTTTGATAGAAAATCAGTTAATTTTTCCAGTAGCTTCTTGGGACAATAATTGAAGTGCCAATAATAGTAATGAGATTGTCCAAACCTGTCAGCTGAGCTTTTCACACCTTGGATACTAAAATTGGATGTAAGTTTTATTTATTTTTGCACCCCTTCTGTTATTTTGACTTGTTATAATGAGAAACTTTCCTTCATATTGACCACTTACATCATCTGGGAGTGAAACACTGTATTGTTAACATTGTCATCTGCAGCAATATGTGCTATCAGTTTCAAATACCGTCAGAATTGTTCTTGTGATGTAGGATTCTGTGTTCCTGGTAGATTACAGGCCTAACGACGACGACAACGAATGGATTGAAATATTTTTCATGTTAAAAGAATTTAATGTTGGATGATGTGTTGATGGAGAAGATAACTGTTTTTTTAGAGCAAGCAAAGTTTTATTACAGTATGGTAATTAAATTTCCTGCTAAAGTTTAGACTTGTGTGTATGTACATATTGCATAGAGAATGCTCCACTTAACAGTTTTGAGGTAGGGAACCAGGGGTCAGAGAAGCCAGCTTAAGGAGATATGGAAGTAAACTTGTCTGCTGCTTTGTCTAACATTTCTATTTTCCAGCTTATTTACAACTAACATGTATACAAGTTTACACATATGTGTACATTATTTATTTTCTGCAAGTTAACAAGAAAAAGTCATGATGCAGGTTTTGTTTGCTTTACTTTCCTGTGAGGTGTCTGTTGTATTCATTGTCCCATGACAGAATTTGCTGTGAATCAATAACAGACCCATTCATTACTCAGTGCTATCAAAGAACTACAGTACAATATGATGGAGCAGTACTGGTGCAGTTTTGCAGAATTTGCTGACATGCACCTTGTGTATGGGGAAGTATGTTGCAGTGCTCTTGCTGCTGAAAGGCTGTACAGGGAATGATTTCCTAACAGGCATCATCTGTAATGATGAGTGTTTATTTCTTTCGATTGATGAATGCGGGAAACTGGTTCATTGGAAAGAAGAACTGAGGGACCTGGCTGCATGAGGACCATTCACACACCAGATTTCAAAGTGGTGGTGCTGGAACATGTTGCACTGGACCCCACTACAAGTACCTGTTGTATTGCACATGAAATACACACTGCACATGCTAGTGTGTGGCGACCCCACAAACAACAATTACACCCATACCACCCACAATGAGTCCATGCAATGCTTGTGACTGACTTTGTACCAAGGGTCTCATTGTGTCATTGGTTACTCCAATTATGGATTGATCGACCAGATTTCTTCCAAATCGTGCTTTTCACTGGCGAGACCTCATTTGATCGTGATGGTATTTCGAACAGTAGGAATAGTCATATATTCTACCTGGACATCTGAAATGCCACTGGTACTTAATGTTCGTGGAAAGAGTTCTACCTGAGTTTTTGGAGGACGTACCCATTGCTGTCCGTGAAAGGATGTGGATATTACATGTCGGGGCACCGCCTCACTTCAGTGTGGATGTCCTGAACCGTCTCAATGCTGTATTTTCGGATCACTGGATTGGAAGGGGCAGTCCTATTCCATGGCCTGTGAGGTCACCTGACCTGAATCACTTTTTTTACTATGGGGATATCTAGAGCCACTTCTGTACGAGACCGTAGTGGATATGGAGATGGAATTAGTTGTCAGAATTGAAGCTGCCTATGATGTGATTCAAAACACACCAGGGATATTTGTCAGGGAGCGTCAGAATCTTGTTCACCGATGTCATCCTTGCATTGAGATTGATAGCCATCAGTTTCAGCATATTTGGTAAGATATAGTATAAATGGTAAGTTCATTGTGTTGATGATATTTGCAGTTAGCTAATGTAAATAAAAAACTGCACAGTAATGAGATTTTATTCCTATTTCGTCCTGAAAGCTGGCTTCTCTGACCCCCAGGTTCCCTACCTCAAATGGTTCAATGGAGCATCCTCTGTGTCCTGTTAAATTTTTGCACACACAATATGGAAACACCCCGTTTTATTATTATTGTTGTTGTTGTTGTTGTTGTTGTTGTTGTTTGTTAAACTCTATAATTTGGTTTTACAGTGTTTTCAGCTACAAATTTTCAATAAATTGTTCAGTATCGTTTATTGTTTTATTTATTGTGTCATTTGAAAGCTTATCTAAATACCAGGGCAATTTGGAAAGAAAGGTCCAATCGGTTGTGAAATGGAAACTACAGTAAAAATCCTATGAAGCTTTGCATAGGTATGTTGGACAGTGTCTCTAGTATGCTTCTCGGTCATTTTGCTTTGCTTATTTCAGTTCTGAGGACATAAAGATTCCTAGAAAAAAATCTCTCCCGCCAAGTATGAGTGCTCCTGATTTCATTCAGCCCGCATAACGTCACTGCACTTGTTCATGATTATTTTTGACTGCAATACTGCAGAGGCAATGAGGACACTCCTGCAACGTTTTTGATGGGAAGTGTTTGATCAACCACAGTACAGCCTGTAATTGGCTCCCTTCCTGCCCCCTCCAAGTGTTAACTCTACTCACATGAACTGCTGGCTATGGAGACAAAATTTTGTTACAGACAACAAAATGCAGATCAGTGGAGAGAATCGGCAGAAAGCACAGGTGGCTGCCATCTATGACAAGGGTATTGGAAAGATGGTACAGTGCTATGACAAATATCTCAGTTGCAGTGGCATATATGTAGAGAAGTAGCTCGAAGCTGTGGCTAACTCTTGCATATAAAACATTTTTGATTTTCACTGCGGTTTCCGTTTTGTGACCGATCAGATAATACTTGATACTCCTTGAAGTTGTGCATACTTTTCGTGATGTCACACTTCTTTTAATGTAATTCGTACAAGAATGGCCAAATTTATTTCTGTGTCAAATTCATCGTGCTATGTTTTGAGTTACAGACAGTAGCCAAAAGTCTTTGTCATAGTTGGTACTGTGTACATGTCATCATCGTCGTCATTATTATTATGACTGCAACAAATTCACCCGGTGATACTGTAGGCCAAGCCTTCTAAGACTGAAGCATTCCCAGAGCTTTCATTATATGTTGGCATCTTTTCAGTGTCAGTCTGTTCTTGAGGCACCAAATAATCTGGTTATAGAAGTCACGCATGGCAAAAACAATTTTTTTACCTTTGATATCACCAAATTCCTTTCAGAGTGCCAAGATACATAGTGCACCTAAGAGATTGAAACACAAATCTTGTTTCTCTTCAATTGCAAGTGAATATTTTCAGAGTAATTTCTTTGGATAAAGAAATTCCAAGCTTTTTATAATGGCTTGATCGTATGGTTGTAAAACAAAGGTGTTTGAAGACAATAGTATAACATTTATATCTTTTAACTTACTGTTGGAGACAGTATTTGCAGTTTAAGATTTTATCAAGAAAATTACTTGTCCATGTTATGAATTCAGTTGGAAACACAGGGGCCACAATCCACAATTTTGTGTTTACCTTGTTTCTGCTTGTCTTTATCAGTATAATGAAAGGGGTAGTTGCTACTCACCAAATAGCAAAGATGCTGATTCACAGAAAGTCACAACAAAAAAGACTGTTGGAAAATTAGCTTTCGACCAATTAGCTCCACCCCAAGTGAATCTGACTCCATGTCTGACTCCAGCTGCCAGAGACTGTGTGTGTGTGTGTGTGTGTGTGTGTGTGTGTGTTTTCCGACAGTCTTTCTGTTGTGCTTTTCTGCATCTCATCTCTGCCATATGGTGAGTAGCAACCATCCTTTCCATTGTGTTGTTACAGTCCATCCTGGATTTTCCATTGTTTGATTTTTCCTGACAGCTAGTTTTTATAATTTATTTCCCCAAGACAAATAATGGTATTTTCTCAGATGTATGCCGACAGCATCCTGAAAATTCCGTAGTACTTTCCTTAGAGATTTTTCTTCCATTAACACAACTGTTCTTTAAACAGTAAAGATTTATTGGGTAAGCAGCAGCGAAATGAACCAGTATTGGTGTTGAATACATCTTGTACATCATATTCCTAGTGCTGAAGGCTTCATAGACTGCAACCAATCTATGGTCATGATTGTTAAAACTTGATTAGCTTCAGAGCTGTAATTTTTTAACACTGTGCCACTCTTATTCTTGAAATGTTTGAACCAGTCTGGATTCGCAGAAAATTCAGTAGTCACATTCCAGCAATAAAGGTCATAATATGGGAGCATTCTGATACATAGATAGTTTGAGTAAAACAAGCATTGCAGTCTCAACATCTCCCAGCATTGTAGAGTTAGCAGTGCTAAAATTTGGCTGCAGAAAGTGGGTATATTTGTTTGACTGAGAAATGAATCTTTTGTATCATGTTAAAAGAAGATTAGTGTACATTAAAAGAAGAGAGTGTACAAATTAACTAATACTTTGTTTGGATGGCAGTTAACATTAAGGTGATGATAAAAGCTTTAAGCTGCTTAGTCTATTTTTCTTTTTTAAAAAATTTGTGAACAGTTTATATTTTCCAACACTTTGTTCTTTAGTCAGTCTGTTTTAAGATTCAGTTGCATGATGTATTTGAATACAGGCATGATGCATCATCTGTTGGAATTTGAGGGCATATTCTGCAGTGGCAGTGTGGCTCAGTGAATTGTGACTTAGCACTTTTATTTGAGGCATATTAATGTGGTTCTAGCTCCGCTGTGGACATCCTGATCAAAGTTTTCAGTGACTTGTCCAAACAATTTCGAGTTATTGCTAGGATGGTTGATGTTTTTGTAAATGATAAAAACAAGGCACTTATTTGAAACAACACAAAGAAGACTGCTTCCATTAACTGAAGAATTACGTGTAGTTGTGTATTACTAGACAACTGCCATTAGTTGAACCATATTCTTACATGTGACGGTGTGCATCAAAATTGATAAAGTCTGTTTAAATGAACAGTGTGCTCAGGCTTGCTCTTGTGCTCACTGAAAAATGTTTAACACAAAAGAAACAAGACTGGAGCAGTGAATTTATGTTCTTACCATATGTGTTGAATTAGTTATGTTTACTTAAAACATTTTGAATACAAGCACATTATTCTTTCTACATTGCTCTAAAAACTTCTGCATGTTGTTTCAAGGGGCTGTACTGTTAGAGCATGGTAACTCTTGTTTAATGGTGGTTGTCAGGAAAGTAGGAAGCATGCCGTGACACTTCATTAGGGATACCATGGGGAGAGGAGCAGTGAGTGGAAGGCAGCATCAACTGCTTCTTGCTGTGCTGGCCCCATTATCTGTGGCTATATTAAAGCTGGAGTGACAAATGTAAGATGCAGAGATATTGGCAGCATTCAGAGACAAATGAATATCTTTCAACTGCTGCTGATTTTCTAGTAATATAGTAAATAAATTTCAGCTAGTAATAGTGAATCACAAGGGGACGTGTGATATACTTTGAAAATGCTAGGAGATACAGGAATTTTTCAGCTACATTGTGTCACAGTTAGGCGGAGATTCTGATATCAGTTACTGGATTGTAAGGCATACCCAGGAGCAATTATAGACTTAGATTACAATTTAGTAAAGATAAGAGTAGGCTGAAGTTTGAGACTAGTCAGGAAGAATCAATGCACAAAGAAGTGAAATACAGAAGTACTAAGGAATTAAGAGATACGCCCAAAGTTCTCAGAGGCAATTGATACTGTGATAAGGAATAGCTCAGTAGGCAGTTGGGTTGAAGAGGGGTGGACACCTCTAAAAACGGCAATCACAGAAGTTGGAAAGATACTTCAGTTGAAAGAAGAAAGTACAAAAGTGCTCAGTGAAATTCAGGAGTACAGAAGTGCAAGGAAGCTAAGATGAAATGCTTGCAGGAAAAACATGAAGAAATCGAGAAAAAAAAGATTGTTGGAAGGACTGACTCAGCATACAGAAAAGTCAAAATAACCTGGAATTAAAAACAAGGGTGGTACCATTAAGAGTGCAATGGGAGACCAACTGTTAAACACAGAGGAGAGCGCAGATAGGTGGAAGGCCTGTATTAGGGGAAAGACTTGTCTGATGACATAGGAGGAGGAACAGAAGTAAGTATAGAAGAGAGAGGGGGTCCGGTATTATAATCAGAATTTAAAAGAGCATGGGAAGACTTAAGATTGAATAAGGCAGAAGTGATGTATAACATTACATCAGAATTTCTAAAATCATTGTGTGAAGTGGCAACAAAACGACTATTCACGTTCTTGTGTAGTTTATATAATCTGGTGATATACCTTCTGACGTCTGGAAAAACATCATCCACACAATTTCGAATAGTGAGAGAGCCAGAAAGTGTGATAATTATTACACAATTGGCTTAATAGCTCATGAATCAAAGCTGCTGACAAGAATAATATGCATTAATATATAAAGTATGATGGAAAATTGGTTCGAGAAGACTGAAAGGTTGAGAAAGCTGGAGTAAGGACTTGCAGCACGCAGTCATAGATCATAGATTGACTTAAAGATGGAACAGTGTGGGAGAGTCTCATGGACATAATTAGGATACTCCACTTGATAGAAAATTGCCTATAAATGGCAGAGGTCTAAACTCAAATGTGAGACCTGTATGTAGGTAAATTTGTATAGGTTGTCTTTTGTTTCAATGGAGTGATGGTGGGGAGATCCTCCAGGATGTAGAACATGCTGGAAAAACAAGAATACAAAATAAATACTTACAAACAAAAAGAAATATGCTAATGTACCTTCCACAGATCCCTCGTGAAATGGTCGTCATGGATATGGAACAAATACAGTATTTGATATTATTATAGTTGAATTCTTTTATCTTGGCGGCTCGCGCATGCCCGCCCAGACGCGGGAGATTGCTGCGTTGCCAGTTGCACACGACGCACGCGCCAAGAGAAACAGCGCCATAGTATAGTATAGTTCGCAAGCTTACGTTTAGGGGGGAGCGCGCAGTTTATGAAGTAAAGCCACCACGGCCACATTAACCCTTTCGCTGCTACAGAGACGTGCTCCCCGCATTCCGCGCTGTGCGCGATTTTGTCACTGCACTGCTCGCCTGTGCTGACACATGGTGTTTCCGACTGCTTTGACACACTTATCATTCGATTCCACAAAAACTATTTGGCCCAAAAATTAGATTTTTACACATCTTCTTGACTGATACCTTCCCCCCACTTCCTTTGACTGACTGAAGTGCTTTAAAATAAAGCCAAACGCGCCCGGTGTAAAAAAAACTTTTATTACAGTTGCGAAAGACGGAATATTTCTCAATATTACATACGACACCTATGTGGTACTTAAATTAAATGAGATATTGTTATACAGTAAATTTTATATGAAATTTAGGTACCTTGTCCACATTTCATTCTCAACATTGTGGCAACTAAAATCGACCATACGGAAAGTATACCATATGGACTTTAACCTCTGCAAACTCTTCAAAATTTCGTGCAATGGTTTACTACATTTAATGCTGCACAATAACTGGGTTGAACATCGAAACAAAATTAAGTCATTTATGGGGGGAAGGTAAAGTGTGTCAAAGCAGTGGGAACACCATGTGTCTGCACAGGCGACCAGTGCAGTGATGACAAAATCGCGCACAGCGCGGAATGCGGGGAGCACGTGACTGCAGCAGCGAAATGGTTAATGAAGAGACAAAGCACTAGAAATTTCAAAAAATTGCATTCAAACGAATAAAATTCATGAAGTAAGACACTTCGATATTGTTTTAAAATAAAAAAATATTTAGCATCACACGAGGTTTGAACTCTTTACCTTTAGCTTACTAACCCAACGCCTTAACCGTTACGCTAGCGCAGCTCGTCCTGGTATGTCTCTCCGTAAGGACTATAACAGCTCACGCAAAATTCTGACAAACACTGTTGGTATGCCTATGAATTACTCGCACTTCGTCGAAGTACAATAGGAAATAAACAATTACCACTGTTCTTTATTGCGAAAAAGCGGTTCGTGAAATTGATACAAACACCTTTCCTTGCTATCGCCTGAATTAAGAGTCTTATTGCTTGTTTGGTTTAATTAATTAATAGAAAATGAAGCAATTGGTATAAAGAATGGTTTTTCCAAACTTTCAAAAAACAAAGTCTGCTATCAAGACATTGCTTTTGTTCTCTTATTTTTTTATGTCTGAACGTTTCTAAAACTGAAGACACTCGTCCGTGCTCTGCTCTGCAGTCAAGATCTGGCAACGTCGTTCTCTGTTCATTGGCTGACTGTATTTTTTGACGTCAGATGCGCAGAACAAACCTAAACTCGGCCGCCAACATAAATGACGCGCACTTTAGTAACTTACGCACATCAGTTGGTTGTACTAAGAAAGTCATCAATGGAGTATGTATCACTTAATACATCGTAGCTTTATGCATTGTGTTTAATCTGTCATTGATGGTTAATTTTTTGTTGTTTTAAGCTAAGGGTGTATATGTGAATGGTCATTAGTAGCCTCAAATCAGTATTTAATTCTTCATATCAAACATATTTCACACCCGGCTTCTGTGGCCGAGCAGCTCTAGGTGCTTCAGTCCGGAACCACGCGGCTGCTACGGTCGCAGGTTCGAATCCTGCTTCGGGCATGGATGTGTATGATGTCTTTAGGTTAGTTAGGTTTACGTAGTTGTAAGTCTAGGGGACTGGAGACCGCAGCTGTTGAGTCCCATAGTGCTTAGAGCCATTTGAACCATATTGCACAGTCCAATAGCAAACTCCACAATAACAGTAAGATACAGAAATGCTAAAAAAAGTTGAGTACACATAGACATTAAGGAGGAAATAGAGCTACAAAATTGAGTAATTATAAAATCTGTATGTTAAAACCATTTTTGAGAAATGTGCTAATAGTTTCTTCCCAATATGTTTAGTTTTATATGAGAAGAAAGACGAAAAAAGCTAGTTATTTGACACTTCGTGTGTCACCACCTGAAGAATGTGCCACATGTTCACTGAAATTCAGCTGTGTTTCACTGCAAATAATGTAAATTCTTACAAAATGTTGCATGCTAATACCTATACATCCCCTAAGCAGTGCACATTAGTGGGTTCTTCTTCTGAGAAGGAATCTACATTTCAGTTGAAAAGAAATCTATGTATCAGAGGAAGTGGGTCAAAACACTAAACCTTGCCTTATGCAATGGAAATCACAGAAGGAGCTTATTGTGTTTATTGACTGTAAGTTATTGTCCCTCACTTCGAGGCACTCTTGTTCCCACAGATCATCACATCATGAGTAGTAGCAGTGTTCATGCTGGTGCCAATTGCAGATGTGTTTTGTGATGCCTACAATGTGGTGGTTGAGAGACATGTAGTGAACACTATAGGCAAGCATTAAGAGACTTCACTATCTAATTCATAACCTGACTTAGCACTATGCAGGGTACTACCACTGAACCAGAAATTTTGCTGTAGCTTTGAAACAAATTACACCAACAAATTTTAACAAAACCTTCAGTGAAAATTTTTTTAAATACCACAGTCAGTGTACGTAAATGACATATGATGTCTCAATTGAAGAACTACATAATTTTTGTTGGTGTGCTTAACACTTTGTTTGCCTTCAACTGTGGTTAAGATTGGATTAATTCTTCACACTGCCACCAATTAATTACAGTTTTGTAAGTGATTAGATGTAGAATTTTTATCTGCTGTGTTTGTGTGGAAAATTAGGGAATGAAAATATAGGTGTAAAAATTGAGGAGTGTTTTTTCAAAGCTTGATATATGGTAACGGCATAATGTTGTCCTTTTACATCAAACCCTGAACAAAGTTTTAGAAAAAGTAGACTACTGCCGTGCATACGAACACTCCAAATCATAAGGTTTTAGCAAAACATGTTATATGTGTTCTTACTGTTATAGCAAAAGTTGACAAATGCAATATAATTACCCTCTTGTGTCTCGGCTCTCTCTCTGCAGCAACCAGTTAACAGTATTGGAGTATACTGGTTGCCTTAAGCGATGTTACTCATTTTAGTAACAATATTTACTGGTGGGAATAGTGTTGCAGCCAGATTTCATTGTCATTGGAACAGCTGCAGCTTACTTTTAGACAAGTATTCACTTGACACTCAAGTGTACGTCTATTGAAAGTAGTATTGAAAGAAGTATTGCAAGCGGAAGCAGAATTGATCATGATTCTTGTTTCAGAAAATGGCATGCAGGTCAAAGAATGTTCCAATGGGAAAGAATCCCAATTCAAGAACAGCTTACATCGGCCTGAAATGCAAAGCAAAACGTGTAAAAAGGAAGCTATCATTAAATACAAACATGGACTTGAGGTTTTGCCTTAAAAAGCTACAGGAATGAAAGAATGCAAAGCTGCTGAACTCTGCTAATAAGAGATTTCCCACTTTCTTGATCTCATGACATTAAATAAAATATATCAACATAAGTTTCTTTTAAAATTTCTTCACCTCAGTGCAGAGTAGTGGACGCCCAGAATGCAAAAAGGAAGAAAAAAGTAACACTGAAGTATACCATTAGAAAAAGGAATAGTGGAGCATTGCCTGTTCGTGCTGCCACTTTCCTAGGAGTACCTGGCATGACAAAGGACAGGTTATCCTACCTAGCAAGCAGGTTCCATGAAGGAGTAAGGTTGCCAAAGGAAAGGCGAGGCAGTGACAGACCAGGACGGGATCAAAAGGAGGCAACTATTGACATTAAGAATGATATAAACAACTGTAAATGCAGAGCGAGCCACCATGGAAGAGGGATGTCTTAAGAGAGGTTATTTGCCTTCAGATCTCACAGTCAATAAAATGCTCAAGAGATTCTGTGAAGAAAGACAATATTTTGAAGTGAAACAATGCTCCTTATCAAAATACCATTGTATATTTTGCAAAGATCACAGTCTATCATTCAGGACACTTCATACCGATACCTGATACACTTGTAGGGTTGGTTTAATGGAAATAAAAGCTGGAACATGTCTGCAGAAGAAGAATGAAAAACAAACTAGACACACTACATAAAATTTGTGCAAAGTTGTTTTATGACATAATGAAGGAAGATAATCCTACTGTCATTAAGATTTGCTTTGACATGCAACAAAACCATCCTATTCCAAAACTTTCAGTCAGTGAGGTTTTCTGTGCTAGACAAGTTTGATTATCCTGGTTGGAGACAGAATTGTCAAGAGGATGCCTTCAAACTGCTTCGGTTTTGCTGCCTAATCTGATAGCGATGCTTACAGCATTCTTGGAAAAGAGCACAAAATTCAATAATATTTTTCACTACATCCTTATTTGTGGCCATAGCTACATGCCGCCTGATCGAGTGTTGGTAGAATTGGGAAGTCTTACAGAAAGAAAAAGGATCTTGTCTCCTAAAGATCATTACAATATTTTAGAAGAGCATGGTACTCAGAAAGCTCTAAACATAGATTGGACTGTATTCCAATCCAAGCTATTATGCAAAATGAACAACCAGTGTGTCATCTCATACAAGAAAGCAAAGAAAATTGTTAATGTGTCAGTGATATGCACTCTTGCAATCGAGTGCAAATTGACATCCTGAGATGGAAGAAACCATGCCATCCAACCCTTTTGCCAAAACAAAATATGGTAAATAAAAGAAAAAAGAAAGATGTTTCTGCCTTGCTAAAGTATTTTGAAATTCCAGAGGATGCAAAGGAGTTTTACAAAGATGTCTTAGGTGAATAATGTATAGATGTAAGGGGGTAAACTTCACAATGACAATGTGATTGCAACATTGTGTTATTCATAACATACTTTGTGTAGTACTGGCAATAATGATATAAGCTAAACAATTGTGTTAAAATAGTTATTACTGATATCATTGTATTATGCCTCTGTATTTCTATTTTTATTGATTTTGTTCTCAATAACATCAAAAACTATATACTAAAATTGCTATATATAATAATATAAGCAACATTATGCACATTACAACAGTGCAGGGATATAAAGCACATAAAAATATTTGTTGTGGAAAAAATACGTGAAATTAAAGGTTCAAATGGCTCTGAGCACTATGGGACTCAACTGCTGAGGTCATTAGTCCCCTAGAACTTAGAACTAGTTAAACCTAACTAACCTAAGGACATCACAAACATCCATGCCCGAGGCAGGATTCGAACCTGCGACCGTAGCGGTCTTGCGATTCCAGACTGCAGCGCCTTTAACCGCACGGCCACTTCGGCCGGCTGAAATTAAAGAAGGCAACATAACTGATACCAGCAGTAATTACAAGGATTTATCGTCTTTTGAAAAAACGGAAAAATCACACCTTAATATATTGTTACAAAAATTAAATTTTAATATATTTCATTAAAGCTGTTTATTAAAGTCAGTGAGATCTAGTAGGCATGCAAAATTCAAGTGCTCAGACATATCTACCTAGGTGAAAATGAAAAAAATCTCATATCACGAAAACTGTATCTGTTGTGTTCATCAAGTTTTGAAAAAAACACTCAACAATTGATAGTCCTATATTTTATATTATGTGTAAGGCGTTTATTATACTACTGCCGTGTACTTTATTTATAGTTTTTGAGTGCAGTATATCACTAGTCTACTGCTGATCAACTTAGAGCTAGCTACCATGTTTGTGGGTGTAACTGGTATGATATCTTAGGCATGGCTGCAAGAATGTTGCCAGATCTTGCATTGGCAAAGTCAGACATGGAAGAGCAAGGTATAAGAGCTCAATGTGTTTGTCGAAAGTGTTGGTATGTTGATAGAGACACACACAAACACACACACACACACACACACACACACACACACACACACACACAAAATTCAAGCTTTCGCAACCCACGGCTGCTTCATCAGGAAAGAGGGAAGGAGAGGGAAAGACGAAAGGATGTGGGTTTTAAGGGAGAGGGTAAGGAGTCATTCCAATCCCGGGAGCGGAAAGACTTACCTTAGGGGGGGAAAAAGGACAGGTATACACTCGCGCCCACACACACACACATATATCCATCCGCACATATACAGACACAAGCAGACATTTGTTTTTATATATATTTTTGTCATATGCCACTATTTAACAGCACTGCAGTTAATGCCTTGATTCAGGTAAAACCACAGCAATCCAGGCTGATCCACAGTGCTCAACAGTGTGGATGTATACTAGCTCTGAGAAGAGTAATCACATGTAGATCAGCAACAGTGTGGCAGCTCAACATTACCATGTGACCTGCTGTACTATAAATTGATCTTATCACTGTTGGGGACACGTATGCCAGCTGCTATCTCACATCTGTTGTTGTTGTTGTTGTTGTTGTTGTTGTTGTGCTGGTGGTGGTTGTCGTCTTCAGTCCGGAGACTAGTTTGATGCAGCTCTCCATGCTACTCTATCCTCTGCAAGCCCCTTAGTTTCTGAATAACTACTGCAACCTACATTCTTCTGAATCTGCTTAATGTATTCATCTCTTCGTCTCCCTCTATGATTTTTACCCTCCAAGCTTCCCTCCATTATTAAATTGGTGGGCCCTTTATGCCTCAGAATGTGACCTACCAACCAATTCCTTCTTCTAGTCAAGTTGTGCCACAAATTCCTCTTCTCCCCAATTCTATTCAGACCTCCTCATTAGTTACACGATCTACCCATTTAATCTTCAGCATTCTTTTGTAGCACCACATTTCAAAAGCTTCTATTCTCTTCTTGTCTACACTGTTTATCATCCATGTTTCTCCAACATTTTTATTTCTTCTCCATGGATTTTAATTCCTACTCTAAATTTTTCTTTTATTTCCTTTACTGCTTGCTCAATATACAGATTGAATAACATTGGAGATAGTCTACAACCCTGTCTCACTCGGTTTCCAATCACTGCTTCACTTTCATGCCCCTCCACTCCCACAACTGTCATCTGGCTTCTATACAAATTGTAGGTATCCTTTCATTCCCTTTGTTTCACCGCTGTCACTTTCAGAATTTGAAAGAGAGTATTCCAATCAACTTTGTCAAAACTTTCTCTATGTCTACAAATGCAAGAAACGTATTCGTATTAGTATTTTGCAACTGTGTCTTTTTAAAATCATAGTTCAGTAATTTTCACACTTGTCGACACCTGCTTTCTTTGGGATTGGAATTAATATATTCTTCTTGAAGCCTGAGGGTATTTCACGTGTCTCAATACATCTTGCTCACCAGATGGAAGAGTTTTGTTAAAGCTGCTAGCTCTCCCAATGCTATCGGTAGTTCTAATGGAACGTTGTCTGCTCCCTGGGCCTTATTCCAACTTAGGTCTTTCAGTGGTCTGTCAAATTCTTCACACAGTATCATCTCTCTCTTTTCATCTTTATGTGTGTCCTCTTCTGTTTCCATAATATTGCCTGCAAGTACATCGCCCTTGTGTATACCATTTATATACTCCTTCCACCTTTCTGCTTTCCCTTGTTTGCTTAGGACAGGTTTTCCATCTGAGCTCTTGATATTCATACACGTGGTGCTCTTTTCTCCAAAGGTCTCTTTAATTTTACTTTCGGCAGTATCAATCTTATCACTGCTTCTACATCCTTACATTTGCCCTCTAACCATCTGGACTTCCTGTCGATCTCATTTCTGAGACGTTTGTATTCCTTTTCAGCTGCTTCATTTCCTACATTTTTATATTTTCTCCTTTCATCAATTAAATTCAGTATTTCTTCTGTTACCAAGCATTTGTACTAGCCATTGTCTTTTTACCAGGCCTTTTCCATGTATACAGCCTTCTTTCATGATTCTTAAACCAACTGTTAGCTATGATAAAGTTATGCTCTGTGCAGAATTCTACCTCGTGGTTTCCTTTCTATTCCTTATCCCAATCCATATTCACCTACTACTTTCCCTTCTCTTCTTTTTCCTACTATCGAATTCCAGTCCTCCATGACTATTAAATTTTCATCTCCTTTAAGTATCAGAATAATTTCCTTTATCAAATCATACATTTCTTCAATCTCTTTTATCTGCAGAGCTAGTTGGCGCACAAACTTTTACCACTGTGGTAGGTGTGGGCTTCATGTCTATCCTGGCTACAATAATACGTTCACTATGCTGTTCGTAGTAGCATATCCGCAGTTATGTTTTTTATTCTTTATTAAACCTACTGCTGCATTATCCTTATTTGATTTTGTATTTATAACTTAGTATTCTCTCGACCAGAAGTCTACATTAGGTGAATGCAGTATACAGTAGGGAGATGAGTGTGGGAGTAAGAGCAGTGCAACTCTACATCCTTAGCAAGGAAAGGGTATGGATGAGCTGTAGTTTGTGACAGCTCGTAAATACATTCCTGTGCAGCCATATGTGAAAATAAAGGCCCCAGTCTGACGGTCTGATCAAGGTCGTCCATATCTGAGGGCAAGTGTGGGGCAATCTCCCCCTCGCCCCCTCCAACTCTCAGGGGAAGGGAAATATATAGTGTAATCAGATTTTTTTTTCAAGAAAATGATTTAAGACGCTATTACGCAGGTCTATAACAGTGTTGGAACTGGAACTTCTTTATGGCTACTTAAAAGTTGCCATTTGCCTTCCAAAATATTAAAAATACTTCACACTGCCCATCTGCCTCCCAGTTTACCCCACTACCCCCATCCCTTGCAAATTATCACATGGTTGCTTTTGGGCCTGGTATGAGCATCAAATTGTCAGAGACTTCCTTTTTACATAATCTATGACTTTAGATGGGAAATTTGTAAAATTGTATCCATTAATTGTGCAGAGTATCTACTGCTTTTTCCAAAGATTACTGATCTACTAGCATTGTTACAATGCTTAAAAAATTTTCTGGCAAGAAAGATACTTGGTTTGTAGTATTTAGAAACTTGGTTTGTAGTAGTTAGATACTTGGTTTCTAATTTGGCTATCCTTGGATAAAAAGATCTTGGTAAACTTGCCACATCAAATTTGGGTAACATCCCAAGCTTTTGATAATTACCTCCATCATAGTATTCAGGGGTCACGTCTGACTGCCATGAAACTGGTGAGGCTCCCACTTTATACCCAAGCGAAGGTATCCAATTGGCTGGATTGTTATGTCGACATCACATAAATGGTGCATACTGAGGTGGCGCCATCAATTTGCATAGATGATGGTTTATGCAATCTGTCCAGCATTGCTAACAACTCCGTCACTCACATCATGTGGTAAGCTAAAGAAATCTTCATCTGGCTCTTTCTTTCAAGTGTGCGCATCTGTGCATTGCTAAGTTCATAACTGATGTCTCTCTTGAAGTTCTCATCTCAAGTCTAATTTCTACTGCTTCTCTAATAAGTCCTAATAGTTGGAAGCATGGGCCAGAATTCTCAAATGTTGAAACATAATCTTGTTTTTATTTAACAGGCTGTGTTCAGCCACACACAATTTTTCAGTATTCCTGTGCTTCAGGTGATGTAGATGTTCAACATAGCAAAAAGGAACAGTCTGTATAGACTGGCCTCCGTAACTTCTGCCACACATGTGAGGAATATTATAAATCCTTGACACACCCAGCCTGCAATTATTTTTAACATGTCACACCATTTCTATAATTTTCTTGGGTGAGTGAAACAACGTTCTGATTCTTCACCTGTTTAGGTCTCTACATATCTTAGTAGCTGTTGCATTGCAGAATGGAAGCCACATTGCATGTTGGTCCTCTTGGCTTTGTTGAATGGCATTGTGTTTTGATTTTCTCGACAGCGATCAAGCGATCACATATCATGGAAAAACTACACACACACACACACACACGTTCCATCTAAACGTCATAGTGAGATGATTCATCTCATAGTCGAGGTGCTCTGTGTCTGAAATAAAATCATGATTTATGATGTAGAGGGATAGATAAAAAAATCCACTCACCAAGCGGCGGCAGGGGAACACACACACACACACACACACACAAAAGGGTTTAACTTTTTCAAGGTTTCGGAAGCAGTGGCTCCTTCTGGCACAAGAGTTGAAGGGGCAGGAAGAGGAGTGAAGGAAAAGGACTGGAGATGTTTAGGAAAAGGGATACAGTTTAGAAAAGTCACCCAGAACCCTGTGTCAGGGGAGACTTACTGGATGGGATGAGGAGGAGAGATTGATTGTTGGGGACTGCGCTGGATGAGATTTGAAAACCTGAGAGCTTAAAGGTGGAAGGCAGGGTAATAGTTGGATGATTTGTTGTTCTTGCATGACCTTCCTAAAGAGGTACCCAGATGCTGAATTTGTGCTCATGTTTGGCAAAAACATCTAGTCTCGAGTCCATTCACTGTGAATGTGTTTAGAATATAGCTTGTAGTACTGATATTATGAAAAGGAAAGTTGCTACTCACCATTTAGCGGAGATGGTGAGTCAGAGATAGGCACAACAAAAAGACTATCACAGATGAGCTTTTGGCCAATAAGACCTTTGTGAAAAACACACAGACTCTCTCTCTCTCTCTCTCTCTCTCTCTCTCTCTCTCTCCACTCAACTCACACACACATGACTGCAGTCTCTGGCAACTGAAGCCACACTGTCAGAGACTGGAATTGTGTGTGTGTGTGTGTGTGTGTGTGTGTGTGATCTATTTTTGATGAAGGCCTTACTGGCCGAAAGCTCATTTGTGTCAGTCTTTTTGTTGTGCTTATCTGCGACTCTGCATCTCCATCATATGGTGAGTAGCAACTTTCCTTTCCATAATATTGTTACATTCCATCCTGGATTTTCCATTGCTTGTAGTATTGACATAGGTGTCTAGTTGTTGAAATATTGTGCTGAGTAATGGAAAGATGTGTATAGCTGAGTCCCTGAAATATGTTACATCAAACACACTAGGAAGAAATTGAGGATCTGGACAGTGGTGTATACACCTACTACTTCTGTGACATTTGGATTACGTAGTTTTTTTTTTTTTTTCTTTTAGTTTAACAAGATTCATCATCCAAAATCACCATGAAAATGTGCTCATGTCATGTCCCACAATGCAGAATTGAAATGGGGACATGATACATTCAGACAGTGTCAAGACTTGCAAAGCTGGTCTGTATGTTCATGTGGGTACAGTTATAACATTCCACAGTACCGTATTTACTCGAATCTAAGCCGCACTTTTTTCCGGTTTTTGTAATCCAAAAAACCGCCTGCGGCTTAGAATCGAGTGCAAAGGAAGCGGAAGTTCTGAAAAATGTTGGTAGGTGCCGCCACAACTAACTTCTGTCGTCGAATATATGTAGCGCTACACAGGCATGCTTTGTAGGCACAAAGATAAATACCGGCGCCAAAACCTCTGCGTCAGTAAATAAATTAAAAAAAAAAAAAAAGGTGGAAGACGAGCTTTTTTTTTTTTTCCGCCCCGAGTTTCGACCACTGCATTTTCATACATTATCCAACGAATGAATGATTCATTCATCCAACGAAGTAAATACAAATTCCGTATTGTTCATCTTCGAATGTAGCAGAATTTCAATGTGCTACGAAAATCCGACTGGCAAGACTGTTTGGGATGTTTGTCAATAGGGCCAACTCTATGTTCTGAATTTTTTCCTACCTGTGAGAAGAGATGGTTGCTAATAGGAACGTAATGAAATGTGAATCACATGCAGTATTCTCCTCACCATAAGAATAATACGAATATAAACATTTTGCCATGTATTCTTTCGTGTTTGCTGCTATCTCATTTAAATCCTGTCTGCCTAATAAACTACGAAACTAGAGTGAGACAGCAGTAAATGCGGAAGAATATACGTATCGTGTCATGTTTATATTCGTATTATTCTTATGCCTAATAGTGATACAGTCAGAAATGAAGCACGGCAACTGACTAAATTTTTAAATCTAAGATGACTAATTTCTGTGCAGAATTTGATGTACTAAAAAAGCGGCCGCAAAGATTTTCAAACGGAGAAAAATTTTCGAGTAACTCTCGTTCACCCGCAGTCTATTATTTGGTTCTTGTTGATCATTATCAAAGAAAGCAGCAGTGTAAGTAACAACAAATAGCAGTCTCTTGCCGTTGTTTCGCTAATGAGACGATTCCCCCCCCCCTCTCTCTCTCTTTCTTCTTCTTCTTCCCTTTTTTTTTTTTTTTTTTGCGCGCACAAAAGCAAACCATGCCCCGAGCTGCGACAGGCCGTAAATAATACGCACTATCAGAATGCGACAAACAATGCATGACACAGTACAGTAATGCATTTACAGCTTAGAGTGACGTAAACACCTATAACAAAGAAAACGGCACTTATCAGATCAAAGCAAAATAAGCAATCGATTCAAACCAGACGAAGAACGTGAAAAAGGAAGGGTACCCGTATAAATACGGACGGAGTGCCTCACACATAGCAATGGCTACCTGGTAAAGTTTAACTGATAAGTTTACGACTCGAACCAAACTACTGTAGCTGTATCGTCATTCATTCGACCTAAATTGTGTCTTATATTCCAATGGACCAACTTTGTTTCGATTTGGAGCTGCGGCCTAAAACTTTTCTCTGCTCTTGAATTTCGAGTCTCAAATTTCAGGTGCAGCTTACATTCGGGAAATTTCTTTTTTCCTTTATTTCGAGTCATTTTTCAGGTGTGGCTTAGATTCGAGTAAATACGGTAAACAAATAAGGCAGTGTTCCTACTGATGTGATGTGATATGATATACGATGCGACAGTTTGTTATAAAATTCGCCTGAATTCTGTGTGACACTCGTGTTATTGATGAAGCAATACAACAAGCAACATGATAGCAGGCTTTTTAAATTGCACACCAACCTGTGAATTAATGAAGTTATTTCCTGTTTACCAATTGCTGTGAAATTTTGTGTAGGCTTTCAGAATAACAATAGTTAACTTCTGTAAATTTCGGTTCTATGCTCGAAATAAATTTGGATGTGTTCAGAATTACCTGACACCAAATTCAAAGATGACGATCCACAAGTCCAGTCTGGATGTGTTGCAAGAGGCTCCGATAGTTAATGGTCGTCGTGCGTGAGATGTTGCCCGTGAAGTCGATACCAAGACAGCGGATTTTATCGCACAGTCAAAAGTGGGACGACACTTGAAGTGTCAGCCCAGTGCCAATATTCAAAGCCATCGATTAATGTACATTTATACAACTCCCTGAAGCTTCACCATAAGTGGCTAACCAATCCAAGTCTCTGCGAGCATCATTTTCGTCACAAAGAGTTAACATCAGATCATCAGCATACACAGTGCATTTAAAAGTGAAGCCACCAAGAGACAACCCCGTGAGGCGGTGTTGCAGCCCGAACAACAAAGGTTCTAATGCTAAAGTGTACAGTATTGTCGATAACGGACATCCCTGTCTCACAGAGCGGCGAATTTGTAAGTTGTTCGACAATCTACCGTTGACAAGTACTTTTGATGTTGTGCCAAATTAAAAGCAGCATCCAGACATGTTGTTATGTTTTTGTAAATACATCAAAGGATAAATTAAACACTTTGCTGCTAAACAGTTAAACAGTGTTTTTTCAGAATATGTATTGTAACTGTATTCACCTGCACAAATGTGCACTCAATAGCTGCTCCTCCATTGAAACGGCTGAAAAATGAGTGTTGAAAATAGGCTATGCCATTAATATGGTCTACACCAGATTCAAAGGTCACACGTTGTGATTACATTTTGACTGGTGTGTGAACTAAAATTTATGGCCAGTTCTTGTATCATTTACTTCAATTATAGTACAGGTAAAATGGATAGTCAGATACTATGCTCGGTTGATATTATATGATATGATAATGATTGAGTGCAGTAACCTAATACTGAAGTGACAAAAGTTCACATGTGCCAAAAATACAGGATGTTTCAAAAAGAGTGACTCCATGTTTATTGATGAAAACATACTACAAGCATGGGAAGAACTGCAAAAAACACGAGAAATCTTAAAGTTTTAGCTATGCTATGCTATTATAAAATTTTTATGTCTCCACCAGTAGCATCACGGACAACATTTAGACGACAGCTAAATTGGTCATAAACTTGACACAATGTATCTGCTTTTACAAAAGTTACGGCGACTGTTATTCTGTTGTTCACATCTTCTATGTTATGAGGTAAAGGGGTGATGAACACGCTTTCCTTCACATATCCCCACAAGAAAAAATTGCATAGGGTCATGTCTGAAGAACTTGGAGGCCAAGAATGTAGGGCAGTGTGTCTGAGTCCCATGCACCTATCCAGCATTGAGGCAGAGTGTCATTGAAAAACTGACTTTTGTTGTGCCATTTTGGTGGAACTCCATCCTGTTAGAATATGAAGTCATCAGAGTCTTCCTGAAGTTGTGAAAAAAGGCAATTCCACAGTATTTAAAGATGAATCATTCTGGTCACTGTGTTTTGCTGTGCGAGGTTGCTCTAGACTCTCACCTTTGCTCAAGCGTCCTGTATCTTCATATTGGCTATATCTGGATGTTTTAGGTGCAGGCAGTTCAGTGCCAAAATGCTGACAAAAAGGATCCTGGACGGAAATCACTGACTGACTCTTTGCAAACGGCAGCAAACAAAACGCGTTCTGTTAAGTGGATGCCATCTTACTTCTGACTGACTGCAAACTGAGAAGATGCATTGACTGACATCTAACGGCTGATTTTTCAGAAACTATATGCCATGCCCATTCAAACAACACACATTTCCTTGCTGACAGGTCCCATGTTTTGTAATTATTACCGTCCAAAATCAGGTCATTCGTTTTGAAACACCTTTTACAGTGGAACTTCGATGTTGCATTCTCAGATTTTACATTTTTCATGATTCTACACCAAAAATTTGTACCACCTGTGAAAGACCCACAAGATCAATGCTAAAAATTCCCCAATTTTATATTTCTTCCTAGTAAGTTTTACCTCGATTCTAAGTTCCTGACTTTGTCCCATTTTCTTCCTTTTGACATTTGATGTTATTGAATGAGTTATAAGTGGCACAAAAAACAGATGGTTTGCAACACGGTTGGTGGCAGAGTTACGGGAATATTTTAGGCTGTTGTGGAGAACGGAGACGTGAGAGAGGAAATGCTGATTTTTTTTTTTCCCCCCCCCAAAGGTAAGTCTTGCCGCTCCCGGGATTGGAATGACTCCTTACCCTCTCCCTTAAAACCCACATCCTTTAGTCTTTCCCTCTTTCCTGATGAGGCAACAGTTTGTTGCGAAAGCTTGAATTTTGTGTGTGTGTTTGTGTGTCTATCGACCTGCCAGCGCTTTCGTTTGGTAAGTCACATCATCTTTGTTTTTAGATATATTTTTCCCACGTGGAATGTTTCCCATATATACAAAGATGATGTGACTTAACGAACGAAAGCGCTGGCAGGTCGATAGACACACAAACATACACACAAAATTCAAGCTTTCGCAACAAACTGTTGCCTCATCAGGAAAGAGGGGAAGGAGAGGGAAAGACGAAAGGATGTGGGTTTTAAGGGAGAGGGTAAGGAGTCATTCCAAACCTGGGAGCGGAAAGACTTACCTTAGGGGGGAAAAAAGGACAGGTATACACTCGCGCACACACGCACATATCCATCCACACATATACAGACACAAGCAGACATATTTACATATATTTTTCCCACGTGGAATGTTTCCCTCTATTATATATCCCCCTTAGAAACTGCCCATGGACTGAATGGTGCCTCCATAAGACCCTTAAGAGGCATCATACAAGAAACAGTCAACCAATTTGCTCCATTTGCCATAGCTGGAAAGTGTATACTATTCAAATTATGACCCTGTGCTGTAGGCTAGTTAAAGTAATGCAATACTTCTATTGGATATACAAATGGTTGCGAGTCCAAGCGTTATCCAGATAACTTAACCCTACCCTCCAATCACCACAGAACCTGAGATATAAACCCCCCAAAAATACCATTTTTATTCATGCCATTTCGGAACACATTGGTAACATGAGCTGTTGCATATGTGCTGATACCTTCCCCTCAAAGGAGAAGTAGTGAGTCAGAATGACTCATCCAACCAGTTGACCAAAGCTTTGCCTGTCACATCAAAGACACTAGCCTCTTCCTTTACCAACTCTCCACCATTCCCCACACCCTTACCCGGCTCTATCAGCATTGCTGCCTCTTCCCTGTACACCAGTATCCTTCATGCCTATGGCCTTGCCACTTTCAAAGGCTCTCTACCAATGTCCTTCAAATTCCAAACCCACTTTCTCATTCCTCGTATACATTACATAATATATCCTGACCCAAAACTACTTTTCCTTTAAGGGAAAGTATATAAACAAATCTGGGGCACAGCCATGGGCATCCACATGCAACTTTATACGGGCCATGTAGAGAGAATCTTCTTAACCTCCCAACATTCCTTCTACATTATCTGGACGCAGGGCTAAGACACCTTATCCTCATTTCTCCACAAGTCCAACATCTTCACTCCCATCCACTTCATCTGGTCCTCTTCAACCCTACATATACCTTTCTTGATGTCAACCTCCACGTCTTTGATGGTACTACCCACACCTCTGTCCATATCAGACCCACTGACAACAAAGAGTACCGCACTTTTGGCAGCTGTCATCCCTTCCATACCTAAAAATTGCTCCCATACCACCTGACCACAAGTAAACAGCATATATGCAACTTCCTGGCAGATTAAAACTGTGTGCCAGACCGAGACTTGAACTCAGGACCTTTGCCTTTCGCGGGCAAGTGTTCTACCAATTCCGCAATATCCTTTCTTTCAGGAGTGTTAGTTCTGCAAGGTTCGCAGGAGAGCTTCTGTAAAGTTTGGAAGGTAGGAGATGAGGTACTGGCAGAAGTAAAGCTGTGAGGACGGGGCATGAGTCGTGCTTGGGTAGTTCAGTTGGTAGAGCACTTGCCCGTGAAAGGCAAAGGTCCTGAGTTCAAGTCTGACCACAAGTAAACAGCATATATGCAACTTCCTGGCAGATTAAAACTGTGTGCCAGACCGAGACTTGAACTCAGGACCTTTGCCTTTCGCGGGCAAGTGTTCTACCAATTCCGCAATATCCTTTCTTTCAGGAGTGTTAGTTCTGCAAGGTTCGCAGGAGAGCTTCTGTAAAGTTTGGAAGGTAGGAGATGAGGTACTGGCAGAAGTAAAGCTGTGAGGACGGGGCATGAGTCGTGCTTGGGTAGTTCAGTTGGTAGAGCACTTGCCCGTGAAAGGCAAAGGTCCTGAGTTCAAGTCTCGGTCCGGCACACAGTTTTAATCTGCCAAGAAGTTTCATATCAGCGCAACTACGCTGCAGAGTGAAAATCTCATTCTGGAAGCATATATACAGTGACGAGGAACCCGTTTCCCAGTGTGCTGAAGGTCTCATGAGGTACTCACAGACAGGCACCCTCCTCCTCCCATTCCCCTTACCAAATCTAGTCCACAAACAGATTTCCTGTGCCATATCCTTACACATCCCTAATCTTCTTGTAAACCCTCAAGAATTAGCTACAAAGGAGCATCCCTGCATCACCCAATTCCACTCTGAACTGGAACAACTAAACCATATCCATCGCCAGGGCATTGATTATCTAGCCGTGAGGGACATCCTACCCAAGATCCTTCCCATCCCTCCTAAATTGGTATTCTGTTCCCCACCCAACCTACACAACACCTTCACCCATACCTATACCACTTTCATTCTTAACCTTTTGCCAGAGGGATCCTATCCCTTTGGCAGGCCCAAGTGCAAGACCTGCCTGATTTACCCATCCAGCAGACTAAATCGCCTTGTCTGTCTTCAGTTGAAAAATGTTGGGGATACAATGGGGCTGAAGCAGTCAGAATCACAAGAAGACAGGTGTCCTCGTCAACAACAACAACAACAACAACAACAACAACACAGTTCTGAGCAATGTCGACAGCAGTAGGCCTTACCGTATCCCATCAGTGGCCAGGGCATCTGTGAAAGCAGCCATGTCATATACCAACCATGTTGCAATTTCTGCAAAGCATTTATGTGGGCATGACCACCAACTAGCTGTTCACCAGAATGAATGGCCATAGCTAAATTGTGCCCAAGAACCAAGTTGACCACCAGTGACACAACATGCATCTGAGCACAACATGCTCAATTTTTTATGGCTGCTTCACAACCTGGGCTACGAGGATGCTCCATTCCACTACCAGCTTTTCTCAACTATGCAGATGGGATGAATCTTTGCAGTACAGCCTTCGCTCTCATAACTATCTCGACCTGGTTCTCTCCTCCCCTCGTATGATGATGATGATGATGATGATGATGATGATGTCCCATACTGCGAAGAGCATAGGGGACGATGCGGGAAACCCGCACCGCTGACTAGGCAAAGTCCTAGTGGAGGTTGTTTGCCATTGCCTTCCTCCGACCAGGGTGGTGGTGGTTGTGGTGGTGGTGGTGGTGAAGACGACAAAACACCCTGTCATCCCGAGGCAGGGAAAAATTTCTGACCCTGCCAGGAACCGAACCCGGGACCCAGTGCGTGGGAAGTGAGGACACTATGGCAAGACCACGAGCTGCAGACGCTCATATCATACGAGACTGTTTCATGGAGCTATTGGCTCTCCCTGTTGTGTTGGGAGGTACGACAGAGATACTTGTCGGTGTTGTATTACTGTTGTCCCAGTATGACCTAGTTAGGATACTTCAACTATGTTTTTATCCGCATCTCCAGTGCAGGTTCCTTCTGTGTCATATTATGAGTCAGTTGCATATCGTATAGTATGATCTCACTGGGAAAAAAAAAAACTGAGCATTTGCATGTGTGGCTTGTATGTAATAACAAAGAATCTTGTACTTGCCAAATTCTGAGCCGGAAAATATATTAGCAGTAGGTTTTCCGTTGCTTTGTTGTGGTAGGTGTCAGTTTGCTGTTGATTAAAATGAAGTTTTCATTGTGTAATAAAAATAAGTTACAGAAGACGACGTCATCCTGACCTTGACTTTTATTGGGTAAGGTTCCAACCATTCTGAGTACACCTTCTATAATAGTGCGTCTCTAAAACACGAGGTTTGTTTGTTATATTGTCATAAGTGAATCAACTTGTGTAGTTTGCTCAACTTCATATAACATGTGACATAAAAGTTTAAAAATATGTTTACTAACAGTTGTTTGCCCCTTTATTCACTGTTCCAGCATATAACAAAGTATAAAATTAGATGAATGTGGGTTGCTGACAGTAATCCTAAGTACTGTCAGTTATTAAATTAACTAATTTTTGTTGTTTTTGTGTGCTTGTTTTTGAGACAGATCTGAGTGCGTCCTTGCATGCTGCTGTTAGTTTTACTATATTTTTGAATGTTTAATGCCAGAATTGTTTTATATCACTTATTAATTCATTGACATTGCTTGTATGGAACCTAATAATATTGAAACTTAATATTTTCTTGTAATACTTTCGCATGTTTATTTAATTTAGTGTATCTTATTGTATTGGTATTGTCATTGTGTGGCATTAAGAGATAATTTAACTTGAATGTTTTGTTTTTGAAGCTTTATTAAAAAAACTGCACATTTCCTTTGATCAGGTGTCAGAGACAACCAAACCTGTGGAAGGCACAAGCACATTTACAGTTGGACAAAAGCCCCATGAACAACAGAAAAGCCAGGACCAGGGTCAAGCAAAATTGAAGGCTCATCAGGCAGCTGTGAAGCAGAAAGGGGCGAAGGAAAAACCAATTGCAGCAAAACATGAGAAACGTGAGGCACTACATTCTCAGGAACAGCCTGCATTGAAGAGTAAAGGTCACACCCATTCCACTGAACAGTCTGCAGTGAAGAACAATGGCTTTCCATCAGGACCTGGTGAAACTGGTCAGGGCCAGAAAGCTGAAGATGTCACTACATCCAAAGTCTCACCATCAAAAAAGCAAAAAGTTAGTGTAGGGGCCACTAAGGATGGCCCTTCTGAAGCTACCCTACCAAAGAAGCAGAAAGATGATGCAGGCCCAACCTTAAAACATGAACCTTTGCCCACAAAGCCTTCCAAACCTACTGTTTCAGGAGGGAAGAATTTCAAAGATAAAGATGTACTGTCTGATGGAGTACATTCTCCCCCCAAGGCATCTCGGATTGGTGACAAAATAGAGCATTCTTCAAAACTTGAGAAATCTGGCACAGTGCATAAAGTTACTGAACAATCATCTCCAACAAAACTAGATTCAAATGACAGAGTTTCTGTTTCAAAGTCTCCTCATGTTGACAAGTCAACTGAAGAAGGAAAAAAGCCACTGGAAAGTAAAGACAACCAGCGCTCAAAATCAGTGCATAGTGCATCAGCTTTTGGTGTCAAAAACAGCAAGTTTGATGCAAAAGATGCCCAAACTATTACTGATGACTCTGTGAAACTACCTGATTTGAAAACAGATGCACATGGTAAATTAGCAGCTGCAGGAAAGTCAGAATCTTTTGGTAAAGCTAAAGCAGCTAGTAATAGTAAAGAAAAAGAAAGTGTAGGAGTTGAGTCAACTATAAAGGAAAGTGGCAGTTTGAATGCCCAGATCAAGCAAGTGAAAGTTAGCCATAGCGAAAAGAAATTGATGGAGAAGAGAATGGAAAATTTGCATGAAAATGGCCATCCTTCCAATCGAGAAAAGGAAAATGAGCAATTTACATCAAAATTAGATCACCATACTGAAACAGCAAATCATGTTGTTGCTAAAGATTCTAATGCAGCTCAAGTGCATGAGGATTCTAGGGAGTCAAATGTGAATGTGGAGAAGCAGAAAGCTAGTTCCTCAGCCACTGGGAAAACATCTAGAGATGGGAATAGTGAAGTACCTGTGACAGTTTCCACTGTGAAAGCTAAGAAAGCAAGTGCTGACTATACAAAAAACAGGACACCCGAAAAGAATGGTGACGTAAATGCTGCAAGGAAAAGAAGCGGCAACGATTATACACCACCTGAGAGCAACGCATACCCTTCTAAACCCACAGACACAAAAGTGTCAGCAGCAGTGCCAGAGTCAACATTAAAGCACTCGGTAAGAGATGAAGGTGATAGTTCCAAGAATCAGGAATTTAAACCCAATGTTCAAAGTGCTTCTAGTCGCAAAACCATTAGAGACAAGGAAGTAAGATCCACCTCAACAAGTGAGAATCGACCAGATTATATAGAAAATAGCAGTAATAAACCGGTGAATTCAAACACTAAACAGCCTTCACATGGTCAGAAAGTTGCTCCAAAGCAAATAGAAAATGAAGTTACACAGCCAGAAAGTGAAAGGGCTTCAAAGAAAGAAGCGGTTCCATCTCAGCGTGATTCAGATATGGTAAAGTAATAGTGTGTGCAACAAACACACACACACACACACACACACACACACACACACACACACACACACAGATACTTTTGTAACTATTATATTGTATTTGGTGATACATTGGAAGGCTGTGAAGTATTTCTACTTTTTTATATGGAAAAATGGTTGTGGATCTCTGAACGTGTTATTTTTTATATACATGTATTGAGACTGGTCTCATTTGAGACTTAACATGTTTAGTGTGTAACAAGTTGTGCAATAAATTTTGAACTTACTCCTAACATGCCCATAATAATGTTGTTAACTTTCTAACCAGAGGCAAAAAAAATTACATTTGATTTGCTGACCTTGATCATTTCATTGCAGTATGCTAGGCAGAAAAATTTCTCCACCAATGCATGTGCATGAATATCGTATTTTGATACACTTTGCATCAGAAAAATTAAATTTTGTTACTATGCTTTCCCCCATTTTGATTAGTGGGTAAGAGATTAACAGAAAGTTGTTTGTGTTATTAAATTGATCATTTTTGTGCTTTTATCTTGCAATAAAATTTTAATTGATTGGCCTAAGAGACACGAAGTTTCAGACAGAGGTGAAAAAGTTGTTTCGGATCTCTTCTATATTAACTGTGATTATGCGTTCTCATACAACTAACAGTTGCCTGTATAGTACAATGCATTACAAGCACTGCACTTCTGAACAATTGCAGAACTGTGTAATTTTTCTCACCATCTTTGTTAGAATTAGAGGTGGGCCAGTTTCTAGAGATAAATTTATCCTCCTTCCCATCTCCTCTCCTCCTCCTTTCTTTTAAATCTATACATCTAACTATTCTGCAACCAGTATATGGTGCGTGGCAGAGGGTGCCATACCACTGCTTGTCATTCTCTTCCCTGTTCCTCTCTTAAATTGTTAAAGGGGAAAAACAGCTGTCTACATTTTGCCATACAAGCTCTGATTTCTCTTCTCTTTGCAGCATCATGCTGCAGTATGTAGCAAATGCTAGTTCTTTAAAATTTTTCAATATGCTTTGCGAAAAGAACATTTTCTTCTCTTCAGGGATTCATATTCATTTCCGTAATAGTCCCATGTTCATCAAATCTGATGGTAACAAATTTAGCAGCACACCTCTGAATTACTTCAATGTCTTCATTTTGTGTTACCTTTATGGAGATCACAAACAGTTAAGCAGTACTTAAGAGTAGGTTGCACAAGTGTTGTGTATGTGGTCTGCTTTATAGATAAGCCACACTTCCCTAGAATTCTCCCAATAAACAAACGTCAACTACCTGCCTTCCCTACAATCACTCTTAACATTCTCGTTCTAATTTTTACTGCTTTGCAATGTCAAGCCTAGACATTTAATCAATGTGACACTGAGCGGCTCACCACTATTACTGTGTTAGTATTTTACAGGATTGTTTTATCTATTTGTAAGCATTAACAGCCAAGCAAGTTGCGCACATGCAGAACACAAGCAATTGGACTGTCTGATGAGTTGCCTACAATACCTGCGCTTGCCCATGAGTGAACTGAAATGCACATCAGGGTGCCTGTGTGTGATGGAACGGCTTGGTCTGTAGCTCTTTTTTTTTAAAAAAAGTACTGTCACGCAGAATGGCCGCCTAGTGTAGTGGTTAAAATACATTCCTGACATGCAAAAGGTTGTATGTTCAAATTCCGTTAGGTGCTTCCAATTTTTTTATTTCTAATCTTTTGTAGTGTCATTTTCTTCATTGTAGTGACAGTGCTTTTTATCATTCTTTTTTCATTTTTAATGTTTGTCCATATGATTTTAAGTATTTTTATGTATTAACTTCTTCACTTTTATGATTTAACTTCTTCACTTTTATGATTTAACTTCTTCACTTTTATGATTTAACTTCTTCACTTTTATGATTTAACTTCTTCACTTTTATGATTTAACTTTTTCATCCATTTTATAGCATTCATTATTTGTTTCTCATTTTCCCTCAATTTCATTTTATTTGTAACTCTTTTCTTTCATTAAAGTCTTCATCTGCATTATTTTGGCCATAGTGCACCAAAAGTTTGTTTTAAATGTTACACTAACAATTACCATCCAAAAAAAATTACATCTTGCAATGGAAAATACATTTTTGACATCATTCCAGAGCCAATGTAAACAGATTATTTCATATTTTGTTTTTTAATCAAACAATTGAAAATTGATGAAAGGATAGATTGCTGTTCGCCATATACACTCCTGGAAATGGAAAAAAGAACACATTGACACCGGTGTGTCAGACCCACCATACTTGCTCCGGACACTGCGAGAGGGCTGTACAAGCAATGATCACACGCACGGCACAGCGGACACACCAGGACCCGCGGTGTTGGCCGTCGAATGGCGCTAGCTGCGCAGCATTTGTGCACCGCCGCCGTCAGTGTCAGCCAGTTTGCCGTGGCATACGGAGCTCCATCGCAGTCTTTAACACTGGTAGCATGCCGCGACAGCGTGGACGTGAACCGTATGTGCAGTTCACGGACTTTGAGCGAGGGCGTATAGTGGGCATGCGGGAGGCCGGGTGGACGTACCGCCGAATTGCTCAACACGTGGGGAGTGAGGTCTCCACAGTACATCGATGTTATCGCCAGTGGTCGGCGGAAGGTGCACGTGCCCGTCGACCTGGGACCGGACCGCAGCGACGCACGGATGCACGCCAAGACCGTAGGATCCTACGCAGTGCCGTAGGGGACCGCACCGCCACTTCCCAGCAAATTAGGGACACTGTTGCTCCTGGGGTATCGGCGAGGACCATTCGCAACCGTCTCCATGAAACTGGGCTACGGTCCCGCACACCGTTAGGCCGTCTTCCGCTCACGCCCCAACATCGTGCAGCCCGCCTCCAGTGGTGTCGCGACAGGCGTGAATGGAGGGACGAATGGAGACGTGTCGTCTTCAGCGATGAGAGTCGCTTCTGCCTTGGTACCAATGATGGTCGTATGCGTGTTTGGCGCCGTGCAGGTGAGCGCCACAATCAGGACTGCATACGACCGAGGCACACAGGGCCAACACCTGGCATCATGGTGTGGGGAGCGATCTCCTACACTGGCCGTACACCACTGGTGATCGTCGAGGGGACACTGAATAGTGCACGGTACATCCAAACCGTCATCGAACCCATCGTTCTACCATTCCTAGACCGGCAAGGGAACTTGCTGTTCTAACAGGACAATGCACGTCCGCATGTATCCCGTGCCACCCAACGTGCTCTAGAAGGTGTAAGTCAACTACCCTGGCCAGCAAGATCTCCGGATATGTCCCCCATTGAGCATGTTTGGGACTGGATGAAGCGTCGTCTCACGCGGTCTGCACGTCCAGCATGAACGCTGGTCCAACTGAGGTGCCAGGTGGAAATGGCATGGCAAGCCGTTCCACAGGACTACATCCAGCATCTCTACGATCGTCTCCATGGGAGAATAGCAGCCTGCATTGCTGCGAAAGGTGGATATACATTGTACTAGTGCCGACATTGTGCATGCTCTGTTGCCTGTGTCTATGTGCCTGTGGTTCTGTCAGTGTGATCATGTGATGTATCTGACCCCAGGAATGTGTCAATAAAGTTTCCCCTTCCTGGGACAATGAATTCACGGTGTTCTTATTTCAATTTCAAGGAGTGTAGAATAGGTGTTGAATCACATCAGTCACAACAAAAAGGCTCGAGTTGTGCTTGCATGTGTGTGTGTGTGTGTGTGTGTGTGTGCGTGCGCGTGTGCGTGTGCGCGTGCGCGTGCGCGTGCGCGTGCGCGTGCGCGTGCGCGTGCGCGTGCGCGTGCGCGTGCGCGTGCGCGTTTCCTGCATTAGAGGACCTTTTGGCCTAAAGCTCACATGTCCGGCAGTAGTTTTGTGCATGTCTGCTACTCAACCTCCCCCCCCCCCTTTTTTTTAACAGATAGAGAGAATGTCTAATGTTTAAATATTATCACAGGTAAATGAAAATTATTAAAATCGTGTCCACAAAGATTCCAAATGAAGACAGAGTTATAGGAAAAAATAGAAAGCAAATAAATTATGATGATGAAAATGATGCAGAAAAGTATTAGAAACAATAACAGTAATAATTAAAAAAAGCTACATCCAAACCAATTAATGGAATAAAAATAATGGTCAAAATCATTTCAATAGAAATTTAAAAATTAAAAAAATTCAGAGTGCCTGATAAGATTCAAACCCACAACCCTCTGCATGTGAGGAATATATCTTAACCACTATGCTATGCCACCACCCTGCATCACATTAATATTTTTAAAGTTTTAGAGAAGCATGCAATTTTTAATTCTTCACAAATGAGGTCCCATTCTGATGAACGGTTGCAGGGTGTGATCCTTGAACTTATATAGCACATCTCAATGGATGTGACCAGTTTCCATCCAGCCTCTCCCATCCTCCTGAGTTTTTTCTTTTTAATCAAGTGCTAACAAAAGGCTAGATCTTCATACAGTTGTTTGCACATGAGCCTGAACCGGCATTTGTGAGATAAAAACCATGAGCTTTCTTCCCCAACCAGTACCCCTGGGATTTAAGTTGCTTTTGCGTGGTTTACATCCAGTATTGCTGATGCTGTAGATCATAATCTTTTACACCCTAAGAGTCAGACAACTAGCTTACATTCGTTTTGTAAGTTAGTACTTACTTACTAACTTGAATTTACTCTATTCTCTAAGTTCTTGCAATTTTGTCAATAATTTGCTACCACAGTTCGCCTCTCTAGTCATATTTCTATATTTTTTAGAGTAAGTGATCACTTAACTTCAGCTGGTATGTTGAGCAGTACCAACAGTATTAAAGTTAATGTGAGTATTGTGGAGTGAGAAAAGTTTTATGTAATCAGTGAATTGCAACACAGATAAATTTAGGCACCCCCTCTCCCCCCATATGTCCCCCATCCTCACAACAAATAGGTCCCCATCAATTGGATTGAGTGCCCTACCTCTTTTTTCCACTTATTCCTCTTTCCTCCCTTAGTAAACAGCTATCAGCAGTGCTTGGAATATCAACTCCTGAAGGTAAGTAATGACTATTTGTGCTATTTCCTTGTAACGGTAGATTTTTAAAGTCAAATTTCCTTTGGAATTCAGAAGTAAAGAGGGAATCAGAGGAGGATATTCCATATTGCCAAAATAATTCTCAGCCGCCGACAAAGAAGTTCACATGCCCCTTATTAACTGTGGAAACCAAAGGGGAAAATGTGTGTTAAGAGAATGTACCTGAATAATCCGCTTTGTGGAATACATTGTACTATCTACCTCAAGTTTAGATGTTTCCTTAATGGGTAGAACAGCTGAATTCCTCAAATTTGAAAATCTAATGGGAAATAAATTAGAATAAGACAAAAATAACTTATAGCAGATCCAGTGAAAAGACAATAGTGCAAATTAACATTTAAGTCGTAGAACCAGTTGACATTTTTTTATGTAAGCCTCTGAATGTGATTACTAGAAGAATGTGTTTACAGAAGAAGAACAGTGGCCCGGAGTATTTCTCGTAAACTAAATATTTTCAAAACTAAGCTTCCAGTGTGTTGGAAACAGTGTTGTGTATTACCTGCTTTGACTTAACACAGCGCGGTAGTGATAGATGGACTTAGTGTTAGAACCATTAAAAAATTAGTCTCTCTGGTGAGTTGCATGATGGACTTTACTAGGACAGACAGACAAAAAAATAGATTAGATAATGAACTGGAGTGGAAGACGTAGTTAAGAGTGTAATGAAAATGAAATGGAAATGGATGTTGTATGAAGTTTTATTTTTGTTGCAGCTTTATAGTATTGACTCTGACACTAACGCTACTTAATAACTTCATTACATAATCTCTGGATGCAGTTGACTGAAATAAACACAGTCTTCTTAAGGCAGGGTTGTCATAGACTTTAATAATGTCTAAGAAGCCAAATCAAAACCAATGAGAGACAAAACCCAGTGTAAAGTTAATTATTGTTACAGAGAATTCTAACATGTACAAAGTCCACTTGTGTTACCTGTTTGCCACAAAGGGAACAGCACATCATCTAATGGTCCCACAGGGTCAAGTTTCTTTAGTACTATTCGTTAGAGGCAATGCCCATAAAAAGGCGGAACTGCACAAAAATTGCCAGTAATGCCATCTGAATGGTTCCAGTGCCATCCTGGTTGGAAAATACTTCTAGATGCCTTTCGTTTTTAATGGGGGACGTCCGTCCCCACTTCTAAGTTGGAGAAGCATAAGTCTTCTTCGACTTCTTTCGCTAGGAAGGGGTTCCTTCGGTCACTCCCTTCCCAGGTTTCTGCTAGTGAGAAAAATGACACCCGCCAGTGGCTGAAGAGCCCAAAAGCAGCTGGTCATAGGGCTTCACGCTCATCCTCAGTCCCAGAGACTGAGCCAGTGAAGTCCTCCCAGCCAGGGAAACCCAAGGAGCAGGGAGATAAATCCAGAAAGAAAACCCCTAAGATACAATGAAATTGTGGTGGCACCCACACCACCGCTACCTACAACCTCTGCATCTGAGGATGGGGTGGAGATTTTGGCGTCCGCTGAGCACCTGTATCTCGCCAGACCTTCAGACACAATGGATATAGACTGCTCAGGCAATAAGTCAGTGGCAGCAGGTGACTCTTATGAGGTGTAAACTACCTCATTGAATGTTCCATGCCTTCCCAGTCTTACGATGATGTCATCCTCCAGTGGAATTGCGGCGGTTTCTTCCACTGCCTGGCTGAGCTACGGCAACTGTTAAGCTTTACACCTGCTATCTGCATTACCCTCCAGGAAACCTGGTTCCCGGCAATGTGGACCCCTGCCCTCCGTGGCTATAAGGAATATTAAAGGAACCGTAGCGACTATAATAGACTGTCAGGTAGAGTTTGCGTTTATGTCCTAAACTCAGTCTGTAGTGACACTGTGCTCCTTCACACTGCTGATGGTGTGACAGTTTCAGTAGTAGTTTAACTGACAACTCAGATACGGATGCCTGTATGGTATTACTGGTATTGCTTCATCCCCAGAATGGTATGTATTATACTCTTCAAGCATATTGTGGAATTTGGAATCTCTACTTTCAGCTCATTGCTACTCTTTCCACCACCTCCACCTGTTTTCTGTTTCACGATGGAGGACTTGCTTAGTGTGTTTGGTTTATACTGGCTGTGTCATTGGTGATTTATTAAACCCAAATCTTCTGTCCTTTGCCTGGATACAAGCACAGTTCAATACATGCATGAAATGGAGACATAAACATTGAAGCCAGTTTGAGAATATTTTTCCCGACAACCGACTTATCATTTGGTGCTTCACCCCCACCCCCTTTCCCTTTTCCCCTCATACACTTTCACACATGTCAATTTCCTACAGTAATTGTGTGGTACACACTGTATACAAATCTTGCAGTTAGACACCCCAAGCAGTTGCCTGTTTGGTGTGTAAAATGGTGGCTTATGTCTCTTGGTCCATTAAACACTCTGATAATTATGTGGGGCAGAAAAGTTCCTTGCAGTTGCATTTTTGCATAAAATATTATTGGTGTTCTTGACACACCAGATTAGGATAAAATTTGTTTTAACGGCTACAGTTACCATTGCAGACACTGACACAAGCTGTGGCAGCATGACAACAGTCAGTTGTTCGTAAGAAAGACTGTCTAGGTTATCATTGAAAGATCGTTTGAATTTCTATTCTAGTTTTACATGGCAGGAATACTGAAAATATTTGATATAATAATGACATGTTCAAAAATGCAAAGGAAATGGAGAGGAGTTTCCATGGACGGGGGACAGTGAAAAATATTTCAGATGTCCTCACTTTTTCCAGTTTGGGAAAAGACGTGGATGGCATGTAGAAAGTAACACTTGCTACGTTTATTATATTACTAAGCTAAGTGAAAATAATAAATGGAATTGAAATATCACAAAATGTATTTAAAGATCGTGTTAATTGAGGTATGCAGAAATATATGTGAGAAGTTAGTTTGTGCTGCAAAATACCAGAAAAATTTTGTTAATTGTGGTGTATATGAATTCCACCTTAGTCAACTCGAGCCGAACTATAACAGCTACTCTGTTTCCTGCTGTATTTAGAAGCAGTTCAAAAACTATTGAGGTAGGTAAACATAAAATTGTGTGTGTGTGTGTGTGTGTGTGTGTGTGTGTGTGTGTGTGTGTGTGTAGCAAGCAATGAAATGTTTAAAACAAAAACCTATGTGAAGAGGAGGCAGTTAGTAGGAGGAGCAGAGAAAGCAGTTGTGTTATGGATAGAAATAATTTCCCGTATTTTCAACCAAAGTTAAATGAAGATTGGGAAAAAAAAAATCAATTATAACCAATATCGAACTAATGTTGTAGATCTGACCAAGTAATTTGTGTTACATTGGCCATAGTTTGATGATCTAAATTGAATACAGAAGTGTGTGACCCTGTATGTATTAAGACGGGCACAGAACTAAGTATACAGAAGCTGATTAGTACATGTATGTATTTGTTGACATAGTGCCAGAGTACATCTTGTAGTTAGGTGAATACAATTGAGTGCAATGTCTGTTGTTACTTGCTTAGAGGAGAAACATGATTTCTAAGGAATTTTGACTCTTTTCTACATTCCAGAAATGTAATTATTTTTATTGAGAGTATTTACACAACTGTAAATGGTGTAGTCCTCATAGGGACATTGATTTGTGTTCTGGGCTGGTTATTAGGTGGTTTGTCTGTAGTTATCATGAAAACTATTGTTCTTCCACAAGACAAAGAAGTATCTGTCTCCAGTGTTTACCTTATTTTTGTTGACACCCATAAGAAAATGCAGAGACGTGAACAAAGTTTCTGCTTGATGTAAATCAGTGGCAGCTAACTTAAATGTGGGTAAATGCAATATAATGTCCCTAACAAATAGGAATAATGTGATAGTGTTTGATTACAATTTTACTGATGTAGATTTGGAAAATGTCACATATTTTAAATATATCATGAAATGATTTTAAAATGTCAAATATTTATTAGTGAAGGGAAATGGAAAACAAAAATTAGAAGCATTCTGGCAAAGTGCATTGCTAACATAACAGACAGCATGCTAGTACATCTGGTTCTAGAACATTTCTTTAATGTTTGTGGAGCCTTTACCAAGTAAGTATGGCAGCAGACATCAAACTTATTCAGAATTGCACTGCTTAAATCTTTAATTTAGTTGTATAACTCATGTGGAAGTGTAACAGGTTTCTCAGTGAACTGAAATGGAAATATCTGGAAGAAATGAAAATTTAACTATTTATTATTTTGTCTGCTACCATCATCTTGTAAATTGTGTAGGGATCATGAGAATAAGATATGAGAGATTAGAGTACATGCAGAAGTGTAAAGACTGACTTTTCCCTCTCGCTCATTGCAAGAATGGAGTTCGATAGCATACCCATTCCAAGACACTGTGCAGTGTGTGCCAAGTTTGTATGCAGATGTAAGTGTAGTACGATTCTGATCAGTTTACTTGTGATGGTACACTAAAACCCAGTGAAATAAGTCAAAATTTAATTGTTACTGATGACTCAGTTTTGCATCTTGGAAGTAATAGTCTATGAAGAAAGAGGATTTATCTGAAAAGCAACTGTAAAAATGGATTACTGTGAACTACAAATTGAAACATTGCTCAGTCAGCATCAACAACAGTAGAGATCCAAAACCATTCTTTGTTCTTTCTGGACATGTACAAAAATTGTGCAAACAGTTGACCTCATTTATGGAGTATCAGCAAAGCTGTTACGATCAGTCATTTCAGAATACATAATAGTGCTGTAGCTTGGGGCCAGGTAGTGTGATGAAATGGGATGCTTTGTTTTTTCAATAACTCTCTTCACATAGCAATCATAAAAAACTGTGAATGTGAGCTTAGTAGGTACATGCACCTTCCTAGACTTCCAAAAAGGCATTAGATGCAGTACCATTCTATTTTGTCAAGTAAGATGCAGTGGCACCCAGTATAATCCTAAATTTGTAAATGACTTGAAAAATCCATACCTATTTATAGTGAGTGCTTACCATAAACCTATGTAATATTGAGTGCATCCCAAGAAGGCATTATACAACTGCTTATTTTCTCAACCTGTATGTGTGACTTAAGTGTTATAAGATACAAAATAATGTTAAACAGGAGAAACAAATCCCATAGTCTCCAATTATGATATGGGCAAATCTCTTACTTGTCAAAACAGTCAGGCATATGGGGTTATCTTATAAATTGAAATGAGCCTTTGGAATCGGATATAGCAAATATGGATTGGGAGATTTAGATCTTTTCTGAGGATTATGGTGAACTCCAACACATCTGCGAAGATGATCAGGTAGAAGACTCATCAGTGTTAAAACTGATTTAGTCATTACAAAAGTACAGTGGAAGTGCTCAGGGGTCTTAGATGAGAGTATCTTTAAATTTGCTGTAACAATAAGCTGTTCTGTAAATTTAGAGAATCAATATTCATGCAAAGTACGAATAACTTTTAATATTGCATTTTGCGTTAGGGACATTAGAGTGCTATAAGAGGCACTAAGCACTTAGAGATGTCCAAGTAGCTATGTTTAACTTTCTATGTTAACACAACATGGGTATGTAGTCATGATATGAAGTACGCTCTGCTGTGTACAAAGGCTTTTGTACTAGATGTAGATAAATAGTTTTAATATCAGTTACACCCACAGTCCACCATTTTGATTCAGCACCAAGTAGTGATGAGAAGTGATAGTGGAGTTATTGCGATGCCCAGGAAATTCTGAATGCTTTCCTCAAAAAAGATACCTACATACTATAGAGAAAGTAAGATCTCTTTTTACATAACAGTTATGCAGCACAAAGACAGCTGGCCCATTGCTCAGTGTCAATGAGATCTTGCCTTCTATTAGTAGTGAGTGATATATGTACAAGCTTTTAGGTCTGCAGCGCAATAAAGTGCATAAGAAAAAAATTGTATAATTTAGTTCGAGACGGATCATGCGAATGGTGTAAATAGGTAAGTTCTGAGAGGATTATAGGCTGCCTGCGTTTCAATGTCGTCATTCACCGAGGCAAAAATCTGACATTTAGTTCTTGTTTACCACCTTACATTTATCTGATGCAAGAGAAGTCTGGAATGGCGCACACTCTTATCTTGTGAGAACATGAAAATATGTGGAAGAAATGACACTGATTAGGTATCTAGCAGAAATGCTTTCACCAGGCTAGGAGACGTGTCAATTATTTTTATTGAGTTCAGTATTTTTAGCCTATATTGATGACTACCTAAAGGAAATTTTGGGCCTTGGGGTTTCGGAAAATAAACTGTAATGTTGAAAGAAGTGAAATTTATAGAACAAATTTCAGTTGCTTTGAAGTCATATTGGTTTTATTCGGGTCTGCATTTGTACTGTAAATTGTGTGTTTGTCTTCATCGACTAAATGTCTATAAATAAGTTTTAGGATGAAAGAAACACAAAACGTAGAATGACTCAAAGAAAGGGTAATATACAACTTCATTTATTAAAACCTTTAAATTAAGTTTGTTTCTGAGGATCATTTAAATTGGGGTTGATTGTACGTTATTTCTGTTTCTAAATAAGCAGTTCTTCAGGTTAAATCTGAAGTCTAAACAGGAAATGTGATTTATTCTAGTAATGGTGTCAGTTTCTCCATGCAGTTATCACAAAATATATTTTGAAATGCAGTTCACATACAGACTATTCCAATAATGTTGACTAAAAAATAATGCCACAAATAAGAGTGTGCCTCCAAAATGGGGCTGCACCCAAGGCAATCAGACAAAGTATTGAATTCAGTGTGCCACTCATTTCTCATATCATCTAAACACAGCATAAGACATCTAATTAATTTTGACTTATTGCTCTTCTGGGCATATGACGACGACATGTGGAACTTGCAGCATGCTGTTTTCATCACAGTGGCTGATTTTCTTTGGCATCCTCCTGTTTTGGAGGAGGACTAGTGATTTTTATGGCACTTTTTTTTTTTTGTGTGTGTGTGTGTGTGATGCCTGCTGGAAGACTGTATGGCCTCAAAATTGATTGTATACAGAGTAACAAAATAAATTTTGTATGTAGCTTCATGGAGAAACTGTTATTATTAGAACAACAGGCATTGTTACTGGAATAAATTTCAGAAATACTGAAAAAAACTCCTAGTAGCTACACTGCCCTCAGTGGACTTCATGAAAATGAAACTGTGGTTGTATTAAGTAAACTCAGTGCTTTGTGCTGTGGAGAAAATATCTAATGGTAATATATTTTATGATTTGCATATGCTCACATTAGTATAGCACTATTCACTTTGTCCTTAGATACTGTAAGAGATTTTTGAGAACAAGCATATTCTTCTTGAGACACGCAAGCAAGATAGATTCCCATTCCTGCAAGGTTTGTATGAAATCCTGGTAAAAAAAGCATGGAAAAAATGTCTGTTTTGAAAACAACACTCTTAACTTCTTGACATAGTCTCCTTTGAGGGATATGCGCTTGGAACAATCCTGCAAGATTTTCATCCCATCAGAAAAATGAAATTGGCCAATTTCTACAAAGTACTTGTTGAGTGCAAATGTCACTTCTTCATTTAATAAAAATTTCTTCCCAGAAAGCCAAAGTTTTAAGTTGGAGAACAGGAAGAAGTGTTTTGGGGCTAAGTTTGGTGAATAGGATGGATGAGGAGCCAATTCAAAGCCCAATTCATGCACTTTAGCCATTGTTATCGCTGATGTGTGGGATGGTGCATTATCCAGATGAAATTTCACTTGTTTGTGTGACAACCTTGGTCTTTTTTTTTTCCAGCCAACACAAGTTTCAAATGATCCAAAAATGAAGCATAATAGAGTCCAGTTGTGGCTCTGTCTTCATCCAAGAAATCTGTGAGGCTAATTCATTGGTAACCCAAAAAACAGTTACCATCAACTTACCAGCTGACAAAATGGTCTTTTCCTTCTTTAGTGCACTTTCACCATTCTTTGTCCATTGTTTTGACTCTGGTGTGTAATTATGATCCAGATTTCATCAACAGTCATAAATCAGTGCAAAAAGTCTTGCAGATTGTGATTAAGCATGGCCAGACATTGTATTTAAATGTTGTCGGCACAACATTCAAATACAACTGTGCATCCGGCATGCACATTTGGTTGCCTATGATTAATTGTGGCTCCCAACCCGCACTTAGCTTCTTCGTAGCCAGTTCTGCATGTGGAATTTTATGCAATTGCTCAGCTGAAGTGCCTGTAGTCTCAGCACTCTCCCGAACATTTATGTGACAGTCTTGCATTACGACTTCATGGTTTCCTTTGTGGTGCCCTTGGTGAGAATGCCGGAGTCCATTTCATCTTTGGTGCTTGTCTGACCATGTTTAAATTCATTGATACAAAAATAAATTATGATGGTACAGATTCCGCTTGAAATTCATCCAACTGTGGCTTGGTTAGTGTAACTGCTCAACCGTTCAAATGATAATGTTTAATAACAACTTGAAACTATGTTTTCTCCATTTTCAATTGCACTGGATGTACACTAACCAATTCAGATGGCTGTCAACAATGCTGTACATTGTTGAAATGCTTTATATGAGCCTTGGAACAATCAAGGTTGCAAATCATGAAAGCGCAACAAAAATGTTCCATTCTTTTGTTGAAATTTACAAGACTTACCGAATCACCCTTGTACTTAAAACAAACATTTTGTTTATTTTCTTTCATGAGATCAGTACACTGTATCCAGTGAGCTTCGTGTATTACAGATAATGGGATTCACTGTGTGTAATAGGGTGTCTGTGATATTTTACAGACTGATACTGACAGTGTTTTCAAACTATCACGTTTTTCAGTTAGGTTGGGGAAAAAGTTGAAGTCTCTTATATTGAACATTCTGAGTTATGTTCAAATAGCATTTCAAAAAGTGCCATGAAAATTGAGCAAATATGACTGGACAAGATTCAAAGTTGAATGTATATTCTAGCCAAATATAGTCAACTGAAAATTTAAATATTAAAGGAACATGAAATGCCAAAAAGGGAGGAACCACTCATAATCGTAATTAAGAGAACGAGTCTCTTTATACCATAATCAGACTGTCAGGTAAATTTAGTGGTTAGTTAATGAACTAAATTCTGAAAAAACTTGTAAATGAGACAAGTAGCAAAACAATCGTCCATTTTGCACAGAGTCATTACATTATTTAATCATAACATGTTTTAATTTTTCCATGTGCTACTTATTTTGAAAAGACTTACTCTATTAGCATATCCATGAGTTGGAATTTATGATACAGAAATATTTATCAGTAGCATAAGGATTTCCTTGATGTGTTTGTAGGTTGGAGATGAAATTAAAAGAAGCAAAATGACACAGGATAAGCCTGTGGAGGAAGAGGAGGAAGAAGATGAACCTGAGCCATCTGGAGGTAAGTTTCAGATGCTTTGTGAATATGTAGGGATTGCTGATGTCCTGTGTGGTACATTGGTGGTTCCTAATTTCCTTCTTTTGGTGGTACCTCATGATACTTAGTACAAGATAATGTAGAAATTCTGATAAGTGAATATATTCCTTGCATAAACCTTTCTTATGAGTGAGAGTACCGTGTTAATCCTGATATTTTATGTAATATTTTGGAACATAACTAAAATGACAAAAAAATTCGCAATTAGTGTGGCAGTAGACTCTGCAGAAGTTGAGTACCATGAATTCTTCACAACAAGCAGAGTCTTGATTGGGACTGGAGTTAACATAGATGTAAATGTTTGTAGTGGGATAATTGGCATAACATAAGGCATTACTCTTAGTCATTGGTGTTCAGTGTTGAGGACTTAATGTAAGGCTTAACTGAGGACTTAACTGTCCACTGATTAAATAGTAGTATACTTGAAACTTCCTGGCAGATTAAAACTGTGTGCCCGACCGAGACTCGAACTCGGGACCTTTGCCTTTCGCGGGCAAGTGCTCTACCAACTGAGCTACCGAAGCACGACTCACGCCCGGTACTCACAGCTTTACTTCTGCCAGTACCTCGTCTCCTACCTTCCAAACTTTACAGAAGCTCTCCTGCAGTTGGTAGAGCACTTGCCCGCGAAAGGCAAAGGTCCCGAGTTCGAGTCTCGGTCGGGCACACAGTTTTAATCTGCCAGGAAGTTTCATATCAGCGCACACTCCGCTGCAGAGTGAAAATCTCATTCTGGAAGTAGTATACTTTTTAGGGGAGTTGTGTGCACAGAAATTTTATAGAACTTCTCTTTTTTAAGCTTTTTATTTGTCATAAATTTGTACCAACCAATGATCAAAATAAATGGTCTGTGAAGCAGCTACATTTGGTGGTACAAAAATTGGAAGTAGCGCTCTCTCTCTCTCTCTCTCTCTCTCTCTCTCTCTCTCTCAAAAGAAGCATAAATTTCTTGAAAATACATTTAATGTATCGACGAAAATATCAGTTTTCAGTTTTTGAAAAATATGACGACAGGGTAAATAAAACAACCTACTCACCAAACGGTGGCAGGAGCACACACTCACATATGAAGGTTAAGGAGATTTTCAGGCTTTTGGAGCCAGTGGCTCCTTCCTCTGGCAGAAGAGTTGAAGTGGAAGGAAAAGAGATGAAGAAAAAGGACTGGCAAGACTTTAGGAAATGAGGAGAGTTCGAGAAAGTTGTCCCAGATGGGATGAGAAGGAAATACTGATTGTTAAGGACTGCACAGGCTGAGATGTGAAAATCTGATAACTTAGAGATGGAAGAGAAGGTAATAAGTAAGACAGATAGTAGGTGAGCAAAAATAGACAGTTCAGAAGATAAGATATAGAAAACTAACAGGGAGTGAACAAAGGAATAGTTACTGAAAAGAAATTCTGAGACTGAAGAAATTAACATAAATTAAATCCAGTTGGTGACGAGAAGCAAGGACATGTTTTAATTGCAGTTCTACCTGCAAAGTTGTTAGAAGCCAGTGTCTGGAGGAAAAAAATCCAAATGGCATATGTGGTGAAACAGAGATGGAGGTCATGACTGTCATGTGGTAAAGTGTACTCTGCAACAGGATATTACGGGTTGCCAGAGTATACCCTCTGTCTGTGTCCATTCATCCTGACTGATAAACCAAGTGAGGTGGCACAGTGGTTAGCACACTGGACTCGCATTCGGGAGGACAACGGTTCAATCCCGTGTCCTGCCATCCTGATTTAGGTTTTCCGTGATTTCCCTAAATCGATTCAGGCAAATGCCGGGGGACAGTTTCTTTGAAAAGGACTTGGCAGACTTCATTCCTCATCCATCCCTAACCCGGTGAGACTGATGACCTTGCTGTTTGGTCTCCTCCCCCAAAACAACCCTGACTGATAATTTGATGGTAGTCATATCAATATAAAAGGCCAAAAAGTGTTTACTTAACATCTGGTACATGACCTTTGTCGTTTTGCATGTGGCTCTGCCTTTGATGTGTATGTTCTGCCAGTTACAGGGTTGGTTCATTGGTGGTAGGAGGGTGCATAGGGCAAGTCTTACAGTGGGGACTGTCACAGGGCTGGGAACCATAAGGTAGGAAAATGGGTGCAGAAGGAGCATAGTGCCTGACCAGGATACTGCAGAGATTTGTATGGCTTTTTTTCTTGTTTGAGGAGGGGGGAGGGGGTCTATTTTAGGCGTGGGCAAAACATTAAACGTTGTACAGAATTGATCTCACTTCAGGGCATGATTTCAGGAATGCCATAGCCTTCGCCGAAGTAGCTGATTAATATAGTAAAGACCACGATAATACTGACTGAGAAGTGTACTCCTACATTGTTTTTTTTTTTAAGGGATCAGCAGTACTAGGATTGGATGGGATGGTGTGGTAAGTCTGTTTCTCAAATAGGCTGGTGGGGTAAGTACATCCAGTAAAAGCAGAGGTAAGAATGATGGTGTACTGCTGTAACGTGTCTGCATCTGAAAAAGTACTGTTGCCTTGAATGCCAAGGCTATGTGGTAGGGAATGTACCCTCCCCCAAATGTTATCTCTGGGATCGACCATTCGCATTGTAAGGCTTGTCTGTGCACCCTCCTACCACTACAAACACCAGCCCTGCTACTGGCAAAACGTGCGCTATCAAAGGCAGATCCACATGTGAAACAACTGATGTCATTTACCAGCTGTTACGTAACATTGTTTGGTCTTTTACATTGATATGACTTCCAAGGTAAAATAATAGTAATGCAGGAGTGGGTTTAATAATGAATAAAAAAATAAGAGTGCGGATAAGATACTATGAACACTGTAGTGAACGCATTATTGTAGCCAAGGTAGACACGAAGCCCACACCTACCACAGTAGTACAAGTTGATATGCCAACTAGCTCCGCAAGTGAAGAGATTGAAGAAATGTATGACGTGATAAAAGAAATTATTCAGATAGTTAAGGGAGATGAAAATTTAATAGTTCTGGGGGACTGGAATGCGACCGTAGGAAAAGGAAGAGAAGGAAAACTACTAGGTAAATATGGACTGGGGGTAAGGAATGAAAGGGGAAGCTGCCAGGTAGAATTTTGCACTGGGTATAACTTTATCATAGCTAACTCGTGGTTTAAGAATCATGAAAGAAGGTTGTGGACATGGAAGAGGCCTAGAGGCGTTGGAATGTTTCAGATAGAGTATATAATGGTAGGACAGATTTTAGGATCTATGCTTTACGTTGTAAACCATTTCCAGGGGCAGATGTGGACTCTGACCACAATTTATTGGTTCTGAACTGTAGATTAAAACTGCAAAAAGGTATAGGACCTGGACAATCTGAGAGAAACAGGTTGTAGAGAGTTTCGGAGAGAGTATTAGGGAACGATTGACAAGAACAGGGATAAGAAATACAGTAGAAGAAGAATGGGTAGCTTTGAGAGATGAAATAGTAAAGGCAGCAGAGGATCAAGTAGGTAAAAAGCCAATGGCTGGTAGAAATCTTTGGAAACAGAAGAGAGAATTAATTTAATTGGTGAAAGGAGAAAATATAAAAATGTAGGAAATAAAGCAGGTGAAAAGCAATACAAACGTCTCATTTCTGAGATCGACAGGAAGTGCAAAATGGCTAAGCAGAGATGGCTACAGAAAAAATGTAAGGATGTAGAAGCATGTATCACTAGGGGTAAGATTGATACTGCCTAGAGGAAAATTAAAGAGAAGTTTGGAGAAAAGAGAACCACGTGTATGAATATCAAGAGCTCAGATGGAAAACCTGTCCTAAGCAAAGAAGGGAAAGCAGAAAGGTGGAAGGAGTACATAAATGGTCTATGCAAGGGTGATGTACCTGAGGACAATATTATGGAAATGGAAAAGGATGTAGATGAAGATGAAATGGGAGATATGATACTGTGTGAGGAATTTGACAGAGCACTGAAAGACCTAAGTCGAAACAAGACCTCGAGAGTAGACAACGTTGTCTACTCTTGAGGTCTTGTTTCGACTTAGGCTACAGAACTACTGATAACCTTGGGAGAGCCAGCCATAATGAAACTTTTCAATCTGGTGATCAAGATGTATGAGACAGGTGAAATACCCTTGGATCTCAAGAAGAATTTAATAATTCAAATCCTAAAGAAAGCAGATGTAGAAAACTGAAAATTACCTAACTATCAGTTTAATAAGTCATGGTGGCAAAATACTAATACGAATTATTTACAGATGAATAGAAAAACTGTTAGAAGCAGACCTTTGGGGAGATCGGTTTGGATTCCGTAGAAATGTTTGAACGCGAGCCTGTACTGGCCCTACGACTTATCTTAGAAGATAGGTAAAGGAAAGGGAAACCTACATTTCTAGCATTTGTAGACATAGAGAAAGCTTTTGACAACGTTAATTGGAATACTCTCTTTCAAATTCTGAAGGTATCAGGGGTGAAATACAGGGAGCGAAAGGCTATTTACGATTTGTACAGAAACCAGATGGCAGTTGTGAATGTCGAGGGGCATGAAAGGGAGGTAGTGGTTGAGAAGGGATTGAGATAGGGCTGTAGCCTACCTCTAATGTTATTCAGTCTGTATATTGAGCAAGCAGTAAAGGAAACAAAAGCAAAATTGAGTAAGAGTTAAAATCCATGGAGAAGAAATAAAAACGTTGAGGTTTGCTGATGACATTGTAACTCGTGTCAGAGACGGCAAAGGACCTGAAAGAGCAGCTGAACGGAATGGGCAGTGTCTTGAAAGGAGGATATAAGATGAACATAAACAAAAACAAAACAAGGATAATGGACTGTAGTCAAATTTAATCAGGTGATGCTGAGGGAATTAGGTTAGGAAATGACAATTAAAGTAGTAAACGAGTATTGCTGTTTGGGGAGCAAAATAACTGATCATGGTCGAAGTAAGGATGATATAAAATGTAGACTGGCAATGTCAAGGAAAGCATTTCTGAAGAAGAGAAATTTGTTAATTTCAAGAATATATTTAAGTTAACATCAAGTATATATTTAAGTGCTAGGAAGTCCTTTCTGAAATTATGTGTATGGAGTGTAGCAAGGTATGGAAGTGAAACATGGACGATAAACAGTGTAGACAAGAAGAGAATAGAAGCTTTCAAAATGTGGTGCTACAGAAGAATGCTGAAGATTAGATGGGTAGACCATGTAACTAATGAGGAAGTCTGAATAGAATGGGGGAGAAGAGGAATTTGTGGTACAACCTGACTAGAAGAAGGTATTGGTTGGTAGGACACATTCTGAGGCATCAAGGGATCACCAATTTAGTACTGGAGTGAAGCATGTAGGGTAAAAGTCATAAAGGAGACCGAGATGAGTACGCTAAGCAGATTCAGAAGGATGTAGGTAGCAGTAGTTATTCAGAGATGAAGAGGCTTGCACAGGATAGAGTAGTATGGAGAGCTGCATCAAGTGGACATAGACAGAGGATATACACCAGCAACACAAAGTATCCTGTTCCAGAGCATACTTTACAACATGACAATTATGATGGTGTATGTTTCGCTACACAAACTGTGTGGGGTTTTCATCCAGATACTAATTTCTTAGAACCTCTCAGGAAGGAACCAGCATTATGGCGCGTCCTTAGTTGTCGCCACCCACTTGGCATTAATTTACGTCAATTTATTTGGCGTGGTGTTTCTTCTCAGTACTATTTCCCTCTCCACTTCATTTTAGTTTTCTTTATCTTTTATTTCCTGACTTGTCTATTCCCCCTCCCTGCTACCCCCTACATCCCAGTCGGTAAGTCTCTTCTGACTTGTGTTTCTGGGAGAGTTTTCCAGACACTCCACATTTTCTAAACCTCACGTGTACTTTTTCTTCATCCCTCTTTATCCCTTTTGCCAAGTGGAGGAGCCGCTGGCTCCTGAAGCTTACAAATCTCCTTAACCTTTATTCGTGGTGTTGTCTTGCCGCTGTTTGGTAAGTAGATTTTTTATCTATCCAATTACATCAAAAATAGATCTGCTCCATCTTCATGAATTCCATAGTTTGAGTTTTTTTCTTTTACTTGAAACTTCTTTCACAGTTCTGTTTCAACAAGAGAAAATAGTTACATACAGGCACCTCTTTAATGGTGGTACATGTACAAGGACGTTATTCTCAGTGCAGTTCAGTACATCAGACTGTCTATCCAATTATCGATGGGCCAGTACAGGTATTTTGCACTGTTCAGTCTGCCATTGTTCTTTCAAGTTTCATTTGTAGCTTAAACTGAGCAGGCATTGTCAGTTTACAAGGGCTCTCAACATGGAAAGTTTCCTGCTGAAATGATGTTTATCACATGGATGTTATTCAAACATTTCACCACTAATGTGAACCACAAAACATTGAAGATTTGCCTCATAGTGGTCACTTGAGGCTAAAAACACTGTTTAACGACTGTTGCCTGCTAATTACAGTTGAGAGGTACTCCAAGGAGAATGCAACAGAACTGTTTGCTGGCATTTTTTTGTCCGCTAGGAGGATAGTGTTGACCTAGACAGTACGCAACTGTCTCCACATGGCAACTTGGACTGCTAGATATCAGTTATGAACAATGTGATCAGCATGCTAAGGAAGTGCGCAGGATGGAACAAATGGTATTGACTGTTACCCAGCAGCAGGGTTTGGTTTCACATAGATGTATTTTTGAACAGACTGCCTTTATTTTTGATTACTGTTCTGTTCTATCTTTCTTTTGTTTACAGGAAAATAATTTTTTATTATCGATACCTTGGATCTAAGACTACACATTTTAACAGAAATGTGGGTGGTGCATAATTTATATTGAGCAGTTTGCTTGGAAAACTAGTGCTATCACTTATTAACATAAAACTTCATGCCACCAAGAATTAATTCTAAAGTAGCAGAATAACATGTTGGCTGTTGTCACATGCTACACTACTCCTTCCTACTGCACAGTACCTCACAACTCCCCCTCTTACACGCACATCACTTCAATATGAAACAGGCAGTCAGTTAGCCATTGACGAAGGGTAAAAGTGGAAATAAAATGTAAATGGAGGTCATAAAGAACAAAAGAAGAAAATAAACATTAACACACAGCAGTACAAAAATATGGAACTGTAACAGTCACAAACTGACAAAGTATGAAGGGCAGACAGAAAATGTTAGTCACAGGAGACTGCATTGTGAATGGCGTAATATACCATGAGATGTTGATAAAGGACTTGGCATGCTTGTTATGGAGCTTAGGAGGATAGAGAAGGCTATTCTTGAAAGTGTACGAATGGTTTTTATGTATATTTTCTGTGGATATAAATATTTCTGTTCGAATATTAAGCACCTTGAATTCTGTTGTGAGCAAATGCTCATTTTCTTCATTATGTTAATTTTTTTTCCACGTCACTAATTCTCTTCGGGTATCACTGTCCTTGTGAGTAATAAATGCTTCATGTGGTATTTGATAGTTGCAAATATTAACTTTTTTATCAGTCTAACAATCAGTTACCAATTAATTGAAATATGTAAGAAGTTTATTTTTGATGTTTTTGATAATTTACAGTGAAAGCAAATATAACATCTTGGATTTTGCTACAGACATTGGTACTGAACAGTAGTACATTTATGTGCTTGTTTAATTCACTTCCTATAATGTCAGAAGTTGTTTTTTTTATTAGAACTAACATCACAAAAATATAAAAATATAAAAAAATGCTAATTTATACAGAACATACCACAATTTCTGTTCGCCTATTGTAGATAAATGTTATAATTTAAAATGGGTATTGATTGATGTAAGAAATTGTTTGTTTGAGACGAATGAGTGTTGTATTAAAATTTTATCATTTGTAATTAAAAATAATTGAAATTATTTTGATCATTCTATAGTTTTCGTGGAAAGATTTTGAGAGACGCTATCAAATCAATGTGGGTGTGTGCTGTTACTACGAATTTTGTATGTAAAAACAATTGATAAAATACTGCAAATATTTTCTTAAATATTGACTGGAATACTCACTTGAAAATTTCTAACGGTGGCAGGGGTAATACACATGGAGTGAAAGGCTATTTACAATTTCTACAGAAACCAGATGGAAGTTATAAGAGTCAACAGGCACAAAAGGGAAGCAGTGGTTGGGAAGGGAGTGAGACAGGGTTGTAGCTTATCCCCGATGTTATTCAATCTGTATATTGAGCAAGCAGTATAGGAACCACGAGAAAAATTTAGAGTAGGAATTACAATCCAGGGAGAAGAAATAAAGACGTTGAGGTTTGCCGATGACATTGTAATCCTGTCGCAGACAGCAAAGGGCTTGGAACAGCAGTTGAATGGAATGGACAATATCTTGAAAGGTGGGGATAAGATGAACAACAACAAAAGCAAAATGAGGATAATGGAAAGTAGTCAAATGAAATGAAATGTCGTGTGACGAGGGCCTCCCGTCGGGTAGACCGTTCGCCTGGTGCAAGTCTTTCGATTTGACGCCACTTCGGCGACTTGCGCGTCGATGGGGATGAAATGATGATGATTAGGACAACACAACACCCAGCCCCTGAGCGGAGAAAATCTCCGACCCAGCCGGGAATCGAACCCGGGCCCTTTGGATTGACAGTCGGTCGCGCTGACCACTCAGCTACCGGGGGCGGACTGTAGTCAAATTAAATCAGGTGATGCTGAGGGAATTAGTAGTAGATGAATTTTGCTATTTGGGGAGCAAAATAACTGATGATGGTCGAAGTAGAGAGGATATAAAATGTAGACTGGCAATGGCAAGGAAAGCGTTTCTGAAGAAGAGAAATTTGTTTACACCTAGTGTAGATTTAAGTGTTAGGGAATCCTTTCTGAAAGTATTTGTATGGAATGTAGCCATATATGGAAGTGAAACATGGAGGATAAACAGTTTAGACAAGAAGAGAATAGAAGGTTTTAAAATGTAGTGCTACAGGAGAATGCTGAAGATTAGATGGGTACATCACATAACTAATGAGGAGATACTTAATAGTATTGGGGCGAAGAGGAATTTGTGGTACAACCTGACTAGAAGAAGGGATTGGTTGGTAGGGCATGGGGCATCAAGGGATCATCAGTTTAGTATTGGAAGGAAGCATGGAGGGTGAAAATCCTAGAGGGAGACCAAGAGTTGAATCACTGAACAGATTCAGAAGGATGAAAGTTGGAGTAGGTACTGGGAAATGAAGAAGCTTGCACAAGATAGAGTAGCATGGAGAGCTGCATCAAACCAGCCTTTGGACTGAAAACCACAACATTTTCTGAAAGGGCAGGCAAAGAAAAGACCATGCAGAGTGATAATTTATCAGGTATATAATGGGGTCATAGCTAGTGAGCCCACAGTAGCTCCAGTTAATCGCACAGATAACTTCCTGATACAGAAGTGACACAGTAAAGTAGTAGCTATCAAAATATTGTATTGGTTAGGTGCGTGTAGCAATTTCAGACAAAAATGAGATCAGTAATGTCGTACTTTATATTAGTGCCTCATTTATGTAAATTCTCCACTGCATCAGTAACATTTTGAAACACATACAATTAAAGACAAATTTAACTTCATAGAGCGAACTCAAGATTTTTTAAAATCAATCAGTACATACAGAGGGGAAGATGGTAGATACAGTCACATCGTTGTTTTGAAGAGTATGTGTCCATATACACTGATAACATAAAACATTATGGCCACCTGCTTAATAGCTTGTTTGTCCGTCTTTGGAATGAAATAAATCACTGAGTCCATGTATCTGGGATCTGAAAGTTTGTTGGTAGGTTTGTGGAGGTATGTAGCATCAGTTGTCAACACACAGCTCATGTAATATGCATAAATAATTGGCTGCTGATTTGCGTACGCAGTGATGATGCCAGATAGCAACCCAGATGGGTTCCATAGGGTTTACGTCAGGTGAATTTGGTCACCAAGACGTAAATGAGAGTTCACTATAATGCTCCTCAAACCACTGTAGCACTGCTCTGGCTCTAAGACATGGAAAATTATACTGCTGAAAGATGAGGTTGCCGTCAGGGAAGACATCAAGCATGAAGAGGTACAGGTGGTTCTCAGCTGTCAGCATGTCTTTGATTACTACCACAGGTTCCATGCAAGCACAAGAGAATGTCTCCAATACTATAATACTGCTCCCACCAACCTGTGTCTGTAGCATGCTGCACGTTTCAAGCCGTCATTCACCTCGATGAACGTATTTGTGGAGACGACCGTTGACCTAGTGTAGCAAAAATGAGATTCACCCGAAGAGCCAACAAGTTTCCATTGATTGACAGTCGAACCCCAATGATCCCAGTCCCGAACATGTAGTCGTTGTTTGCTTCGCAGCTCCATGTTCAACAATGTGCAATGAATGACGTGCTCTAAAATACTTATGTGTGCATCAGCATTGTGCTTTTTCAGCAGATTTCCAACCATTTAGCACGTAATGGTAGTTTCACTGTCCTACCTCATTTCATAGATGCTCACGACAGTAGTATGTGAACATTGGAGCTACTTCATTGTTTGAGATATCTTTCACAGGGTTTGCATAATAATAATAATAGTAATAATAACAAAAAAGGTTAGGTAAAATCTCTCAACAAGAAGCGATAGAGCAATTAGATGTAAAGAAGCAGAAATTACAAGCATTGGCCAAACGACTTAGAAGATACAAAAAAAAAAGAGAAAATAGAAGGAAACAAAACCAAACATTCAACACAAACCAAAAGAAATTTTACCAGACAATACATAACACACACATTAAAATAGACAATCCACCAAACATAACAGACATGGAACACTTCTGGAGCAACATATGGTCAAACCCGGTACAACATAATAGGCATGCATGGTGGATACAAGCAGAAACAGACACATACAAGATGATACCACAAATGCCTGAAATGATAATTTTGCAACATGAAGTCACCCAAGCAATTAATTCTACTCACAATTGGAAAGCCCCTGGAAAAGATAAAATAGCAAATTTCTGGCTAAAGAAGTTCACCTCAACACATTCACATCTAACTAAATTATGTAACTAATGGTTGGTTGGTTGGTTGGTTGGGGAAGGAGACCAGACAGCGTGGTCATCGGTCCCATCGGATTACGGAAGGATGGGGAAGGAAGTCGGCCGTGCCCTTTCAGAGGAACCATCCTGGCATTTGCCTGGAGGGATTTAGGGAAATCACGGAAAACCTAAATCAGGACGGCCGGACGCGGGATTGAACCATCGTCATCCCGAATGCGAGTCCAGTGTCTAACCACTGCGCCACCTCGCTCGGTGCAAATTATTTAACAGTTACATTGCAGACCCATACACATTCCCTGATACACTTACACAAGGAATAACTTATCTGAAACCTAGAGATCAAGCAGACACTGCAAACCCAGCTAAATATCGCCCCATAACATGCCTACCAACAATATACAAAATATTAACTTCAATCATTACACAGAAATTACTGACACATAAAACACAGAACAAAATTATAAATGAAGAACAAAAAGGCTGTTGCAAAGGAGCACGAGGATGTAAAGAGCAACTGATAATAGATACAGAGGTGACATATCAAGCTAAAACTAAACAAAGGTCGCTACACTACGCATACATTGATTACCAAAAAGCTTTTGATAGTGTACCCCACTCATGGTTACTACAAATATTGGAAATATACAAAGTAGATCCTAAATTGATACTGTTCCTAAACATAGTAATGAAAAATTGGAAAACCACACTTAATATCCAAACAAATTCAAATAATATCACATCACAGCCAATACAGATTAAGCATGGAATATACCAAGGAGACTCATTAAGTCCTTTCTGGTTCTGCCTTGCTCTGAACCCACTATCCAACATCCTAAATAATACAAATTATGGATACAATATTACTGGAACATACTCACACATTTGCTATACATGGATGATCTAAAACTACTGGCAGCAACAAATCAACAACTCGACCAATTACTAAAGATAACAGAAGTATTCAGCAATGATATAAACATGGCTTTTGGAACAGACAAATGTAAGAAAAATAGCATAGTCAAGGGAAAACACACTAAACAAGAAGATTACATATTGGATAACCACAGCGACTGCATAGAAGCGATGGAAAAAACAGATGCCTATAAATATCTAGGATACAGACAAAAAATAGGAATAGATAATACAATTATTAAAGAAGAACTAAAAGAAAAATATAGACAAAGACTAACAAAAATACTGAAAACAGAATTGACAGCAAGAAACAAGACAAAAGCTATAAATACTTATGCTATACCAATATTGACCTACTCATTTGGAGTAGTGAAATGGAGTAACACAGACCTAGAAGCACTCAATACACTTACACGATCACAATGCCACAAATATAGAATACATCACATACATTCAGCAACAGAAAGATTCACATTAAGCAGAAAGGAAGGAGGAAGGGGATTTATCGACATAAAAAACCTACATTATGGACAGGTAGACAATTTAAGAAAATTCTTTCTAGAACGAGCAGAAACTAGCAAAATACACAAAGCAATCACTCATATAAATACATCGGCTACACCACTGCAATTTCATAACCACTTCTACAACCCTTTAGATCACATAACATCAACAGATATGAAGAAAGTAAATTGGAAAAAGAAAACACTACATGGCAAGCACCCGTATCATCTAACACACCCACACATCGATCATGACGCATCCAACACTTGGCTAAGAAAAGGCAATATATACAGTGAGACGGAAGGATTCATGATTGCAATACAGGATCAAACAATAAACACCAGATATTACAGCAAGCATATTATTAAAGATCCCAATACCACAACAGATAAATGCAGACTTTGCAAACAACAAATAGAAACAGTAGATCACATCACAAGCGGATGTACAATACTAGCAAATACAGAATACCCCAGAAGACATGACAATGTAGCAAAAATAATACATCAACAGCTTGCCTTACAACATAAACTTATAAAACAACATGTTCCCACATACAAGTATGCACCACAAAATGTACTGGAGAATGATGAATACAAATTATACTGGAACAGAACCATTATAACAGATAAAACACCACCACATAACAAACCTGACATCATACTCACCAATAAAAAGAAGAAATTGACACAACTAATCGAAATATCCTTACCCAATACAACAAATATACAAAAGAAAACAGGAGAAAAAATTGAAAAATACATTCAACTGGCTGAGGAAGTCAAGGACATGTGGCATCAGGATAAAGTTGACATTATACAAATTATACTATCAACTACAGAAGTCATACCACATAATATCCACCAGTACATCAATGCAATACAGCTACATCCAAACTTATATATACAACTACAGAAATCCGTAATTATTGATACATGTTCAATTACCCGAAAGCTCCTAAATGCAATATAACATATACCGTACAGTTAAAAGGAAGTCACGCTTGATCAAGGTCCGCGTCACTTTCCATTTTTGACCAGACATAACGTCTGAGAAAAGAAAGAAGTAATAATAATAGTAATAATAATCTGTCCATTGTCAGAGTCACTTATCTCAGTGGATTTCTGCATTTGCAGCCCGTACTTTCACTTGGGTGATCCCCCATCCATGTCTGATCTGCATACATACTTTTGTTACCGCATTGCATGCCCGTAACGCCACCAGGCAGCATCCAACTTCGTGGTGGGCAGTGGTCATAATAAAAAACAAATACCGTCCGAACAGGCCTTGAAGGCCCAATGGTAGTAACTGGCCGCCATGTCGTCCTCAGCCCTCCGACATCATCGGATGCAGATATGCAGTGGCATGTGGTCAGCACACAGCTCTCCTGGCCATTGTCAGCTTTTGCAACCGATGTCACTATTTCTACACCAGTTAGCTCATCTATTAGCATGACAAGGGTTGAGTGGATTCCGCTTGCTAACAGCACTAGACAGATCGCAATGGTGACCCATTCAAGTGCTAGCCAAACCCAACAGCGTGATGGGAACTGGTGTTGCAACTGTGGCAAGGCTGTTGGCAGTGGTCATAATTTTTTGGGTTATCAGTGCATAGCTTTCTTGATGTGTGCATTGTATTGCATTTAGAATGTATTATATATAGTAATTTTGCTCCATTTTCCGTTACTTATTTACATAATCCAGAAGATGATTATCTTTTGAGAGCTCAGGTTTTTTCCTTATATGGAATTGTATTTTTATTATAAGGAAAATTCATGTGAGAAAACTGAGGGTGAGCCTGCAAAAATGTAACAGGACACAGAGAATGATCCACTGAACAATTTGAGATGAGGAACCTGGGCTCAGAGAAGCCAGCTTAAGGAGATATGGAAGTAAACTTGTCTACTTTGTCTAGCATTACTGTTTTCCAGCTGATTTACAATTAACATGTGTAAAAGTTAAAATGTACTATGCTGTTTGACATGTACATTCCATATTTCCTGCAAGGAAAGGAGAATGACAAGCCTGACTACTAGGAAGTCTTGACCCAAGTTTTGTTTACTTTACTTGTCCATAAGGTGGCTCTGTTGTGTTGTATGTAAATACCATTGTTCCATGACAGAATGTGCTATGAATCAAAGACTGGCCCATTCATTACCCAGTGCTTTTCAGAGATGTGCAGTGCAATACGATGGAGCAGTACCGGTACAGTATTTCCTGGTTGCTGGATTGAAAGGGGAGGTCCTATTCCACAGCCTGCAAAGTCACCTAACCTGAATCTCCTTGATTATTTCCAATGAGGATATCTAAAATTACTTGTGTATGAGGCCCCAATGGATATGGAGATGGAATTACTTGCCAGAATTGTGGCTGCCTTTGATGTGATTCAAAACAAACCAGGGATATTTGTGAGGCTGCGTCAGAATGTTGTTTGCCGATGTCATGCTTGCACTGAGGCTGATGGCCATCAGTTTCAGCACATTTTGTAAGATACAGTACAAATGGTACATTCGTTGTCAGTGATGATATTTGCAGTTAGCTAATGTAAATAAAAAAGCACACATTAATGAGATTTTATTCCTATTATCTCAAGCTGGCTTCTGCGACACTGGTTTCCTACTTCAAATCGTGCAGTGGAGCATCCTCTATGTCCTATTAAATTTTTACACGCTCTTATGAAACACCATGTATAAATGGAATTTGATTAAAAACAGCATTTATTGAAAGTGAAAAGGCCGTTAATATGTATTTTTCCTCAAAATTTCCTGCTTTACAAATACATTTTTCCCAGTATGAAAGAAGGTTTTTTATCGTGCCATTGTAGACTGTAATTGGTCACATCAGGAGCCAATTGCACACAAACTCCTCCACACCCTCATCATTTTCAAATTAGTGCCCTTTAGAGTTGCTTTAAGTGGTCCAAAGGAATGGAAATTGCAGGGCAATTGGTCCTTGTTGCAAGGATGAGACCAGTGAATTTCCTGTAGTTTGGAGACAGGGTTGCAGTATGATGCCTGGCATTGTTGTGGAGAAGGATGACCTGTTGAATTGGGTGGTCTTCTCTTTTTGTGATGATTGATATGTGTCCCTCACCTTCTTTGACAGCTCTAAGTAATGTGCAGCATTGATTGTGCATTCCTCATACAAATAATCAAAGAGCAAAATGTCTTGTTGGAGAAAAAAATATGGTTGAAAGTACTTTACTAGCTGAGAGTCAAGTTTTGGCTTTTACTTGGGCTCTCTCACCTTTCCTCCTCCACTCCTTACTGACTTGTTTAAATTCAGGAGTGTAATGGTGGATGCACGTGGTTTGTTGCAGATGACGATCTGGCTCAGGAATGCATGACCTCCTTTCGTAAACATCTCTGTAAGCCTCCGACAGATCTCAAAATGTCTCAGCTATTGATTTTCAGTCAAAAGGCGAGAGACCCTACTGGAACACAACTTGCAGAACTGTAGGGAATTTGTGATATTACGTGACAGCTTTCATAAATTATTCTGACCTGTTCTGCTATTTCTGATATTCTTGTCCACTGATCACCTTCAAGAACGTCTAGAACTGCACAAATGTTTTTGTCTGTAATGCTGATCTGAGGACGGCGATCGTGTTGCTAATTTTCCACACATCTTCATCCTCCCTTGAACTCTTTATGACAGGCATACATATGCATCCTTGACAATATTTGATAACTGAACTGTGCAGTCAGCCTGTGGAAAATTTCAGTCGCTTGAATTCCATCACGAGCAAGAAATGTTATAATTGTGTGTTGCGAAGTGTTGTACCGGTTGCTTGGGCATTATTAGCATTACTGATGAATCTTTTGGAAGTGTGTAGCAGCCAACTCTCCCCTCTCCTAACTGCCCCACCCAACAATACTTGAAGTGGGGATCCGGTGCTACCATCTGGTGATACTCAGGAACAAAAATCCCATTTCTATTTGATTTACCCTTGTATAAAATTACAGAGAGACAGAGTGGATGGACAGTAATTCTTTTCAGAAAGTGGTTTTCCAATACCTGCTTATACACATTTAAAGTGAAAACACTAACATAGCTTTTATAACTGTTGATTCCTTCCAGAGGGAGGGAAGAGGGATAGGATGAGAAAGTTTAGAAAGAAACTGTAGGTCACTCAAACCCAAGGGTTAGATAGGACCCACAGGTTGTGTTTACGCCCTTGCTCTCATCCTCATAAAAGCTGGGATCAGAGTTTTTATGTTTAAATGTATCTGCATTATTGTAATTTTGCCTCCTGAAGGTAAATATCAGACAGATATTCTTTCTATCCGTAATTTTATGTTTGTTTTATAACTTAAAAAAGGATTGTAATTTCACTGTGTGTTCGTCTGAATGTGTGAGCAACTAAAATGATATAACAAAGGACACACAACATGGGCCAAAATATTGAGATGAGGAGAAGCTGTATGTATAAATATGGTGAATTGGAAATGAAAATAGGTAAACTTGAAACAGAGGGGATTTACCGAACGAATACACACACAAAAACTTAGACGTTGAACACAAGCTAAGGGTGTATTCTAAGACAGACAACCCCAAATATATCTAGACTGAGTAAATAAATGAAGGTGTGGTTTTCGCTGAGCTGTAATGATCAATGCAGCAAATGTTCTGACTTAACACAAGTTTTTTGTTGTTGTTATTTGAATGTAGCTATGTTCTTTCTTCTGACATTGACAAGGTCTTCCAAAAGGGAATTTTAATGACGTAATGCTTTTGGAATGTAATCTTGTAGTTACAAGACAACAGCACAACGAACTACTGTGCCACTATTAGGAAAAGAGGTACCACAAATGTACCTTACTGTATCAAACACGTAACTAAGGTACAGTTAATGTGTTTATCTGCGGGTCTGTAGATCATCAATCTGCTGTTGTAGGAGCCGGATGACTTTTTCTTGAAGTTCAGAGTTTCGCTGTGTATAAAACAATAAAAAAATGGATATGGTTTTCATTTACTACATAGGCTTACAATGTAGTTGTATGCTCAAAGGTATCCTGATTATACCAATTCTTCGTGGTCTGCATATAAAAAAAAAAAAATCTCCGGTCTTCTGTGATGAGTCATTGGGTAAAAAGGTGTTTGTTGACTTACTGCATCAAATTCAGATAAAGTACTTAGCTTTTGCTGATAGCCTCTATCATCGTCTTCAGGGGCTAAGTCTGACTTGTGAAAATGGTGAAGCTCCTACTTTTGTACGCAGAGGACGGCGTCTGAGTGGCTGGTTTATCTCATGTTGACATCAAAGAAATGGTGCCTCTTCAGGAGGTGCCCCCTATACCCATAGGTTATGCTCTCTCTCTCTCTCTCTCTCTCTCTCTCTCTCTCTCTCTCTCTCTCTCTTTGTCTGTCCAATGTTGCTTGCAGTACATTGGGCAGTAAACTATGAGAAGTCTTCTATGTGCTCTTTCTGTATCAAGTGCACACTCCGAAGCATTGTAAAGTGTGTAACTGGTGTGTCTACTAAAGTTGTTTTCACATAGATTTCAGCTGCTTCCATGATTACAGAGTGCCAGTAGTTCAGTGTGTGAGCAAGAATTCTCATTTGTTCAGATAAAACCTGGTGTTCATTTAACAGGCTGTGGTAGGGTAGGCCACTGCTGATTTCCCCCCCCCCCCCCCCCTTCCAAGATTCATGTATTTAAGATGACACTGATGGTAAACACAGTGATCATGCACAGATCCGGTGGACAAGCCCACATAACTGAGGCCACACTCACAAGAATATTGTAAATCCCTGGTACTCTAGGTTATCTTAAAGAATTTGTGTCATTTCTTTAATAGTCCTGGCTGCTAGTAGAGTGGCGTGATTTCTTGCCTGTTTAGGACTCTACGAGTTGGTGCGCTGCAGAATGGAAGCCACACTCTGTGTTGATCCTCCTGACTTCGTTGAACAGCATCACATCTTTGTTCCCTAAACAGTTTCGGCATATCATCATTCTGCACAGATGTTGCCGACCTTCTTAACAGTTCATTCGTTTGTTGGATCAGTTGTAGGCAAAGCATACAATGGTCTGCATTCTCACGAATCTTAGCAACACAGACAAAATAACATCCAAATATTGTGGTTTTGCGTGTGCGTGTGCAGGCGCGTGTGCGTTTGTTTCTGATGAAGGCCTTGTTGGCCGGAAGCTTATTTTCTGACAGTTTTTTGTTATGCCTATCTGTGACTCAGCATCTCCGCTGTATGAGTAGCAACTATACTTTCCTTAATATTGTAATAAAAACACAGATCGTACCTGAGTGAAATGTTTGCTTCAGTTTGGTACAGCAGAGTAGATGTCAATTTTGCTTCAGTTTGGTACAGCAGAGTAGATGTCACTATTTGATTATTTTCCATGTGCTAAGGATTTGTTGTTTGAAGGATTTTCCCAATGCCAAGTTGGTGTCATAATTCAGGAACCATAAACATTAAAAATTATATGCATGCATCAGAAAATTCACCTAATTGTCTGCTATAATGCATTGAATACCATACTTCGATATGTGTATTCATTCTGGATATAGTTTGGAGTTCTTGTTACAGCTGCCTCACCCCATATATGTGACCACTTTTTGATATGTACAGAAAATAAAATAGCAGAGTATTGTGGAAGGTATGGAACATGATGTCCCGTTTTCCATGCTAACCAATATTTTCATAGCTACTGCTTCTACTTCATTACTCACAAACAAGAATTCTGAATGAGGTAAAACTAAGCAAGTCAGACATTAAATGATCACTTTATAAAGACTTCATGGAGCTGCTTCATTTAAAAGAAGTATATTGGTTGAGAAATGCGCAAAATGTTTCAGTAGTGTACCAAGCGAAAGAGTGTAGTAACTTGGGAAACACTATACCTCCTCTGGACACGAACACTGCTTGGTGAGTGTTGTTGACGAATGTGGCATACTTTACCTTGTACATATTAGTTTTACAGTGTTATATTTTTACATATATTGAATTTTAGTGCATACACCCACAATAATGAATGCTTTTCATTGGAGTATATTGTGTCCACACTTATTAATATTTTTTTTTCACAGCTAATGGGTAATTTCACCTTTGCCTAAATATTATTGTTCATCTGTTTTTGTTACATGTGTTTTTAGGAGAAGAAAATTTGTTGTAATATAATGAGTCTTGTACTTCTACTTTAAATTGGGCATCGTGTGAAAACAGCTAGATTTTAATAATTGCTTTTGACTGTTATTAATGAAAAGTTTTGTTAAAGTGGGGAAATGCAATGTACTACACCTCTAGCTGACAGTGTTTAATGAATAAAAAATAAATGTAAACAAAATCTAATGAATTTGTCAGAGCCATTGTAGCATTTCCCTATCTAAGTATGTTTCAGCTTAGATTCTTAAAGCTCTTAAAATTGTGATAATGATATTGAACCTCTTTTGCACAATTGAATCACAAATCTCACAAAACCTTATATATATATATATATATATGTTCACAGTGGCACTTAAGTTTGGCGTGGGAGTGGCGCTAGTGATTGTAGCACACGTGGTACTTGTTAAAAAATGGAACTCTGGTCGGTATTTTACACTGTCAGCATGACAATTAAATGTACTAACATTGCACTGCATTTCCCAGCACTTTTTTGAAATAGCATAGACTAAGCTTGTGTTAGTAGAGATCTTAGTATTGTTCTAACAAAAAGAAATTGAACGCCAAGAATATTTCTGTGAAAAGTATGCAAATACTTGTTGTACTAGCATTGGTGCTTCATTTTGTATGAGTTGAAGCCTAAAAGAAATGCCTGTTTGTTTGTGAGGAACCAGTGTTACATTCTTATGTTTTTCAGCTACCATGTTAGCTGTAATGTAAACTGTTTTGTATGCATTCACACAAACATAATGTTTAAAGAATACTGTCAGAAAATGTATCTTACATTTTTGTGTAAATGATGTTTTGTGTGATAATCTTATTGTGCATACTGACATACAAATTTATATTTTCTAACAATACAATTATGTTCTTGTGAGAAAAGAAATTGAGATTGCACTCAGCATGTCTGCCTGTTTTTAATGCATTTAATCTGCTAATTTTTATGGCCATAATCTCTGTGCTTATTTGTAATTTGTATGCAAGAGGAAAAAAAACACCTTGAGAGCAAGACGATGATATTTTGGTGTTGACAGGGAGTTCTTGAATGTAATTAATTTATAAATTGTGCATTCAGATTTAACTGAAATAAGAAATTCATAAACAAGTATGCAAATTACTTTGCAAATCAAAGGAATATTCAGTAATGACTGCAGACCCAGCAGAAATGTGAAATTTAAGCCTAACCACCAGTGTGTAATTGGAAGACTGTTAGCTAGGTAAAGGTATCTTCAGGAACATAGAGTATTTGGTAAATGTCATTCTTTGAGCCCCTCAGATTTTGTTTCCACTACTGCTGGTCTGATCATTAAACTGTGTACAATTTTGAACTTATTTTTATCATAACAGCATATGGTTTCCTTTTTTGTTGAATTGGAATTTTATTCATGCAAATAATATGTAATTTTTTATTTGTGAGATGTTTGTATGTATGAATAAGTTTTAGCTAGTGTACTAGTAATGTATGGCACAAAATGATTTGGCTGTCTTAATGCCGTATCTTTCTGGTTCAGATAATGTGTGGTTTTACAGATGAGAATCTTGCAGCACCCGATACTTCAGATGCTTCACAAACTGTACCACAGATGGAACAGCAACAGATATCAAAACAGATTCCACAGATTCTTCTGGAAACAGAAACTGAAAAGGATTCTGAGGAAAGCAGTTACTTATCTAGTGAATATATAACTCGCAGACAAACGTTGTTACCAGATGATTTAGTACACGATTCGCCCCAAAGAGAATTGGAAGGTGAATTTGCTGTTAATGGTGCTATTTTGTGGTTTATATTTTTTAAGCCTTGTTAGTAAAAACTTCTTACTTTTAGCTAGAATTTTTTGTGCAAACGTGGGCAGAATTATCTCTGATAATTCAGTCGTAGTAAGTGCATTGTACACAAGGAGGAGGGACGATGTAACAAAAACATTACAGAATGACATTAAGGGCATAACAATTGGGACCAACCAAAAGGTTCTTGTAATAGATCTCTCCAGGAAGCAAAATGCCAATGTATGCTCAGCGTGTTTATGCGTACACGTATTGGATAAAAAGTAGTGGCAGCACAGTTATAATTTATACCAGATGTTACTGACAGAAGTCCTTTGTATTAAATCCACCAATATAATTGGCCTGGATCTCAATCACCTTCCCCCATATAGATGGAAGGTGTCATACACCATCAGCGTATCCATCTCTGTTGCACAGATGATGTCTTCTCTTGTATTGTAGCATGTGCCACGAAAGGGCTACTTCATTTTGGCAAACAGGTCGTAATCGCACGGACTCATGTCAGGTGAATACGGTGAATGTTCCAGTAGTTCCCACCCCTGCGTACATTGGAGATCCTGCACAGTTTGTTGTATGGCATCGTGCATTGTCCTGAATGTCAATGGGATGCAATGTCAGAAAGAAACATTGTTGCATGCTCAGAGCGCGTACCACTTCAGTATTAATCCTTGCACATACTTCACGTTCCTAAACATACTGTTAGGGCACTTGGATGGGCATTCCACACCTTCAGTCAGTACTCACAGCAACTGACTCAAACACAGCCGTCACTGCTCACTGCATTTCTTCAACTGACCTTCTGCTATCAGATACAGACAGCTGGCATGCCATGTGATGCACACCCTTCATGTTACGGCAGCATTGCCACTACGTTTTATTGAACCCATGTAGCGATTAATGTAACCAACCCTTCTTTCTGTTTCTGAAGCTGTCTGTAGTTTGTTTGATGACTTGAAGGAGTTAAAAGAGAACAATTTAAAGAGGATGCATTACGTCAAGGAAATCTCTAGTAGGTAGCGTGTTACAGGTGACTTGTTGTGGAGGAATAAAGCTCATTTTCTTGATACAAATGAGGAAAATGTTTTTCCTGTGCGTGGTAAAAAAATTGATAAAAAGTTGCAAATGTCTTATTTCAAACTGCTAGAATGTGTTTGGCAATGTTCCAGACCCAAACTTCAATATGTTGTTATGCATATTCCCCGTAAAGGGGACATGTTTTAATTGAAATTCGCCTCTGTATGGGAATATACATAATGAGCGTAAGAGTGCAGGTTGAGTAGAAACATGGCTGACAGCTTCCGGAACTTTGAGTCTGACTGTTGAGTGTGCTCAGGTAGCCTAATGATAAGATGAAATTTCATGATAAATGGGAAAGCCAGATTCGGGTCAGAGTCTGGCCGAGATTTTCATTGTGGTCTGTCTATTATAAACTAACGGTTGCCCATATTTGCTATTACGAATACATTTCATATACTTCATAACTGCTATAGTCTCCAAAATGCCTTCAGACTTGTGTGTATCCAAAGCAACTTTGCATCATGCGTAACAACACAGGCAGGGCAATACCATATTGTATCTTACAATGTGTCCTTCAGTTGATCAGATGTTGCCTTATAAGTAAGTGTATTTAGGCATGTTTCATTTCAGTTAGTTCAGGGTCTGCTTAAGATGTTCCTGTGTCCTCTGCTATCATAACTGATCATCTCATTTGGTGGATAGTCATGTATGTGGGTTGTCTTCTATGTAACCCAATTTACAGACGTGTGGAGAACAGTTTGTTGTAAAACAGCTTATCTTCCAAAACATTCTCCTCCATGATGACAGATGCACTGCAGATTGCTTGTTTAGACTGCATGAGCCTTACATTTCCTCACTCTGGTATGGGAGGTGGGGATAGTTAACTCCTTGTCCTTACTTTTGTAATATCATTGCAATTTGTGCACTGTCAGTATACTTTGTCTTCCAGTTGTCTCCCTCACAAGGAAGGGGTGGAAAATAAAGGTATTGAGGTAAGACACGCTCAAATTTCAAGTTGAAAGGTTGTGCAGAATTAGTATTGATGATGAATACAACTATCAAAACTGAACAGTTTGGATCTGCAAAGTATTTTGGTGCATTCAGTTGATTTTATAATATGAAAGAATCTTCCTTGCATTGAGGAGCTGATAAACACTTACGGAATGACATAGAAGTTGTAAACCTGGAAATTCCAGGCTGGAGTATCAGCAATATTATGACAAGGATAGATTGCTGCTCACTGTAAATATGACCCTTGAGTTGCAGACAGGCTTAACAAAGAGACTTTTACACATTATAGCTTTCAGCCATGGCCTTCCTCATCAAATAAAACACCCACATTGACCAGCACTTCTCAATCACACATGACCGCTACCACCAGCAGCTCCAGTTGTAGCTGCCAGTGTTGGCAGTTGTGTGCGCTTGAGGCACGATTGCTTGTGTAAGTGTGTGTGTGTGTGTGTGTGTGTGTGTGTGTGTATTTTATTTGATGAACAAGGCTGTGGCTGAAAGCTGTAATATGTAACAGTCTTTTTGTTGAGCCTGTCCGCAATTCAACGGATCATCTTTATGGTGAGTAGCAATCTATCATTTTCCTAATATTATTGAAACAGACATTTTTTTGGGTAATGGATCTGTTTAAAGTATCCTTCTATATTGCAGCAAGACATTTTTCCCCTTCCACTATCTATTTTAGCTAAATATTTTTGCAGTTTTTATAGTTTTTTTAGTAGTATTATTTTTTTCTTTATGAACTATAACAAAAAACATTCTCATGTTTTTGCCACTGTATACCAGGATTAATTTTCTGTAGCTGCGACACACAGTCAATACAATTTTTTAGCTTGACAGTAAATTATTGAAGTGGATAAAAGACTTAATCTACAGTATCAAAAAGTGCAAACTGTAATGACTGACTGAATTTACAGACGTAGTACTGTCCAGAGGACAGTAGAGAAAACAATTTGAACATTCGTTAAACTTCGTTAGAAACCAGAAAATGTTTCCCCCGGTAATAATGTATGAATCAGAACATTTTTATAAAGGTAAAAAATATTATTTTTTATTTTATGTCAAAATCACAAACACATATGGAGACAGTTTGTTGCATAACAGCTAATTCTTTTGTTACCACGCCTAACAGTAATCTTGTTTTATAATTTTATAAGCAAAGTGCAGTCTTGCTTAAACATTTTTATTGTTGCACTCACGTTTGTGTGAATTAAACCATTTTCAGATCTAAAATATGTAGAGTATTATAGCTATCACCAACATAACATCATCAAAACATATTTTGGATTTGAAGATGGCCCAATTTAGACAAAACCTGTTACACACAAATTCACTGAACTGTGATGATGATTGTTGATTAAGTCAGCTATCCTGACAACTTTCCTGGTGCATGCTGCTTAAATCATTTAAGTTATACTAAAATTTGGAGTTTATATTCACTTACCTAATGTTGTTCTCCGAATTTTAATTGTAACTGTATACAGTGGCCCATAGCCAAAATTACTGCCATGCCAGACAGGCCGTATAGACGCAGATACGTAGTCCTACCCATGCAAAGCTGGAGTGAGTCACTAATTGTTCATAAAAGGAAATGTTTAACTTGTATTGGAATTTTTAATAGTACCATTGAATTGGTGCAAAAAACCAGTAAATGTTTCTGGCAGAAGCTGTGTTCAACAATTCTTTGTGTCATTTTCCATTTGAAATTCTGAAGTTGACACTTTTGCCTCCAGTTTCCAGACATTGATCCACTTTTCTAGTGATTTGTTGTTAACACTTTCCATCTGAAAAACCTCTGTCTGAGAGTGCAATGAAAAAGGGTTTAATGATAGATCTTACATATATTATTTACAGCATTGGAGCTCCTGAAAACGTTTACTATTTCTGTTGTGTGTTCTGTCTCCAATACTTTGTCTGTTTTGACTAATGTGGCCTTTCCTGTTCTATACAGCGAAGTCTTTCAAATGATTCTCTATATTGGCAACTTTCATTATGTAACTTCCACGTAGTCCTATGACATTACCCCCCCCTCCCACCCCCCCACCCCACCCCCTTGTGTCGTAACTGTGCTAATTCACACAGTAGAGGCAAATTGTAATTTTCATGTATGGTATATATGCTGTGTAGGTTAATCGTCATACCAATAATTTCACTTTTAAATTCATGTGTAACTGGAGTTCTTCCATTTACCTGTTTTTAATCCCATTTGCTGCCATCCAGTGTGAATGATGTTGCTGCATAGAGTGAATCTTACTTGTTAAATAATCCATTTCAGACTAAATTGGTTGAATAAATAAATATTAACTCTTTCCATTTATCTGCACTCTGCTGTGAATTTATCTATCACAATTCTTATCTGGCTTCCACAAGACTGGGTCTACGCAGAACTTACCTGGCATGTGGAGCTTCTCTGTTCCATCTGCTCTCAGTTAAATCCTGAATTACTCCACAGTGTCACTGCAAAATCGTTTCTAAGGAATGATCCACTATCTATTTTTGTCAGTGTGGAGAAGCTGATACTTCCAATGACTATTTTGAATACATACCCATTGTAATTAAATAAGGGTAGCATGCGGAGAGGATGGAGGCTGATAATTGCTATATCTATAATTAATGCAAAATCATCTACATCTGTAGTCTGCAAGGCATACTAATGGTGTGTTGCTTGGGGTACTTTGTGTACTACTGTTGCTTACCTATTCCTTTTCCAGTTGCAATGGTTTGTGGTAAGAAGGATTGTGGGTAAGCCTCTGTATCAACTCAGATTTCTCCAATTTTACCTTTACCCACAACAAGGGAGTAAAGACCATAGTACACACAACAGAACTTCCATATATGAAAATAGGCTAATATTTGTTACTGATGCATGTTGTGTCATCTCTTACTTCCTTTTCTGGCTTATTTGTGTGGCATTCTTTAGTGATCATCCCATTGCTAGGAGTTGTGTCCTTCCATTTTCCCCCTCTTGCTATATAGAAAGGAACCCATCTTTCAGTTCCTTGCAGTTCATTGTTTACTTCATGTGCCTTTAGCAGCTATATAAAGAACCTGCATTGTTCTGGGAACAAACCCTATGTTCTGTATTGTAATCTGTAATTAAATAATTTTTTAAAAAAATATATTGTTACTCTAACTTATCAAAACATTAAAAATTATTTACTGGTTCTGTAGGGCATTTTAAATAAAAATTCTTTATGGGCAACATCTGTTGGAAAGTGAAACATGTTTGTTTATTTTCTGAAATATATGATTGAAGCTTATGCTGTACCACTGTACATTGAAATTTTCACTTTGGCTTCGTTTCCAGTGAAGTAATTCAGCTTGTCAAAAATTGTTTTCTCTTATCTTTTTTGACTTGACTCATTTCTTTCTTTCTTTTGCTTAATTGAAATATTGCACCTTGTTTAGTGAAACCCTAATTTTGTGTGTCTAATGCAGAATGAGATAACAAGGAATGAACTGGTGGAAAATATAATCAAGGGAAGAAATCAAAAATGCTGTGAGCTACAATTTTTTATAAAATTCTGTTGCTCAGGCCTTTCAGGAAAATGTCAATATCAAATTTCAGTTCGTATTCATAGGCTTACAAAAAGGAGGCATAGTAACTCAGGGCAAACAATACCTGTATCCATCATTAAGAAGAGAATTGCTGCAATTTTTGAGTTAAGCATGTACTTTTTAGTGTAATCACATAATGGAATAGAAAATAGTGAGAATAGCACGGTATATTGATTATTTTTACTTATGGGCCGTCCGACAGCAACTGAATGAAACCCAATTTTTCTGCAAGGCATCATCAGTGGCAGATTGCGTGGACAATTTCTTACATATTACGCTCCTGTTGCATTTTTGGTGTTCTTATGAATGCCAGTTTGCGGTTTTTCCCCACATTACACAGATTATGAACTTATATGTGCTGTGGAATGTGGGAAAAAAACCGCAAATTGGCATTCATAAGAAGAACAACAACAACAACAACACCAAAAATGCAACAGGAGCGTAGTATGTAAGAAATTGTCCACACAATCTGCCAATGATGATGACTTGCAGAAAATAAAGGCGAAACGCATATGGCACTAAAATTGTGTTTTATTCAGTTGCTGTCAGACGGTCCATAAGTAAAATTTATCAATATACCGTAATATTACATGCAACTGAGGAAGACAGTACTAAAAAAGTTGAAGTGAGAATAGTTACCACATCTACCATGCGGCCCATTTATTGAACATAAATTTCACGGTAATGTGCTGCTGAAGGGTTTGATAGTCACAGTTGTGAAATAATATTTGTAAATTTTGTGAACCTGTCTATAATATAAAAATTTGAATGTATAGCAGCTAACATAAAATTTGGGTTTCATTCTCCATGTAATGGTACATATTAAGAAGAAAACGAAATTCAATTTTTCTTATATAAATGTAGTGTGCTGTATTGGAGAATGGCAATTTTAAGTTAAGAAAAGAATCTTTTACTGACTATTTAGAATCGGAATCTTCTGTGCCAAGTGAAGAAGATAGTGATGATGGCCAGGAGGAATTTATTTTCAAACAAAATGTATATAAAGCTGAGAATGCTTTCAAGGCTTCCCACAGAGATGAAAAGCCTTTCAGTGAAGAAAAACCTTACAAGCAGCAGAGTTTTGAGGAACTTCTGAAAAAATATCATGAACACACTCCTGAAGGAAGTGACATTGAATCTGATGAAGATGAGCAGGAAGAAGAAGAAGAGGAGGAGGAGGAGGATGATGATGAAAGAGATCTTGATGATGATGATGATGATGATGATGAGGATGAACCAATTGATGATGAAGATGACATTGACAATGAAGATCCAGAAGATGAAGAAGAAATTTTAGGAAACAAAGGCCAAGGTTCCAAAGTAAGGAGAAACTTGCCATCAGATTTCTGTGGTTTCAGTATAGCTATGTAGAACTTTGCATTTGACTTTTATTTTTTGTTCTGTCCCTGGCTTGAATTTATATTGTCAGACAGTTGGATTAACTAAATGTAATCGTGTTGCTTTGCCAGAAATTATACATTTTCTTGCATAAAGAGTTCTTGTGTTTACTCTCAGAGAACTTGATGAATTTTAATTTTGCTACCTTATTCAACTGTAATGGAATTATTTGAAATTGGGAGTAATAAGACTTTCCCACACTAAATTTTGTTTTAACATTTCCAGAACAATTAGAGTGGATTGTGTAACAGCAAAGAATTAATTTGGTAACCAATGCTTGTAATGTAATTCCCATTTTGTCATCTGTAAACAGCTGTAGTTGCAGTGAACTCTCATTTTTGCCTTATAATTTCTTGGTTTCACTGAGGATCAGCAACATTGAAAAAATTATAAGTGACTTTGAAAGCAAATTGTGATGAAGTTGAAATTGTCTTGACAGAGATTATTTATTTAACACTGTTCAGTGGGAAATAATGGTGCAAAATGAATTAATTTACAATTTGTTTGGCAGAGAATGAGAGAACATTTTTTGCCATGGGTTAGACAGAGTACTTTCTAAAGTTATGTAATGACAACTAATAAGGGAAGTACCCAGTTCAAATGGCCAAAACTGAAGAAAATGATGTTTTCAAATAACAGAGATATGTATGTTTTACCACTCATTAAGGACATTAATTTGTAATACATTGCATTTGTGCACAATTATTATTTGAAGGTTAACAAATCTAAAGATTCCAGAACCACATGTTGCTGAATGGACAGTACCATCTACCAGACAGTTATGACCAGCAGATTCACTAGAATCAGAAATCAGAAATTATTTCACAGAAAGCCACACATTTGCTTTCTCTTGACATTGAATGTGGAGTTCCTGTGAAGTGATCAAAACACAGTGGAATTAAACAATATGCACACTTTACAAGGGCAACGTGTGAACATGTTACATAATTTCTAGTGTACCAGTACTGCAGTAGCTAAATATCAAAAGCTGCAATGGTCACAGTATCCAGACCTTTGCTACAGGCTGTTCCAGTCCACTGTATTTTAAGTACTTCATTACTGCTACATACTTGGTCTTCAATGATGAATGAGGGAAAAATATATGAAAACACAGCAGCTTCTATTTTCAGAGTATTTCATAAGATAACATACTGCACATTATTTCAAGTAAATGTTTAGCTTCTTGACAAATAAAATCTTTTATGTTTCTTATCAATCTGCCAGTTACAATTGTGTGATACATGCCAATAAATATGATGTTATGTGACTTTCTTAGCTATGCTCCCCTTTCCAATTTCAGCTACCTTAACTGCTTTGGTGTTCCTTCTTTGTAGCCATTGTACACACTTCCTTTGTAAAGTGAGAGTGCTCAGAATTAATTATTCATACTCTTTAGTGTTGTGCTTGTGCTTCTGCTGCTGCTGGTGGTGGTGGTGGTGGTGGTGGTGGTGGTGATGTGCTAACACATGGCACATTAGTTGTAGTGTCAAGGAGATTGGAAAGCTTAATGCCCCTATCCAGTGCACAGAATAATGTCAATAATAGTACTTACCCTCAGTCCATATGAGTATTTGCCCAAAGCCTATCACCCAAAATGTAAAACTAGCTGTGAAAAGACATGAGATACAACAGAAAGGTTCAGAATTTAATCAAGGTCATTGGCACATAATGTGGTGATGAGGAACTGAACTTCACCACCTTCACTCACCTCCCCAACCAAATACTGATGATGGAAATTTGTTCTGTTGCTTGGATTCAGACTGTATAGAACAAAGTAAATATCTCCCTGGAGTGAGAGTTAAGAGTTGCAAAACAGAATTTTTGTTATCAACATACATTGCCTCTCAGGTCACAGCCCTTCAGTATGGCATAAGGTTTGTCCATAAGTGGTCTGCAGATTTTGAATATAATTACATAACTATTACAGAGAGATGCCATTCAAAATTAGTGTGGACTTTGTGCATTCATTGATAGGTATTAGCATTAAATACCTAGAACGAACTTGACTTAGAGCTTTGAAGAGCAAATTCAAGAGCAATTAATTGTTACAATAGGTGTCACAACTGAGATGTCGTTATGTTTTTTGCTATAGGAAAGAAAGGTATAGCAAACCTAGTTTTAAAAAATTGGTATTGCCATTTATCGTATTGCCGATTCTCTGTTCTAATGAATTAAGCCACAGTAGCAATGCAAAAAAGGCCACATAAGATACCAGTGCCATTGAGTATTTGGAAAAACATAGTTTTTCCCCCCATCTCTTCTACCTTGGAATCCTTCCGTATTCAATACTTTTACCCTGACCACTTCTGTCAATTGTTTGTACAGCATTTTTTTTTCTAAATCATTTTTTTACTTCATGGATCCAACTCGTTGTTGAAGTGTTTTCCCACAGATAAATGAAGATCTTCTTGGTTAATCTATTATCTGAAATTCGATATAAAGGTTTAGAAAATACTAGTTATCTTTTTCTCATTACTTCTGATATGTTTTCTGTGTTCTGATAAATTTCATCATTAGTACTTAATTTCCAACCTTTCACAGTTTTCCATGGGCCTAATATTTTCATAGTGATTCACCTTTCCAGTGTTTCTAATTTATGTAAATTACAGTTTAATGCTACATCTAGCTGTGAAAAAACCGACATTAATTGTTTCTGGTTGACCACTTAAATTTGCATGCACAATGGCCTCATGGGCTAAGTTAAATGCTAATTAACTTGGAAACAGCACAACATATTGATATTTTTTCGTAGCAATTATTTCTCAGCACAAGCTACCATGCAACCTCGTAACAGACTGTTTCTGCCCATACTGGCTTTGCTACTACATTGTAATGCCATTTTTTGCATTTTTAGACAGGCATTTTTTGTTGCAAAAGTATTTGGTTGTACATATGCTCTTTCTATTTTTTCTAGACCATTTTCTTGGATTATCTCCCAAAGATATTTAAATATTTTAACCTTTTCAGTTTGGTGAATCTGTTTCCGGAAATTTCGGCATTTTTAATGTTAGTAAAGAAACTTGATTCTCTTTGTAGAAATTCTTAAGCCGATCCTACTGGCTATTCCTTCAGAAAGATTAAATTTTGTTACAGCAGGTGTCACATTTTTAGAAAGCATAGGAAAGTCATCTGCAAATTCAAGACAATTTATTCCAATATTTTTGTTGCCTCTTCCCAACCTTACTGTTGAAATCTTACATTCAGTCAGTTTTTCATTCAAAATTCTTACTTCTTCCCCCCCCCCCCCCTCAAACAGATTTTAAAAGAATTTGTGATAGGTCATCGCCTTGTCGTACACCTGTGTTTATTTCAAAGGCATGAAACATTTCTCCCATAAATTTCACTTTAGATTTTGTGTCTGTAAGTTTGTCAGGAATTAAGTTTGCTAGTTTAGACTTTACACCATATTCTCAGATTATATTATTTTGAAGTCGACAAACATTACCACAGTATCTTTAAACTTCAGTAAGCTGTGGCGAATGAGTGACTTCAATTTAAATATTGCTTCAGAACATGATTTACCCTTCCAGAAACCATTTTGATATTCACCTAAATGGCTGTCCAGTGTTGTTTCTACCCTCTTTAGTAAAATCTTGCAAAATATTTTGTATGCAACTTGTAGAAAACAAATTCCTCTGTGTTGTTAATGTCTTGTATATTGCCTTTCTTTTGTAGTGAGCATATAAAGGCTACCTTCCCATCTTCTGGGATTTTTTGTTTTCAGGATTTCTCTAAATATTAATTTTAGCTCGTGTTTTATTTCATTAGATACCATTTTTAAAAATTTTGCTGTAATAGAATCTTCTTCACAAGCTTCATAGTTTTTTAAGGTTTTAATTACTACAATTTCTGTGACAATCAGAGGTAAATCATCTTGTAGATTTCCGTGAGAAAGTGTTTGAGAATTCAAACGTATGAATTGGTTATGGACATTTTTCTTTATTAATTTTTCTCTTTAAAAAACATTCAACATTTTAATGTATTTATTTTGTGCATTTTGTACACAAATGTGACTACATAATAGAGTAAATAACAAGTAAAAAATTTGTGATGTTGAATAAATCTACAACATAGGAAACTAACACCAAAAGAAAGAAATTTCATTCTCATCTACACACTCTCATAGAACTAGTTTGCACAAACATTTTTACAATTACATTGCCCCTTGCAAAATTTAAGTCTTTTCAGCAGCATCTATTAAATGAAAGTTCACTGTGACTGCATTCAAGGAGAGTGAACAGAATTATACATATGTAGAAGTTAGATGGCATTTTAATACTAATGTTTTACAGATGTTAATGAAACCGTGATGACAATAATCTGAATGCTACCAAAGTTGCAAAAATGAGATTGTGGTTTCTTTATTATATTGGTCTGATTTCTGTGCCTCATTACTGCAGTCTTCCCCTACACCCACTTACAAAGTTCTCTGTATCAAAACATTTTTGTATGAAGTGTTTTGAGCACACTTTGAAATTTTTAGAAACAAAGTTCTTCTGTTGAAATTTTCTGGTACAATTTTTAAAATCTTTTTTCATTAAATGTTACCTGCTTATTAGGTCCAGCTTCCTATTGTGACTAATTTGTAATAAATGTATTGGTTTGTGAATCTTCGTAAGATTGTTGGGTAAAAATCTTACATGCATGGTAGCACTGCTCAAAATGCGTGTACATGCAATGAATCGACTTAAGCGTACTCTCTCTCACCATTAAATCTGTCTTCTATTTCGTAAGACACAATGCTATGACTTCATTATGCTCTGTCTTATTGTCTTTCAATATATAAAGTGCCTGTGGTAGCTATAACTAGAGCTGTGTGGTAGTTTCTTATGAAAAATTGCTGTTCCTCTTTTCACAAATTTGTCTTTGCAACCATAACAGCAACAGTAACCACTGCAGTTGCAGTGAAACAAATATGTAAAAAAGGCAAATATGTTTAACACTTAAGTTTGTCTTTGCGTAATGCATAAACAAAAAGCGCTGTAATGAAGTCGCGACAATCCCTACTTTATGTGGTCTGCATGCTCAGTGGCCACATAGATAAAGAGGCAATAAATAGAGATGATATGGCTTCATTTTGTTGCTGGTCACTTTACTTGTGCAAACCAAGCCCAACATCAGTGTTAATATGAGTGTGTTATACTCTGTGGCTTAGTGCACAGTGAGTTACTAACCAAAAGGTTTCGGGTTCAATCCTCAGTTGACTCTAGGATCCTTTCACTGTCAGTGGTTATTTCTTTCATATCTGGCTGTGATCTATAATACTGAAAAATGTCCAAGTTGCACCCTGGTTTGCTCCAAAGAAACTGGTATATACATGCGTATTCAAGTACAGAGATATGTAAACAGGCAGAATATGGCGCTGTGGTCAGCAGTGTCTATATAAGATGACAAGTGTGTGTGTCACAATTGTTACATAGGTTACTGCTACTACAGTGGCAGGTTATCAAGATTGAGTTTGAAAGTGGTGTTGTACCAGGCGCCTGAGTGAGGTAGCAATAAAGTAGGGATTTTCCCATACGACCATTTCATGAGTGTACCATGAATATTGGGAATCTGGTAAAACATTAAATCTCCAACATCACTGCAGCTGGAAAAAGAACCTGCAAGAACAGGACCTACGATGACTGAGGAGAATCGTTCAACATGACAGAAGTGCAACCCTTCCGCAAATTGCTGCAGATTTCAATGCTAGGCCATCAACAAGTGTCTGTGTGTGAACCATTCAACAAAACATCAGTGATATGGGCTTTCAAAGCTGTGGGTTCACTTGTTTACCCTTGATGACTGCATGACACAAAGCTTTACGCCTCGCGTGAGCCCGTCAACACTGATGTTGGACTGTTAATGACTGGAAACATGTTGCTTGGTCGGATGGGTTCGTTTCAGATTGTGTGGAGCAGATGAGCGTGTAGTAACAGTGTGTGGTATGGGACCCCTGATACATCTAGATACAACTCTTGACAGGTGACATGTACATAAGTGTCCTGTCTGATCACCTATATCCATTCATGTCCATTGCACATTCTGATATACTTAGGCAATTCCAGCTAGACAGCACGTCCAGAATTGCTACAGAGTGACGTCAGGAACACTCTTCAGAGTTTAAACGCTTCCGCTGGCCACCAGACTCCCCAGACATGAACGTTATTGAGCATATCTGGGATACCTTGCAACATGCTGTTCAGAAGAAATCTCCAACCACTCGCACTCTTACAGAATTATGATAGCCCTGCAGTATTCATGGTATCAGTTCCCTCTACCACTATGTCAGACATTAGTTATATCCATGCCATGTCGTTCTGCGGCACTTCTGCGTGATCACAGAGTAAAATAAGGAAACACTGCCTCCAGCAGGAATGTGCCTAGCTGAGCACTGTGGAGTCCAAACAAACCTTTAAAAAGGGAACAGTTTCACTTTAAACTCTTATTTATTGGTGTAGTATTTTAAGTGGATAAAGCCTACCTTCTTTATCTACTGGCATCCTGTCGGTTAAATTACTTGAGGTATTTATGGGGAGAAAAAAGTCTCTCTGTTCCCAAACCTTGCCTGAAAAAAAGAGTTCTCTCATTATAAAGTTGTGTGCTGCAAATATCTCTCCATTGAAACCAAGAAGTAGATGGCATATGTGAGTGCACTAGCCAGGTTACAGGAATGTATTGTGAAATTTTCTTTGACACGTGAACAATCCATTGTATTTAGTAAAATGTGGTTAAGGCACTCAACACTAATCTCTTCTGCATTATCATAATGGCTGCTCACTGTATGAAGTGCTATGCATGGGTAGGAATGTCACTAAATGCTTGCTCTTTATGTGCTGAATGGCACTAAAATTTAGAAACTCTTACATTTTAATCATCTTCTTAATTGTGAAAAGACTTGAGTATTGTGACCAGTATTCTTTGAATTAAACAGTTTAATTGTCAAGTTAATAGTTCTTAGAAACGCTGGATTATTTCTGTGCACATTGGGAGTAGGAATTTGAATATTTAGTGAACAAGTGAAACAATGAAAAATCTTTGTTCGTATTCCTACATTCAGTCATTAGTAAATTCACAATTTCATTTACAGTCTTTCATCATCATTTAAAACAGCCAGGAGGACAAAGCACTATTGGTGCATTTGATATGGTATGTTATATGGTTGTACAAATTGAATTTTCGTTGTATTCTGACAGCTGTGATGTGCCAATTGAAATTGAGTATAATTGTGAACTCTTTGAGGACTGTTGACGAGCAATCAGGGCTAGTTTAAGTCCCAAGCAACAGTAGCTGTTACTTGGGGCACCAAGCTAAGAGGGTCACCACAAGTGCCGCAGCTGTAAGATTTCTGTAAAGAACCACAATTTATTAGTGGCAACTGCTTGGGGTACCAAGCTGAGAGGGATGTCCAAGTGTAAGGTTACTATTACAGTGTGCCCAGCAATTAGAAATGAAAATTGACGTGAGTGAAAGTGTACAAGGGTTAAGGGTGGACAAGGGGGAGGAGGTGGCACCAAATGTAAAGTTGCTTCTGTGGAAAAATGTTCTTGAACGGCAATCAATGAACTTTCTCAGTTCTTGGAATTTAGATCTAAAAACTTCCAGATTCTCACTGCAAACATCAAACTTTTTAACACCTATAAAATTTGTTAAAAGGTTCATTATAGAATGAGCTGACAGATGCTTGCAGGGTGTCTGCTGGCAGTCACAACTGGCTGTTCTTCGCAATGAACTACTGTTTATTTTTGTAAGCTGTAAAGTGATCCGTATAATAGTATTGCTGTTAACTTAGTGACACACAGTCTCAATTTCTAAAACTTTGAATATACCACAATATTATTGTTTTACCCTCTCCCTGTGGCTTATGTTTCTGTAGACCACTTTCTTCTCATGATTAGAGTATCGAGATGCTAATGGCATTCTTTCTTATCTACCAAATTTATATAAAAGTTCAAGACGACATGCATTTACCACAGTTGTAAACATGTGCAACATGGGTCCTTCAGTTAATGATTTTTGTACACACTTTTGGAACACATACTGTCATATCTCCAAAATTATGTACCCTTTTTTAGCTGACGTATGTTTAGTGTCGTAACTGCTCATGTATCACTGATTGGAACTTCATGTGTGTTTTGTAGTATGGGATGAATGGGAAGGTTTGGGATAATTTAAGGTAACGATTGCAGATAGTGATGAGAGGCTTGTCAAAGGTGGTATAGATGTGTTTCACTGCATCTTCTCAGTTGATGTTGTTTTCATATTTTTTTTGTTTTAATCTTTCACATTAAGGTATTTTTGTGTATGATCACTCATTCCTCTTCCTTACTTAAAAATGTGTGTACGCGATCATTTAACATTGTCTATTGCAGAAGTTCTCAACTTCTTTTTAGGCTAGGGACTGTTGGTATGACGTACAAATTTGGGAGATGTTTTAAATTTGTATTTTTTTTTTTTTTTTTTTTTTTTTTTTTTTTTTTTTTTTTTTTTTACATAAAAATTTAGAATGCTCTGTGCTCTGCAGCTTGTAAATATTTGTTAAATGCCACTTGTGAAGACTGTTAGCTGCACTTAAAATGTTTAAAAGCAAAACCAGTATTTGGGTGTATATCCATCATCATTGCATATATTGTTTACCTTTTTATCAGTGATATGCATAGTGACTGTAAATTATTTGTGATGTTCAATTCGATGTTCATCTCACAGTACACATATTGTCATGTGAGTCTCACAGTACACAGATTGTCATGTATGTTACTACTGTAAAAGTTTAAATACAGACATCTCTTGGTCACATCTTTCATATAATGGTATTTGACATTTGGGTGTGGATAGGAAAAATTGTTCTATAGTAAGGCCACATTTGGTGGTTTTTTGTGCCAAATACGGTGTTATTCTTGTGCCAAATATGGTGCTATCTTTTTTTTTTTTCAAATTTGGTAGTATTTTGTTGCCAGTTTAGCTGTTATTTTTTTTTTTTTTTTTACAGTTTAGCTGTTTCTTTTTTGCCATTATATTTTTTTTTTTTTTTGCCAATTTTGGTGTTACTTTTGACATCATGTCATTGTTATTATGAACTGTCTTTGTAAAATTATACACAAACCTCACCCAAGAGGAAAAAAGGAGGCAAAAAGCAGTTCAACATTCAATAGCGATAACTTATGAATGTTGGAAAAACTTGTTCTCAGGTTTACAACTTTTTTTAATACAGGAAAAGCACATTTCATGATATTTCATAAAAATCACTGATTTCGTGTAATTTTGCAAGGAAATTCCAATTTTCTGTATTATTGTTTTCATTGAGTTTTCCTGTCCTTACATATAGGCCCTACTCTTGATTTGTCGTGTGGTATAACAACAACAGATATCTGTTTACCAAGGATATAGCAACACTTTGTTTGTATTGAGGTACAAAGTTCTACTGTTTCACTTTTAATACATGTGGAATAAATGAGTATAACAGTGTTCATTTACTCAAGTAATCATCCCTAAAACTCAGTGAGTGAAGTACTGTAAAATACACCAATGTACCAACACATTGTAACCACCTTCTTAATAGTGCATTGGTCCACCTGTAGAACGCAATACAGTAACAATTCTGTGTCACACACTTAACAGTTTCTCGATACGTTTCCCTGAGTGTGTGACACCAGATACCTATGCACAAGTCACATAATTACTGTAAATTAAGGGCTGGTGGTTTGTGGGTGGAGAGCTGTCACCCAGTAGCATACCAGATGTGTTCTCTTGCATTTAGATAACTGAATTTGGTCACAAAGACATAGACATCGTGCTCCTCAGTTCACCAAAGAATGATTCTGGCTTTTCGACATGGATGGTTATCTTGCTGTTGTAGAAGACATCAAGCATGAAGGGATGGAGTTGGTTTGCAATAATGTTCACATAGTCCTCAGGCATAATGGTGCCTTCAGTTACTTCTGCAGGTCCCATTGAAGCCCAGTGCAAGTTCCCAGCAGCATTACACTGGCCCAGGCAGACTGCGTCCATTACACGTTGCATGTTTAGAGCAGCCACTTGCATGGATGACAATGTATCTGGACTACACAACTATTCTGGTGTAACAAGAAACGTGAGTCATCTGGCAAGGCAACACATTTCCACTGTTTCACTGTCTAATCTTGATTAATCCTGTTCACACTGCAAATGTAATTGATGATGTTGGGTCATAATGGAAATAAAAAGGGAGCCTTACGTTTAATGATTTCTGCTGAACAGTGTGCTGTGAAACACTTGTTACTGCATCAGCATTGTACTCTGTCCTCATATCTGCTGTAGATTGTTGCCTATCCCCTTCACAGTGCGAGCAAGCATCCAGCCTCCATGTTTGTGGTGAGCTATGGACATCCAGCTCTTCTCATGTACCAATATTATGAAAAGGATAATTGCTACTCATCTGCTGAGTCGCAGGTAGACACAACAAGAAGACTGTTGTAAAACGAGCTTCCAGTCAACAAGGCCTTCGTTCATGATATTCTTACATTGTATCCTGGATTTTCCATTGTTGAATTTATTTTCACTTACTGTATTTTATGGACTAAAAGACACACTTTTTTCTTCAGAAGATTGCCTCTGAAATTCAGGTCCTTATTATACCCTAAATTAATATAAAAATGTATTTTATTTAAAATTCCTGCCAGTCTTAAAAACTGCCATATATTCGATGCCGTGGGAAACGTATCTCTAATGGGCAACATTGATTCAACTGGCGGTAGCAGCGCAGCAATGCAACGAGCACGAGTTGCAGGGATTTGTAAGCTTGCCAACACTGTCTCCCTCCTGGCCAACTATCACAAACACAGATAATTGTGTAGCCTATGATGGTTCATTGCATTCTGCAGTGCCAGTGATCTTGAATTGAAAGTGATTTCTATTATTGGTAACAGTACAATATTGTTGTTAGTAGCTAGTTTCGTAATGGAAAAAATAAAAGGTATTCATGTGGTGTGGGCTATAAATTGAAAGTAATAACATATGCAGAACAGCGTGGAAACAGAGCAGCTGAGTGGCATTTTGGACCTCACCAAACAGTTAAAAACCATTCGCCATTAGTGGGCTGGTGAAGAACAACTTTAAAAACAAAAACAGGAAGACTATATGTGCATGTAGAGTACTGAATGCAAAACGGTCAGAACTAGATGACTTATTGAAATGGATTCAAGAACGCTATCAAAATGGCATTGGAATTAATACAAAAATGATTTGATTAAAAGCTCATAAGCTAGCACTACAGTAGAAGATAAGACTTCAAGGGTGAACTTGGTTGGTGCTACAGATTTATGAAGCGCCATGTGCTTAGCATGCGAACCTAAACCAAAATATATCAGCAAAATGCCACAAGAATATGAAGAGAAAATGTTATCTTTCTATCACTTTATTATTCAACATTAAAAGAAAACCAGTGGGGAATGAAGCCAAACAGCGAATAGGGACGAAACTCCTAACATCTGATAACCCGAGCTACAGAACTTGCCATGAAAGGTGCTAAAACTGTAACCATGAAAGAAATGGACATGAAAAAATGCACGACACTCTTGCCCTTTCATGTTGTGCTGACAGTACTAAACTTAATCCAATGGTCATTTTTAAGCGCAAAACAATGCCAGAATCGTCTGAAATACTGCTAGTACGTGAAAAGGGTTTGAATGGACGAGGTTGGTGTGAAATTATGGATTAACAGTGTGGAAGAGAAGGAAAAGTGCTTTATTGAAGAAGAGTTCTCTTCTTGTGGTAGATCAGTTTAGTAGTCATCTGAAAAATTCTGTGAAAGAGAAACTGAGGCAGGGAAATACAGAGCTTTCTGTTATTAAGAGAGGACTTACTTCACAATTGCAACCTTGTGATGTATCGACAAATAAACCATTAGAAGTGTATGTGAGATAGGAATGGAACAAATGGATGATGGATGAAACCGAACATGAATCCACACCAAAGGGAGCTTTAAAATGACCTACAATCAAACAAGTGCGTCAGTGGATAAAGCATGGGTCTAGAGTGAGACAAGAAATTATCATTAAATCTTTCAAGAAGTGGAGCTTAAGTAATGCTCTCAATGGCAGTGAAGCATATCTTACATATGAAAACCACATAGATGATGACGACGAGGTGGAGAAGGAAGATCGAATGATGGTTTTCACGGATTTTATATGTCAGTTTGGTTTTATAAACTAAAATATTTTTTAGTCTGGGTTTGCAGTCTGATAAAAAAATTGTAAAAATGTAATTTTTAAAAAATTGTTTAAAAATTAAGGTGCTTCTTATAGTCCGTAAAGTAAGGTATTCATGGTTTCACCATCCTTAAGCTACTTTCAATGGATGCTTATGTCAGTAGCTTGCAAACACCAGCATCACCATGTCAGAGACCCCTGTTCCCAAATACTGCAAAATAACAATCTGCCCTTTGTCAAAGTCACTTATGTCACTGATGTTCCCCCATTTGCAGCCTGTGTCATTGTTCCTGTGATTCCCTATTCAGCTCTGCTCTGCTTAAGCAGTTTCCTAGCTGTGTCACGTGCCCACAATGTCACCAGCCAGCACTCAGTTCTACAATGGGCGGTGGCCATAATGTTTCAGCTCATCAGTGTGCACACATTTGCTGTTTTGATAAAATTACTGAAATCAGTACTTAGTGATCCTTATGAAAAGATTTGGTGGTACATATATTGTTAAAAGACACTTCTCCTGTTATTTAAATTCATCAGCTGCTGTTCTTTATTTTGCATTTTTCTGTAGTTGGTCATCTGAAAAAATGCTAAGTTACCTTTTATCAGTCATTGAAGTTTGGTAAACCCATTGCGCTGTGCTGTTTTGTGGCCAACTAAAGCATATTATTTGGCACCTTTCATATGCACCAATTCAAAGTAATATCAATAAAAATGGAAAGACATGTATTTCTTGTTAAGGTTTGGGAGCAACATAGAAATAAAATTTAAGGGAGGGTGCGGCTGCAACCTGTTTAAATATAAAAACCACCTAGGAATTTGATAAACTTAAATTCTCATTCATATGATAAACAGTGTCCTAAGCTTCTTTCCAGAAGACCCAAGTAAGAAACTTGGTATTTAACCCATCACATTAGTGCATGAATTCATTACAGCAGGGTTTGGAAAAAAGGAAATGTAAGGATTGTTAGTGATCTTATTGAGCAAGCATTCAGTACATTTAATTAGAAATGGCATGGTGTTTGTTGGATTTTTTAAAATATTTATTTCCTTAATTCATTGTTTGTGTTATCACTATCATGTTAGCCAACATACCATTCTTATGGCTGTATACTTACTGTGTCAGTTGAAAAGTGATTACTGTGTAGGCTGAGGTAGAGACTGATTATAGCTCCTCTTCTGTATTTTCTATTATTTCCCCCTTGCGTAATGTAATAAAAACTTTGCCCTTGCTTGGTGTGTTACTGCATAACTAATACAAGAAAAACTTAACATATTTATTTTGGTTTGGGTACTGTGAAAGTTATACTGAGTGTTTCTGTATCTCTTCTGTTTCATTTTATGCTTTATATGTTTTTTGGTTGGAGGAATAGCCTACATTTATTTTGTAAAATATTTTCATGGGTACATTAAGGTACTGTGTATTTATCACATTGCTTGTAAGGTGCAAATTTTGTGATATATTTCAAGAGCTGTTAAGTTGTTGTTGTTTTTTTGTTTCCATAAGACAACTCTATAAAAATTCCTTTTGAGACCTGTGGTAAAAAGTTGCTCCGTAAAAAAAGTTAAAAACAGGGAAACATAATATAAGGAAAAAATTACTGACATCACTGTACAGAACATTAATCTTCCTCTTAAAATAACGTGTAGATGGTACAGGACTGCTATTAGGTGGTCAATTGACCCTCCAGTACTGAAATAAGCGACATCAGTGAAACAATATGTATGTGACATTTGGTTGTATCGAATTAGTGCAGTAAGGTGGATCAACATGGTAAAATTGCAGAAAGGAGTTATTGTATTTGGATGTGTCTATGAGAGACCATAAATGAAATTTCTGTTGTTATAACACACTTTCCAAAATGTCTACAAAGAATACTGTACCATTTGCAGACAAGCCACTCACTATGAGAACAGTGGTCGTAAAAAGAGCTTGAGGGACCAGACACTAGTTTCACACTGTGCCAATGTATTTTTTTTTTTTTTTTTTTTTTTTTTTTTTTTAACGGGCCGCAAGGAGTCAAATGCACTGACTGGCCAAAAAGGCATAGTGTGTGGAGGGTGTTGCTCAGACCGGAAATAGTCCTATTATATTTTTACTGTTGTTTTATGTATCTTGATAGTGAAATGAGGATGAGTATTTCAATTTCATGATGATAAAGTGTTACTCTTCCGTTTACATCTTCGTGACGGGTATGCTGTGACACTCCTGTCTTCCCATAAAAGACAGTCATTTTCACAGGACTTCACACAAGCCTTCCTGGTTTTATGGATGCTCAGGCTTCCTACTGCCCCTCAGTTGAACGACAAAATCGTTTGATCTTAACCCTATAGAAACTGGTTGAGACAATTGGATCATAGGGTGAAATGTAAAAATCAACATCCCCAAAGTTTGGTATGAGTGTGGTTTGAAAAGTTCTCGGAATCACCATGAGAGGTCAGTGCTAGCACAACAAGTTGTTCATGTGATATTTGTTGTACTGTTGCCTGTAAACGCGTACCATGTCAATGCTCTTAGAAGAGAGCTGTGGCAGTGACGGTTCTGTTGTTGTTCCTGCATAGTGATTTGCGAAGATGGAAAAAATCGAGATTCGAGCAATGATTAAGTACGTCATAAAGAAAGGTATGAAAGCAAAGGACATTCATGCCGATTTCCAGAATACACTGGGTGCTCTGCTTTTTCATATTCAGCTGTTGCCAAGTGGACAAATGAATTTAAATTTGGTCGGGAGAGCTTAGATGATGATCTGCGCAGTGACAGGCTAAGATGTGCACAAAATGATCATGGATGATCGCTGATTGAAAGTGCGTGAAATTGTTCACGCTTGCCGGATGTCATGTGAATGGTATATCACACTGTAACATAAGAATTAGAAATAAAAAAATTATCTACAACATGGGTGCCATGACTCTTGTCGCTGGATAAAAAACGCATGAGAATGTACATACCAGAACAATGTTTGACCTGTTTCAGGAGAAACGAACAAGATTTTTTGCTCTGTTTTGTGACCACAGATGAAACTTGGGTGCACTACTATACCCCAGAGACAAAACAACTGTCAAAGCAGTGGAAACGTGCTGATTCTCTGCCATCATATGACAATTCCTTCGGCAGGAAAGGTCATGGCATCAGTTTTCTGGCATGCGAAGGGGATTCTGTTTGTAAATTATCTACCTACTGGGCAAACAATTACTGGAGAGTACTATGCTAACCTCCTGGACAAATTGCAACAAAAGATACGTGAAAAAAGCCCAGGTTTAGCAAGGAAGAAAGTCATCTTCTATCAAGACAATGCACGCCCACACGCATGTGCCGTCTCCATGGCAATATTACACTAACTAAGGTATGAATTGATGCAACACCCGCCTTATTCACCTGATATGACTCCGTCAGACTTCCATCTCTTTCCAAAATTGAAAATTTTTCATGGTGGACGAAGATTCACTTCAAATGAAGAATTGATAGTCGGAGTTATCAACTATTTTGCAGGCCTGGAGGAAAATCTTTTTCGAGATGGAACATTGTTGACCAAGTTCATTAGTCTACAAGGAGACTACATTGAAAAATGAAAACAAGTTTCAGTGATGTTAGTACTTTTTTGTATTCTGTTCTGAGAACTTTTCAAACCACCCTCATACCTTTATGAGATTTAATCATCAATGAGTGGCTTCAGCTGTGTGTGATATACCTGAACAAATTTGTGGAATACCTTCCTCACTGAATGAGGCTATTATTAAGACTGGATACAATGTTAAACAGTATTATTGTGAAGTCTCCTGCGGGGAGGGACTAACTTTTTGTCCAATGTGATGTACATGGTATCTTAATGGAGATGAAATTTCTTCTGTCAAATTTTCTTCTCTGTAAGTAATCACTTATTTCTGAAGTGTATGTTGCTGTAAGCATGAAAATAAACTTATGTACATTTGTTTAACTATTATGTGTAAACTTAGGTGAAGTTTAGTCATCTTGTCATAGTGTTGGTTATTTTGTGTAAGATCTCCACAACTCCAGACACTGAAGACACATCACCCCGAAAATTTGTAGTAGATACTCAGAAGGAACAGAGAATAGCATCTGTGGAACAAGAATCTGGAAATCATGAAGAAGGTGAAATGCTTGCTGGAGGAAAGGAAGAGGAGGAACCTGAAGAGGAAGATGCAGGAGAGCTCGATTCTGAAGATGACAGTCTTGGGGAAAATTTTAAATACTACCAGCGTCAGTACCATTGACTGTACTTTCTTTAATTTTTTTAGTTACAGTTGCGTAAGGATTGTTAAAATGGTTTTCCTGTTTAGTTAAATAGATCAATAAAACAGGGCTCTACTTGTTTCTGCATAAATTAGCATTTTAAAAATTAACATTCTTTTCATTTTTCTGTATTTTTTATTTCAAAACCTTCAAATTCAGTAAACATATTTTGTTTCTATAGTTCCAAAGACAAGGAAATTGCAGAGAGAAGAAGATGATGAATCTGGAAGTGACAAAGAGATTCCTGTAGTGAAAAGCAAAATACCAAAGAACATGGGTGGACAAAATGCACAGGTGAGTCCTTTATTTCACAGTAAGACATACAATAAGTGTTACCCTGTCAAAATATATACATTTTAATGTTGGAGGGGGGGGGGGTGGATATGTTTCTTTGTTGTTGTTGTTCAGTCCACAGACTGGTTTGATGCAGCTCTCCATGCTACTCTATCCTATGCAAGCTTCTTCATCTCCCAGTACCTACTGCTAACTACATCCACCTGAATCTGTTTAGTGTATTCAACTCTCGGTCTCCCTCTATGATTTTTACCCTCCACACTGCCCTCCAATACTAAATTGGTGATCCCTTGATGCCTCAGAATATGTCCTACCAACCGGTCCCTTCTTCTTGTCAAGTTGTGCCACAAACTCCTCTTCTCCCCTATTCTATTCAATACCTCCTCATTAGTTAAGTGATCTACCCATCTAATCTTCAGCATTCTTCTGTAGCACCACATTTTGAAAGCTTCTATTCTCTTCTTGTCTAAACTATTTATCGTCCATGATTCACTTCCATACGTGGTTACACTCCATACAAATACTTTCAGAAATGACTTCCTGACACTTATATCTATACTCGATGTTAACAAATTTCTCTTCTTCAGAAACGTTTTCCTTGCCATTGCCAGTCTACATTTTATATCCTCTCTACTTCAGCCATCATCAGTTATTTTGCTTCCCAAATAGCAAAACTCCTTTACTACTTTAAGCATCTCATTTCCTGATCTAATTCCCTCAGCTTCACCCGATTTAATTCGACTACATTCCATTATCCTCATTTTGCATTTATTTATGTTCATCTTATATCCTCCTTTCAAGACACTGTCCATTCCGTTCAGCTGCTCTTCCAGGTCCTTTGCTGTCTCTGACAGAATTACAATGTCGTCGGCAAACCTCAAAGTTTTTATTTCTTCTCTGTGGATTTTAATTCCTACTCCAAATTTTTCTTTTGTTTCCTTTACTGCTTGCTCAGCATACAGATTGAATAACATTGGGGATAGGCTACAACTCTGTCCCACTCCCTTCTCAACCACTGCTTCCCTTTCATGCCCTTAGACTCTTATAACTGCCATCTGGTTTCGGTACAAATTGTAAATAGCCTTTCGCTCCCTGTATTTTACCCCTGCCACCTTCAGAATTTGAAAGAGAGTATTCCAGTCAATATTGTCAAAAGTTTTCTCTAAGTCTACAAATGCTAGAAACGTAGGTTTGCCTTTCCTTAATCTATTTTCTAAGATAAGTTGTAGGGTCAGTAATGCCTCACATGTTCCAACATTTCTACGGAATCCAAACTGATTTCCCCCACGTCAGCTTCCACCAGTTTTTCCATTCGTCTGTAAAGAATTTGCGTTAGTATTTTGCAGCCATGACTTATTAAACTGATGTTTCGGTAATTTTCACATCTGTCAACACCTGCTTTCTTTGGGATTGGAATTATTATATTCTTCTAAGTCTGAGGTTATTTTGCCCGTCTCATACATCTTGCTTACCAGATGGTAAAGTTTTGTCAGGACTGGCTCAACCGAGGTTACCAGTAGTTTTAATGGAATGTTTTGTACTCCCGGGGCCTTGTTTCAACTCAAGTCTTTCAGTGCTCTGTCAAACTCTTCACGCAGTATCATATCTCCCATTTCATCTTCATCCTCTTCAGTTTCCATAATATTGTCCTCAAGAACCTTACCCTTGTATAGACCCTCTATATACTCCTTCCACCTTTCTGCTTTCCCCTCTTTGCTTAGAACTTGGTTTTCATCTGAGCTCTTGATATTCATACAAGTGATTCTCTTTTCTCCATAGACCTGTTTAATTTTCCTGTAGGCAGTATCTATCTTACCCCTAGTGATATACGCCTCTACATCCTTACATTTGTCCTCTAGCCATCCCTGCTTACCGTAGCTATTTTGAGCTATATGAGTGTTTTCTAATTGTATTATATTATTTGGTGCAACATCAACAATGTAAAATTGCTTAAGGATTTAACAAGTATTAGAATGAACACTCAGTTCAGTTGCCGAATTGGATTTTAGTGCAAGAGTGAATGCAAGCGTTAAAAGGAGTGTGTTTGCATAAATACCTATTCTATTCTGCACAAAGTGACATAAAAAGGTACATTACAAAGAGCTAACAACTTCATACTAGTTATCCAAATTTTAAAAATGCTGCAGATTCCAATGCATTCTGTCTGCTATGTATGAGGGCTATCTGAAAAGCAACCTTCATAAGGCTATAAAGAAATAAAATACTGGAATAACTAAAGCCAATGGATTAAAAGTAGTAAAACTATTTTTATAGTACTTCTTTACATAATTGCAGCTTAGATTCAAGCATATATCATATCTCTTGATGGATTGGTAATTTTCTTCTACATAAAATTCTACCATATAAATTTTGGAATCAAACGAGCACAAAACTTGTTGTACCTTAATTGTTTACTCACCATCTCACAGAAATCTGCAGAAAACTGATTGATGGAGACATCATGAAATGCTGTTTTTCACAACATTTTTTGTACTTTTCTGTAGCATCTCTTTTTTTGACTACAGACGGATGGCAACTTATGTTATCATCATAATAAACATCATCATCATCATCATGAACATGTTTCCTTTCTCTCATAAATAAATGATAACATTGGCAATATCTTCACTCATCGGATTTCGTCCGTATGCACACAAATTTTGCAGTGATTATTGCGATTTGTTACAATTTGCAGCTACAAATAATAATAATAATAATAATAATAATAATAATAATAATAATAATAATAATAATACCACCTCCATCATGATCTATTAAAATAAAATGAAGTAAGTCTAGATTGCAATAGAACATTTATTACAAAATGGCAACCAGTTTTAGTCAAATAGTAACCATCTTCAGACCATATGCACCATGATGGCAGGTGGTGACATTGAACAGAACAGGTATCATAGATGCGTGAATGTCAGCTTCTCAGAATAACCATAGAGATGTTTACAAAAACACAATATGTGATTGGTTGAGACAGACGCGCATAGCTGCCATGCTCAGCCATCAGCAACTATTGGTGATCTTCTTACGCTGCCCGTACTATAATAATAGGGATTTCAAAGCTGGCTATATTCCTGTTCATCTTATTTTTTATCTTGTCCTTTCTAGTAATTTGGTTCATAGTTTTCATGAGTCTCATTTGTCCCATGAATTCCGTGTGGTGTAAAGGTCTTCAAACCATAAACGAGAACTGACACAAAGTACACTATCTGATCCAAAGTATCCAGACACCAATTAATGAACATTATTATGGGGTGTGTGCAGTCTTCACTTTTGACACCTTGAACCCTGCTGGAGACACTTTCAAAGAGTTGTTTGAATGTCTGTGGAGGATTGGCAGTCCATGCTTAAAGAGCCAAAATCGAAGAAGGTAGTGATGCGGTATCCTGGAGTCTGGGCAGAAGTCTATGTTCTAACTCATCATAAAGGTGTTTCATTGGGCTCAGGTTGGGACTCTGGACAGGCCAGTGCAGTTTGTGAATCTTACTGTCCACAAACCTTTGCCTCACAGATGCTGCTTTATGACAGGGTGCATTTCATGCTAATACAAACAATCATCATCCCCGAAATGTTCCCCCATTGTATGCAGTAAACAGTCTAACGTTTTGACGACTTAAGGTGTGAGCGTGGGTCTGGGTTATACTGATTTATTTCCCCAAACCACATTCCACTTCTTTACAAGATGACTTACTTGGGGTTTGTAGCCACTCCTCTTTACTGGATAGTCGGCTGCTGGAAACTCTCTTGACTTCTTCTCTGTCGAATAACACTAGTTACAGGAATGTTCAAGCCTCTTTCTACTAATGAAATAAGTAGCCATACAAACTTTATGTTTTGTCAATCAATGATGTATTTGACTTTCATGCACAGTAAAAATTCTCACTTTCAACATAGTATGTAACTTCAGTAAGTATCTCGTACAGTTGTATGTTAGAAAAAAATTTATTTACATTCGAAAGAAAGTCTATTTAGACATCATGACTTTCAAAAAAGGAGACTGAAAAAAACTCTTGCCTCTAACAAGGCTGAGCAAGAGTCTATATGAGTACTTTTTCAACTGGTCTTGTTTCACATAACAGTAGTCAGTGACACAATAAGCACAAAGCTGCATATGGATTCCATGGTTCTTCCATACATACACCCACTAACACATCTATGGATTGCCCTGTCAGGTAATGGTCGGTGCTTTTTGACCACTGCATCTACTTTCTTCCTGCGACTGATTTTAAATCTGCACACACAAACGTGACGCGCAGTAGGTAGTATTTTACCATCCCACACTCATATCTAGAATATCGTGTGTTTGAGGTGGTAGAATGCTGAGTGGTTCTAGAATTTACACAAAAATTCTCAAATTACTACATATTCCCCCCCCCCCCCCCCCCCGACTGAACACGTGATATTTTATATGTAATCATTAGTCACATAACATCACTCATAACAACAATTCATATCATAACAGTATGCATTTCTTACATATGTTTATATACATATCTTTCCTTTGAGTAACAATTCTGTCCTTTCTTACACAATCTTTCATTTATTTTTTCTCTACCCTTTTCTTATTTTACTTTGTTGTTAAGACATGAGCATTTATTCATTGTTTTTGTCAGCTTTACTAATATTTAGTAATTGTGAGGACTTTATTTCTTTTCTTTAATTTTTTTTCAGTCGCAAACTTCATGTGTTTAGAACACATGAGTAATCTTTTTTCTATTCTTATCTTTTGTACTACCTTTTTCCTAGTATGTACTATTTTCATTATTTGTAGCTTGGAGGAACTCGAGAGAAGTGAAAGTGTTCTTTTGACACTCATTTACTTCCACGAAACATAATAATGCTAGTCGTTCATAGAATTTACACTTTCCAGAATAATTTCTATAAAATTTATGACTTTTGTCACGATACTGTCCCTTTCTCCCAGGATCAGCACCTATTCCTTGCTTGTGGATTGACCTTATGAGACCACTTCCTCTTTCCATTCTGGCAGGTACGCCCCTTACTAAACATCTCTATTTTTTAGGACACAAATCATCCTATCTCCGTGCAGGTACGTCTGCCCTTTATACCTAGTGAATGCTGGGTACTCCCCCTTATCCTTTCTATGTAGACCTCATGGTTCATTACCCTAATATACATTTCTATGTGTACCATAATTAAGTATCTTCTGGTAAAGCTATAAATCTATTTTAAACTTCACATTCATTCTTTAATATATCATTCACTCCCTAGAGTCCTCCTCTACTTATCAACTTCTACACTTTCATTAGATATTACCTCTATATATTCTACTTACATTCCACTATCCTTCAATTCATCAGAGTTTTTATTGCACTGACATTGGTTAGTGATCAACCTGACTAATTCTACTCCCATTACTCATTGCTACTTTATAGTTGTTCATTATGTATGTGCACCTCTTCTTATGTGTATTCGATGTAGAACTGTCATAACCCCCCATATATGTGCTACACACCTTTTCCGCCTACAATACCTGGCGGTTCTCACATCGTGACAGGCTTTGTCTTATATAATTTAATGTTTGCGTAGAAGTGTATATTTGTGTATATGTGGATGTAAGTTCATGTAGTCTGATTCTTTGGCCTTCTTATCTAAAGATGAAATGTAGGTTATTAGTAACCACGGAAATGAGGAAGCACTTCAGTGATAGAAGTTTATAAAAAGATATACAGGTCCTCAAGATTAGAAGTAAGAAAGGGAAAATCAGATGTGGTTGCTAGGATTGAAGAAGAGAAAGAAGATTTATTTGTTCTTGTAAATCACGCTTTTAGCTACAATACCCACCCCTTTCAAAATTTATACAAACCCTCCCATCTATATCACATCTCATATAAGGTATAAAATACTTTATACAAAATAGAAAAGCTATACACTTGGGTATAACAGTTGCTCAGTTAGTCACATCATATTATATTTTCCACAAGCATAATATTCCATTCAATGTATTTCATCTACACATAACTTTTTTTGATTCTCTTAAGTTATTCTCTATTTTATGGTCATTGTTGTTGTGTTGTTGTTGTGGTCTTCAGTCCTGAGACTGGTTTGATGCAGCTCTCCATGCTACTCTATCCTGTGCAAGCTTCTTCATCTCCCAGTACCTACTGCAACCTACATCCTTCTGAATCTGCTTAGTGTATTCATCTCTTGGTCTCCCTCTACGATTTTTACCCTCCACGCTGCCCTCCAATGCTAAATTTGTGATTCCTTGATGCCTCAAAACATGTCCAACCAACCGATCCCTTCTTCCAGTCAAGTTGTGCCACAAACTTCTCTTCTCCCCAATCCTATTCAATACCTCCTCATTAGTTACGTGATCTACCCACCTTATCTTCAGCATTCTTCTGTAGCACCACATTTCGAAAGCTTCTATTCTCTTCTTGTCCAAACTAGTTATCGTCCATGTTTCACTTCCATATATGGCTACACTCCATACAAATACTTTCAGAAACGACTTCCTGACACTTAAATCTATACTCGATGTTAACAAATTTTTCTTCTTCAGAAACGATTTCCTTGCCATTGCCAGTCTACATTTTATATCCTCTCTACTTCGACCATCATCAGTTATTTTACTCCCTAAATAGCAAAACTCCTTTACTACTTTAAGTGTCTCATTTCCTAATCTAATTCCCTCAGCATCACCCGATTTAATTTGACTACATTCCATTATCCTCGTTTTGCTTTTGTTGATGTTCATCTTATATCCTCCTTTCAAGACACTGTCCATTCCGTTCAACAGCTCTTCCAAGTCCTTTGCTGTCTCTGACAGAATTACAATGTCATCGGCGAACCTCAAAGTTTTTACTTCTTCTCCATGAATTTTAATACCTACTCCAAATTTTTCTTTTGTTTCCTTTACTGCTTGCTCAATATACAGATTGAATAACATCGGGGAGAGGCTACAACCCTGTCTCACTCCTTTCCCAACCACTGCTTCCCTTTCATGCCCCTCGACTCTTATAACTGCCATCTGGTTTCTGTACAAATTGTAAATAGCCTTTCGCTCCCTGTATTTTACCCCTGCCACCTTCAGAGTTTGAAAGAGAGTATTCCAGTTAACATTGTCAAAAGCTTTCTCTAAGTCTACAAATGCTAGAAACGTAGGTTTGCCTTTTCTTAATCTTTCTTCTAAGATAAGTCGTACGGTTAGTATTGCCTCACGTGTTCCAACATTTCTATGGAATCCAAACTGATCTTCCCCGAGGTCGGCTTCTACCAGTTGTTCCATTCGTCTGTAAAGAATTTGCGTTAGTATTTTGCAGCTGTGACTTATTAAATTGATAGTTCGGTAATTTTCACAGCTGTCAACACCTGCTTTCTTTGGGATTGGAATTATTATATTCTTCTTGAAGTCTGAGGGTATTTCGCCTGTCTCATACATCTTGCTCACCAGATGGTAGAGTTTTGTCATGACTGGCTCTCCCAAGGCCATCAGTAGTTCTAATGGAATGTTGTCTACTCCCGGGGCCTTGTTTCGACTCAGGTCTTTCAGTGCTCTGTCAAACTCTTCACGCAGTATCTTATCTCCCATTTCGTCTTCATCTACATCCTCTTCCATTTCCATAATACTGTCCTCAAGTACATTGCCCTTGTATAAACCCTCTATATACTCCTTCCAACTTTCTGCCTTCCCTTCTTTGCTTAGAACTGGGTTTCCATCTGAGCTCTTGATATTCATACAAGTGGTTCTCTGTTCTCCAAAGGTCTCTTTAATTTTCCTGTAGGCAGTATCTATCTTACCCCTAGTGAGACAAGCCTCTACATCCTTACATTTGTCCTGTAGCCATCCCTGCTTAGCCATTTTGCACTTGCTGTCGATCTCATTTTTGAGACGTTTGTATTCCTTTTTGCCTGCTTCATTTACTGCATTTTTATATTTTCTCCTTTCATCAATTAAATTCAATATTGCTTCTGTTGCCCAAGGATTTCTATTAGCCCTCGTCTTTTTACCTACTTGATCGTCTGCTGCCTTCACTACTTCATCCCTCAGAGCTACCCATTCTTCTTCTACTGTATTTCTTTCCCCCATTCCTGTCAATTGTTCCCTTATGCTCTCCCTGAAACTCTGTACAACCTCTGGTACTTTCAGTTTATCCAGGTCCCATCTCCTTAAATTCCCACCTTTTTGCAGTTTCTTCAGTTTCAATCTGCAGTTCATAACCAATAGATTGTGGTCAGCATCCACATCTGCCCCTGGAAATGTCTTACAATTTAAAACCTGGTTCCTAAATCTCTGTCTTACCATTATATAATCTATCTGATACCTTTTAGTATCTCCAGGATTCTTCCAGGTATACAACCTTCTTTTATGATTCTTGAACCAAGTGTTAGCTATGATTAAGTTATGCTCTGTGCAAAATTCTACAAGGCGGCTTCCTCTTTCATTTCTTCCCCCCAATCCATATTCACCTACTATGTTTCCTTCTCTCCCTTTTCCTACTGACGAATTCCAGTCACCCATGACTATTAAATTTTCGGCTCCCTTCACTACCTGAATAATTTCTTTTATCTCGTCATACATTTCATCTATTTCTTCATCATCTGCAGAGCTAGTTGGCATATAAACTTGTACTACTGTAGTGGGTGTGGGCTTCGTGTCTATCTTGGCCACAATAATGGGTTCACTATTCTGTTTGTAGTAGCTAACCCGGACTCCTATTTTTTTATTCATTATTAAACCTACTCCTGCATTACCTCTATTTGATTTTGTATTTATAACCCTGTATTCAGCTGACCAAAAGTCTTGTTCCTCCTGCCACCGAACTTCACTAATTCCCACTATATCTAACTTTAACCTATCCATTTCCCTTTTTAAATTTTCTAACCTACCTGCCCGATTAAGGGATCTGACATTCCACGCTCCGATCCCTAGAACGCCAGTTTTCTTTCTCCTGATAACGACGTCCTCCTGAGTAGTCCCCGCCCGGAGATCCGAATGGGGGACTATTTTACCTCCGGAATATTTTACCCAAGAGGACGCCATCATCATTTAATCATACATTAAAGCTGCATGTCCTCGGGAAAAAATACGGCTGTAGTTTCCCCTTGCTTTCAGCCGTTCGCAGTACCACAACAGCAAGGCTGTTTTGGTTATTGTTACAGGGCCAGATCAGTCAATCATCCAGACTGTTGCCCCTGCAACTACTGAAAAGGCTGCTGCCCCTCTTCAGGAACCACATGTTTGTCTGGCCTCTCAACAGATACCCCTCCGTTGTGGTTGCACCTACGGTACGGCCATCTGTATCGCTGAGGCACGCAAGCCTCCCCACCAACGGCAAGGTCCATGGTTCATGGGGGGGTTTATGGTCATATCCAGTTTCTTTTTTTTTTTTTTTAATTTTTAGCAGTAAGATTATAGGATAGTTTTAGATTTTAAAGGAATTCAGTGCAGGAAAACTATTTTGGAAGAAACACTGAAAACAACTTGGGATCTGATGGTCGCCACTCTGCCCGTTAACTCAGAATGTTAACATCCCTGAGGGATATACAATTTTACATCCTTTCCATTGTATTTCCCCTTTTCTAATCCAGTTGTGGGGTCTACTAAAAATAACGTCTTAAGATGGGTCACCGTTTGTACCTGGTACGGTCCTTCATATTTTTGAATAACTTGTGAGTCTTTTTCTTCAGATTCGAGGTGGGAAGATGATGTCTTATAAGAACCAGGTTATCAACTTGGTTCTGTTATGCTTGCTTACTCTTCGTATCACCCTTTCAATCAAATTTTTAGAAATTATTTCCTGATTTACTTCTTAATTGACACTAGGTTGTTCAGGCCAATTAAAATTCTTAATTAAAGGTTCTCCTACAAAAGGTTTTCCTACAACATCTAAAGGTGTCCTCCCAGTTGATAAATGGGGTAATTCATTTAGGATAAGTTCAGAGTCCTTAATTTTCGTTGTCCACGAAGTATGTTTTTTTCAAGGCAGTATGTATGACAGTTTCCCAATTTCCTTCATTGCCCGTTCAGACGTATTTGATAGCGGGTTATAACTGGATATTAACACTTGCCGAATACTTACCCGTGCTAGGAATTATCTAACTTTGTTGCTCACAAATTGTGGTCCATTCTGTGGTCTGTAAGAAACCATTTTTGGTTTACCTACTTCTAGAAAGTATTGTTGTAAACAGTGTACAACTGACTGCGTATTTGCTCTCTTAATAGGATATGGTTTTACATATTTTGTCCAGCATTCTATGATAACCAAAATGCATGATACTCCTCCCTTTCCTTGTGGAATTGGTCCAAAGAAATCTGCTTCTGTAAGGTTGTGTTAATGACTTAGGGCTAATAGGATACATTCTGTATTTCACGTGAGTATTACTCTCTTTTACTTTCTGGCAAGTTTCACAGGTTCTAATCAAAGACACTATTTTATGCCCTAGTTTCTTGAAATAATAACATTTATTCATATGAGATATGCATTTTTTGATTCTGAAGTGTCCATATTGTGTGAATATACTATACAAGTTCGTCTTCGGAATACACAAACGCCAATGCTGTGATGTTACACTGCCTCTCCAAAACAAGTTATGATCTACAATTTTCCATTTTACCAATTGATTAGGAGGTAATGTGTTATGGATACACACAGAAAATATTTCTGTGAAATAAGGATCATGATGGATATTCTCTGTTATTCTTTGAACCATCTCTTTTTACCGTGATGTTCAGATATTCTGCTGACATAAAATTAATGGCAAAAATAACGCCAGGCCCTTCTGTACGTTTCAAGTCATCCATTCTTGTGGGTATCCTCAATAATGCACCAGGTACTATATTTTCGGAACCTTTTACGTATCGTTTCTTGATATTGTATTCCTGTAGGAAAAGCATCCGGCACATCAACCTGCTGTGTAGTAATCAACTACTCATCAGAAAGGATAAATCCATCGTGCTAAAGAATCTTGCCTTTTCAAATTTGGATAACAATTCATCAGTATTAATTGGCCGGTCCCTCTCCGTATCTGTATGTCGATTCAATGTATGAGCATCTAAGACTAATCGTACCCTGCCTGTAGCTTTCTTCACCACTACTAGACGATCATTCATTACAATGGAACTTCCTTCTATAATATTATTATCAATGATTTTGTTAATCTCGTCCCGAACTGCTTCCTTCAAACTCACTGGTATTGGATATGGTTTGCAAAAGAATGGGGTGTCAACTTTGATTTTGAACATACAAATATAGTCGCTGATATTACCTGGACAATTGGTAAATACCACTTCGTACTCCATTAAAATTTTATACAAATCTCGTCTTTGTTGATAGTCTTGTATATCAGTTAGATGTGTTCCTTGATCAACATTATCGATTTTTGGTGATAATTGTGCTGTAGCTGTTAATCTTGGACACTGGTGCTCCGTTGTTTGTTCCTCAAAGTGACTATTTGTTACAAAAGGTGTCCAGCATCTACTGCCACCTTTAGCAAAACAAAGATGATGTTCGTCAAAGGTTGAGATAACTTTAAACTCTAACAACCAATCCAAACCAAACAGTACGTCTCTATTAATATTCTCTATCAACAGCATTTGACTAAATAACATATTTCCAATACTGCAGTTCACCTGAGTTTCGTATCTTACAAGTTTACTTTTTGTTCCCGTTATCCCAATTATGTATACTCCAGTCACTGGCAATACGGTATGTACTGTTTATTCTGTTTCGAATTATAAAATGCATTTGAGATAAATATACCTCACTTCTCAAATCTATAAATATGTTAACCTCTGAATTTTCCACTGTACCTGCTATTATAGGTTGTGGGTTATTAGTAGCTAAGCTTGGTTCTTCAAGCAACAACCATTCCTTTGTGGGTATTTTGTGCGTAAAGTTGACATACTTATATGGAATAGGGCCTCCTAATATATGTCCACGACCTGGGCGCTAGGTACTACATTCCTATTTTGTGTCTTTTGGTTACTCGGTACAAATTCTTGAGAAGTTACTGGCTCTAAATTTGAATGTGGATGCTTCTTTTGATAATTACCGTTACAACTTTTCTTATTGCACTGTTGTACTTTTGATAAGTTTGCCTCATGCCTTTTAAAATTATTCCCGCTATTCATTTTATAGTTCTAACTTTCACTTTGGTGTAAAGTTTCGTTGCAGTCCTTATTTATTGCATCAAGTGCATCAACAAAAGACAACAACTCTTCTACCATTTTCCAATCTTTTCTCGCATAAATGGGCAATCGTCTAATTAAAATACATACCAATCCCTCTTCTTCCATGGGTTTATCTAAATACTTTGCTCATGTTAAATTCCAATCGAGATATTTCCTCATAGTACCCCAAGTATTATTGTAATATTTTGGGTCCCGTGGATCTGATAACCAACTTTTCTTGAGCACTGGAAGACCAGTATTTCTCTTTAAATTTGGTTTTAAAGTCTTCCCAAGAGGAAAAATTCTCAATATTTACTGTACCCCATTCTAAGGCATCCCCTAGAAGATACCCCACAGAAAATTCGATCTTCTTAGAATCTTCCCAATTTTTTGGTAATGCTTGGTTAAACCTTTCTAAGAAATGGGTTGGATGTACATCTCTGTCCGGCTTAAATTTAGGGAATTGTCTCGATAACCCTGAGTTAGCTCTCCATTGTAAATCAGTCACAGCTTCACTATAATCCCTTTCATCATTAGAATAAACCTAATGTAAACAAACACAAACGTGATGATTGGTTAGAAGCCGTAGCACACCTGCACTGGTGGTGTTATGCCCCTGGAAGTAGGTCCTACTTACGTATTAGATATATTATTACTAAGTTACGTTAAATGAAACTTTAAGATATTCAAATGTATTAACAGCCATAGACGTTTTTCTTAATCATGCTGTAGCTATGTAGTTTTTATTACAAAAATCTTGTACAGTCACAGCCTCCGCAGCATTGTGCTCTTATTGTCACGCTGTTAATGCGTAGTATGAAAATGGCTGAGGCTGCTTTCTGTTCCGTAGTGGAATGTGCGCATGGAACACGGTGAAAAAGTACCGAGAAATAGGCTGTTCTTAATGTTTTTCATAAATTTAAGGGTGTAATGCAGTTGACTAATAAATCCACATTGTATGTGTAGCGCAGTCGGTAGGGTGACGAGATATGATGTCGAGGCGGTTATTCGTGCGTTGGTTCCAATATCCCTTGTCATTCTTTTTTCTTGTTCAGTTTGAAATACCTGCATCTCGTAAAACTCATCATTTTTTATAAGTAATGTACGTCGTCTTGTTTCTAATTACATATTAGACGCGAAATTTCTGTTTGCATTTCAAATACAAATTCTTAATTATCAAAGTTTTATGAAAGACTGTTCATAAAAGTTGTTTAAATTAAGAAAACATAACAATTTCGATTTTAAGGCAAAAATGAATAACCAAATCCTCTTTGTTTGGACTATGTCCATCGTTTTATACCACAGGGATAGATGAGTATCGTAGAAACACGAAAAACAATCATTTTCGCAGCATCGAGCACATCATACAAATACTGCAGTTTTACATTTGCTACTGCACCATTACATTATGAACCCAACAGAACTGATCTGGAGCCAAGCTGAGAGATTTGGACTGAGAAGTAACAAGTCTGTTATGCTCCCAGGCATACTGGAACTAACACACACACAGCTTTTTCACACGTCACTGCCAAATGCTGGCGGGATATAGAACGACTCGTCATAAATGAAGAGAAAATGCTGCTCTTGGTTGGTTTTGTGGATTCTGTTGTTGATAGGCTCATTAACAACGTAGCATGTGACACTTCCAGAAATGAAATGTATTTCTCGGATTCGGATAAGGAAGGAGCTAAGAGATTACCAGACGACTGGCTATAAGTAATACCTTCAGTGGCTTCAATATTTAACTATATGGTGAAATCCTTCAACACTCTCTTACGTTACACACAGCTTAATGCAGAAAAATTACCCTGTGGTTCGGTCAGGAATTTTCATCATTCTTGAGTTTAATTACGTAATTAGTACATTAGCTAAACACAATAACGTGTTGCGGTTTTCGTCCAGTCGTCTAAGCTGCGTATTGTGGGAGCTTTTCAGTGTATTATTTCATTCTGCTTAAAAATTAGAAGACATTCGAAGCTGTATTGATCCTCTGCTCGTCTGCGGTCAGTGCTGTCCAAAGTTCAATGCACGCTGTTGTCCCATAATATTGCTAAGTTGATGTGCGCATAACATACAGCACAAAAGGTACCCTTATTATCGTACTTGAAAGTACTCGAGACAGCTTGCCAGCAGTCCCAAGTGAAACAGAAATCCAATGAGGTTCCAGCAAACGCGGAAGAATACATAGTTCAATGTTTACATCAGGTTTATTCTTGATGATGAATGGATTATAGTTCACACAATGTTAGGTGAAGGTACCCTTTTTTCTACTTTATCTTGGATAAGCTTAATTTCTTTCTACAGGTCGTCTATACCCTTCATGGTAACATTAAGTTCAGAAGAAGGGATAGGCGATACATTACTGGATGTTATTCTCTCGGCAACTTTTCAATCTATAATTTCCCCACACTGTTCCTCCAAACTAATTACATTTATAATATCAGAGTTAGCTATTTTCTCTTTGAAATTTCTTTCTACATTATCTACCCGTGGGTTGACACCTGTACTTTGCGACTGAATGACTCGCATTAACTCATTCTGCTTATCTACACACTCTTGCAAAGTATACAACCCATGCCTTACATCATTATACTTAATATTGTACATTTTTTCAAAGGCTCCTAACTTTTCAATATGTTCTAATTCTACACTATTACAATTGTTCTCAATTGTAAGTTCTAACCTTTCCGACAAATCCTGAAAGGTATCATTCTGTTTCTGACTAATGTCGGTAAACAGATGATAAATGTGAGTAGTCCAAGAGTTTGTCAACTCATTCTTTAGATCTGCTTTTGAATTCTCTGCTTTAGTACTTACAGCATCGAACTGTTTTCAAAGTGCCCATTCCTTCGCATGGATTACTAAATTCTTCGCTTTGAGAGTCGACCTTGGCACTTAACAAACCTAAATTTGTCGTTTGGATATGTAGAGTTTCCCTCTGAGCATTTAAAGCTTCACTCTGGGTATTTAATTGAGAATTTACTAAGCCTAGTTCTTTACTTAGAGTGTCCGCCCCAATAGCTGAGTGGTCAGCATGACGGATTGCCGTCCTATGGGCCCAGGTTCGATTCCCGGCTGGATCGGGGATTTTCTCTGCTCAGGGACTTGGTGTTGTGCTGTCTTCATCATCATTTCATCCCCATCTGGTGCACAGGTTGCCCAATGAGGCGTCGAATGTAATAAGACATGCACCAAGGCGGCCGGACGTACCCTGCAAGGGGTCTCCTGGCCAATGATGCCAAACGCTTATTTCCATTTTTTACTTAGAGTCACACTTTGAGCTGTGATTAAATTTACCAACTCAGCCCAGTCAGGCACTTCTTTGCTAATTTTCATGGCCATAGCTAGGTCTTGAGTTTCCCCAACATGTTGTATATTTTCCATACTCTTGTATGCTTTAGCGTTTGTAAGCATTTAAAACTAACTTTAAATAAGAGAACTACACAAATAAAGTTCACTCTACAATTGTACCAGTTCGTACTAAAGTAATGAAGTTTTGTTTCATGCTCACCCGGCGTAGAATTCTCGTAGCATAGGTGAGCGGATGTGCAGGCAGGTCAGCACTGGTGAACTGCAGCTGGTGCCACCGGTGTCGGATGGACGTTGGTTTCCGCGTCTGCGTCCCCGCGACTTGTGTGAGAGCTGTGTACTCTCCGCACTGGATCTTCTTGGTTGAAACGTTCCATGCGTATTTCTTCTTTGCTGTTTTATCATTGTGAATTTTTCATGTCTTCACCATTTTTCATTCAAATTTTTCTCCATAGTAAATCCCTTGTCGTATTATGTTTGGTTGCTAAGGTAACACATAACAGCTTCTTTTCTCATTTTTGACTGAAAATCCCCCCCCCCCCCCCCCCCCACCACCACCACCCACACACACACAGGGCGCCACGTTCTAATGTTCTGATGACTTAGTGTGAGTGTGGGTCTGGGTTATACTGATTTATTTCCCCAAACCACATTCCACTTCTTTACAAGATGACTTACTTGGGGTTTGCAGCCACTCCTCTTCACTGGATAGCAGGCTGCTGGAAACTCTCTTGACTTCTTCTCTGTCGAATAACACTAGTTACAGGAACTTCCAAGCCTCTTTCTACTAGTGAAATAAGTAGCCATACAAACTTTACGTTTCGTCAATCAACGATGTATTTGACTTTCAAGCACAATAAAAATTCTCACTTTCAACATAATATGTAACTTCAGTAAGTCTCTTGTACAGTTGTATGTTAGAAATAAATTTATTTACATTCTAAAGAAAGTCTTTTTCGACACCATGACTTTCAAAAAAGGAGACTGAAAAAAAGTCTTGCCTTTAACAAGGCTGAGTCAAGAGTCTATATGAGTACTTTTTCAACTGGTCTTGTTTCACATAACACTAGTCAGTGACACAATAAGCACAAAGCTGCATATGGATTCCATGGTTCTTCCATACACACACCCACTAACACATCTATGGATTGCCCTGTCAGGTAATGGTCGGTGCCGTTTGACCACTGCATCTACTTTCTTCCCGCGACTGATTTTAAACCTGCACGCACAAACATGGTACGCATAGTAGGTAGTATTTTACCATCCCACACTCGTATCTAGTATATTGTGTTTGAGACAGTACAAGGCTGATGAGTGGTTCTAGAATTTACACAGAAATTCTCAAATCACTACAGTGTTCAACCACATTTGGCTAGAAGATGGTTTTCCTTTGCAGTTTTGAGATAGTATCATCGTACCAATCTGTAGACCAGGTAAAAACTCAATGTTCATCAATAGCTACTGTGTGACTAGCCTCAGGAATATACTCGCTAAGCAATTTGCTTGAAAGGATGGGCTCTCGAATCATGGAGCCTTTGGTCTCTGTATTGTTGTGGTTTCCAGGAGTAACGATCCACAGTTGACAAGGCCATCTGCCAGTATCTCTGCCTGCCTCAAAAATATTTTCCTTCACAACCCCTCTTACTTAGTACACAGACTACAAACAGGACTGATATGTTCAAGGACCTAAAGGTGGTTGCCCCCTGAACTTTTGGCATCTGTTTCTATCTATTCCTCAGGAGTATTGAGGCACTACATTCGTTTGCACTGACTATTCTAAAACTGTGGATAGAACAGCATATGCTTTTACATCTCTCACATTTTCTTTGACCATCCCAGGTGCAATTGTTTGGTTGCAAAGAAGATCACTTCTAACTCTGAGATGGAACAACATCTGGTGGGCTATTGCCTCCTTTGATAAACTGTGCACTACCAAGGAGACTATTGCCATCTAACACTCCTTCCATTTCTCCTGGAAGGAATCCACCACCCTGTGTCACCTCTTATACCAAGTTTATGTTTGGAGCCACACTCAAGTTGTTGTTGCAGAGCCTTACCAACAGTAGCTCACATCCTGGAGCTGACTCTCTATGCCAGACATGGTCTTCCACCTTCTTTGCCTCTAATGTTTATGGGCAACTCACAGGAAGTTGAATTGGCTCTCCTTTTTCTCTTTGAAATTGATTTTTATTCTCACCCATGATGTTTTTTATATTTATTCTCAGGTACGATGTTTTTGATTTTTGTTCTCAGGTAAAACATGTGAAACTACTTCCAGGGTGGGCTGGCGTGGTTAGGGTAGTTTCGTCTCCTGTCACATGTGGGGTCTGAGGTTTCCTAACCCCTCCCTCACTTGCCAGCTGGCATGGTCACCACTCTTTTCCTTTATTTTAATTGCTTTTAGATGCAATTGTGCTCTGTTGAATAGCAACATTTCCACTATAAAAGATTGTGGGAGTAACGACCCCCATCACGTGCAAAGCCCCGGCTGTCACTTGCCTGGAGGCCCCCCCCCCCCCCCCCATGTACTGAGCTGATTATTTCTCTCACCTTGTTTTGTTATTTTTGGCCCAAGTGATTCATGTTTAGCCTTCTCTCTTTAACAATTATGAATGTCCCAGCTAGTAGGCATTCCTTATTCTGTATTTGTCTCCCCTCTTAATGGGGCTGGTGGGGAATCAGATGTGATGGAGTTTCTCTTGCCACAGACGAGCCATGTATGAGCCTTCGTCTGGTCTGACATATGCACTGGCCTGACCCATATACTTCTCTTTCAGTTATTTCTCAGCTCTGGCATCAAATTTCTGCCTGATGCTGCTAATTCCAGAGGAACTCTTTTGACAGAGGGGTCTGAGGACCTCACTGTTTAGTCCCTTAATGCCAACTGAAGTTACATGTTGAAGGCAAACTTCCAGAAAGTTACATCCTACTTTACATTTTATTTTTGAGGCCGTATCAGTCTTCTGTTGTTTGCTTTCATGCCACATTTACATAAGGTTATGAGAAGTACAGTTATGGGAAAGAATTATCAGAAAATTTGTGTGTACTTTATGCATAGAAAATTGATTTTAGTACAGATGTGGTAGGTATAAAATAATGTAAATCTCTTTTAGTTATACTTTGTCAAGAAATACGTTTTTTGGATGTCTACTATGCTACATTTACATAATTATTCCCGTCTCTAGGTTTATTCCAAGGCTGATATAACTAATGATGATGACTGGCACATCATTGAAGATTTGGACGGGGCTGATGATGATGCAGAAGAGGTAAACTTAACTATCAAGCTTTGAGTAATAACTCTTAAAGCAACAATTTTAACTGCCTGTAAGGTTCAATGAACTCTAAGCTACAGTAAACAACTTTCTTCAGAACTTGAGTTGCATTGTTGTTATTATGTGCAAGGGTAGAAGTGTGTCTGAGATTTGTGACTGCGTGTTGCATCCATTTCACAAGAGAGCAGTGCTCCACCTCTGGGAACAGAATAATTAGTGATAGGGGAAAAGTTTAACATCTAATACCTTTCTTAAGTCCGACATATGAAAGACTTATCAGACAGAGTTTTTATTGGGTACTATTTTGCTTGGATAACAATGTATATAGCAACACAAACTTCGAACACTTTCATATGAAGTTGATAAGTTGGACTGAATTAAGAACGCACTGGTCAGTTTGAGACAAGGAGAAGTGTACAGCTGGGTCTCAATAAGCACTTGCTCTAATATGGTAAGAAAGGTGTCGAAATTATGATACTGACAGTATTTATAGTTTTTTTGTATTTTTTTCCTTATTCACTTAAGAAGAATGCAAGGGTGGTACCTTTTAAGGGCATGGTCACTCTCCTTCCCTAATCCCAGCCTGAGCTCAGTCTCTAAATGACCTCAGATCATTAAACTGAATCTTCACTCCATAAATGTGGGCTCTGCCATTGCTTCCCAGTCTACATGCTTGGAATAGTCTCTTGGTGGCCTAAGTTTTAACTATTGTCTATTATACACCTTTCTGAAGAACAACTAATAAAGGCCTATCCCAAGCATGATGGATGGTTTTCTGAAGGTATTGTTATCTTGATGTGGTCCTTATGACAGTGATGCACAAGTCACTAGTGCATTACAAATGCCAACAGATGAACATGTAGAAAATAACATTCGGAACATTATTGAAACTAGATAACTGTAAGCTTATGGTGAGAGTCAAACTACACTTCCCAGTGATAGTATTCTACCACACAGTGGTAGGGAACCAGTGTGTGACATGAATACAAATCTTCAACAAATGTTACCGTATTCATCCTGGATCTTGTTGTTCTTCTTGGCTGTTATTTGATGGATAATGCAACCAGCCATAAATACTTTTAAACAGCTTTATTTTACCGCCTTGAGCAGTTTTGAGCTATCACTTCCATTTTCATATGGCAAGTTCATGAGTACATTTCAAGTTGTCGGTAAGCAGAGACTCCAACACGCCTGTCCTTCAAGCTAGAAGTTAAACCTGGCATGTGTGCTGAATTAAGAGGAAAACATATTTTAGAATTTTTCATTACATTTATTTAGCACCCAACCATTTTAAAACAATGAAAATGCACAGAAAATTGTTTCAAGAGTCACATTCACGTCTTCTGATTGTACATACCCAAATCCTTAAACAGGTGCACTTTGACGTGTGAAACAGCTGTTACTGAGTTAAACCATTTGGACAAAAAGCCATCATTCCAGATAGTAGTTGTGAAGTGCAATGTCATCTGAATATCCATTAGGATGAAGGATGAGGACTGTTCTTGCCAATCGGATAACCAGCTTATGCTGGAAAATGGACTGTCAGATGGTGAGAGTGTGATTCCTGAAATTCTCTGTTGTGTGTTTTCATTGTTTTAATGTGGTTGTATGATAAATAAATATAATGGATGACTTAATACTTGCTAACTCTAATCCATATAATGGAAAATATTAAAATACAGACCTTTTGTCTGTAACATAAAAGAGGGTGTATACGCCTGGGAAATCTGGGGAAAACCTGGGAAATTTTTCATTTGGGAGAAAACTGGGAATTTTTTAGAATTCCAGGAATTTTTCATTGTCTTTTGATTTAAATTTTTGTAATTTTGACTGATAAGAACTGATATTCTAACAAAGAATTTTACTTTAGCCCATTACTGTACAATAATGCTGCAGCAATAAAACATAAAACGATAGAGAAACACCAACGCAAAACTTACTACAAAACACTGTGTGCACATAAGTGCTTGCTGTTGTGTGCATAAGTGCTTGCCAACAGCAAATTGTATCCAAGACTTCGGGACAAAGACTATGCAATACTTCATAACATCTGCTTTTGATGAGTGTGATGTCACAAAAGTTTACACTTCTAACAGGTTGTGGGAAAATATTCCAAGTGGCGGTGTGAGAAATGTTACTCTTAAAGTAAATTTCCGTTTAGGCAAGATGAGTTATGTTATGTGTGAGAATGTGCAATGAATTTGTTAAATCACAGTGTGATTGACTCTCATTCAGAGCTTAACATTTTGAAGACCAGCCACTTAGAAGAATTTCGGACCCGGAAGACAAGAAATTTATGTCATCATTTAAACTTTTACTGGCATGGCTGTGTTCGATATATCTTAAAGGGTAACATTCGCAAAACTTTTCTTGTAGCTATACTACACGTCAATTAATTTAAACCAAAAATTTTCCTATTAGTGTATCTGCTCTACTTAACAGCGATGTAGCTATTGGTTACTACATCAGGTATCCTATGGTCTGAATACCTACATTCATTTGCTGCTGTGATAAGATGATGTGATCTATGATTGGGTGACATAAGCAGATCACAATCTGGATTTCAGTGCTTCAGAAACTAACACGCTGTGTTTTGTAGAATTCATATTTATACTTCCGTAATATGAAAATATGCAGCGTACATGTTGCTGCGCATCAAAGAATTTTCCAAAATGTGTTATTTTTTTGCTAGGTTTCATAAAGTGCCGGGAAGTGGTGTTTAAACATTTACCACTCAAGAAATTGATAAGTTTTACAGTTCTGAGGGATATTTTAATCCAGAAAAATGTGCACTTTCATCCGGTAAAAAGTATATTTTTATCCAGGAAAAATTTGGGAATTTTTTTTTCCTTTGCATGTACACCCTGTAAAACTAGATATGAAGTTGTGTCTTAAGGATAGTGCTTAAATTCTTTCCTATTTTACTGTATAAGTTCACAAAGCTACTGCCACTTCCACAATATAGAGCAAGCCTTATCTCAAATGTCAGTATTTCAGAGAATATTCAGTAATATTTTCTATTTTTTGATATAAGTGACCTGTGGTCTCCAACAGCTTAAAAGCATCTTGTGTATTGTAAATCCTGGTTAGAGTCCTCGACTGGCACAAATTTTCATTGATATCATTCAGTTACACAGCTGATGGTTGTCCGTATTTGCAACTGCGAATACATTTCATGTATCACGTGTATTGGTTCACTTGAATGCAGTGAAGGCATAGCCACCCCACAGTGGTGACCAAAATCATCTTGTAGCTCTTGTAATGTTTCCTTTGGAAATTTTCAGCCTTGTGATAATCATTCTGGGGAATGTAAGGAAGAACAGTACTTAGGACTGAAATTCTTTTATGACAGTTCATGGTCTTAAGTTTCCCCGGTGATAATTGTTTTTCCAGTTACTGAACATCTTTAGATCAATAGGAGTTGCAGAGCAAACAAATAGTTTTTGGTGCTATAGACAGTATCTACATGTCGCTCTATGCTGAAGTATGTTAGCTGCAATGTGATTAACTTTTGAGAATGGGAGAGTAGGAAGTCATAAGAACTTCGCAGTTATACGAGGGCCGTTCAGAAAGTAACCTCCGGTTGATTTAAAAAAATACACCAAGTTAAATAAAAATATTTTAATATATACATCTTACAACTACATCTTCGCACTATATTTCTACATAGTCTCCATAGCGATTGAGGCACTTATCGTATCTCTTCACAAGCTTTGAAATTCCTTCTGCATAAAAATCACCCGCTTGTGCCTGGAGCCAGCCTGTGACCGCATCTTGGAGCTCTTCGTCGTCATCAAACCGCTGTGACCCGAGCCATTTCTTCAAATGCATGAAGAGGTGATAATCACTTGGCGCCAGGTCTGGGCTGTAAGGTGGATGGTTGATAACGTCCCACTTGAAGAACTCAAGAAGGGCCGTTGTTCTGCGAGCAGAGTGAGGACGGGCGTTATCGTGCAAAAAAACGATACCGGAAGTCAGCATACCACGGCGTTTGTTCTGTATAGCCCGTCGTAACTTTTTTATTGTTTCACAGTATACGTCTTGATTAATGGTCGTACCACGTTCCATGAATTCAACCAACAACACCCCTTTGGCATCCCAAAACACCGTTGCCATCAGTTTTTTGGCAGAAAAATCTTGCGAGGCTTTTCTTGGTTTGGTAGGCGAATTTGAATGTGCCCACATCTTTGATTGTTCTTTTGTCTCAGGGTTCACGTACTTAACCCAGGTTTCGTCACCGGTCACGATTCTGTTTAACAATGGTTCTCCTTCGTCCTCATAATGTGACAGAAAGTCTAATGCAGAGGCCATTCTTTGAGTTTGTGGTGGTCGGTAAGAATTTTGGGCACCCATCGTGCACAGAACTTACGGTAACCCAATCTTGCTGTCACTATCTCGTACAAGAGAGTCTTAGAAATCTGTGGAAAACCAGTAGACAACTCCGACATTGAGAAACGTCGATTTTCACGAACTTTTGCATCAACTGTCTGAACGAGTTCGTCAGTCACCAATGATGGTCTACCACTCCTCTCTTCATCATGAACGTTTTCTCGTCCACTTTTAAATAAACGTACCCATTCACGGACAACTCCTTCACTCATAACTCTTGGTCCGTACACGGCACAAAGCTCACGATGAATAGCTGCTGCAGAATATCCTTTGGCTGTAAAAAACCTTATGACAGCACGCACTTCACATTTGGCGGGGTTTTCTATTGCAGCACACATTTCAAACTGCCACAAAAACTAAACTAGCGCAGGTACGACGTTCACTCGACCACGGCTTGATGCCGACTGACCTGTTGAGTGCGTGAACGCACAGATGGCGTCGCTACTCCCCCCACAACCCACACTGTGACCAATCGGAGGTTACTTTCTGAACCGCTCTCGTACATAGTAGTGGAGGAGGAGGAGGAGGAGTATTGCAAATCTAGAGGATACCACCCATAAAATACTGCTTCACCATTTACAAACAATGTAAAAGAAAAATAAAAGTCCAGATATCTCGCTGTGTTTTGCTCTCGTGGCAGTGGGTAGAGTGGACTGTGAAAAAAAAAATTGGACTGTGAGACAGTTGGACTGTGAGACAGTTGGACTGTGAGACAGTTGGACTGTGAGACAGTTGGACTGTGAGACAGTTGGACTGTGAGACAGTTGGACTGTGAGACAGTTGGACTGTGAGACAGTTGGACTGTGAGACAGTTGGACTGTGAGACAGTTGGACTGTGAGACAGTTGGACTGTGAGACAGTTGGACTGTGAGACAGTTGGACTGTGAGACAGTTGGACTGTGAGACAGTTGGACTGTGAGACAGTTGGACTGTGAGACAGTTGGACTGTGAGACAGTTGGACTGTGAGACAGTTGGACTGTGAGACAGTTGGACTGTGAGACAGTTGGACTGTGAGACAGTTGGACTGTGAGACAGTTGGACTGTGAGACAGTTGGACTGTGAGACAGTTGGACTGTGAGACAGTTGGACTGTGAGACAGTTGGACTGTGAGACAGTTGGACTGTGAGACAGTTGGACTGTGAGACAGTTGGACTGTGAGACAGTTGGACTGTGAGACAGTTGGACTGTGAGACAGTTGGACTGTGAGACAGTTGGACTGTGAGACAGTTGGACTGTGAGACAGTTGGACTGTGAGACAGTTGGACTGTGAGACAGTTGGACTGTGAGACAGTTGGACTGTGAGACAGTTGGACTGTGAGACAGTTGGACTGTGAGACAGTTGGACTGTGAGACAGTTGGACTGTGAGACAGTTGGACTGTGAGACAGTTGGACTGTGAGACTGTTGGACTGTGAGACTGTTGGACTGTGAGACTGTTGGACTGTGAGACTGTTGGACTGTGAGACTGTTGGACTGTGAGACTGTTGGACTGTGAGACTGTTGGACTGTGAGACTGTTGGACTGTGAGACTGTTGGACTGTGAGACTGTTGGACTGTGAGACTGTTGGACTGTGAGACTGTTGGACTGTGAGACTGTTGGACTGTGAGACTGTTGGACTGTGAGACTGTTGGACTGTGAGACTGTTGGACTGTGAGACTGTTGGACTGTGAGACTGTTGGACTGTGAGACTGTTGGACTGTGAGACTGTTGGACTGTGAGACTGTTGGACTGTGAGACTGTTGGACTGTGAGACTGTTGGACTGTGAGACTGTTGGACTGTGAGACTGTTGGACTGTGAGACTGTTGGACTGTGAGACTGTTGGACTGTGAGACTGTTGGACTGTGAGACTGTTGGACTGTGAGACTGTTGGACTGTGAGACTGTTGGACTGTGAGACTGTTGGACTGTGAGACTGTTGGACTGTGAGACTGTTGGACTGTGAGACTGTTGGACTGTGAGACTGTTGGACTGTGAGACTGTTGGACTGTGAGACTGTTGGACTGTGAGACTGTTGGACTGTGAGACTGTTGGACTGTGAGACTGTTGGACTGTGAGACTGTTGGACTGTGAGACTGTTGGACTGTGAGACTGTTGGACTGTGAGACTGTTGGACTGTGAGACTGTTGGACTGTGAGACTGTTGGACTGTGAGACTGTTGGACTGTGAGACTGTTGGACTGTGAGACTGTTGGACTGTGAGACTGTTGGACTGTGAGACTGTTGGACTGTGAGACTGTTGGACTGTGAGACTGTTGGACTGTGAGACTGTTGGACTGTGAGACTGTTGGACTGTGAGACTGTTGGACTGTGAGACTGTTGGACTGTGAGACTGTTGGACTGTGAGACTGTTGGACTGTGAGACTGTTGGACTGTGAGACTGTTGGACTGTGAGACTGTTGGACTGTGAGACTGTTGGACTGTGAGACTGTTGGACTGTGAGACTGTTGGACTGTGAGACTGTTGGACTGTGAGACTGTTGGACTGTGAGACTGTTGGACTGTGAGACTGTTGGACTGTGAGACTGTTGGACTGTGAGACTGTTGGACTGTGAGACTGTTGGACTGTGAGACTGTTGGACTGTGAGACTGTTGGACTGTGAGACTGTTGGACTGTGAGACTGTTGGACTGTGAGACTGTTGGACTGTGAGACTGTTGGACTGTGAGACTGTTGGACTGTGAGACTGTTGGACTGTGAGACTGTTGGACTGTGAGACTGTTGGACTGTGAGACTGTTGGACTGTGAGACTGTTGGACTGTGAGACTGTTGGACTGTGAGACTGTTGGACTGTGAGACTGTTGGACTGTGAGACTGTTGGACTGTGAGACTGTTGGACTGTGAGACTGTTGGACTGTGAGACTGTTGGACTGTGAGACTGTTGGACTGTGAGACTGTTGGACTGTGAGACTGTTGGACTGTGAGACTGTTGGACTGTGAGACTGTTGGACTGTGAGACTGTTGGACTGTGAGACTGTTGGACTGTGAGACTGTTGGACTGTGAGACTGTTGGACTGTGAGACTGTTGGACTGTGAGACTGTTGGACTGTGAGACTGTTGGACTGTGAGACTGTTGGACTGTGAGACTGTTGGACTGTGAGACTGTTGGACTGTGAGACTGTTGGACTGTGAGACTGTTGGACTGTGAGACTGTTGGACTGTGAGACTGTTGGACTGTGAGACTGTTGGACTGTGAGACTGTTGGACTGTGAGACTGTTGGACTGTGAGACTGTTGGACTGTGAGACTGTTGGACTGTGAGACTGTTGGACTGTGAGACTGTTGGACTGTGAGACTGTTGGACTGTGAGACTGTTGGACTGTGAGACTGTTGGACTGTGAGACTGTTGGACTGTGAGACTGTTGGACTGTGAGACTGTTGGACTGTGAGACTGTTGGACTGTGAGACTGTTGGACTGTGAGACTGTTGGACTGTGAGACTGTTGGACTGTGAGACTGTTGGACTGTGAGACTGTTGGACTGTGAGACTGTTGGACTGTGAGACTGTTGGACTGTGAGACTGTTGGACTGTGAGACTGTTGGACTGTGAGACTGTTGGACTGTGAGACTGTTGGACTGTGAGACTGTGAGACTGTGAGACTGTGAGACTGTGAGACTGTGAGACTGTTGGACTGTGAGACTGTTGGACTGTGAGACTGTTGGACTGTGAGACTGTTGGACCGTGAGACTGTTGGACCGTGAGACTGTTGGACCGTGAGACTGTTGGACCGTGAGACTGTTGGACCGTGAGACTGTTGGACCGTGAGACTGTTGGACCGTGAGACTGTTGGACCGTGAGACTGTTGGACCGTGAGACTGTTGGACCGTGAGACTGTTGGGACTTTGTACCGGGCACTGATGACCGTGTAGTTGAGCGCCCCACAACCCGATCATCATCATTATCATCAATATCTATCTCTCTCTCTCTCTCTCTCTCTCTCTCTCTCATGCACACACACACAGCGTTTATCTTTAAGCAGTTATATTTTACTGTAAAAACATCTTATCTTTAATTTAATACCTTCCTCTTCCTCAGAGAAAGAGCTTTTGTGGATCAGGTACATCAGTACATTCTGTGTTACGTCTGTTATGGTTTCTAAAACTTTTCTTTTGGGTTAGTATCCAAAGGTTATAATAGTTGTGCAAGTGTCTCACTTCTTGATTAGTTGCGAGTGGAATGAACATGACTTGGGTCGATGGTGCTATATTTAATTATTTATATACCTGTTTTTTTACTTCAGAACATAATGCATCATGCCGCAGGAAATATTGAAGTGTATTAAAAATATCAAACAAAATGACACACCCATTTTGTTGTTAACAAACATGTCATTTGTTTAGCAAATATCAAAGATTAAAGACATTGATCACAAATAACACAGCATTGAAGTAAATAGCAGAACAAATGGCTTTTTGGATCACCATGGGTTCTGTGGCAGTGGGGCAATGAACAGTAATAGTTGCAGGGTTGTGTGTCAGATAACCAGGCTTTTAGGTGTTCTCACAGTGAAAAAACAGTTAATGTTTTCGAATCAGGTGACCAGACCAGCCAATCGATGTCACCCCATAGGATCATATAATTATTTGTAATGTCTTTGAGAAGGGAGAGTAAATAAAAAGTATGTGGGACGGTAATATTCTCCTGAAACCATACGTTAAGGCAATTTCATCCAGACTGGGCTGAAGAAACTGTGTAGCAGTTTGCAATATACATGCAAGAACACAGTTACTGTCACATCTTCTTTCATGAAAAAGATGCACCTCTAGTTCTTTTGAGTTTGGGTCTGAAGTGGCACCCATTCATGAAATTCCCAATAGTTTTCGTTAAGCCCAAAACCTCAACACATTTTTGATGAAACGAGAAGTCACTGTGACTCAATTTGTGATATCATGGCCCACTTGCATGAACAACTTCACTTGTAATGTTGTCATGTTGGATGATAATTTCATAATTAGAAGAAAGGGCTTATCGTTTAAATTGATTTACAATATCTGTTTGCATTGATATGGAGCATATTTCTGCTGTAAACCTTTATTTAGCATTTTTAGATTCCATAATTTCAAAGAGTAGTTTTTTTCTGTTTCTGTGTTGTTTACAAGATATAAAACAAGTCTTCTTTTTTCTTTTGTTGTAGGATCTAAACTTCTAACCCAATGTTTCCGTCTCTTATCTTATTCTTTCCTGACATTGTCCCTCTCCCATTTGCTTTTTAACATTTGCTTTGTATTAGTTTAAGACCTTGATTCACAGTTGAATCCCTCTTAATATTGTACAAAAAGTATCATTATGTGTGAGTAACACATTGCTGTCAGTGCAATTGGAGCAGTTTTTGTTTATTTTTTAGTTGGTTTTTAATCATTACTTACATATTTACATGGGCATTTACGTGTGTGGCATGCCACTAAATTTGCAGTAATGTCTTTGCTTCTTTCTTATTAGCTAGACAAATCCTGCAGACGCAGTCATACAAAGTTGACTAGTTCCATTGCATGTCCATTTAGTGTGTGTGTGTGTGTGTGTGTGTGTGTGTGTGTGTGTGTGTGTGTGAGATTGTCAGTGGCATTGATAGAAGCAGTCAAGAGAATAAGAAATGATATCGGATATTTTTTTATGCTAGTGTTTGTACATTGTATTGATGATACACTCATTAAATTATAATTATTTACTTATAGGATATTTTTTAATATTTAGTGTGTCAATAATATTGTAATTGATTTCTCATATGAGTAGGAAAAATGTGTGTTTAAGTTTTTTGATGATTTTTGTATGGTAAAATTGCTTTAGTAACCTTTTGTAGTCAACACACTTTTTAAACTTATTTTTAAGCACCCACAAACAAGACCATATTATATATTGTTTAAGGTGTGTTTACTGCTCTAGGATACTTACTTAGGGATTTTGTGAAGAGCCTCTGGCAGATATTGCTTTTTCCTTTAACTTAAGAGCATTTTATGATCTTTGTTAACAGTATTATCTACAGAGCTACAATCAGGATGATCTTAAGCAGAAATGCAAATGCATGTTGTTTTGTTTCCTAATTTTTGCTGTATGCTATATCAGTGGTGTGATTACTAACATTCTGATTTTGTTTCATTTGATATGTTCACTTCAAATCACTTAAGTCTTATCCTTTCCTGGATGTTAAAATTTTGATCTCTTTCCCTGAACTTCTCTGAGACCAGAATCCTGAGGTTGCCATTCATAGATACGATACAATCCTAAAATCACACCCAAATTCACCCAGAGCCTGGTATGGAAAAGCCACTGCCCTTGATCAGCTTGCTGCAAAGAAGAAGAGTAACTTCATTTTGGAACAAGCTATTGATGCTTACAAAAAGGTGACATCGGGACTGAGCAGTGTAAAAGACAAACTCTTCATTTTAGCTGCTGAACGCTGCATTGACAGGATGCGTTTCAGAGGTAAATGTTGACTGCTTAATAGGTAAAAATATAATGTATGATTTCAATGATCACTTATGTAGGAAGTTTTCCAGGTGTACATGCAAGAGCTGTCCCAATTCATAAATTGTTGATAGCAAGGTTTCCAGATGACCCAGCTTATCAAAATCAGCTTGCTGTGACATACTTAATGATTAACAGGTAAACATTATTTATTTCTTGTATGAGATTTTTTAGGTTTTGGTGCAGTTCAAAGCCAGTGTCAGAATATAAAAAGTTGATGAATGAAACCATATGTGTCAGTAGACATCAGCAGTATCTTCTGATTTGGAGCTAGCATAATTCATTTAACGTAAAACAACATGCCTGATTAAATTAAACAATCGATATTTCTAGTATGTAGGTATGTAAACATAATGGTGAACCTGACAATAAGAGAGGTCGTAACATTACCCTGTTTACCTGTGCTAATTTGCGTCCAGTAGCTGTACATCCACTGAATCTGGCTGAAAAGTGATTGTCAAAAGTAGGCTATTTCAAATGCTGTTGTCCACTACTGTTCATGGCCAGATAGTCTCTCATTCACTATAATTTATGCACAGATAAAGGGTAGCCACATATTACACTCGACTGATGTTCTATAATAATGATTGTTCAAGTGAAGTAATTTGACACTCAAGTGACCCAATAGTTTTTTTGTGGCAAGTTTATCATTGATTCACTTATTAATTACACTTTCCTTCCAGTATGTTGTCATTTCAAAATGAAAATGCTGTGCTCAGTAAGAATAATTTGGAAATAGCACAGTTCACAGTTCAGTACTATTGTCACAGTTTGCGGAATGCATTATTGAAGCTTAACACGGTTTTTGAGATTTATTGCAAGTTCACAGTCTGTTACTCCAAACAGTCGCTGAATTACAGAAATATCTCCTGGATGCAAAATTTAGATAAACTCTGCACATAGCACAAATTGTAATTTATGCTAACTTGTCTGTGATACATTTTTAGACAGATGCTACTCACATTATACCCTTCCACACAGTGAGTAAAATAGCTCCTGATATGTTCCTTTTATAAGTTTACAATCATTAACAGCACCCTCAGATATTGTTGTCCATTGTCTTTTTACAAATTACTATTAAACATTAACATTCCTGATTGATTATTGGAGAGAGAGTCTTCCGAATGTGAACTTTGAGAAACAATAATAATAGCTACTGAATTAGCTATCTATTTTTCCAAAATATGGGATCCAACTTCAATAACAATATTTTTGATAATAATGCTAATTACTCTGAAACTAAATGAATGCAAAAGTTATTAACATATTTCCAATGTTAGCTGTATAAATGTGCTATAACTAGGAATAACAAAATAAATATATTGTTACAGTATAGATGAAAAAATCTACTTACCCGGTGCCAGAGCACACATAAAAGATTGTAATTGAGCAAGCTTTGGAGCTAGTGGCTCCTTCAGGCAGAAGGGTGGAAGGGGAAGGGTGGGAGTCCACCTGCTTTGTTACATGGTGTATGTCCAATTTCTGCAATTGCAATCGTTGACCGTATTTTTAATACTCAGATTTGTGGAAAAAGGATGGCAATCTTGCTCCAGCCTATGGCTGATTTAGGCACTGTTAAATATACATACATCTTTTTAACACTGTCTTAAATCACCCATGGGCTGCAGCAGGACTGCTGCTCTTCTTCAACAAAGGAGTAATTCCCTAAGTATTACAAATATGCTAAATTGAAAGTACTGAAATTGGACTTAAATGTCTTTATCTCTCATAAAAGTACAGCTTCCAAACTTTCATTCACAATGGTTGTTTGCCAGTTGACCTGCTCCACTGCAGCTATCTAATACCATAGAGTGAAGTACCATATAGTGGAGTAAGAGGTTTGTGAAACACTGTTTGACATCGGTAACATACTTCTTTTACTATGTCAAACTGTGCAGTTCATAACCTGTAGCTAGTGCGTGAGCTCTGTTAGTGTTGAGACTTACAAATGCAGTTTAAGTGAACGTGTCATTAAAGTAATAGTTTAATGATATTGAATTACTGTATTAACTTCGCTGTTGTGCATTTTTGCTTTGGCTTTTCAAGCTGCCACTGAAAAAACGAAGTACATGTGCACGAGATCTGCTACTCTTAAACATCATTGGCATGATTAAATTGTAAAACGTTGCCACTCCATTGCACAGCACTTCACACTTGGGCATTAGGTGGCTGTTGTGTGGTGGCACAGCTGAAAAACAACGGGTGCACTTGGAATGTTTATAAGCTGTACTTTCAGAAGATCATAACTGCATGCTATCAGAATCATGGCACAAATTACATGTGGGATCAGTTGTCAGAAGTGATATCTTGCATATGTCCTTTTTTTCTCCTCAAGATATAAAATGAAGTTGGTAATGTTTCCTTTTCAGGTATTCAGTGATCATCATGGTGTTGTAGTTTTATTGTATGTGAAGTGTGGTAAGAGTTTCTGCTATGTGAACACTTTAAATTTAACACCATAATTTTTAACGGGTTCACATGTGCTTGAGTTTTTCTGCAAATTTACATAAGTTGTGAAAATTTTATGTTGCTTACCTCTGAAATAAATTAATTTGATTGTCCTAGTTCACTAGCTGCAGTCCACATTTAACTAGCAAACAGTTTAACTTTGCTTTTGGGTGACAAGTAGGGAGCGTGTACTAGTGCTTCAAAATGATGCTGTTACTTGGCAGCTAACTCAAAAAGATTTCAGCTGCGACATTTGTTGAGAAAGCTTACTTTCACATAAAACTAAAATGGCCAAAAAAAAGCAGAAGGTAATAGGAATAGTGTAATACATGAAAGAAGGAACAATCTCAAGAAGTGTACCCAAAGGAAAAGATTTCACACATTGGGAGAAGTTTTAGATATCAGAGATGAAGATAAAGATTTTAAGGATGTGTAGAATAAATTTTTGACAGTGGAATAGGTACACAAGGACATATTGCTTCAATATACACAATGTGATCAAAAGTATCTGGACTCCCCCAAAAACAATCGATTTCTATATTAGGTGCATTGTGCTGCCACCTCCTGCCAGGTACTCCATGTCAGCAACCTCAGTATTCATTAGACATCATAAGAGAGCAGAATGGGGCACTCCGCGAAACTTACAGACTTAGCAGGTGTACCGGTATGAAATGAGCGTTAAGATACAAATGTGTCGATAGGGAAAATTTGTTGTGAACGAGCCTTAATTTATTTATTTATTTATTTATCTTTTATATTTGATATACATAAAGTCATGGAACAAAAAACATCATATGTTTTCATCGTGTTAACAATGTCGAATTTTGTACCAGAAAGTGATGATTTGCGGAAAGCATTAAATTTTTGTTTTCATTTGAAAAAAAGTGCTGCAGAGTCGCATCAAATGCTTGTCGAGGCATATGATGATCGTGCTCTATCAGAAGCAACATGCAAAAGATGGCTTAAACGGTTCAGAAATAATGATTTAGGTGTAAGAAATGAAGAACGTGGAAGACCACCAAAAAAGTTCGAACACGCCGAATTGCAAGAAATATTGGATGAAGATGATACTTTGAGTCAGAAGCAAATGGCAGAAATGCTAAATGTTGCACAACAAACAATTTCTGACCGTGTGAAAGCTATGGGAAAGATCCAAAAGTGTGGAAAATGGGTGCCACATGAATTGAATGAAAGACAGATGGAAAACTGAAAAACCATTAGTCAAATTCTGCTTCAAAGACATGAAAGAAAATCAATTTTGCATTGAATTGTTACTGGCGATGAAAAATGGATTTATTTTAAGAAGCATAAACAGGAAAAATTGTGGGTTAATGTGGGACAACCATCAACATCGACTGCAAAACCAGATCGATTTGGCAAGAAGACAATGCTCTGTGTTTGGTAGGATCAGAAAGGTGTGGTGTATCATGAGCATCTAAAACCCGGTGAAACTGTGAATACTAATCGCTACAGACAACAAATGATCATTTTGAACTATGCATTGATCGAAAAAAGACCAGAGTGGGCCAGAAGACATGGCAAAGTATTTTTTTTACATGACAATGCACCTGCACACATAGCAAAACTGGTTCAGGATGCAATCAAAACACTTGGCTGGGAGCTGCTACCCCACCCGCCATGTTCACCAGACTTGGCCCCTTCTGACTACCATTTGTTTTCATCAGTGGGACACGCATTGGCTGAGGAACACTTCGATTCCTATGAAGAAGTCGAAAATTGGGTGTCTGATTGGTTTGCTTCAAAAGACGAACATTTCTGTTGGCGTGTGGGTCAGTACTTTGAATAAAATGTTTTCACTTTTCAATTCAAAATTAGTGTTTTATTTTCACAAAAAAACGCTCATTTCATACCGGTTCACCTGGTAGAACGTGGTCAGGTGATAGGGTGTCACTTGTTTCACATGTCTGTACACGAGATTTCGACACTCCTAAACATCCCTAGGTCCACTGTTTCCAGTGTGATAGTGAAGTGGAAAAGTGAAGGGGCACGTACAGCACAAAACCATACAGGCCGAACTCGTCTGTTGACTGACAAGAGACCGCCGACAGTTGAAGAGGGTTGTAATGTGTAATAGGCAGACATCCATCCAGACCATCACACAGGAATTCCAAACTGCATAAGGATCCACTGCAAGTACTATGACAATTAGGCAGGAGGTGAGAAAACTTGGATTTCATGGTTGAGCAGCTGCTCATAAGCCACACATCATGCCAGTAAATGCCGAACGACACCTCGCTTGGTGTAAGGAGTAAACTTTAGACAATTGAACAGTGGAAAAATGTGTGGAGTGATGAATCGTAGTACACAATGTGGCGATCTGATGCCAAGATGTGGGTGTGGCAAATGCATGTTGAACGTCATCTGCCAGTGTGTGTAGTGCCAACAGTAAATTTGGAAGGCGGTGGTGTGGTCATGTTTTACATGGAGGGGGCTTGCACCCCTTGTTGTTTTGCATGGCACTATCACAGCACAGGCCTACATTTTTAAGCATCTTCTTGCTTCCCACTGTGGAAGAGCAATTCGGGGATGGCGATTGCGTCTTTCAAAACAATCGAGCAGCTGTTCATAATGCACAGCCTGTGGCAGAGTGGTTACTCGACAATAACATCCCTGTAATGGACTGGCCTGCAAAGAGTCCTGACCTGAATCCTGTAGAACATGTTTTGGAACGCTGACTTCATACCAGGCCTCACTGACTGATCGATACCTCTCCCCAGTGCAGCACTCCGTGAGGAATGGGCTACCATTCACCCAAGAAACCTTCCAGTACCTGATTGAACATATGCCTGCAAGAGTGGAAGCTGTCATCAAGGCTAAGGGTGGGCCGACGCCATATTGAACTCCAGAATTACCGATGGAGGGCACTGTGGACTTGTAAGTCATTTTCAGCCAGGTGTACGGAAACTTTGATGACATAGTGTATTATACCCAGAATGATGAAGAGGGAGAAATTCAGAAGTATAAATGGAAAAGAAAGCATCAAGATATTGACGTATGCAGGTTAGACTGGAAAAACATTAAACAAAAATCTTCCAGTAGCCAGTGTTGCAATGGGTTTTATCATTGGTCTCCATACTGGTTGTAAAAGATTGTGTAGGAGAAAACAGGCTATAAATTTGGAAGCAGTTGGACTTTCATGTAGTGTTACAATTATGTATGCTATAAAAGTAGGACATTCACATTGTTGGAACCTCACTTTGCAAACAATATAAACCATTCCAGAAAGTTTGGAAGGTAGGAGACGAGATACTGGCAGAAGTAAAGCTGTGAGTACCGGGCGTGAGTCGTGCTTCGGTAGCTCAGATGGTAGAGCACTTGCCCGCGAAAGGCAAAGGTCCCGAGTTCGAGTCTCGGTCGGGCACACAGTTTTAATCTGCCAGGAAGTTTTTGTGCTTTGCTGAGACCAGTAAATGTTGTTTCATATTTTCGTTGAGTAGTGTTGTCCATTCAGTAAGCCACATGTTTCACTGTATTAAGAGCCACAAAAATCTTACTTTTTCTACGTCTTTTAATTGTACATACAAAGTGACCATTTTTATTTTATACTGTGTAGGAGCCCAGAAGCAAAACAAGTATTAGAGAATGTCTTGCAGAAATGGCCAAAGAATGGATTTGCCCAAGTACATTATGGATTTATCTTGAAGACTGGGAATTACAACATGACAAAAGCTGTCAGATACCTACAGGAGGGAATTGCCACCCGGGAACCTGGAACTATAGATGGACGTTTTTTCTTTCAGTTGGGAGATGCACTTATGCGTCTTGGTCGAAGGAAGGAAGCAATGGAAGTAAGTTTAAATGATTAATCGAACACACAAGATGTGAACAGTTGTGAAATATTCTTAATTCTGTTGTTGCAAAAAAAAAATTTCTAAGAATTCAGCCGACCTATTTTATATCATAAAATTCTGATTTCAGGTAAATGAACTTGGTGTTAGGGAAGGTTTGTTTCTGTCTAAATATCAGAGGTCACTCTACAATGTAGACAGGCTTCGTGCTCAGCCTTGGTGGACACGAGAGGAGACCACTTATGCACCATACTTCAGGTATGTTCGTTGTTCTAAGGAGTAAACAAATAATGCAGCTGTATTCCCACAGAAATATGCTTTCAAGTTTGTTTGCAGGAAACTGGAGGAGAATTGGAAGCAGATAAAAGATGAAGGTGTGAAGGCACTGTATGATAAAAATAAAAATTTATTCAGAGATGAAGCAGAAAATCTGAAGGATTCCGGCAAATGGAAGCAGTTAGAATTGTTTGCCAGAGGTAAACAAATTATAGACCTTGAAGTATAAAATCTAAGTTGAAATTTATAAGATACAACCTACAAAGTATGTTAGTGATGAATGAATGAATGAATGAATGCCACTATGTGTTTTGACCTTCTTTCTGAATGACAAGATTCATTTTTCCTCCTTAGCGCCTAGGACAAAATGCATTCTTGAAGCAAATACACTGCAGCGCCAAAGAAATTGGTATAGGCATGTGTATTTGCATACAGGGACATGTAAACAGGCAGAATATGGCACTGAGGTCAGCAACACCTATGCACAGGGTGTATACGACCTGGGACAACTGGGAGACCTGGGAAATACCCAGAAATTTTTTCATCTGGGAGAAAATAAAACATGAACGAGAGAAAAAAACGAAAATAAAACTTAAGTTGCAAAGGAAATGCGCCTTATACAACAACGAAACACAGTGCTCATACACGCGTCTGCCAACAGCAAAATGTGTCAAAGGCTTTAGGAAGACTGTGTGCAATGCTTCATAACAGAGATTCCCTCCAGTGAGCGTGACATCACAACTGTTTACATTAGATTAGTTTTAGCAGTTACGATCAGGCTCATGCACATGCGCAGTTGAGCTGTGCTTCTGGCTACTGAAGTGTGGCTGTTAGCTGTATAAGCAGTAACAGCAAGATGCTATCCAAAAAAATTTTACTGGCGTGGAAAATCTGCCAGATTCACTGGGGGCAAACTGGGGTATCTGCCCCGGGCGACAATTTCGGGGGAGGGGGGTGGCAATTCATATTCTTGAGGGGGGAAAAAACATTGTTTCACAAAGCGCCTAGTATTCAGCACATGTTGGTCTATTGATTATTTATATGATTTTCAAACTCAACCCTGTTGGTTTTTGAATATTTTTGAAATTCTGAATGAATCTTGAGTTGAATTTTGAATGTGTGCATAGTGGATGTCATGTCTCCGCCAGGGGAATCCCCATCACATCTAGAAATAAACTTTCTTGCAGACAGAAGGGGACGGGGCTATGCGTGCTGAGCGGAATAAAGCCGCTTCGAAAATATCATTGATCCAGGGCTGATGCACAGAGCGGTCTGAATTGTAATGGGGAGGTGGATAGTTTCCAAGTGACCTATGTTTAAGTTTACTGATTTTGCTGTTTCCTCTTCGTTCAGTGCTCTTTATGTCAAATGAAAACAAAATGGATTTCTGTGGCCGGGAGCTATCAAGTGAATTAAAATTCGTTCACTTAATTATGGAATGCTAAAATATGTTATTGGATACAGATTTTATTGCCACCTTTCTGACGGTCAAGCATTAACCTCCTTGCAGAGAAATGAAGTTATTTTATGTTTGCCAAGAAGAAATTTTTGCTTTTATTAATCTTTTCTGCTCAGGCAGTTAATTTATTTGAAACGAAGTGTTTAATTCGACACTATTGGCTAGTTTCAACTGTGCACTGCATTTCAAAAGTGCATATTTTCATCCTATAGCACGTATGGCATTATGCCATAATAAAGAACCAAACATGAGATAATACAGTACTTGTACACCAAGAAAATTTACATCCGAATCTGGACATACGAATGTGCACTGTCAGCCAAATTATGCATTTTATTGTGGTTCGTGAAATTCCGATGCTGTCGGAGTATCCTCTGATGTCTTGTTTCATTTACGACATAATGTAAGATCTTTTAATGTTTCACACGTATGAACAGACCGGCTTCCTGCATCAACGTAGCCTGCACAAGCGCGGTGACTCCTGTTATCTGGTACTATCTGGCAACTGCTGAAACGGACTTGTTTCTAACAGGTCACGGGCAAGTATTGTGAATGGTTGTTTGAAAAGTGTTACTTGCAAAGTAAGTTTCCTTTTATGCAAGCTGAACTGTGTGCGAGAATTTACAATGAATTTCTTAAATCACAGTGCGTTTGACTCTCATTTAAATATCAAATCTTTGAGGACGACCATTTAGAAAAATTTTGAGCTCAGAAGATCAGACATTTATGTCATTATTAAAAATTTTACTGGTACATTTGTGTGATGTATCTGAAAGTATAACAAGCACAAAAAAGATCATGATTACGTGTGAAAGCTTAGCTTCTCTTGCAGCTTATTAATCTTAGAGAGCAGTATTATATGTGAAAGCTGTGCTTTTCTTGTAGCAACACTATGTATATTAATTTAAACCATTAACTTTTCCAATTTGTGTGTACGTGCTACTTAAGTGATAATGCTATTTACTGACATCATCACATGTCCTATGCTCTGAGTATCTGCTGTCATCGACTGGCGAGCTCACGTGACATGACCTGTGACTGGCTTACAAAAGCGCATTGCAATCTCAATTTCAATGCTTTGGAAAGTAACGTGCGCTGTTTGGTGGAATTCAAATTTATACTTTCGTAACCTGAAAATATGCAACGTACATGTTGCGGCACATCAAAGATCTTTCCAAATTTTTTTTTTTACATACTGCATTTTGTTTTGTAAAGGGCCACGAAATTCTACGCCGGTGTATATAACCATAACCATTCAAAGGATTGATAAGTTTTACAGTTTCGAGGAAAAGTATACTGTCACTTCACACAGAGAAAGTGTATTTTCACCTGGAAGAAAATGTATTTTTAACTGGGGAATCTGGGAATTTTTTTTACTTGTCTGCATATACATCCTGTATATAATGCAACAATTGGCTGGAGCAGTTGGTAGATTGGTTACTGCTGCTAAAGTGGCAGGTTATCAAGATTTCAGTAAGCTTGAAAGTGGTGCTGCAGTCGGTGCACGAGCGATGATACCCAACGTCTCCGAGTTCGTGATGAAGTGGGGATTTCCCGTACGAGCATTTCACAAGCATACTGTGAATATCAGGGATCTGGTAAAACTCAAATCTCTGACATAGCTGCTCTGACATTGCTGTAGTTGGAAAAATATCTTGCAAGAATGCAACCAACAACAACTTAAGAGAATCATTCAACGTTGACAGAAGTGCAGCCCTTCCACAAATTGCTGCAGATTTCAATGCTGGGCCATCAACAAGTGTCAGCATGGGAACAGTTCAACAAAACAACATCAGTATGGGCTTTTGGAGCCGAAGGGCTACTCGTGTACCCTTGATGACTGCACAACACAAAGCTTTACAACTTGCCTGGGCCTGTCAGCACCGACATTGGTCTGTTGATGACTGGAAACATGTTGCCTGGTCGGATGAGTCTCAGTCCACATTTTATCGAGCAGATAGATGTGTATGGGTATGGCGACCACCTCGTGAGTCTATGGCCCCTGCATGTCAGCAGGGAACTGTTGAAGCTGGTGGAGGCTCTGTCATGGTTTGGGGCTTGTGCAGTTGGAGTGGAATGGGACCACTGATATGTCCAGATATGACTGACAGGTGACACGTACGTAAGCATCCTTTCTGGTCACTTGCAACCTGTGGTGTGCGTACTGTAAGACCTTCGGTACACACACCATCAGATTATTTGACTTGTCGCTCTAATGAAGTAGGCGAGTGTCAGCAATATGTCTCGTGGTCTTATCGTGGCGTGTTCATCTTCTGCCGTTAGGTCAGACGATAGAAATGCCACTTGCACGCTTAGAGTAGCAGATTGATGGTGACCAACTTTAAACAGAACTTGATTAATTTTCACACACATTTATTAAAATAATAAAAATCATGGACATTACGTTACTTGATTCTGGATGCTGTTTGCAATTGACAATCTGAAGTCCCTTTGGTCTTGGTACTTTAATCTTATTCTCACATATCTCTGATACTTGACAAAGTGTCTATACATTTCTCTTCATGGCTATGTACAGGAATATGATAATCTTATTAGGTGCAGACTGAAACTTGACTATAGACTAATGCAGACTGATGCAGACTGACTAATCGGAGGTCTGTACATTCGTTGTAATACCTCGAGCATTCAGTTATCACTGCGCGAGTGTGATCCGCGAGGAGAAAAGGTTCTACGTTAGCAGCAATCTTGTTGGCTGCGTTACATATTAAGACACGGATCGGCGGAAGCAGAATTTGGTCCGTCTCTAAGACAGCGCCATCTCGTAGTGCGTAGATGGAAGAGCGCTGCGCCTACGCTGTTGTGCTTAGCGGGGCGCGCTCTAATGGGAAAGTTGTGTACACGCTGACTACGCAGAACTATGTACACAACACAACCCTTCATGTGCACTGTGCATTCAGGCAGACATGGGCAATTCCAGCACGACAATGCGGCACTCCACACATCCAGAATTGGTGTAGGTGGCTCCAGGAACACTCTTCTGAATTTAAACCCTCCCACTGGCCACTAAACTCCCCAGACACGAACATTATTGAGTATATCTGTGATGCCTTGCAACGTGCTGTTCAGAAAAGATCTCCACCCGCTCGTACTCTTATGGATTTACGGACAGCCCTGCAGGATTCATGGCTTCAGTTCCCTCCGGCACTACTTAGACATCAGTTGAGTCCTACCCACACTGCGTTGTGGCACTTCTGCATTCTCGTGGGGGGTCCTACACGATATTAGGCATGTGTACCAGTTTCTTTGGCTCTTCAGTGTATATTTTATAACTGGCAAAATACTGATTATGAGAAATGGAAAAAGGAAACTGTAAAACTTTCCATAGAATATAAGAAGAGTGATAACATATTACAATTTTTTGCAGGAAATTTTATGCATGGTAAATTTTCAAGAGGTGCACTTATCCAGAAATATTGTACTACCCAAGTACCAGACAATCCTGAATCCAGAATATAAGACGATCCGAACCCATTTTCATAAGGGTCTCCTTGAGAAAATCTTACGTTTAACGTATTGCAGATAATCAAAATTACCAAGTCCTGTATTGATATAAAGTATCTGCCTAAAAAAGTTAAGATTATGTCTGTTCCAAACTTATGCAATCTAGTGTTTACATTTTGGTAATTCAATGAGAAACGAAATAAAAAAAAATAGATGATTTACATTAATTTTTATCTTCACTTTAATCCTTTTTTGCTTACTATCTGAGCCATCTGTCTGTGGTGTCACCATTTTTAATAATAATAGTAATAATAATAACAATAGCAGCAATAATAATAAAAATCACTGGGGGACATGGTCAGAGGAGGAGGAGGCAATTTATTTCTATATAATGAGAAGGAATGAAATGAAATTTATCACTTTAGTTGTCACAAATATTTATCTCTCCCTTCCGAATATGCTGAGAGCCCCAAGATGGAGTTTAGGGTGGGACCTAATAGCAAAGTTTAAATTGCTGCAAGTAAAATTGGAATCAGTAAAATTTATAATGTTGGTGGTCACACATATTTGACTGTATCTCCCAAAAATTTGTCATTTTCAAGAATGCAGTTACTGTGGGACCTGAGAACACAGCCTATTTTTCCGAGCACATAAGTGAGGATGTTACAGTATTCTTTTGTCTCTTGCTTCCACACATGTTTTCTGCCCACTGCTCTCTCATTGGCTGTCAAGAACCAGTAGCTGCACACTCTCTTTCATTCCCATCATACCTCATGGTGAACATTGACAATATTGCAGTACCAAACACGCCACTTGATCATGTATAGATTTTACCGTCTCCTGCACAAATGTATTCTATTGATGAGTATTGATCCAGTTTTAAAGACAGTTCAATTCCAATTACTAAGGGATTCAAGCAAACTGCAATTTAAACATTGTTTATGCTCATAAAAAGCATAAGTTTCTGTGTACAATCCCACAGTTGGCAGCACGAAGAAATTTGCTGCCCACTCACGATTCCTCTCCCAACATTCATCCTAGTTCTGAGCCAAGATAGTGTCATTATTACCTTTCCAACCCTTCAAACTTCTCCAGAATAAATCTGCATGTGACCTCAATTGCCAATGCTACATCTGTAAATTTGAAGCAACGCTAAAGTTCATCTGTTACACAAAATAAAACTGTTGACATCAATAGCAATAATTTACTCTGGAATGTAAGTTGACTGCATTTTTCAAATGGCAAATCTGGAAAAAAAACAATATTTGGTATCCTAATTAGTTTGGTATCTTAATTAGTTACACAACTGACTGGCCATGAGTGTAAAGTCAGTGCACAGACAACCTAATAAATAGCATTCATGTGCATTTCTGGACCTGTGTTATATCTTGAAAAATGATTTATATACTCTCCTGCTCAGTATACTAATCATTCAGCAGGTGTGTGTGTGTGTGTGTGTGTGTGTGTGTGTGTGTGTGTGTGTGTGTAGTGAGTGAAGTGTTATGAAACAATGTGTGTATAGTGTGTGCATAGTGTGTGCAGTGTTATGAAACAATGTGTGTATAGTGTGTGCAGTGACTGATTGTGAGATATAAGTGAACAATGTGGCATTACATTATTTAATATGTTATTTGTAAAAAAAAGTATTGTCTACCAAGAGTAAATCTATTGATTGTCTCTAACTAGAAGTCCGTAAATATATGTGTATATGAATTAGCTTATTTTAAATTGATCTAAATTTGTAAATATTTTGACATGTCCTGTATCCTTGCAAAAAGAGATCTACGGATGAATAAAGCTGCTGCTGCTGCTGCTGCTGCTACTACTACTACTACTACTACTACTACTACTACAACATTGCTTGACGAGGAATGGCGGCTAGTTAAGACACACACACAGTGAATGTGATGTCAGTGTGAGCGTGCTGTCTGTGTGTAGAATAGTCAGATTATGATGGCCCGGAGGCTTAGCACAAGTATTTCAGAAACTTCACAACTTATTGGGTGTTCGAGGAGTAAAAATGTAAATGTAAATGCCGTGTGGCTAGGGCCTCCCATCGGGTAGACCGTTCGCCTGGTGCAAGTCTTTCGAGTTGACGCCACTTCGGCGACTTGCGTGTCGATGTTCGAGGAGTGTTGTAGTGAGAGTTTTCAACACATGGCGAAATCGACGTGAAACCATGTCCAGACGTTGTGGGGTTGGATGGCCATCCTTCAATAAAGGTGTCAGATGTCATAGGCTGGGAAGATTGGTAAAACAGGACAGTTGGTGAACAGTGGTGTAACTAACATTGACTTTAATGTTGGGCAGAATTCAAGTTTGTCTGAACACACAGTGCACCAAACACTCCTAACAATGGACCTCTGCAGCTGATGACCCATGTGTGGGCCAATGTTAACACCACAAATTCACAGCTATGACTGAAAGGAGCACATGACCATCAGACTGGACATTGGCGCTGTGGGAGAACAGTGTATGGTCTGATGAGTCCCAATATCTTCTTCATTATGCTGATGGGAAGGTGCAAATTGTTGTCTTGCAGAGGAACAGCTCCTTTACACCTGTACTGTGGGATGGAGACAAGCTGGCAGTGGCTCCATTATTCTCTGTAGGACATTCATGTGGGCATCCATGGGTCCAGTGGAGCTCGTACAAGGCACCATGACAGCCAAGGAGTATTGTACACTGATTGCAGACCACATACACTCCTTCTTGGTGATTACGTTTCCCGATGACAGTGGCATTTTTCAGCAATATAATGAGCCATGTCACAAGGCCAGGGGTGCGATGGAGTGGTTTGAGGAACAGAATGGTGAGTTTCAGTTGATGTGCTGGCCCCCCCAACTCACCAAATCTGAACCCAATCGAAATCAATCACTTGGGATGTGATTGAATGTGGTGTCAGAGCCCGTCACCCCCCCCCCCTCCCCCCCCCCCCTCCAGAATTTACGGGAGTTCGGTGACTTGACTCTTCAGGTATGGTGCCAACTTCCTCCAGCAACCTTAAGGCCTTTTTGCTTCTGTACCACAATGCGTCGCCGCCGTTGTCCATGCTGGAAGTGGACACAGTGGCTGTTACATATTAGCTAGGTGGTCATAATGTTCTGGCTTATCAATGTATTTGCAAAAATAATGTTTCCTTACTTTTGTCTGCATTCTATCTACTCCACCTGGTCTGAAACACAAGCTGCACCATGACTTTACCCTGACTTTTTCTTTAAGTAAGCGTAATGATCGGAAACCTTTAATAGGAGTCTCTTCAGAGTGGTCTTCAGAAAGTACGCTGAAGTTCGTTGAAATTGGTGGGTTCCAGTTTCAGACCTCTCCAAGTGAGATCAACCTTCATTCCGCACTTGAGAAAATGTTGCCTCATTTCAGGAACTTGTGAAAGCAGGCAGTGTAGACAAATACTTCTGGCTATCTGCATCTGTAATTAACTGTTCTGTTAAATCACACTATAGTTCTTCTTGGGTCTTGCATGCTGTGGCAGAGGACCAGGTGAATCATTTTGTGATACAACTAACTGTTTAAAAAAGCCTGAAAATGGTTCATTTCATTAGATAAATAGCATTCTTATTGGTAGTAAAACATAGCTTCTGTACCATAATACCCCAACAAATATATTGGAGTTTCAAATTGAAGATGCATGTATAGCTATATGTACATCAATACTTCAAATCACCTTACAGGGTCTGTGGTAGAGGGTACATCATGTATCAGTGTCACATCCTCCTTTTCCCAGTGGTTCACGGGAAGAAAGATTGCTTGTAAGTGTCCATTCGAATGTCTCTAATTTTATCTTCGTGGTCTTTTTGTGAGCTAACTTTTATGTAGGAGGAAGCAGTATATTGGTTCAAATAATGAAAAACTGCACCAGTTATTTATTTTTTCATGCTTAGCACAAGAGTTTATTCTCATTTTCAAATGCACTTGTGCATCTGTTTGACAACCCTTTTTGAAAATGGGAGCGATGTGCTTTTTTTGCAATAATTAGGAGTTCTTCGCTCCTCAAGAGACCTAGAGTATGCCACTACTAGAAGAAGCTAAAGTTCTTTCGCTTACCTCCGTGTTGAACCAAACTGATATCGAGTTAGGTTCATTGGCCTTCCCCTGCTGAACGATTTAAGTTGCTTTTCTATCCCTTGATTACTTACTTTGATATCGGTCATTTTTGTCGTTTGTGCAAAGATTCAAAGGAAGAACTACAGTGAGGTCTTCCTCTGTGGGCTTTTCTGTGTCATTGTCTGTTTCAGTGCCTTTATGGGCACAGTGTATCTGGACAGGCTTCAATCCATTTACTGATCTAATGTAAGACCAGAACTTCTAAGGATTTTCTTTCAAGATGATAGCTAGAGTTTTACTTTCTGTGAGGCATTGGCTATGTTTAAATTTGCAGTGAAGCTCTGTTGTCGTCCATCCCTTAAAATTTTGCTCAGGACATACTTGTCTAAAATGTTTTGTATGATTCTCTTGAGCTTTGTCCATTGGTGCTCAACATTGTCAGTGCTGGAGTGACATTTTTGAGAGACCTGTCAGGTAATCCGAAATCTGTCTCTTGATGCTCTGCTAAGCAGGAAGATCTTCCTGTTCTTTGTATTCTTATTTACAGCCGTATTTAGTGATGCTGTACTGGTCTTATGATCACTGATCCCCTATCTTACTAATGGAGTTGAAAAGTTTGGATCTATTTGTCACTAGCAGGTCTAAGAGGTTATCTTCACAAGTTGGTTATCTGATTAACTGCTTAAGGTAATTTTCAGATAAAGCACTTACAACAATTTCACGATTCTGTCCCTTCTACCCAACGTAATCACTTGAGCCTGCCAATCTATGGTAGGCAAGTTAAAATCTCGACCTAAAACTTAAATATTCTCAAAGTTTCCCCTCAACCGTCCTGTCACTACTGTTGCAGAAGGTCTATAAAAGCATCCTACAACCATGTTGGATCCATCTTGAACTCTTACCTTCATTCGAATTATTTCATATTCTGTGTCTGTACTAATCTCAAGAGATATTATCATATTTTTATAGTTATCAACATGCTCCCATCACTAGCATTCAACCTAACTTTGCAACAAACATTCCAGTTGGGGTTTAGAATACCATTGCTATTAACCATTGGTTTCAGCCATCTTTCTGTCCCACGTACTATATGAGCATTGTTACTGTTTTTAAGAGAGATCAGTTCTGGAAGCTTTCCATAAACACTCCTGCAGTTAATTGATACTATATTAATATTTTTTTCTCCGATCTGCTATGATGATGCTATTTTGTCTGGACCCAGAAGGAATGTTATTGGCCCCATGGAGGGATTTCTCTAACCTAAAAATTCCATATGTGCGTGCTACACATACTCCGCTACTCCAGTAGAGGAACGATCTCATAGTTCTTGAAATCATGAGTACAGTGATACAACAGTGGCCTACAATTGAAAGGCAAGGTAGTTAGAATCTGCTATTGTGGTGTAAACATTGTCAGAAGGGTCTGTTGTGCCATTCTTCATCATGGTATCGAGCTTTTAGACCATTTATTTACTACCTCAGGAGCATTCTCTTAAGGGTGAGTAAGTAAACAGTGGTTTGCAGAGTATGTACGTAGATGTTGTTGTTGTCGTCGTCTTCAGTCCAACGATCAGTTTGACAGAGCTCTCCACACTGGTCTATTCTGTGCAAGCCTCTCCATTTTTTAAGAACTTTGCATTCTACATCCATTTGATCCTGGTTACTGTATTCTGCATCTACTTGAACATACTTACTGTATTCAACATCCATTTGAACCTGCTTTCTGCATTCTATATCCATTTCAACTGACTTACTGTATTCATCTCTTGGTTTTTCTCTACGATTTGTACCTCCGCAGTTCCCACCATTACAAGATTGATGATTATGTGATGTCTTAAGATGTGTCCTATCAAGCATTCCCTTCTTTTAGTCATGTCTTGCATTTAATTTCTTTTTTCCTAAATTGGATTCTGTACCTTTTCATTAGTTACTTGGTCTACCCATCTAGTCTCCAGAGCTCTTCTACAGCACTACATTTCAGGAGCTTCTATTCTCTTCACGTCTGAACTGCTTATCATACATGTTTCACTTTTGTACATTGGTAAACTCCATGCAAATACCTCCAGAAAATACTTCTGAACGCTTTAATTTATATTCAGTGTTAACAAATTCTTCTTTTTCAGAAATGTTTTTCTTACTGTTGGCAGTTCGCATTTTTATATCCTGTCTTATTTGGCCATCATCAGTTATTTTTCTGTCCAAATAGCAAAAGTGATTTACTTTTATTATCTCATTTCATAGTGCAATTCATTCAGCATCACCTGGTTTAAGGATACAGGGTACTTTTCCGGCTCAATATTATGTAAAATTCAACACCTATTTCTTCCAGGCACTGTTTATAATGTACATGTTTTATGGAATTTTTTGTTGATATCAGGTAACGCACACTTTCTAAACAAATTAGAAGTATTGTGAATATTTTTGAACCTGCTTTGTGTTATTAAAGAAATTACAAAGAAATTGATGCTCCCCCCCCCCCCCCCCCCCAAATGCTTTCGCAAATTGAGGTACCATTTAATCCAATGTTATACATTTGGAGATAAAATTTTTACCAGATATGCATGACATGATGGCTGAGGTACTAGACCTGTTTGATTCCACATATTATGTATATTATAAGGATTAAAAATATCACATCTTACATTTTAATTTTTATAATTTTTTTAATCTAATAAGACTGTTATTTTTTGTATGATTTAGTTGATTTTGCAATAAAGCGTAGGTCTACTACATAAGTATGGACTATTGCAAGTTACAGAAAAAATCAGAGCAATGCTTTATAAACTTTTGGAAATATTTGTACCTGAATCCTGAAAAATACAACTTGCAGGAAATTGCTAATGAAGATTCTTCAAGCTTTAAATTGTGCCTCAGAACATTCCTGAAGCAAAATCTTCATCCTGCAGCATTCCTTCATCTTCAGGCTTCCTCTTGGCATTCCTTTTAGCACTCTCTTGCTTCGTTGGTAACTTGAAGAGCGAATCTTTCAGCTTCATCCACCTATTGTCTGACACACGCAAGCAATTGATCTTCCATATTAGAGCCACATTTTATGCCTAAATTTCTCAGGACTTCCAACCTTCCTATCACTCCATCATTGAAATATATCACTGCATCTAGTACACCAACTTTTAATGTATTTAGTCCTACAAAAACATTCTTGGGTTATCTTTCCCATATGCAGTGGTTGAAACTTGAATTTGTATTCTGAGTGCCCCATGAAGACATTTACAAAGCAAAACAGGGTCACTCAGGTCTCTAAAAATTGGTTTTTCTTCATTCATAATAGGCTCAGGAAGAGAATGCATATGATGGTATATTTGACCACTTTCTTTTGCTTTTTGGTAACTACACCAAGAATCTGCTCCTTTAGGGCAAAGTCTGTGAACAGGGTGGTCATCTGTGGACAACTTATGAAAGTAGGTGGCCCATACAACTTTTCTCATTCCTGTAACGTTATTCAGAGATGCAGTTTGTCTACTGACCAGTCCATAATAACTCTGAAGAAGGTCTATTTTAGTTTCTGTCAATCTGCCTTGGCCAGACACAGATTTTCTATCAGATAGCAACTTTCCTTTCATTTCTCTTCGTAGCTTCCTCAATCTAGCACCCATCCTCTTCTGCACATGTCCACAACCCTCCAGTTTTGTTACCAATGTATCACCATAAACATTAAACCCATTAATGTTATTGGAAGCTTTAGAGTCTCCATCGCCTAAGTACTTCGTGTATCTAACATTATAAATTGGCACCGACCTCTGAAATATTTTTAGAGCTCCATCACACTCCATACCTCCACTGCAACCATCACAATTCTTAGAACACTGATGTTCAGTATGTCCTTCAGTGTTACCATGGCAGGTGTGGCAGTATTTAGATAAGCACTCAACATCAACATTCTCCAGAGAAGTAGCACTTACAACACCATTCAAGGAACGATGTCCTCGACGTTGCATGTCCCATCAAGTACAACAGCAATGTCCCTGGTTCCACTAATATTTACAGTTTCTTCCACTGCATGTTTCATAGATGCTTTCGACCCAACCGTTAAGGCACCTAAACGTATTTTTATGTACTTTTGGAACCTACAGGGAGTAAGAGGAAGGTCCATCCAACCACAAAATGTTTGAGCAGTTTTTTCCCCCCTTTTCCTATTGCGCACATTGCATACACTAACTTCAAATTCACATCATAGGGATTATGCACAATGTTTGAAGTCATTTTCGAGGTAGATTTATTACAGAATCTACACAGGACAACTAATTTTGACACTAAACCCTTCCTGCTACTTTGTTGTTCAGTTATTCTCAGACAGCGTACACCATCACATTGTTTACGTTTCGCCACTTCCTTTACCAAAGAAGATAAGATGCTCACATCAACAACAACAAATCCGTTACAAACAGTGTCATTGTTAAAACAAAAATTTGAATCACTAGGAGATGTGCCATGTGGGAGTTTCTTCCCTGAAGAACTGATACATAGGTTACTTTCAACAGTGTGGCTTGCTTTGTTTGTGAACTGGTTACCACAGAATTTCCTTTTGTTGAATTCCTTGATGCATGGTATAGTTCATATTTGTTGCACACTAAAGGATATGTACTTCCACAAGTATGTGTAGCACTTGGGCAACCAACATCCAGTAACACATGAACATACTGCTTCAGTGACACAGAAGTAAATATTAACAAAGATAATCATTTACAGACACTAGAAACCTGCACTGTTACCAACATATACAATGTATCGTACGTATAATCGCTGGAAACAGACAGTTCACAGTTCTTTTCAAAATAATACTGGTTTCTGTAATAGAAGTAAAGAGGTTGTGGCAGCATACATGACCGTAACTTTAAAACTTGGTATATATAGGTTACTTTTCGAAACTTCCTTGCAGATTAAAACTGTGTGCCCGACCGAGACTCGAACTCGGGACCCTTGCCTTTCGCGGGCAAGTGCTCTACCAACTGAGCTACCAAAGCACGACTCACGCCCGGTACTCACAGCTTTACTTCTGCCAGTACCTCGTCTCCTACCTTCCAAACTTTACAGAAGCTCTCCTGCGAACCTTGCAGAACTAGCACTCCTGAAAGAAAGGATATTGCGGAGACATGGCTTAGCCACAGCCTGGGGGATGTTTCCAGAATGAGATTTTCACTCTGCAGCGGAGTGTGCGCTGATATGAAACTTCCTGGCAGATCAAAACTGTGTGCCCGACCGAGACTCGAACTCGGGACCCTTGCTTTTCGCGGGCAAGTGCTCTACCAACTGAGCTACCGAAGCACGACTCACGCCCGGTACTCACAGCTTTACTTCTGCCAGTACCTTGTCTCCTACCTTCCAAACTTTACAGAAGCTCTCCTGCGAACCTTGCAGAACTAGCACTCCTGAAAGAAAGGATATTGCGGAGACATGGCTTAGCCACAGCCTGGGGGATGTTTCCAGAATGAGATTTTCACTCTGCAGTGGAGTGTGTGCTGATAGGAAACTTCCTGGCAGATTAAAACTGTGTGCCCGACGGAGACTCGAACTCGGGACCCTTGCCTTTCGCGGGCAAGTGCTCTACCAACTGAGCTACCGAAGCACGACTCACGCCCGGTACTCACAGCTTTACTTCTGCCAGTACCTCGTCTCCTACCTTCCAAACTTTACAGAAGCTCTCCTGCGAACCTTGCAGAACTAGCACTCCTGAAAGAAAAGATATTGCGGAGACATGGCTTAGCCACAGCCTGGGGGATGTTTCCAGAATGAGATTGTCACTCTGCAGCGGAATGTGCGCTGATATGAAACTTCCTGGCAGATTAAAACTGTGTGCCCGACGGAGACTCGAACTCGGGACCCTTGCCTTTCGCGGGCAAGTGCTCTACCAACTGAGCTACCGAAGCACGACTCACGCCCGGTACTCACAGCTTTACTTCTGCCAGTACCTCGTCTCCTACCTTCCAAACTTTACAGAAGCGCTCCTGCGAACCTTGCAGAACTAGCACTCATGAAAGAAAGGATATTGCGGAGACATGGCTTAGCCATAGCCTGGGAGATGTTTCCAGAATGAGGTTTTCACTCTGCAGCGGAGTGTGCGCTGATATGAAAATTTTGGAAGGTAGGAGACGAGGTACTGTCAGAAGTAAAGCTGTGAGTACCGGGCGTGAGTCGTGCTTCGGTAGCTGAGTTGGTAGAGCACTTGCCCGCGAAAGGCAAGGGTCCCGAGTTCGAGTCTCGGTCGGGCACTCAGTTTTAATCTGCCAGGAAGTTTCATATCAGCGCACACTCCGCTGCAGAGTGACAATCTCATTCTGGAAACATCCCCCAGGCTGTGGCTAAGCCATGTCTCCGCTATATCCTTTCTTTCAGGAGTGCTAGTTCTGCAAGGTTCGCAGAAGAGCTTCTGTAAAGTTTGGAAGGTGGGAGACGAGATACTGGCAGAAGTAAAGCTGTGAGTACCGGGCGTGAGTCGTGCTTCGGTAGCTCAGTTGGTAGAGCACTTGCCCGCGAAAGGCAAAGGTCCCGAGTTCGAGTCTCGGTCGGGCACACAGTTTTAATCTGCCAGGAAGTTTCATATCAGCGCACACTCCGCTGCAGAGTGAAAATCTCATTCTGGAAACATCCCCCAGGCTGTGGCTAAGCCATGTCTCCGCTATATCCTTTCTTTCAGGAGTGCTAGTTCTGCAAGGTTCGCAGAAGAGCTTCTGTAAAGTTTGGAAGGTGGGAGACGAGATACTGGCAGAAGTAAAGCTGTGAGTACCGGGCGTGAGTCGTGCTTCGGTAGCTCAGTTGGTAGAGCACTTGCCCGCGAAAGGCAAAGGTCCCGAGTTCGAGTCTCGGTCGGGCACACAGTTTTAATCTGCCAGGAAGTTTCATATCAGCGCACACTCCGCTGCAGAGTGAAAATCTCATTCAGGTTACTTTTCATTTGAAACCGTATAATTTATATATCAATGTAATCAGGAAAGACTATAGAATGTAATTAAGTCATTAAAAAATTCCAATTTTTCCTCCATTTATAAGCATCCTGTACCCTTAATTCAACTACATTCCTTGCCTGTTGTTTTACTTTTGTTGTTGTTTATCTTAACACCCTCATTTCAACTACACACCATCCACTGCATCCAACTGCTCTTCCAAGTCATTTGTCATCTTGGAGAGAATTACATTATCATAAAAAATTCCAAATTTTTATTTCTTCTCTCTAAACTTTAATCCTCTTCTCAAATTACTCCTTGGTTTCCATTGCTGCTTGCTCAATGTACGCATTGAATAACATCTGGGATAGTCTACCACCCTCACTCCCTTCGAATCCACTGCTTCACTTTCATATCCTTAGACTTCTATAACAGTAGTCTGGCTTCTTTACATGATGTATACAAAATTTTGTCCTCTGTATTTTATCCATGCTACCTTCATAATTTCAGAGGGTGTGTAATCCGGTCAACATTGTCAAAAACTATGTATAGATCTGCAATTACTATAAGTGTATGTTTACCTTCCTTTATTCGCCCTTCTAAGACGAACCATAGGGCCAATAAGGCTTCACATATTCTTACATTTCTACAGAACCCAAACTGATCTTCCCCAAGGTCTGCTTATACCAGTTTTTCCATTGTGCAGCCCAGATGTATTAAACTTTTGTGTCAGTAATATTCACCTTTGTTAGCTCAAGCATTGCTTGGAATTTGAATTCTTACATTCTTCTTATTATTACAGTCTGAGGGTATGTTTCCTGTCTCTTACATCTTGCACACCAGATGAAATAGTTTAGTCATGACTGGCTTTTCCAAGGATCGAAATATTTCCAAGGGCATGTCATCTTCATAATGGCCATATTTTGACTTAGATTCTTCAGTGTTCTGTCATTCTTCTCACAGTATCATATCACCCATCTCATCTTCAGCTACTTCCTCTTCCCTTCCTTTAATAATGCCCTTCTACATATTCCATCCAGCTTTCATTTTTCCCCTCTTTGATTAGTACTGGCTTGCCATATGAGCTCTCGATAATCATACTGCTGCGTCGTTTCTCCAAAAGCCTCTTTAATTTCCCCATAGTAGGAAGCATGTATCTTTCCTTTAGTTACATACGCTTTTACAGCCTTGCATATGTCCTCTAGCCATTCCTACTTAGCCATTTTGCCCTTTCTGTCTCTCTCACTTTTTTATACATCTGTATTTCGTTTCACGTACTTCATTTATTATATTTTTATACTTTCTCATTTCATCAGTCAAATGCAATGTCACCTCTGTTATCAAACAATTTCCGCTAGTCGTTATCTTTTTACCTATTTAATCCTCTGTTCCCTTCTCTATATCTTTTCTCAAAGCTACCAGATTGTCTTCTTGTATGCCTGTTTCCTGTGTGTCAGTTGTTGCTTAATGCCTCCTTTAAAACTTCTGGTTCTGCCAATATATCCACATCCCATTTCCTTCCTCTTTGAAAGTTCTTTAGTTTTTAGCTGCAGTTCATAATCAATAAATTGTGGTCAGAGGCTACATCTGCCCTTTGAAATGTCTGACAGGCCAAGAGGATGTATAATGTGAATCTCACAAAACTTGCACCTCTTTATATACGTAAGCGAGGACACAGTGGAGGTTTGTACCTGCCAAAAGTCAGTTTTTAAAAATATTTTGAAGAGAGATTTCTTTCTTTGTCTCGTTCTTTTAAGCATTGAAATGTTCATTGTTGTGTTAATTATTCTGCAGATATAAAATAAATGTTGCTATATTCCAAAACTATTTCAGTAGTCTCTATATTGGACAGTTTTAGGAAAAAAAATGAAGAAAGATTGCTAGTGATTGCTCTTTTGTCAACTTTGTGCACTACTAAAGATGTTGATGTAGCATAACACAGGCCCAAACAGAGTTGGTTAAATGGCAAGAAGAAACCTTTCAAGATGATATGATATTGTTGCTGCTTGTATTGCATTGGGAAATAGTTCCTCATTATCATCATTTCTCTAATTGTACATAGTTTTCCTTTAATTAGTTGTTAACTTAAAAGGAATTTTAATTGATGAATGAGTATTTATTTTGTAGAAAAGAGAGAACCTGTCCTATTACTATTATTATTTATTTATTCATTGAATGAAATTTTCAGACCTTGATAAAGGTTGTTGAACTCTCTCTCTCTCTCTCTCTCTCTCTCTCTCTCTCTCTCTCTCTCTCTCCTTTTTGAGAGAGAGAGAGAGAGAGAGAGAGAGAGAGAGAGAGAGGTGAACTTGAACTTCATACTCCATCTTCAGTGGCCTCATTGTCAACTGAACATTAAACCCTAGTCTTCTTTCTTTCTTCATTGTTAATTTCCTCCTGTCGTTTGAAGGTGCATGCATGCGTGCGAGCATGTTTTTCGAATGATTTCTTCCTGGCACACACACACACACACACACACACACACACACACACACACACACCATCTCTTAATTTTTATAAATAAATTGTCAGTACTTACTAGGTCAGATACTAGTGTAAGGTGTGTGAAAATATTGAAAAGTATCTTAGCCGTACTGTGATTTGAAACTTTGACATTAGCACTGAGGAAAGAATAAGCAGAAGAAATGAAGATGAGGTGACGATTTAGTTAAATCGTAGTTGTCAACGTACATGAAATCTATTTGCTGAAGATTTTTGCAAATTTATTGAGCGATACAAAGACTTTGTACTTATTATCTCTTAGTTATTGATGTTGGTTTTGTGAATATAAATTGAAACTGAGTGCAAGAGGCAGTTTATAGGTGCAAGACAAGTGTTTGTTTTTCTTTAGTTACTAACCACATGGGGTTTTAGAAGTATTATTTATGAAGTAGAGTACCTAAAATTTAAAAGTGTTATTAGAAATGATCTCATAAAGGTGTTTTCCAAAATTGTGAACCTTCTTGTCTTCTTTGGAACACTTACAATTTGCAAACAGGTTTAAGTGGACTTAATGTTGAACAATAATTATTGATGCAACAATCTTAGTTTTATGTCTGGGATGTTTGGTCTTTGAAAATAAAAAAACACACTTTTGTGGCTGACTACCAATAATAATAATTATGCCAGGCAGAAAAGGGCTTCATTTTTTGTATTGATGAAAGAAAGAGAAAGCAGTTGTATGCCACCTAAAAACAGTAATGAAGTTGTATTGATTTTCATAATGCTCACAAACCCCGTCTAGTGTATGTTATACATTTATTGTGTGATGTCAGGATCTGGAATATGATTTTGTGGAACATGTTTCAGGCCGGAAGGTTCCAACAAATTGTGCCAAAGCTCCAGTGACTTGCAAATTAATTGAAGACTTTCCTGCCGCAAGAGACTGTCGTCGGGGGCAGGTGAAGTTCAGTGTTATGGACCCAGGTACTCATGTGTGGCCTCACTGTGGACCAACCAATTGCCGTCTACGTGCTCATCTTGGACTTGTTGTGCCAAAGAATACATTCATAAGGGTTGCTGATGAGACGAGGTATACATAATTTGTTTGAAAACCCTGAATCCATTTTATAAATATCGTAATTTTAGTAGACTCCTATGTCTGTGGTGAAGTTTTGTCAGAATTTTTTTGATTTGAGAAACCCGTTTATCCTTTCTGCATCTTTTTGTCGTTCTCTGTTCTTACAGTGACACACTCGTTGCATTTGGGTGGGGGTGGGGAGGGAGACTGAAACAGTGAACAGAATATAGCAGTTTCAAATTTTTGGATGATACACCAATCTGTGTTCCGTTCAAATGTTTATTTATTGAACAGAAATGGTGCGGGACAGTTGAAAGTTTTAATAACGCAGTTTAATTTCTGGACCTCACAGTCAATGAAGAGCTAATCTGCGACATGTGGGATACATATTTCAAAATTTTGTGGGTGACTGCACTGAAATAAACATTTTAGTGAGTTGCTGGGTGGCTGGTTCTTCAGTTTTTAGCGTAGTCATGGGACTCTATTGTAGTATTTTACTTGCTCTCATTCTTCAATCCCCAGTATTGTACGAGTACAAAATAAATGATCAGTCTTTGGAAGCGGTAACATCAGTCGAGTATTTGGGTGTGGCTATTCGAAATGTTCTCAAATGGAATGATCAGATTACACAAGTAACACGTAAGGCGAACTCTAGGTTGTGGTTTATTGGTAGAATCCTGAACCGATGCAGTCCTTCAACAAGGGAAATAGTTTATAATACGTTAGTTCGTCCAGTCTTAGAGTATTGTTTGTCTGTGTGGGACCCTTACCACTTGGGTCTGATTCAAGAGATGGAGAAGGTCCAAAGAAGAGTGGCAAGATTCGTGACGTACATTTAGCCATCGCGAGAGCATTACAAATCTCGTAGAAAGTTTGAAGTGGGACTTGCAGATAGACAACGCGCTAAACAGAAGGGCTGCTCACTAAATTCCGAAATCCAATCTTCACCGAGGATGTAGAGCATATATTATTACTACCAACTTTTAAATCACATAATGATCATCATTCAAAGATAAGGGAAATAAGAGCTCGTACTGAGGCGTTCAGACAGTCTTTTTTTCCCTCGCAGAATCTGCTAGTGGAACAGAGGGGGGGGGGGGATATGACTTTGGCGCGAATTGTGCCCACCGCCACACACCACTTGGTGGCTAGCAGAGTATATATGTAGATGTAGATTCCTTTCCAGTATACTTTAGAACAGTTAGTTCTTCTAATTTTTCACCTTCAGTGTATGTGTTTGAGTGCGTGTGTGTGCTCGTATGCCCCACACATGCTACATACTCTTTGATTTGTGAATGTCATACCCGCTGTCTGTTTCCTCTCCTGTTCTACCATATGCAGGGTGATTCATGCAAATATTTTAATATGTTATCCTCCAAGTAAAACTAAAGAAAAAAGTTCATATAAACACAGTTCTGCAAATGTTTTTATGGAGTTAGGGCTAATAAAAGTTTTTGCCTGAAATTTAGCAACTTGGCTAATATGAAGCCATTTCAAAGCTGTACGAGGTTAAAGTAAAGAACGATTTCCACATATTTTGTTGTTATTGATCTGATGAATCTAATAAACATGTCCCAGACATGTATCTGCAGTAATTTTACAGAACATCCAGAGAAGCAAAGATTATTATACTAGTACATTTGTTTACTTTCGATTAAGAATGCAGAAACGTTTGTCATTGTTGGCAACCATTAGTGAGTTGTTTCAGTTGTTTCCTAACGTTGAAAAGAGTTAGTTTCCTGTGTTGTTCAGTGAAAGAACATAGTAACAACAGTGTATTTAAGTGAAACCACATAGTAAGTGCTGTATTTTGTTTATGAAATAAGGATGCCTTTCAAATTTACGACAGAGGAATAAGCCAATATGGTGTTTATTTATGGCAAATGTGATGGCAATGCAATGGCTGTAATCCAACTCAGAGGATTCCGAATGCACGAACCATTAGTGGAGTATTTCAAATGTTAAAGGAGACAGGTGCTCTACCTAGAGTTCATAATCAGTATGAGCGCTCGATATGTGAAGACGATGATGAGGATATAATGAGTGCTGTTCAACGTAGCCCGGGTACCAGTACACGATGTATCTCTCAATGATTAGGCATTTCACAGTCTAAGGTATGGTGTACACTGAAGTACAATAATCTGTATCCTTACCATAAACAAAAAGTGCATCATTTACATCCGGGAGATCCTGCCCTTTCACTTGAAGTTGTGCAACTGATTAAATACTAATCGACAGTTACACAAATACATGCTATTTACTGATGAGGCACAGTTTACTCAGGATGGTATAAACAGTTTACATAATGAACACATGTGGTGTGAAGCAAACCCACAGGCAACAGTGCAACACAATTTCCAGCAGCAATTTAGCATAAATGTGTGGTGTGGTATAATCAATACACACTTAATTGGATCGTTCATTTTCCCAGGATGTCGAACTGACAAGATTTACTTAAAATTCCTTCAAGAAGAAATGCCCCACTTGCTCAAAGATGTTACACGTGCTGCGTGATTGCAGATGTATTTTCAACTTGACGGCGCAGCTCCACATTTTCACCAACACCGTTACAACACATTTAAATGAACATTTTCCCCAGAAATGGATTGGTTGTGGTGCTACATGTCTGTGGCCACCCACATCATCTGATTTAACACCAATGAATTTTTGTGTATGGGGATGGATGAAAGACGTAGTTTATGCGGATGAAGTCAATACACATGGGTCATTACTTGCTCACATTGTGAGTGTAATAGATGGAATTAAGAACAACCCTGTGAAACTAAAATGGGCAACAAAATCTCATACACATGCAGCTATATGCATTGAACTTGGTGGAGACATTTTTGAACTTTTATTGTGAATGTGTTGTGAAATTGTATGTACACTGTACAACTTTCTTAACACTGGGCTTTGTTTTCTCCAGTTTAACATGAATGGTATTAATAAAAGCAGATTATCTGATGCATTCATACAGTTCCAGTTAACGTTATTACCATCATTTTTCCAAAATTAAATTATCTAAAAGTTCTGTTGAAATCTGTGTCCAATTGTCTGGAATTTAAAAAACAAATTGGGCCAAGTAATTGATAAATTAAAATTTTTATGAAATTACTTCTTTGCTTCTCTGGGTGTTCTGGAAAACTACTGCAGATATACGTCTGGGACATGTTTTATTGGATTCCCCAAATCAGTAACAACAAAATGAATGGAAATCGTGCTTTACTTTAACCTCATACAGTTTTTGTGATGGCTTCATATTAGCAAAGTCGCTAAATTTGAGGCAAAAACTTTTAGTAGCTGTAACTCCATAACTAAACATTTGCAGACCTATGTTTACATGAACTTTTTTCTTTAGTTTTGCTTGTACAATAACATATCAGAATATTTGCATATCTTTGTGAATCACAAAAAATACTGTCACTTGTGACTATTTCTCATTGGATAGAAAGGTTTATAAATGTAGCTGTATTGTAAGTGCACATAGTAATATTAGAATGGTATATAATGAAATTATCACTCATTTTCTTTAGTCCATTAAATTTTCTTTCTGCCCCAACAATATTATGTAGCATACAAACAAATCTCCCATGGCCCCTGGCCCCTGTCTTTTTGTGATTTTTCCTCTGTGTTGCTGTTGTAAGTGCTAACAATCTGAGCAGATTCTGTGTGATGTCTTTACTATTGCCTGTCGTATTAAAAGTGTGTGGTATATTTGAAATAAATGTTGATATTCTGCCTGTCCATTGTATGTAGTTCTCTTGACTGCTTAGCTCTTCTATACACCGTAGTAATTCATATTTGCATTCCCATGGATCCTAATTGTGTAAGTTTCACAATGTCTATACTATTCTGATATGCATCCAGTGTTCGATTAACTAAAGTGTTGTTGTTGAAAGGAGTCGGCATGTGTACAACATGTTTAATATCATTGTAAAACTGGATTTTTATGTAAAAACTATTGGAGTAAGTGTCATTTGAATCCAAGTGTATGGAAGGTGGCAAATCTGAACTAGTTGGCCATTGTCCCAGTTAATAAGGGCATTTCTCAGCTAATATGTCTGCAGTGGATCAGAATAACTATTTCGTAGATTTCTTGGTGATTAGTAGATTAAAGGCCTGGTACATTAAAAATTTCATATTTTTTAGTCTTCTTGACATTCTGTCTGGTCTGAAGCATTAACTTTCCCACGTGGCATAAAGCTGATCCTTCTTTGACACAATTTTTCTGTAAACAGAAGCACATTGACATAGGAAGTATGTTCAAAAAATTCTGGAACATTCATAATTTGGCACAAAAGATGTGTTGGAGTGAAATGCAGTTGGCATCCCTGCACATGCATGTGTTTAATGTGTAAGTGCTGGAAGTTTTATTGTTGCATGTCTGTTAGTTATTGTTGAGTGCTGTATTGAGTCAAATGTTGTCGCACCTTTTGCAAACTTTGAGACAGCAGAGTTAGTAGAGCAACGCATCTGCATTAAAATTTGCATGAAACTCGAGAAAATCTTCACAGAGACCCACTAACTGGTGCAGGAAGCCTATGGTAATGAGTGCTTAAGCCATATTTAGTGTTACGAATGATTCACCTTCTGTAAAAATGCCTGGATGAAATTAAAGATGACCTTTGTCCAGGATGCCCTTGGACATCTACCAACGATGTTCCTGTCAAGAACATCAACCAAATTGTGTGTACCAATCGAAGACTGTCTGAGAGATTGCAGAAGAATGTAACATTTCTGTTGATATATGTCATGACATCCTGGCACGGCGTCTTGGAATGCATTGTATTGCCACTAAGTATGTACCACAGCTCTTGAGTCAAGACCAGAAAGATCTTTGCCTCGCAATCTGTGAAAAGCTTTTTTATTGCGCGAATGAGAATGAGATGTTCCAAGAGAACGATAACTGGTGATGGGACATGGGTCTACGGTTATGATGTCGAGTCCAAGATTCAGTCTTCACAATGGGTCTGGAAAGGTTCTCCAAGACCAAAATAGCTCATTAGGTCAGGTGAAATGTCAAGCCATGCTGACAGTTTTCTTTGACTTTGAAGGATTAGTTCACTGTGAATTCATGCCACAGGGACAAACTGTTATTGATGTTACTATTGGGACATGTTGCAATGCTCGCAAGAAAATTTGAGAAGGAAATGTCCTGAAATGTGATGAGACAATTCATGGCTCTTGCATCACGATAACTCGCTCGCACCTTCATCCTTATTGGTGCATGGCTATAGCATAAAAACTAAATCACTGTGCGGCTATAGCATAAAAACTAAATCACTGTGCTGCCTCATCCTCCTGCTCTCCAGACCTGGCCCTTACAGACTTCTATTTCCAAGGTTGATAACCCATTGAAAGGGCGAAGATTTGTGACAATAGAAGAGTTTAAACAACATTCACAGACAACACTTCACTTATCCAGCAAGAGGCGTTACAAGACTGTTTCCGGAAGTGGACACAGTGTTGGGAGTGTTCTATCAATTGTGGAAGCGAGTATTTTGAAGGAGATCATGCACAATAAGTAAAAGATAAATGTAGAAAAAATTTGTGGACAAAGTTCTGGAATTTTTTGAACAGACCTCGTAAACCCTTTCACAGGAATTACTTTAAAGTGACCCCAACTAGTGTGCTGAAATTCATCAGAATCGAGGGATTGATCGACCTGTTGTCTCCTTTGTATGTTCATCTTTTTGATTGTAGGTTTGAGGGACTTTGGCCGTTCACTTATCTAATAAAATGGAACATCTACAACTGTCCTTAGGACGTTATTTATTGTATGACTACCACTTTCAGTTCTTCGGTACACTATCTTCAGGCCTTGACTAACACTGAGGGGGTTAACTCCAATCGTATACACAATTCAGTAGGTGGCCAACATCTTTAAGCTGGTTTTCATATACTATGTTGACAATGATGATGTCTCTCCAACCATCAACTAACAACTAAGTAGTTGGTGGTTGGAGACACAGCATTGTTGTTACAGGTAGTCTGCAAAAATCAGTTCATGGATATTGGACACTGATGGAATTGTGTATGATTGGAATTCAGCCTCTCAGCAACAGTTGAGGCCTGAAGATGGTGTACTGAAGCACTGAAAGTGGTAGTCATATAAAAATAACATCGTAAGGACAACTGTAGGTGTTCTGTTTTATTATACGTTCTCTCCATGTCCGCTGTTTTTACCTTCTTACAGACTGGGCTGCACCAATTCATGAGCCCATTGGTGGGCACAGACACAGTTGGAGAGGGATGGGCAAATGGCTGATGCGTGAGAAGTATTGCAGCCAGGCTTTAGAGTATGTGGCTGTACTCCATTAGCCATGCATATCGGGCAGGGGTTGCTAAGCAGCTCGTGTATCTGTAGAGAGCTTGCAATATGGGCATGTGGCAGGTAACTTACACTGTCTGCGCCTGCCTGCAAATGCAATAAGGTGTGGGCACGAGTGCACTTTCCCCATGGGGCAGCATTTGAACAGAATTTTGTAGACCATATGAACATGCCTGTAATAAACAGTCCATCCACTGTTAGGAAACTGATTATTTTTAATAATACTTCTTGAAACAATTCAAGAGATGTATGTCGAGGTAGTATTCTGACTTCATGGTTATGGCATCTTCCTGAGGCATATTTCTTGTGCTTTTCTTTTGCAGAACATGGGAAGAGGGGAAGCTTTTTATATTTGATGATAGTTTTGAACATGAAGTGTGGCATAATGGAACAACAACAAGATTAGTGCTTATTGTTGACGTGTGGCATCCAGAGCTGACAATGGAAGAAAAACGCACCTTACCTGCTATATGATAGCACAGAATGAAGATCTGCCAAAGAAACCTTACATAGCTGTAGAAGATAACTGCAGGAGGAGAATCTTGAGGCTGAGAATATGTTGTAAATGCTAGTCAGAGAATCTTGGAAAATGAGACAACCTTATCTCAATTGTACTTACCCAATGTAAAATGATACATTGTTATGATAGCATAATGAGGTAAACATGGAATGACTGGGTGTAATGTTGATGAGAATGTTACCATAGAGAGATATTCAAAGATATGGGTTATTTTGTGCAGTATTGATTTATGTAATGTGATGATGATCAGAGAGGGCTCAGGGAATAAATGGAATTATAGTTCTTCCTGTGGCTTCATATTTATGAACGTAAATATTTTATATGTGATTTTATATGGTATAAAGATAAATCTGTTCTTTCAGTAGACTGTTGATGTTTTTATGCTTAGCTTTTGTTCCCTGAAAGAATTTAAAATTTTAATATTTGTCCTAGCTCTTCTTTTGCTTTAGTAACCATGTTGTTGTTGTATCAGATCTGTGCAACTAGTTAAGGGATGCTTGAATTGCTAAACTATGTGAACTGTATTTCTTCAAATATGGATGATATGTGAAAATGTGATGTAATTGTTTGTAAAGAAACATTAAACACTATCGTAAAAGATATTGTCACACTGATAACAGAATGTCAGTTAGGAAGTAGTGAGACCGTCCTGTTGTTAAGTAGGTAGCTTTGCTGCCCCGCAGTAAAAATGTATCAGAACTTATGATAATGATGTTATACACAAGATAAATGCTCAAAAGACTGTGTAGCAGTGTCCTGTGGATTTTATTTTTACTGGAATGTTTAAGTGAGTTCATTTTTTATAAGTCTTGTTGTACAAGTGCCTTTTGAATAATGAATGCCAAAAATTGCATTAAAATTTTGTAATAAAAAAAGGTCCATCCAATATAAAAGATTTTTGTGTAGTGTTCTTTTTCGTATCCATAGTTACCTATGAAATGTCATAATGTTTGAAGAGAAGAGAATATTGTACATGACATGTGTATCAGTGTTAATAGACTAAAAATGGCACACTGCACCTGGTGCCTATCCCTCCCAGCTGTCACCCCCCCCCCCCCTGGTCCCTCCTCCCAACCATCCCCCTTTCTACCTTTGCTCACTCCACCAGGCAGCCCCCCCCCCACACACACAGATAGACAGACAGACACAGAGAGAGAGAGAGAGAGAGAGAGAGAGAGAGAGAGTTATAACCACTTGTAACTATTTTGAGATGCAGCAAGTTAGCTGTGTTGTGGGCTGGGAGTGTCCACTTTGATGAAAATCTTGCTGCAATTGAAAAGATTAATAAAGGTGCTAGGATGGATGCTTGGTTTCTAGGGCGGCACACACACAATGAAAATGACACATAATAGTGAGTAGTAAAATGTATTATTCAACATAAGTAACACTGGTTATAGCAATTGTTGAACACAGGTTTAGCATATCTGTCCTGCATTGACTGCAGTTCCATGAACACAAACTAAATCGTGCTCCCTGAACTTAAGTTGGATAAAAACTAAACTTCTGTCTTGACGTACTTTTCGAATAACAGTTCCAAACCAACAGTACACTGTTAAATCTTTTCGAAGGTGGTCTCTGTCCATACATGATAATTCTATTCACTGTTCTGTTTGTTGGCCACTGCTTGTATCTCACTCGACAGCTTGAAGACATGACAAATGATCTGCAGGAATACCATAGCAAATCTCAGAATGACTTGCAACTTGCAACTCAAAACCTGTGTTCGTGCATGGTTACTTAAGCGTGCGTCTCTCTTCCTGGTGGTGGTACTGCTGCTCCAGGGCTCGGGATTCTCACGAGCAGTATTTGATTTGCACACACAGATGTTCCTGCTCTGGATGGTCATCCATGGTACTTCTGGTATCAACTGTCACACTCTTCTTGTGTGTTATACCAATACACCACAGTTTAAGACAAAATAGAAACTTTCTTTGTACTCTAATTCTGCATTCCCAAGGAGTGTGAAATGCCAGCATGAGGCATACAGTCATGAAACTGTGTGAACAGAGGGCTGGGAGTTTGACTCTGATGTCACAGGCAGGTGTGGGGGCCAATGCCTCAAATCAGACATTTAATTTTCACTTGAGAGTTAGCCTCTTCTGTGGCTGCACCATCTAGTGAAATTATCAACAAGATGATGACTAGTGCCATTAAGAATCGTGATCAAGTTGCAAAATGTGAAACTTGACCATTTCTGGAATTTAACACTGCTGAGCAAGTCTTGAATGATGTAAGAAGTGAAGAATACAGAGACCGAGAGTGATGGGCTCCAAATTCCAGGATTGTGACCAAAAGGAATAATTGCAAAATTTAAAAAGTTTGAGTAGTTATCATTGTCAAGAATTGGAAAAAATAGCCAAAATTGATTGGTCTGGAGCTGGAACTGGCACTGACGATGTTTATAAACCAAATGCCTTCTGGATTTGAAAAGATGAATTTTTTCTTTCTCCCATTCATTCAGCAGTGGCCCACACTATCAGATCGGCTACATGAAATAAAAGTTTGTTTTCATTTTTAAAACTTCACGTGTTTTCAAAATTGTTACTTTCTTCTTTTTACAAGAAGTTTTATAATAATCATACAAAATAGTTGGTATACTAGACAAATTGTACCACTTTTTTTTTTAATATGACAGAAGTTAGCACTATAAACATTAAATTCATATTGTTATAAAATATATGTACCAATGCATTTATTTTGCAACACATGCAAATTGAAGTTGAACTTGTACAAATTAATTGATCACAATGCTGACACTGATGTGCTCTACAGTTCTCTATTTGGAATGTCATTGAGTAGTATACTTCGCCATGGCACAGTACCTTCATTATTAATCACAGTATTTATACAGAATTTGTTGTGCCTATCAATATTGATGTCTTTGGGCAGTTTGAGGAAGTTTCCATAGGCCCATAATTTCTTGTTTACTCCACAGTTCAGGGAAAATATGATGGCTTTCATCCTCAGTCAGTTAAACCCCATGAGATAAAGGTGGGATTTGCTTTCCATAGCCAATCAGGCACTGTACAGCTGGCTATTACTACTTTGTCCACCAACTGTATGTTTAGAGGTATTGGTGTTTCAAACACACTGAATTTACTCACAAGTATGCTGAAAGTATTTTCTACAACTCTTAAGAGTGCTTTAAACTCGATAGCTGTAGACTCTTTCTTGTTGAGACATCTTATGCTGAATGTAAAGTTTCGTCTAGTACCTTTTTATCGTAAATGTGTGATCTCTTACAGTAACAAAATCTTTTGGCATTGCAAGGGAATCTGTCTCAGAGCATTGTACAGTGAGCTGTTTTGAAATATACCTCCATCAGAACTTTTACCATTATCCCCTAAATCAACATACAGGAAACAGTATTTGGAACCAGCTAAATCTAGTAATAAAATACTGGTGCTACTTTCGTAATTGTAATATCAGACCCAGTAGTGAGAAGAGCACGAAAGACGAAGTGTGCTCCATCCAGAGCTCCTACACAGCCTGGTTCCACAACTCTCTAAACCCATATTCTGTGTTTTTCCTTTTGACTGAAGTTACCAATGCCTGAAACAAAATGTTTTCATTGGAGGTGTCACCAAGGAAGTCAAATGAACAATCACAACTGGAGCAATCACAATCCCTATCTGCAGATTTAAGTTCCGTTGAAGATCTTGGTTGAGACCATGCAAAATGCATCATAGAACCTCCCAGTCTTTCTTTTTTCTTTTCTTTTTCCCCTGGGTGTGATTGACAAAAGTCAAATTGCTTTGCAATAATCAACCAAGAAGACTCCTACGACTGTTTTGGAAATATGTTGTGTCAGTGCTATGCAGTATTATACCTCCAATTGCCAAGAGGCTTCAAAAGGCAATTACATCACAAATAACAAAACGAAATGTTGCCACCGCCAACTCCCTCCAACCAGAAAACACTACCAAATAGAAGAAAGTCAAATATGAATGATGATCTCTCAGATGAATATTTATTTACAAATTTATAGGTCGATCTTATTTTTATTAATAGAAGAAAGATTACTGTCCTTTTAAATACTGGTAATTTTTTTAACGCCCAATATTATTATGTTAATCAACCTTTTCATGTTGTTATTTCTTTCTGTTCTTTAAATGCTTAGACCTACAATACATTACCATGTTGGAAATTCAAATAAAATAATAAAAATGCACCCAAATTAAAAAGTTGTCTTTTTTATATTATTGTTAATTATTGTAATTATCCTATGAATTCCTTAAGTGCCTTGTTGACCATGTTGCAGGTTTCAGTTACAAATTTACTAATTTCAATTTTTGGAACACTGAGTTACTTGAAGTATAATTTTTGCTTTTACTGTTTCTCTGATATTCCTATCTGATTTTGAAATCAATGACAGAACACATTCCAAAAGGTAATCAAACTGAGCTTGAGACATTTGTCATAAATTTTTGAAATCTTCAGGGTAATAATGACTTACATGTCAACCAATTTATGTGCTTCCAGGTGTCTTTGAAGTATCCAGTTCCTAACTCACCATTGCTTTTCTTCCATTTTTCCTGCGGTGCCACCAACTGTTTCATTCACTGTGCCAAAGTAACAGCAAAAACCAAACTCACCGCAGCATAGCTTTCAATAAGGAGCTCATTTGGACTCACATTCGGGAGGACGACGGTTCCATCCCGTCTCCAGCCATCCTGATTTAGGTTTTCCGTGATTTCCCTAAATCGTTTCAGGCGAATGCCGGGATGGTTCCTTTGAAAAGGCACGGCCGATTTCCTTCCCCATCTTTCCCTAACCCGAGCTTGCGCTCCGTCTCTAATGACCTGATTGTCGACGGAACGTTAAACAACACTAACCTAAGGAGCTCATTCATGGCCGACTTTGCACGAGCAACTGAATCGCGCTTCTGTTGGCACTTCAGTCCATGTGAACTCTCCATGATTTGTGAATGGTGATGTCTCTCCAGTTGTGGCACAACAGAAAGTATGTAAGCATGGCACACATCCATATTCACATCCCATGAGAACCTGTCTTAAATGATATCTTAATATCTTGCAAAATGTGTTATGAAATACTTAACTCTCTTTATATGTAATATTAATTTTAGAGTCATTGTAATTAAGATGTAGTCAATAGGGGCTTATGAATGTGTCTCCCTGAAAATAATTTAGAGCACAAAATGTGAATTTGCAACCAATTACCAGTAATTCGTTTTTATAATTTTTACACTTTTTATATTTGTAACAGATCACTATGGGAGATAGTCATCAGGGTCCCCCCCCCCCCCCCCCCCCACAGTTAATCAGAAATGGCATTCTGAAATTGGTCTGGTTAACAGGCATTCCTTTTCTCATGATTTGAGTATCCAGTAATGTGTGGGCTCCTGTGTTTGTAAAGCAGTTCTTTGTACACAGCATGAAGGAATTTTCAGATTCAAACTTAAACTGAGTCGCTTTACTGAAATGAATGGGATTTCCAGAAGTGACTAAGGTAGGTTTTGAGATTTGTGGCTTTAATAATTATCACAAACTTCTGCAGACTTCTACTTTCCATTGTGGCCATAATGAATTTTTTTGGACTAGCACATTTTACTACTTCCCCTCCATTCATCTGGCATGTATGATTCTGGACATCTGTTTCTTGCATATACTTCAGTGATGGCCAAGTCACAATAGCAAGAGTGTCTCATGTGACTAACCACTGGGGAATAATGCTGAACAGATTAAAATCATTTGGTAACAATGAAAGACCTCTCCAAAACAATAAAAGCCCAATTCTTTGCCTTCCCTTGCAGTTACCTGTCAGTACGTGGAGGTGATATGTTTGAAGGTAAGTTACCACAAAGTGTTTTATCATGCAGCTTCCAACTTCTGAGCTGCTTCCTTCATCTCTTACTCCACAGATATATCTTATTTGATCCACAGTCATGGGTACCATAGTTATATGTCCATGTTTTCCTCTTGTAAAATGCTGAACCAGCTGTTAGTTTAGGTGTGGGGAATATATGTTACATGTCCATTTCTAAGACTTCATGGTCTTTTGGATTCCCTTCATCCAGAGCAGCTAAAGATGCAATCATATTTTTCTCACTGACAGCCTTTCTGAGATGTAGTTAAATCTATTGTTTCTTTTTTATAGCTTCTGGTGCATATAAGTTTGGTTATTCATTGCCATTAGACACAAATGACATTTTGAACAGGTGTCACTTTTTGGTAGTTTGGAGCCTAAGTTAAATTCACATACAAAAATTTCTCTGAATTTGGTTTCAGATACAATAGGAACATGCATTTCTTCCCAGTATTTTGAGTATTTGCCTCAAAGTAAGGATTCAGTTATGAGATCATATTCCAGATACACTTTAAGTTTTTTGTCTATTTTAATGAGTAATCGGAAAATATCTGACACTTTGTGCAACTACTTCTTGAAATCTTTGTTGATCCCCCCCCTACATTTAGCTGAAAGAAAAGAAAATATTATAATTCATATTTCAGTTTCTGATGCAAATATTTTAATATTGTTATTATTATTTTTTTACACAAATTGGTACACAAAAGTGTAGTATTCAAACATCTCCGTCTTTTGGCATTGAGGAACCCATCATTATTTACTATTGTAAATTCCTCTTTTCTCACATTTGTCTGTTGAACATGAACCCTTAAGAAAGTTTCCTTGCAAATCTTGACTTCCATTCCATATACTTTCACATTATATGATAGGGGCTTTTCTTGGTAGTCGTTTTTGGATAGCTATGAAAGAAAGATGAAATAGATCCAAATGAAACAGCTTTGTAAGACATCAGTATATCCATGTATAAAAACTGAAACAAACCTCTTTTTCGACACCATTTTTATGCAGCTCATCATGTAAGTATTCTGGGCATTAAAGTTTCATATGCCAGTCCGAAAAAGAATGGAAAATGGTTTCTGCTAACCCAAATAGTTTTGTGTAGCACTTATTCAGCAAGCCTTTCTTCCCTTTTTAACCATGAATATCCACTGATGCGAGGGCTCTTCTATTTGAAGAACAGTGCTTCAAGGTTACCTTGTGAAGGAATCTTCAGACTCCCTCAAATCAAATGGCTTCACTGAAACAAATGGGATCTCCAGATGTGAATAAAGTACATTTCGAGAATAGATTGCTTCAAGTTGTAATATGAAGATCAAAATAGTCTCATAACTTGTGTGAGATACAGTCGTAAGCCACACAAAAAGTTGCATACTTTTGAAATGACATTCATGATAAAAATACTTTTACGAGGCTGTCATCATTAAAACTGTATTACAGGATTAAACAGTCATTAAAGTTTTCTGATTAACACAAAAGACAATGCTCAAATATGTAAGCAAGGTTAAGAGAAACATACTGAACAATGGTTATCAGTAATAAACACTTCTGTGTACTTACAGAAATGTCACCTGTCCTGGAATTATGCCGCTATGGATGCCAAGCTTCATCACTGTCAGTACCAAAATGGGTTGTACTCTTCATTTCCATTATTGTCATCAACAAATATTCATTGAATATGCAAAACGCTTCAGACAATCCTGAGCTACATGTTGTGGCTTGTGACTGTATCCTGTGAAAATATCACCAACTGGCAGAGTATAAAACTACTCCTCCTGTTCTTCAAGTATTGGACAAAATTGCCTGTTATGATACCTATCAATGCTGGGTTCTTCCTCTGTCTCCTCTTCTTGGGCACTTACAATTCCTTGCCTTTAAGGGGAGTATAAAATTACTGTTGTGTCCTGCCATCTGCTGTAGAAAGGTGGAACATTTTCAACAGAAGATGAAGAGGGAACCATTAATGATGTCATAGCATGAGAAATTAATTTTGAAGAAATTGTGGCATATGACTGTATCTCTCAGACTCCTTTACAGACATGATACCTCAACTATATGATGAGTCATTACTGTAAATCTTTCCATTGTTTACATTCCACCAATAACTTAACAATCTGTTAGTCAGGTAATGGAGTCTTCTACAGTGTGTGATATAAATTGTATTGGATTAATGAGCTGCTCCTCAAATCTTGAAAGACATTTCCTACTCCCCCCCCCTCCTTGCCCAAGAGAAGGTAATTGTTTAAAGTCATTTTATTCTTTAATGATTTACATTTAGGAAGTGAATCAGAAGCTTATAGGCATTATTTTTTAACTGTACATAGAACAGATTGGACTGAAACAACACTAGCAGTGTTCCTTATAACTGACAGCTATTGAAAGAAAAATTAATATCCTACCATAGAAAGTGCAGTAGAGCTAAATTTTTCATGATTTTGATACTGATTTGGAACTTAGAAAGAATTTCTTCGAGTTGTCATTGAACAGCTTTTTCAATGTTAAAAGTAGTGGCAACATATTGACTATAGGTGAATCATGACTCTAGCCAAGTGTCAATATTTCTACATCTGTACACTGCAAAAGTGCTGTGAAGGGCATGGCAGTTGGTATTCCCCATTGTACCATTTATTAGGGTTTCTTCCCATTCCATTTGTGTATGAAATGCAGGAAGAATGATTGCTTAAACGTCTCTGACCACACTGAAGTTAATGTAATGTTAACTTCGCAATACCTTTGGGAGCTGCACATGGGGGTTGCAGCATACTCCTAGATCCCTCACGTAAAAATGTTGCTTCATACTTTGTAAGTAGGCTTTAATGGGGTAGTTTGTGTTTATTTTCACGTATCTCCCAGTTCAGTTCATTCCAGTATCGCCCTGATTCTCTCCCATGAATCAAACATACATGTGACTATTCATGATGAGCTTCTTTGTATATGTTCAGTATCATCCCCATCAACGCACAAGTCGCCGAAGTGGCGTCAGCTCAAAGGACTTGCACCAGGCGATCGGTTTACCCGACAAGAGGCCCTAGCCACACAACGTTTCATTTTCTGTTAATCCTTTTTGGTATGGATCCCTCACACTTTAGTAATATTAAAGTATGGGTCGCACAGGTATTTTTAACTAGTGTCTTGTGTAGCCTGAGTGCATTTTCCTAGTATCCTACCAGCAAACTGAAGTTTGCCATCCACTTTACCTAGGGATTAGTCCATGTGATCATTTCATTTCATATTCCAGTGAGTTGTTAGACTGGGATATTTACATACGTTAACTGGTTCCAGTTGTGACTCAATGGTATTGTAGTGATACAACATTAGGTTTTTTGTCTTATGAAGTGCACTGTCTTACATTTCTGAACATTCAAAGTAAGTTTCCAATCCTTGCAGCACTTTGAATTTGTATTGAGATCTGTCTGCATATTTGAGCAGCATTTTTTAGGGCAATACTTCATTACAGACAATTGCGTCATCCTCAAAAAGTCTGAGGTTCTTGTTAATATTGTCTGTAAGGGCATTAATATACAACAGTGATAGCGAAGGTGTTCAAACTGTATCCTGGGGCACATCTGAAGTAACTGCTAGATCTATCAATAACTCTCCATCCAAGGTAACATGCTGTGTCGTACCTACAAGAAATCCCCAATACAGCCACAAATTTTGCTTGATACCTCCCATAATTGTACATCTTTTCATAAACATGCATGTGAGTCAAATATATCTTCATTTACCTTACTGCTTTCAGGATGTTATGTGAGAAAAGTGCAAGTTTGGTTTCCCATGACATGTTTTCAGCTTTCGTTATGGTGATGGAAGAGGTCATTCTGTTTGAGTTACCTTATTATGTTCTAAGATTCTGCAATGCCAGTAACTTTGTGGACCATTTCCACTAAACCTTTTGTAGATAAGTGTGGCCTACGCTAGCTTCCAACTACTTTGCACTTTTTTTAGGGGGGGGGGGGGTTGTATGATTAAAAGAGGCGCTAATGTAGTCACAAATGCTGTATAAAACATGACAGAGCTTCCATCAGGGCTTGGAGCTTTTTTCAATTTAAATGATTTTAGCTGTTTCTCAGTGGCACTGGCTCTAATATCTAGGTCTCTCAGCCGTGAAGTGGATTTTCGTTAATAAACGAATATTTGAAAACAGAGTTCAGCATTTCTGTTTTTGCTTTGATACTCTTAATTTCAGTTCATGTGTCAACCTTGAGTGTCTGGACCTTGATGCCACAACAGCATTTACACATGACCATAATTCCTTTGGATGTTGTGATGGATCATTCGATAATATCTTGTTACGGTAGTCATTGAAGGCTTCACTCATTGGTCACTTCATGGCCAAAAGCGTTTCATTCTGCACCTGTCAGTCTATATCCCCGTGCACTGACGTAGCGTGGGGAGGGGGGGACGCCAAGGGAGGTCAAACATGGCACAGGCGGCACTTGCAGAGGGGTGCCAAATGGTCTCCAAGACAAACGAGATTGCCTGGAAAATATTGTTATTGGTAGAGTAAATTCTATATATTATATTACTGTAACTGTTTCGGGAGGGGGGGAGGGGAGGGATCGCCAATAAAGTGTAGTTTCGTACGCCGATCACAGAGTAGCAGGGCGGGGGGGAATAGTGTGTCGTGCCCCGGGCATCAGTATTGTTCGTTATACCACCCTCTCTGTGCTTTCTTTTACACATGGTATGCAGTAGTTTGTTTTGTTAGAAGTTTCCGAATAATGCGTCCATCATAAAAATAAACCTGATGTAAACATTGCACTATGTGTTCTTCGGCGTTTGCTGGAGCGGATTTCCGTTTCACGTGGGACTGCAGCCAAGTTGTCTCGAGTATTGTCAAGTACGATAATAAGGGTACGTTTTGTGCTGTGCGTTACGCCCATACCAAGTCCAGTCTCAAAGGTAATTAACGCTGACGACCTTTATAGCGTGTATATAATACAAATCTGATTAGCTTCTTCATAGTGACGCTATCAGCGCCACTCTTATGCGACTGGCGCGAAATTTGAACAGAAATCGTCTTTCAGATGTAGAAACACCGTCTTTCGTTAATGTCGCACGACTTATCCTTGGTGTTATGATTTTTTTCCATCAGTGTACACAGAGCGCCGGCCGTTGTGGCCGAGCGGTTCTAGGCGCTTTAGTCTGCAATCGCGCGACCGCTACGGTCGCAGGTTCGAATCCTGCCTCGGGCATGGATGTGTGTGATGTCCTTAGGTTAGGTAGGTGTAAGTAGTTCTAAGTTCTAGGGGACTGATGACCTTAGATGTTAAGTCCCATAGTGCTCAGAGCCATTTGAACCATTTTTTGTACACAAAGCTGTCAGAGACGATTCAACCACAAAAACATGTATCGTAGTAGTAGTAATAGTAGAAGAAGAAGAATATGAAGAAGAGCGTCGTCATGTGGATTATCATCCACAGCTACAAATACTGCGTGGACACAGAACTTTTAGAAAAATTAAAAATCAGCAATCATGAAAATTAGAAAAACATTAGCAACAAGCTGTACATAATTGTCAACACCCTGTGTACTATTGTGTATAAGACAAATGACACAGGTGTCTTATATCGGCTATGTACACACATCAAAAGAAGTTTTGCATCACCCCAGCTCCAAGAACTCCTGAAGATAGACGTTGAATGTGGATATTGTGTCACAGACACGGTTCCTTTGACTGTTCAGAGATGTCACTAAATCCGCCCAAATATGTAAATAACCATGGATGAGCAGCGCCCATTAGACGGAGGGGGTCCGACAGCCGATCAGTTCCAGTCATTCTACCAGGAAGGAGGTACATGGCTCGTGTTGTCTGTAGTTCAACCATGCTTAGACGGTCAATACCGCGGTTCGATCGCGTCCGCATTGTTACTTCGTGCTTGGAAGGGGTCTCAACAAGGGAAGTGTCCAGACGTCTCGGAGTGAACCAAAGTGATGTTGTTCGGACATGGAGGAGATACAGAGAGACAATAACTATCGATCACATCCGTCGCTCAGACCGTCCAAGGGCTACTACTGCAGTGGATGACTGTTACCTACGGATTATGGCGCGGGGGAACCCTGACAGCAACGCCACCATGTTGAATAATGCTTTTCGTGTAGTCACAGGACATCGTGTTACGACTCAAACTGTGTGCAGTAGCCTGCATGATGCGCAACTTCATTCCCGACGTCCATGGCGAGGTCCATCGTTGCAAACACGACATCATGCAGCACGGTACAGATGGACCCAACAACATGCCGAACGGAACGCTCAGTATTGGCATCACGGTCTCTTCACTAGTGAGTGTCACATATGCCTTCAACCAGACAATCGTTCGAGACGTGATTGAAGGCAACCCGGTCAGGCTGAACGCCTTAGACACACTGTCCTGCAAGGTGGAGGATCCCTGCTGTTTTGGGGCCGACGTACGCTGCTGGTGGTCATGGAAGGCGCCGGAACGGCTGTAAGACACGTGAATTCTGTCCTCTGACCGATAGTGCAGCCATATCGACAGAATATTGGCGAGGCATTCGTCTTCATGGACGACAATTCGCGCCCCAATCGTGTATATCTTGTGAATGATTTCATTCAGCATAACGACATCGCTCGACTACAGTGTCCAGCATTTTCTCCACACATGAACACTATCGAACATGCCTGGGATAATTGAAAAGGGCTATTTATGGACGATGTGACCCACCAACCACTCTGAGGGATCTACGCCGAATCGCCGTTGAGGAGTGGGTAAATCTGGACAGTGCCTTGATGAACTTGTGGATAGTATGCCACGACGAATATATGGTACCGGTGTGTACAGCAGCCTGGAATACCACCTCTGAAGGTGTCGCAGTATGATGGTACAACATGTAATGTGTTGTTTTCATTAGCAATAAAAAGGGCGAAAATGATATTTATGTTGATCTCTATTCCAATTTTCTATACAGGTTCCAGAACTCTCCGAAACGAGGTGATGCAAAACTTTTTTTGATGTGTGTATTTGATAGTTTTTAGTAATGAGGTAGAATGTGTTACAATGTGCATTTATCAGTGTTGGAGACTGAATGATAGTTCTTCAAAGAAAACCAAATTATTGTTAGTCCCCCTAAAACTGTTGATGTCTTTTACTCTATTCAGTAACATTTATATGGATCCATGTTACTCTTGTTTTCTTCTAATGCCATCTGTCCAACTCCCATTAGGTAATTGTCACGATTGTGTCTATCTCTTAAGAGACCAGGGCAGAAGTTTCTCCTTTAGCCTATGATCCATTCATCATGCTACATGTCCTACCAATATTCACTTTATTTCCATTGCAGTCCATAATTAAGTCTATCACTTCAGTCTGCTTCCTGATACATTTATTTGTATTTCTGCCTCTTAAAGTAATTCTCAGTATACATCTCTGGACTTTCTCGCCGAGAAATTCACAGTTTTTGAATGGTTTTCATTTCTCGCTGCTATGAGTCATAACAGATAATCCGTATTGATTGTAAACTCTCATTTTAAGCTTTCCATTCACACACATAGAAAGCTTCACTTGGAAAACTCTGTTTAATTTGCACCTCAGGCCATGTGCACTTTTGGGTTTGTTTCTTTTCCAGTCATTGTCTTATGTTGCCCTAGAACATAAAATCATCAACAAGTTCTATTATTTATTGTTAATTCGGGTTACTTTTTCTCGATGTGTTGGTTGTATTTTATTTTAGTCTGATTACAATTGATTTTCGGACTTCTTTCAAACTTGCTTTAGTAAGTTCTTCCATATGTTCTCAAACTTTATCTACGTGATCTAGAAACAAGGTAAAGTCATCTGCAAAAAGGTGGTTGTTCATAAACATATATTATACCTTCTTCTTTAACCTAATATACACTCCTGGAAATTGAAATAAGAACACCGTGAATTCATTGTCCCAGGAAGGGGAAACTTTATTGACGCATTCCTGGGGTCAGATACATCACATGATCACACTGACAGAACCACAGGCACATAGACACAGGCAACAGAGCATGCACAATGTCGGCACTAGTACAGTGTATATCCACCTTTCGCAGCAATGCAGGCTGCTATTCTCCTATGGAGACGATCGTAGAGATGCTGGATGTGTAGTCCTGTGGAACGGCTTGCCATGCCATTTCCACCTGGCGCCTCAGTTGGACCAGCGTTCGTGCTGGACGTGCAGACCGCGTGAGACGACGCTTCATCCAGTCCCAAACATGCTCAATGGGGGACAGATCCGGAGATCTTGCTGGCCAGGGTAGTTGACTTACACCTTCTAGAGCACGTTGGGTGGCACGGGATACATGCGGACGTGCATTGTCCTGTTGGAACAGCAAGTTCCCTTGCCGGTCTAGGAATGGTAGAACGATGGGTTCGATGACGGTTTGGATGTACCGTGCACTATTCAGTGTCCCCTCGACGATCACCAGTGGTGTACGGCCAGTGTAGGAGATCGCTCCCCACACCATGATGCCGGGTGTTGGCCCTGTGTGCCTCGGTCGTATGCAGTCCTGATTGTGGCGCTCACCTGCACGGCGCCAAACACGCATACGACCATCATTGGCACCAAGGCAGAAGCGACTCTCATCGCTGAAGACGACACGTCTCCATTCGTCCCTCCATTCACGCCTGTCGCGACACCACTGGAGGCGGGCTGCACGATGTTGGGGCGTGAGCGGAAGACGGCCTAACGGTGTGCGGGACCGTAGCCCAGCTTCATGGAGACGGTTGCGAATGGTCCTCGCCGATACCCCAGGAGCAACAGTGTCCCTAATTTGCTGGGAAGTGACGGTGCGGTCCCCTACGGCACTGCGTAGGATCCTACGGTCTTGGCGTGCATCCGTGCGTCGCTGCGGTCCGGTCCCAGGTCGACGGGCACGTGCACCTTCCGCCGACCACTGGCGACAACATCGATGTACTGTGGAGACCTCACGCCCCACGTGTTGAGCAATTCGGCGGTACGTCCACCCGGCCTCCCGCATGCCCACTATACGCCCTCGCTCAAAGTCCGTCAACTGCACCTACGGTTCACGTCCACGCTGTCGCGGCATGCTACCAGTGTTAAAGACTGCGATGGAGCTCCGTATGCCACGGCAAACTGGCTGACACTGACGGCGGCGGTGCACAAATGCTGCGCAGCTAGCGCCATTCGACGGCCAACACCACGGTTCCTGGTGTGTCCGCTGTGCCGTGCGTGTGATCATTGCTTGTACAGCCCTCTCGCAGTGTCCGGAGTAAGTATGGTGGGTCTGACACACCGGTGTCAATGTGTTCTTTTTTCCATTTCCAGGAGTATATATATATATATATATATATATATATATATATATATATATATATATATATATATATATATATATACTTTGCTTCAGAATATACCAAAGTCTTGGTGCATGGTGGCGGCTATACCAGTGTATGGTTGCTGATTGACAGTTTGGTGAAGTTTATAGGTGACAAGTAACAATACTAATTTGTAGGTTATAATGTGCGGAGAAATTTTATTCCTGTGGTGTGTTCACGGGTATTTGGGGGTATCATGTGGGTTGTTTGTTTGAACTTGTTCTAGTGTCTTGTTAATATAGTAATTTAGGGTTTTTTCTTTTTTGTAATGACTCTCAGATTACAGAGGATGGTGCTTGTTTATTTTGTTTTACGAATGTAGTGTGAATAAGTGTGACTATGAATATTTTTTCGTTGTGTGACTGTGGATACTGCTATAGCAGCAGCATTTTTATTTTGTTAGCTGCAAATACAGAAACATGAATCTTTATAATGTTTAATAGTAAACGAATTGATAATATTTGAGGGAAATATTGTTCTTAATTGACTGTGTATTAGTTTGGCTAGTCACTTCCACACATTTCATATGACAGCTGAAACAGAGCAGTGAATTCCGTAGGTTACACATTCCAGTACGTTTGGGTCCTTGAGCTGGAGATCACAAATATATTACAGTTAAAAGAAAATTTTGTGTGCCAGTTGTTGATAGAGAAACCGCAACCATGGATTTCTTTGACTGTTTTAGATTATGCACAGCTTGGTGAACAAAGGGAAGAGAGAAATGACCTTACCTTAGGGCACGAGAGCATACAGTAGTATAAATTCCCAGTCTCGGTTTTATTTTCATTTGGTGTAAGGATCTTCGGAGCTTGGCTGGCAAGACGGCAGACGAAACTCTGCATCGCACAGCAGTCTATTTCACTGGAATCGCATCGAAATAGCACTTCATAGCTCAGAACTGCTCAACAAGATAGCAAGACGCTGCAATATACATTTGAATGGTTTTTTCCAGCATACACGACAAAATAAAGTTGTCTTTTTTACACTTGCTTAAATGTTCAACCATGAATTTACGTACGATTTGATATGCAAAGTGAAGCGAAATTCACTCACTCGGGCTTCACAGCGCAACTCCTCACCCGTCAATAATAAAAAAATGTCTCTCACAAAATTTCGTCCGGAGAGTACATCCGTCAGAAAAAGAACTTTAAAGAATGACAGTCAGGCAACATTGTAACCACATTGTAACTACCTCTGTCAGCGCATAGTAATCGTGCTGTATAGATGGTGCAGTGAACAGAGTTTTGCGTTAGCATGCAGAAAGTCGAGCATTCAATCCTGGATTGGGGCGCATTTTTTTTATTTGATCTGACATTTCATACTGTAATATACACCGTTGATTAGGTTCTTAGGTCACATGTATCCTATATTTACATTTTGTAACGCTGAGCATGAGAAATGCGTGGTTAGATAAATAAGAAATAGACAGTTGAAACAAATGACCTGTCATAGGACAGAATAGCTACAAAAACAGTGGCAATTTCGAGATGCTAAAGATGATAGCACAGTACAATAACACAGCATCTACTTGTCATTTATACTACATGTAATATGAGTGCTCAGATGTCACACATTAGCAACCAGTGACAGTAATAATGTTCATATTAATGATCGCATAACCTCCACAACAGAATACGTTGTCCTCAGAACAACAGATGCCCAAAGCGACATCGCTGCATGTCCAAACATTACGCAACCTGCCGGATCATACAGCTCTGGACCCTTCGCAGCAAAGCTGCGTCCACAGTAACAAGAGCAGCATGAATACGCGCTACCAATCTTTCCACATTCGTCAGCGGAGTAGAGTACACGAACTCCTTCAGGTGTCCCCACAGGAACAAATCCAGGGGATTTAGGTCAGGTAAATGGAGTGGCCATACAACTGCTCCCTCCACGTCTGTGCCATTTTCCTGGAGATGTTCTGTCCAAATACTGTCGCACATTAATTCCAGCGTGTGGAGGTGCACCATCATCTTGGAACCATATCCTCTGCCGAACATGTAGTGGAACATCTTCCAGCGCATCAGGCACCTGTCGCCCAATATCCCGGCGCAGACGTTGATACTAAAGTGAATTTGGTATCCACGGTCGCGGGTGACGTGCTGGTTAACCTCACACCAATGGTGGGCATTGTGCATATTGAAGACACCCTCACGAGTGAACGCTGCTTCATCTGGCCGTATTACGGGGTTCACGAAGTCATCGTTGGCATCCTGTTGTTGTTGGAACCATTCATAGAATTGCATCCGCCGATGGCGATCTGCAGGTTGCACGTGTTGCACGAAAGCATGATGATGGGGGTGCAGCCCATGCTCGTGCAGCACCTTAATGACCGCGCGTTGCGAGACATGCGACTGCCTTGCTACGTTACGTGTATTTTGCTGAGATTCTTGGTGTATGACCTGCAGAATAGCTTCCTCAGTAGCTGGAGTACGGCAAGTCCGTGGATGGCCTCTGTCACACGATGGTGGAAGGAGAGAACCTGACTCCCGAAGGCGCAGCTCCAGACGACGAAACACATTTTTATCTGGATGGCGTCGACGAGGATATCTATCAGCACATTCACGAGTGGCAATACCAGCCCGGTTAGGCCGCGGTGGTCTAGCGGTTCTAGGCGCTCAGTCAGGAACCGCGCGACTGCTACGGTCGCAGGTTCGAATCCTGCCTCGGGCATGGATGTGTGTGATGTCCTTAGGTTAGTTAGGTTTAAGTAGTTCTAAGTTCTATGGGACTTATGACCACAGATGTTGAGTCCCATAGTGCTCAGAGCAATTTGAACCATTTGAACCAGCCCGGTTATCAGATGCACCAAGTACCAGAATCATATCCACATATTCATCGTTTGTGTATGTCATACGTCTGCCACGCTGGTTTACAGGTTTACAATGAGAAAATTCGATACGTGTATGCTTGTATATTGGAGGCTGTCAGGCGCGCTGCTCCACTCGCAACTAGCCCCTGTCTGTATAAAAACGCCATCAGTTCTGCGGGCTGTTACACCTGACGCGCATTATACCTCTGACAGAGATTGTTCTGCATGATTCATCCTGACACAGCTAATTGTGGAATATTCGGTTTGGAGTTACACTGTTTCCCTAACGGCAATTGACGTGATGTTTCCACAGTCCCACTGATAGAATAATAATAATAATAATAATAATAATAATAATAAATAACCACCCTAGAAGGAAAACAAAGACAGAGGATGAGATGGTCAGATGAAGTTAATCGACACCTCATGTTCTGTTATTACCAAGCAACAAACCTAGGAACCAACACAACTGGATACAGATCACAAGTATACACAACATTTATTACCAGATACCCAGAATTAAAATTTTTAACAGAACAACGTCTAGCTGATCAGATTCGTGTAATAATAAAAAATAACAGGATACCCCAGTCAGAATTAGAAAACATCAAACAACAAGTACAACAAATACTGGAACAAAATAATGTGCAATTAGAAGAAGAAGAAAATACAGTAATGGACTCAAACATCCCAGAGCAAACAAACAAAGAACAACACGCATCAATTAAACAATCAGAGGAAAATGAAATTTTAAGACAGCCACCAGCACAAGCACAAATAGAACACGAAGTGACACACATGTTAGATATAGAAGAAAAATTTCAGTTGACATATATAGAATACAAAGACACAAATACAGACATTAGACCATTCTTGCATAGACCACCAAATAGCCCACAAGTCGAAACAACAATAAAAACTATCAACACAATCATACACAACAAAATAAATGAATACACAACTATGGAAGAGTTACAACTACTGGTTTATGTAGGAGCACTCACTACACTAAATATACACACTAGGCAGATATCAGAACCAACCAACACACAGAAGAAACCCACAAAACCAGCATGGCAACACAGGCTACAGATCAGAATAGAAAAACTGAGAAAAGACATCGGACAGTTAACACAATTATAAGAAATGAAATATCAGACAAAAAACGAAAAAGGTTAGGTAAAATCTCACAACAAGAAGCAATAGAGCAATTAGATGAAAAGAAGCAAAAATTACAAGCTTTGGCGAAACGACTTAGAAGATACAAAAAAAGTGAAAATAGAAGGAAACAAAACCAAACATTCAACACAAACCAAAAGAAATTTTACCAAACAATAGATAACACACACATAAAAATAGACAATCCACCAAACATAAGAGACATGGAACACTTCTGGAGCAGCATATGGTCAAACCCGGTACAACATAACAGGCATGCACGGTGGATACAAGCAGAAACAGATACATACAAGATGATACCACAAATGCCTGAAGTGATAATTTTGCAACATGAAGTCACCCGAGCAATTAATTCTATGCACAATTGGAAAGCCCCTGGAAATGATAAAATAGCAAATTTCTGGCTAAAGAAGTTCACCTCAACACATTCACATCTAACTAAATTATTTAACAGTTACATTGCAGACCCATACATATTCCCTGATACACTTACACATGGAATAACTTATCTGAAACCTAAAGATCAAGCAGACACAGCAAACCCAGCTAAATATCGCCCCATAACATGCCTACCAACAATCTACAAAATATTAACTTCAGTCATTACACAGAAATTAATGACACATACAACACAGAACAAAATTATAAATGAAGAACAAAAAGGCTGCTGCAAAGGAGCGCGAGGATGTAAAGAGCAACTGATAATAGATGCAGAGGTGACATATCAAGCTAAAACTAAACAAAGGTCTCTACACTACGCGTACATTGATTACCAAAAAGCTTTTGATAGTGTACCCCACTCATGGTTACTACAAATTTTGGAAATATACAAAGTAGATCCTAAATTGATACAGTTCCTAAACATAGTAATGAAAAACTGGAAAACCACACTTAATATCCAAACAAATTCAGATAATATCACATCACAGCCAATACAGATTAAGCGTGGAATATACCAAGGAGACTCATTAAGTCCTTTCTGGTTCTGCCTTGCTCTGAACCCACTATCCAACATGCTAAATAATACAAATTATGGATACAATATTACTGGAACATACCCACACAAAATCACACATTTGCTATACATGGATGATCTAAAACTACTGGCAGCAACAAATCAACAACTCAACCAATTACTAAAGATAACAGAAGTATTCAGCAATGATATAAGTATGGCGTTTGGAACAGACAAATGTAAGAAAAATAGCATAGTCAAGGGAAAACACACTAAACAAGAAGATTACATATTGGATAACCACAGCGACTGCATAGAAGCGATGGAAAAAACAGATGCCTATAAATATCTAGGATACAGACAAAAAATAGGAATAGATAATACAATTATTAAAGAAGAACTAAAAGAAAAATATAGACAAAGACTAACAAAAATACTGAAAACAGAATTGACAGCAAGAAACAAGACCAAAGCTATAAATACTTATGCCATACCAATATTGACCTACTCATTTGGAGTAGTGAAATGGAGTAACACAGACCTAGAAGCACTCAATACACTTACACGATCACAATGCCATAAATATAGAATACATCACATACATTCAGCAACAGAAAGATTCACATTAAGCAGAAAGGAAGGAGGAAGGGGATTTATCGATATAAAAAACCTACATTATGGACAGGTAGACAATTTAAGAAAATTCTTTCTAGAACGAGCAGAAACTAGCAAAATACACAAAGCAATCACTCATATAAATACATCGGCTACACCACTACAATTTCATAACCACCTCTACAACCCGTTAGACCACATAACATCAACAGATACGAAGAAAGTAAATTGGAAAAAGAAAACACTTCATGGCAAGCACCCGTATCATCTAACACAGCCACACATCGATCAAGACGCATCCAACACATGGCTAAGAAAAGGCAATATATACAGTGAGACAGAAGGATTCATGATTGCAATACAGGATCAAACAATAAACACCAGGTATTACAGCAAGCATATTATTAAAGATCCCAATACCACAACAGATAAATGCAGACTTTGTAAACAACAAATAGAAACAGTAGATCACATCACAAGCGGATGTACAATACTAGCAAATACAGAATACCCCAGAAGACATGACAATGTCGCAAAAATAATACATCAACAGCTTGCCTTACAACATAAACTTTTAAAACAACAAGTTCCTACATACAAGTATGCACCACAAAATGTACTGGAGAATGATGAATACAAATTATACTGGAACAGAACCATTATAACAGATAAAACAACGCCACATAACAAACCTGACATCATACTCACCAATAAAAAGAAGAAATTAACACAACTAATCGAAATATCCATACCCAATACAACAAATATACAAAAGAAAACAGGAGAAAAAATTGAAAAATACATCCAACTGGCTGAGGAAGTCAAAGACATGTGGCATCAGGATAAAGTTGACATCATACCAATTATAGTATCAACTACAGGAGTCATACCACACAATATCCACCAGTACATCAATGCAATACAGCTACATCCAAACACATATATACAACTACAGAAATCCGTGATTATTGATACATGTTCAATCACCCGAAAGTTCCTAAACGCAATATAACATATACCGTACAGTTAAAAGGAAGTCACGCTTGATCAAGGTCCGCGTCACTTTCATTTCGAACCAGACCTAAGGTCTGAGAAAGGAAAGAAATAATAATAATAATAATATTTAAGAAAATTCTTTATAGAACGAGCAGACACTAGCAAAATACACAAAGCAATCACTCATATAAATACATCTGCCACACCACTGCAATTTCATAACCACTTCTACAACCCTTTAGATCACATAACATCAACAGATACGAAGAAAGTAAATTGGAAAAAGAAAACACTACATGGCAAGCACCCGTATCATCTAACACAGCCACACATCGATCATGACGCATCCAACACTTGGCTAAGAAAAGGCAATATATACAGTGAGACGGAAGGATTCATGATCGGAATACAGGATCAAACAATAAACACCAGATATTACAGCAAGCATATTATTAAAGACCCCAATACCACAACAGATAAATGCAGACTTTGCAAACAACAAGTAGAAACAGTAGATCACATCACAAGCGGATGTACAATACTAGCAAATACAGAATACCCCAGAAGACATGACAATGTAGCAAAAATAATACATCAACAACTTGCCATACAACATAAACTAATAAAACAACACGTTCCCACATACAAGTATGCACTACAAAATGTACTGGAGAATGGTGAATACAAATTATACTGGAACAGAACCATTATAACAGATAAAACAACACCACATAACAAACCTGACATCATACTCACCAATAAAAAGAAGAAATTAACACAACTAATAGAAATATCCATACCCAATACAACAAATATACAGAAGAAAACAGGAGAAAAAATTGAAAAATACATCCAACTGTCTGAGGAAGTCAAGGACATGTGGCATCAGGATAAAGTTGACATACCAATTACACTTTCAACTACAGGAGTCATACCACGCAATATCCACCAGTACATCAACGCAGTACAGCTGCATCCAAACTTGTATATACAACTACAGAAATCTGTAATTATTGATACATGTTCCATTACCCGAAAGTTCCTAAATGCAATGTAACATATACCGTACAGTTAAAAGGAAGTCACGCTTGATCAAGGTCCGCGTCACTTTCCATTTTTAACCAGACATAACGTCTGAGAAAAGGATGATAATAATAATGCATTGAGATACGTACTAAACAGCATGCGGTCACCAGACTGTGTTGAAAGGCATAATTAGTGGGACAATGCTGATAACACATACAAATAGTAATCGAGTTTGGACATTATTTGCAAAGCTCGTTGCTAGTCTTACTGGTAGCGTATGGTCCTAACGAAATGTAATGGACATGAACGAGGCAATAAAAATAGTTGGGACTAATCTATGGGACCATTGGAAGATGGTACAAAGAAAACAGGTTTCGTATCTAGTAGACGAAATGGTACGAATAAATCCACGCCCACGACGTGGAAAGGGTTCCTTTCAAAGCTGACCCATCTTCCATTTCCGCGATTGTAATATGTAAGTGCAAATGTATTCTAGAGGACCCGCTGGAATCGCTGTTGACGATTAAGATGCCAGCTTCCATACCGCCTGGACTACATGTACCAAATAACAAACATATGCCTCAACCCAGTATCGAACCATCGACCTTCACACTAACCCAAAACACTTTTCACTGCACCAACTGTACAGCACGACTAATTTGTGCTGACGGAGGTAGTTACCACACATTTGGTTACAGTGTTGCCAGTTTGCCACTCTTTAACGTCCTTTTTCTGCCAGATGTCCACATGTGGCAAATGGCACTGGATGCACTTGCGCAGTCATTATGCACTGCCACTCGGCCACCATGCCTCTTCCAAGTAGCCACTGTCAGAGACGTTAGGTATTGCCTGATGCCTAGATGGCAGTACATTGGTTTGCCACATCCCTTTGTCCTTGGGGAAACAACAAGCTATATCTCAGTGTGGTGACCCATGTCTGACCATATGTCCTGGCAATGTCCTGAACCACACTGATGGGGGTGTCAGATGGCCTCTCCAGTCTCACCATCTGCCGTTCAATGTGGACAGAAGTGTATGGCCAGAAAGTCCACACTCAGCAGGGCAGTTAGGTCACTGTGCCTCTGCTGTGGGAAGGGGAGGCTACACCATGTCTACACTGGGTCCCAGCATTATGGGTGTCATGCAGAGTGAACAGTTTGAAGGCAGAAACAACCTGGAAGCAGGAGGGGAGAGAGCAGAGGGTGTAATGGTGGAGAAATGACGGGCGACAAGGATGTCATGGCGGGCAAGCACTGTAGGGTCCGAAAGAGGGGATGGTTAGATTCCCTGCGACATGCACAGCTGGTTTTGATGGTGCATCAGTGCCCAGTGCTCTGTAGCTGGAGTGAACCCAAGACAGCTCCACTGTGGCCAGACGATCACCAGAATACGTCTGTCCTGGCGTCCAAACCTCCACACCCACGCACAGTTGCCCAGCTGGAAATGGGGAGATAGCACCGCAGATGGCCCCACAGTTGACAGCAGCATAAGATCGAAAGTGTGCAGAGCTGACAGCCAAGGAAAAGTTCCACTGGTCTCTTCTCCCCTATCAGAGTTGACCTGTTTGAACTCAAAGAAGATGTAAGAGCCTCATTTGGAGAAGCAATGGCCATGTATTTCTGCATCTGTGCAAATGAGTCTCTCAGCCTCACCATTTAACTAGAAGTGAGAAGGCGGTGACAGCAGTTGGTGAACATCATTGTAGTGACATAGCTTGCTGAAAGTCTGGAAATGGAATATGTACCATTATCAGACACCAGCGCTTGAGGAAGACCATCAATAGCGAAGATTCTGCAGAGCACAGCGACTGTAGCTTCCTCACTCATGGACCAATAGTTTACCATGAACGAAAAATGTATGTATACTTCGATGACAATCAGCTGGGTAATATTCAGGAAGGGTCCCACAAAGTTGACATGAATCCGTTCCCATGTGTGAGAGGAAGAGGATGCCTGGTGGGGCATCATCTGTTGTTGTTAACACTTAGGACAGCTGTGAACAAACGCTCGATCTGCTGGTCTATGCCTGGCTAGTACACATGGCGCTGGGGAGCAGTTTAGTGTGTGAGGCTCCCCTGTGACCTTTTTGCAGGAGGTGTAGTACTGTCAGGCATAAAGGTTCTTGTGGGACGATTCAGGGAGACCGCTGGTGAGTGGTGAGGAAGATAATTCCATCCACTGGTATGAGCCTGTGGTGAAGGTGAAAACATGGAGAATGGGTTGGAGTCCAGACCTGGAAAGTGGTTGGGTCAGCTCTGTTGGATGTACCACCTCACCTGTTGTAAGATGGTGTTTTTCGCCAATGCTGCTGTCACATGGATCGCCAGGATAGGGAAAGCCTCCAGTGTCTGTTGGGGCTCAGCAAGCAGATGGAAGCACAAGATCTCGTATTGGTCGAACTCTGGTAGGGTCCCATTGGGAAATGAGAAAGGGTGGCTGCTTTGAAATGTTGTGTGGTATTGTGGAAGTGAATTTCGTAATGGTAAATTGTGAGAAAAAGCGCTCAACGCTGCAGGTGGTGGGTAGTCCTCTCAGGTAGCTTCACTGCTGGACCACACTGCTTATGATCCACAATGAGCAGAAACTTCGTTCTCTCTAGGAAAACATGGAATTTATTCAGTATGAAGATAACAGCAAAGGCTTCCTTCTCGCTTTGCGAATACCTATTTGCGTGGCATTGAGCGTCTCTGATGTGAAAACGATCAGATCTTCTGAATGGCCCACATCCCTGTGAACCAGAAGGGCCCCCCGGCCATTTTCAGAGGCTTCGGCCACCACCACCAACTGTTTACCCGGTTGAAATGTGGCAGAATAAGGGTCCAGCGTGAGAGCCGGCTTCAAAGATTTGAAAGCCTGTTTCAACGCTCCTGACCTTACGAAAGGGATGCCTTTCTTTCACAGATTGTTTAGGGGTTGTGCAACAGATGCACACATGGGATAAATTTGCCGTAGTACATCTACATCTACATGGATGCTCTGCAAATTACATTTATGTGTCTGGCAGAGGGTTCATCGAACTACCTTCACAGTTTTCTATGATTCCAGTCTCGTATAGCGCGCGGAAAGAACGAACACCTATATCTTTCCGTGCAAACTGTGGTTTTCCTTATTTTTTCGTGGTGATTGTTTCTCCCTACGTAGGTCGGTGTCAACAAAATATTTTTGCATTTGAGGAGAAAGTTGGTGACTGGAATTTCGTGAGAAGGTTCCGTCGTAACGAAAAACGCTTTTCTTTTAATGATGTCCACCCCAAATCCTGTATGATTTCAGTGACACTCTCTCCTATATTTCGCGATAATACCAAACGTGCTATCCTGCTTTGAACTTTTTCAATGAACTCCGTTAGTCCTAACTGGTAAGGATTCCACACCGCTCAGCAGTATTCTAAACGAGGACGGACAAGCGTAGTGTAGCAGTCTCCTTAGTAGATCTGTTATATTTTCTAAGTGTCCTGCCAATAAAACGCAGTCTTTGGTTAGCCTTCGCCACATCATTTTCTATGTGTTACAATTGAAGTTGTTCGTAACTGTAATTCCTAGGTATTTAGTTGAATTTACGTCCTTTAGATTTGACTGATTTATCGTGTAACCGATGTTTAACGAATTCCTTTTAGCACTCATGTGGATGACCTCGCACTTTACTTAATTTAGGGTCAATTGTCAATTTTCGCACCATTCAGATATCTTTCCTAAATCGTTTTGCAATTAGTTTTGGTCTTCTGATGACTTTATTAGTCGATAAACGACAGCGTCATCTGCAAACAATCCAAGACGGCTGCTCAAATTGTCTCCCAAATCGTTTACATAGATAAGGAACAGCAAAGGACCTATAACACTACCTTGGGGAACCCCAGAAATCACTTCTGTTTTACTCGATGACTGTGCATCAATTTCTACTAACTGTGGCCTCACTGACAGGAAATCACAAATGCAGTAACATAACTGAGACGATATTCCATAAGCACGCATTTTCACTAGAAGCCGCTTGTGTGGTACAGTGTCAAAAGCCTTCCGGAAATCCAGAAATACGGAATCGATCTGAAGTGCCTTATCAGTAACACTCAACACTTCATTCGAATAAAGAGCTAGTTGTGTTTCACAAGAAAGATGTTTTTTAAACCCACGCTGACTGTGTGTCAACTGACCGTTTTCTTCGAGGTAATTCATAATGTTCGAACACAATATATGTTCCAAAATCGTGCTGCATATCGACGTTAATGATATGGGCCTGTAATTTAGTGGATTCCTCTTACTACCTTTTTTGAATACTGGTGTGTGACCTGTGCAACTTTCCAGTCTTTGGGTACGGATTTTTCGTCGAGTGAACGTTTGTATATGATTGTTAAGTATGGAGTTAATGCATCTGCATACTCTGAAAGTAACATAATTGGTATACAGTCTGGACCAGAAGACTTGCTTTTATTAAGTGGTTAAGTTGCGTCACTACTCCGAGGATATTTACTTCTACGTTACTAACGTTGACATTTGTTCTTGATTCGAATTCTGGAGTATTTACTTCGTCTTCTTTTGTGAAGGCATTTCGGAAGGCTGTGTTCAGTAACACTGTTTTGGCAGCACTGTCTTCTATAGTATCTCCATTGCTATCGCGCAGAGGAGGCATTGATTGTTTCTTGCCGCTAACATACTTTACATATGACCAGAATCTCTTTGGACTTTCTGCCAGGTTTCGAGACAAAGTTTTGTTGTGGAAACTGTTACAAGCATCTCGCATTGAAGTCCAGTCTTGGGGATTTTGCGTCTGTTTAAATTTGGGATGTTTGTTTCGTTGTTTCTGCAACAGTGTTCTAACCCGTTTTGTGTACCAAGGAGGATCAGCTCCGTCGTTTGTTAATTTATTTGATATAAATCTCTCAGTTACTGCTGATACTATTTCTTTGAATTCAAGCCACATCTGGTCTACACTTATACATTAAAATTTGGAAGGAGAGGAGATTGTCTCTCAGGAAGACGTCAAGTGAATTTTTATCTGGTTTGCCGGCCGGAGTGGCCAAGCGGTTAAAGGCGCTACAGTCTGGAACCGCGCGACTGCTACGGTCGCAGGTTCGAATCCTGCCTCGGGCATGGCTGTGTGTGATGTCCTTAGGTTAGTTAGGTTTAAGTAGTTCTAAGTTCTAGGGGACTGATGACCTTAGAAGTTAAGTCCCATAGTGCTCAGAGCCATTTTATCTGGTTTTTTGAAGAGGCATATTTTTCGTTTATTTTTGGAGGATTTGGGGCCTACAATATTAAATCTCGCTACGACAACCCTGCGTCCACGAATCCCTGTATCCGATTTGATGCTCGTTATTGACTGTTTTCACTACTATACGCGTGGGATCATGAAATAACTGCTCGAAATAATTTTCAGAGAATGCGTTTAGCACAATTTCGGATGATATTTTATGCGTACCTCCGGAATTAAACATGCATTTTCGCAAACATATCGAGGGTAAATTAAAGTTTCCACCAACGATAATCGTATGAGTCGGTTAAGTGTTGGAAATCAAACTCAAGCTTCCTCTGAACCTTTCAGCAACTGTATTATTGAATACTTTTACCGAAAAGGATTCAGTTATTATTTTATTCCTGTTGCCAACAATGAACTCTGCCCATATTAACTCACAGGAACTATCTACTTCAATTTCGCGACAAGATTACTTCTAACAGCAACAAACACGCCACCGCTAACCGTGTTTAGCCTATCCTTTCGGAACACCGTTAGGCTCTTCGCAAAAATTTCCGCTGAGCATATCTCCGGCTTTAGCCATCTTTCAGTGCCTATAACGATTTGACCATCAGTGCTATCTATAAGCGCTTGGAGCTCTGGTAAATCCTAACACAGCTACGACAATTTACAACTGTTATATCGATGGTTCCCGTATCTACGCTCTTCCTGTGTTCGGCCTGCACCCTTTGTGACTGAAGCCCTTCTTGTGTTTTCCCGAGACCCTCCGACCTAAAACACCGCCCAGTCCACGCCACACAGCCCCTGCTACCCGTGTAGCCGTCTCCTGCGTATAGTCGACATCTGACCTATTCACCGGAACCCGAAACCCATCCAACTTTGGCGCAAGTCAGGGAATCTGCAGCCTACATTGTCGCAGAACCGTCTGAGCCTCTGATTCAGACCCTCCACTCGGCTCTGCAGCAGAGGTCCGAAATCGGTCGTGTCGACTATGCTGCAAATGGTCAGCTCTGCTTTCATCTCTCAAGCAAGACTGGCAGCCTTTACCACTTCTGTTAGCCGCTCGAAACCAGAAAGAATCTCTTCTGGCCGCGCGGCTTGAGGCGTCATATCACGGACTGCGCGGCCCCTCCCGCCCGAGGTTCGAGTCCTCCCTCGGGCATGGGTGTGTGTGTGTGTGTTGTTCTTAGTATAAGTTAGTTTAAGTAGTGTGTAAGTCTAGGGACCGATGACCTAAGCAGTATGGTCCTTTAGGAATTCACACACATTTGAACATTTCTTGCGTATCTTCTGATCTAATGTGCCACACATCATTGGTACCGACGTGAGCTCTTCATAGCATCCGAGAGGACCCGTTCTGCATCTGGAATGACTCCACATGGTATGCACACGTAGTGCACATTGGTTTTCTTTCCCTTCTTGGCAGCCATGTCCCTAAGGGACACCATAACGCTCCTAACGTTGGAGCTCCCAGCTGTCAATAATCCCACCCTCAGTGTTTGACTGGATCTTGCAGGCTGAGAGGTTTCCTCTGAAACAGGACAGGCGACAGCATCTGGTTCAGCGACAGTATCAGCCATAGACAGCACCTGGAACCTGTTTGTGAGACAAACTGGGGAGGCGTCACGTGCGGCTGCCTGGGAAGTTTTTCGCCGTCTGCTACTCCCTGGGGCGGCCTCCCACTCGACCACAGGTGAGGGGTCAACATCAGCGCGAGCAGTAACTGGGCTAGTCACCGGTGAGGACCGATCTGAGAACTCTGACGTGCTGGACGTCCGTTGGGTTCCCACGGCCGGCCCACAACAATGGTGTCCATCCACTGCAGCCTCAAGCTGTGTAACCGAAGCCATCACAGCCTGAAGTTGAGAGCGAAGAGTCACCAACTCGGCTCGCATCCGTACACAACAATCGCAGTCCTTGTCCATACTAAAGATGGTGTAAAACTAAACTATGCAGATAAACGGGCTATCGGCACTGCTGTGCAACTCTATTGTAGACACTGACGGAAACGCAGGAACTGTGTCTAATAAATTAGATTAATACGCGGAGATTACAAAAACCTAACTACCGAAGCACTCAGGTGAAACTAGATAATTCGTCCCTGATTAGAAACTTTAATATATCACAAAATCGATTTACATTCGGACGCAAACGAAAACGCGGGAACTGTGGCTATTAGGTATTAAATTAACACGCAGAAACTCAAGGAACTAAACTATTAAAGCACACAGATGACATTATAAAATTTGCTCCTGGTTAGGAACTCGTAAAAGTCACAAAGTCGGTTACTTCCCTGTTGCTGCCTTCCAAAAGAAAGACTGGAACTCCTTTAGATTCCTTGGTTGAGGAAGTGCAGTGATGGTTCTGACCAAATTTTGTGCTAGTTAAATACCACTGCCGGAGATAATGTCTTCTAGATATTTCACTGGCGACTGAAAAACAACTGATGTCGCAAGATCGCACTTGAGTCCTGCAGACTGGAGGGTGTGAAACAGCTGCAGCAAGTTTGCTAAGTGTTTGCCTTAATAGATCCCTTCGTCACAATGTCATCAAGGTAATTTATGCCTCCCAGGACATCCTATAGCTGTTGTTGAAGGAATCTTTGGAAAATGGCGGGGACATTAGTTACCTCGGAAACTAAACGTTTGAACCTATATGACCCATGCAGCGTCTTGACTACGAGGTCTTTCTGTGACTGTACTTCCAAAGGTAGTTCCAAAAAAATGGTTCAAATGGCTCTGAGCACTATGCGACTTAACATCTATGGTCATCAGTCCCCTAGAACTTAGAACTACTTAAACCTAACTAACCTAAGGACAGAACACAACACCCAGTCATCACGAGGCAGAGAAAATCCCTGACCCCGCCGGGAATCGAACCCGGGAACCCGGGCGTGGGAAGCGAGAACGCTACCGCACGACCACGAGCTGCAGACAAAGGTAGTTTTAAGTAAGCATAAGAGAGATAGATTCTTGAAATTTACTACCCTTCTTCAAGCAATAAAAGGGAATGGAGTAAGTGTTGACTGTAGACCTGAAATCTCCATACAGGCACTGTTTTCCCAATGGCTGTTTTACGATATCTAATGGTGCCACCCACTTACTCGCAGACACAGGTTCAATGATGTCCAAGGCTGTCAAACCGTTTAGTTTATGTGTAATAGCCTCCCACAATGTGAGGGCCGCAGGTTGCAGGCACAAAAAGTAGGAGCATGCTGACTGCTTTAAGGTGATGTGAGTCACAGACCTCCTCGCTTTGGTAAGACCCCAGAGGAGATCTCAGAGTATTGCTTACTGAGGTCATCCAAGTCTTGAAGTGGCCTTTGCTCTGAGACTAGGTGGGTGGAGTCTTTGATGACAAATCTGAAAGCCGAGGAAGCATCGAGGCTGAAAAGGTTGTCTGTATCCATGTTGTTAACCACAGTGAAGGTGAAGTGGTGTACGACCTGTTTGTGCGATGCCGTAATCGTGATTTGTCGTTTATGTAGAATGTTTTACTTGTCATATGTCACCAGGCACCGAACTCTGTATTTCAGGAGAGGCGCCCCCAGCTGGAGTTATGTTTGAAAGTTTAAGATGGTTGCAAGGAGCCTGTGTCGACTTCTGTCTGAACTTATTGTCGCAGGAATTGAGTGTGGTGAACAGTTTCTGAGGAGACACTCCCGGGTTTTAGGATTCCCACGAAATCACATTAATGTCCAATAGGTTCTGACGTGGCGTGTGTTATTTATCCCAAGCACGACAGACTGACGTGATACGTCTTTACTTCCGGCTTGCCTCGCACTGTCCCACCTATCGCAGCAGTCATCTCTGACAAGTCTTCGAAAACGTCCCAGGCACGGTGGAAAGAAACGCCAGTCGAGGGGCTAAGATTGCTTTGTTTGTTTGCAAGACTGAGTCAGATGGAGGTGGTGTTTGCACCCTGTGGTTGCGCATTTGCTTCTTCAGCTATATCGGCTTCCTTTTCCGGGTCTGAAACAATAGCCACCATGTAGCCCGCAAAATCTAACCATGAGCTCAAGGTGTGAGAGGCGTCAAAGGATTGAGCTGATTTTAAAACAGCTCGCAGAGAAGGGTCTTCAAGTTATAAATCTTTTTGACGCACTTCCTTATCTCGAGATCCCCGAATAATTGTGTCCCAAATCATCAATGCAGACAGTCTGGAACCGCGCGACCGCTACGGTCGCAGGTTCGAATGCTGCCTCAGGCATGGGTGTATGTGATGTCCTTAGGCTAGTTAGGTTTAAGTAGTTCTAAGTTCTAGGGGACTGATGACCTCAGAAGTTAAGTCCCATAGTGCTCAGAGCCAGCCATCAATGCAGCATACGATCCCTTCTGTAGCAGAGCCACAGAATGACGTTTCCTACTAAGCCCTTGCAGTTCAGCCGTCCATGAGCCGTAGGGTTGGTTCGGTTGTTTACGACGCTGATAAGACTCCACATGGGATACAATGACGTGGCAGTGGCGGTGAAAGGAGGTAGATAACAAATGACACATTTCATAAAAAATCTGCTGCACCGGTCCCGTGAGGAAAGGTAGTGTGCAGAAAAGCCGGTATGTATTAGGCGAGATGTAGATGGGAAAGAGGATTTTGCCACGGCTGGATCCCTAACCTAGAACGCGACGAAATGTCTGAGACGTGTCTCGTATGTCTGTCACTCCTCCACCGATTCGTCATACGGAGGAAATGGCGACGGATTCGCAACCGAATGCCGGAAAAATGACGCTGACAATAACGCCTCCTGACGTTTCTGCTCCTCTAACTTCAAAGTTTCCTGCTGTTTCTGCTCATCTAACTGCTGTTGAAGAAATCGTTGGAGCACGACTTCCATCGACACACTCGGTAAGGAAACGCACGGTCACTTCTAGAACAAGTATGTTTTCTAGATTAGATTAGATTAGTTTTTCGTTCCATCCATCCGTGATGAGGAGATCCTCGTGGATGTGGAACATGTCAATTTTTTTCAGCTGAAATAACAATACTAATAGTATGGGTATATACAATACATCATTTTTTAAGCTGAAATAACAATACTAATAGTATGAGTGTATACAATACATCATTTGTTTCTATTAAAAATTCGTCAATAGAGTAGGAGGAGTTGGCCACTAGTAAGTCTTTCAGGCTCCTTTTAAACTGATCTTTATTTGTAACTAAATTTTTTATGTTTGCTGGCAAATTATTGAAGATGAGTGTTCCTAAGTAGTGGACCCCTTTTTGAACTAAAGTAAGTGCTTTTAAGTCCTTGTGCAGATCATTTTAGTTCCTGGTATTGTATGTATGAACTGAGCTGTTTGTTGGAAAAAGAGATATATTACTTAGGACAAATTTCATTAAGGAGTAAATGTACTGAGAGTCAGTAGTTAGTATGCCCAGTTCTTTGAAGAGGTTTCTATAGGGCGTCTGTGAATTTTCTCCACAAATAATACGTATTACACGATTTTGGGCTCTGAAAACTTTTGTTTGAATAGTCACCCCAAAATATTATTCCATATGACATTATGGAATGAAAGTAGGAAAAGTATGCAAGCTTTTACTTTTTTATGTCGCCTATGTCTGCTAACACTCGAATTGCAAATACAGATTTGTTAAGGCATTTCTGCAGTTCTGTGGTGTGCTCCTCCCAACTGAATTTATTATCAAGTTGTAATCCCAGGAATTTAAGACTGTCAACCTCTTCTATCTGCTCTTCTTCATACTTTATGCATATGCTGGGTGGAAACATCTTACAGGTTCTGAATTGCATATAGTGAGTCTTTTCGAAATTTAATGTCAGTGAGTTGGCTTAAAACCATTTATTAATATCCATGAAAATATCATTAGCAGATCTTTCTAGAACTACACTCTACATACTATTTATTGCAATACTTGTGTCATCTGCGAACAAAACGAACTCTGTTTCTGGCAGTGTAACTGATGGGAGAACATTAATGTACACAAGAAAAAGCAATGGCCCTAAGATGGATCCTTGTGGGACACCACATGTAATTTCTTCCCATTCTGATGATGACTGATGACTTAATTCACTACTCCCTTGCACTGACACCCTTTGTTTCCTTTTAGAGAGGCATGACTTGAACCATTTTGCAGCACTGCCCGTGACACCATAGAATTCTAATTTATTTAAAAGGATGTTGTGGTTCACACAATCAAATGCCTTTGGCAAATCACAGAAAATACCTGCTGCTTGTGACTTGTTATTTAATGAATTAAGTACATTTCCACTGTAGGTGTAAATAGCTTTCTTGATATCAGAACCCTTCAGAAATCCAAACTGTGTTCTTGATAATATGTTATTTGTGGTCATATGGTTGAGCAGCTGCCTGTACATTACTTTTTCTAAAATTTTTGAGAATGCTGGCAAAAGTGAAATCAGACTGTAGTTTGATGGTATCTCTTTATCCCCTTTCTTGAATAGAGGCTCAACATCTGCATATTTTAGCCAGTCAGGAAATGTCCCACTTATAATTGACTGGTTACACAAGTAACTTAGATCACAAGAACATGCCTTAATTAACTTTGTTGATATTTCATCGTAACCACTAGAATGCTTTGTTTTTAAAGATTTTATTATGGAAGTTATTTCTTTTGGTGAAGTGAGTGACATATTCATGTACCTGAAGCTACTTGTAAAGGCTAGTTTCAGATATTCAAGGGCATTATTTATTGATCCTGACAATCCCATTCTATCAGTAACGGGTATAAAGCACTTGTTAAATAGTTTTGCCACACTATGCCCATCAGTTACTAATGTGTCATCTACCCTTAATGCTATTTGCTCCTGTTCCTTTCTGGTTCTACCAGTCTCCTCTTTCACTATATCCCATATTGTTTTTATTTTGTTCCCTGACATTGCTATCTTCTTCTCATAGTGCATTTGTTTAGATGCCTGAATTACTTTTTTAAATATTTTACAGTATTCCTTGTATTTAGCTATATCATCAACACTGGAGATATTCTTGGTCGATAGATACATTTTCCTTTTTGTCTTACAGGAAATCTTTATTCCTTATGTAATCCATGGTTTTATTATAGACTTCTGTTTAATTTGAGAAACTTTTAGAGGAAAACAGTTTTCAAACATGGTACCGACATTGTTCATGAATGTGTTATATTTTTCATTCATGTCATGAGCACTATAAACATCTTTCCAGTTCATATGTTTGAGCAGTTTTCTAAAACACTCAATTTTTCGTTGATAGACTACTCTCCTGTACTCAGATTTAGCAGTCTTAGTAATCTGCTTAGAATTTACATCTAAAACAATGAGTTGCATGTCATGATCTGATAGTCCATTTATTACAGGTTTTATGATATGATTTTATTCCTTTGATTGTCTATAAAATGTTATCAATGGCTGTCCTTGAGGATTTAGTGATCCTAGTTGGAAAGTTTACGGTGTGAGTTAGATTGAAAGACAACATTACTAACTGCAGTAAATGTTTACTGGAAGATTGCGTTAGAAAATCTGTATTAAAGTCACCAGCAATCAAAATTTCTTTGTTTCTTTCTGTTAAATAACCCAAAAGAGCTTCTAGATGACTTATGAATAGATAATAATTTCCTGTAGGTGCTCGGTAAATAGTTACTATTATATAGGATCTGTTATGTAACTCTACTTCTGTAGCACATGCTTCTAGATGCTGCTCTAAACAGAAGTTATTAATGGCAATGTTCTTGAATTTATGGCAGTTTTCAATAAACGTGGCTACTCCTCTCCATCCATATCTACTCTGCAGAAGTAGGAAGCTAGTTTAAATCGTGAAATGTCTAACATATCTATACCAGTGGTCACTTGATGTTCAGAGAGGCAGATTGTATCAATTTGGTTAGATGAATTCATTTCATCAATACAGGCTATACAAGTGCGATGTACTTGAGGACAATATTATGGAAATGGAAGAGGATATAGATGAAGATGAAATGGAAGATACGATACTGAGTGAAGAGTTTGAGAGAGCACTGAAAGACCTGAGTCGAAACAAGGCCCCCGGAGTAGACAACATTCCATTGGAACTACTGACGGCCTTGGGAGAGCCAGTCCTGACAAACCTCTACCATCTGGTGAGCAAGATGTATGAAACAGGCGAAATATCCTCAGACTTCAAGAAGAATATAATAATTCCAATCCCAAAGAAAGCAGGTGTTGACAGATGTGAAAATTACCGAACTATCAGTTTAATAAGCCACAGCTGCAAAATACTAACACGAATTCTTTACAGACGAATGGAAAAACTAGTAGAAGCCGACCTCGGGGAAGATCAGTTTGGATTCCGTAGAAATACTGGGACACGTGAGGCAATACTGACCTTACGAATTATCTTAGAAGAAGGATTAAGGAAAGGCAAACCTACGTTTCTAGCATTTGTAGACTTAGAGAAAGCTTTTGACAATGTTAACTGGAATACTCTCTTTCAAATTCTGAAGGTGGCAGGGGTAAAATACAGGGAGCGGAAGGCTATTTACAATTTGTACAGAAACCAGATGGCAGTTATAAGAGTCGAGGGACATGAAAGGGAAGCAGTGATTGGGAAGGGAGTGAGACAGGGTTGTAACCTCTCCCCGATGTTATTCAATCTGTATATTGAGCAAGCAGTGAAGGAAACAAAAGAAAAATTCGGAGGCGGTATTAAAATCCATGGAGAAGAAATAAAAACTTTGAGGTTCGCCGATGACATTGTAATTCTGTCAGAGACAGCAAAGGACTTAGAAGAACAGTTGAATGGAATGGATAGCGTCTTGAAAGGAGGATATAAGTTGAACATCTACAAAAGCAAAACGAGGATAATGGAATGTAGTCGAATTAAGTCGGGTGATGCTGAGGGAATTAGATTAGGAAATGAGACACTTAAAGTAGTAAAGGAGTTTTGCTATTTGGGGAGCAAAATAACTGATGGTGGTCGAAGTAGAGAGGATATAAAATGTAGACTGGCAATGGCAAGGAAAGCATTTCTGAAGAAGAGAAATTTGTTAACATCGAGTATAGATTTAAGTGTCAGGAAGTCATTTCTGAAAGTATTTGTATGGAGTGTAGCCATGTATGGAAGTGAAACATGGACGATAACTAGCATGGACAAGAAGAGAATAGAAGCTTTCGAAATGTGGTGCTACAGAAGAATGCTGAAGATCAGATGGCTCGGAGCACTATGGGACTTAACAGCTATGGTCATCAGTCCCCTAGAACTTAGAACTACTTAAACCTAACTAACCTAAGGACAGCACACAACACCCAGTCATCACGAGGCAGAGGAAATCCCTGACCCCGCCGGGAATCGAACCCGGGAACCCGGGCGTGGGAAGCGAGAACGCTACCGCACGACCAGAAGATCAGATGGATAGATCACATAACTAATGAGGAAGTATTGAATAGGATTGGGGAGAAGAGGAGTTTGTGGCACAACTTGACCAGAAGAAGGGATCGGTTGGTAGGACACGTTCTGATGCATAAAGGGATCACCAATTTAGTATTGGAGGGCAGTGTGGAGGGTAAAAATTGTAGAGGGAGACCAAGAGATGAATACACTAAGCAGATTCACAAGGATGTAGGTTGCAGTAGGTCCTAGGAGATGAAGAAGCTGGCACAGGATAGAGTAGCATGGAGAGCTGCATCAAACCAGTCTCAGGACTGAAGACCACAACAACAACAACAACAAAAAGAAATGAGTAGTTCGTCAACATTATTTCTGAGTCCCGTAATGTTCTAGTGTAATAAAGATAACTGACACTGCATACTAATGGGATTATAACTGCTTTGGCGGAGATGAACTGGCAGGTTCTCATTACTTTCTGTTAAACATTGTTTAAATGGAGGCTGTATGCTAAAATCTGACTCCTGTTCATTTGTTTTCTCAAACTGAGTGTGTCTGCCAATCTCTCTTAAAACTCATTTTCTTTCCCCCTTCCCTATCCTAAAAAAGGCATCCCTCTGACACCTGTGACCACTGGTATTTTACCACTTGTGACAGTGTCCCCCCTTAAGTTTTCTGCAATCAACCCAGACAGTTTTCCCTTCCCTTTTCTATTGAAGCGAAGGCCATGCCTAGTGTAGTCCCACCTATCGATAGCAGCAACAGGAATCAAACCAATATGGGACCCTATATCCATCCTAAGCAGCCACTCCAGCTCCAAGTTCACCCTTCCGACGGAAGAGTTGAAATGAGGCCGATCATGGCGTCTCAACACAGACACAAATCCCACACTCGTATGCTTCGTTGTTGATGCTATCTTCACCAGGTGACTCTCTATGGAATATTCAGAGTCTCTGCCAGTGCTATTTTCCGGACCACCCACTATAACCACGGCATCCTCCTTTGTGAAGTCCTTGCATAAAGAACCTACATCCTGTGTTACCTGACCCAGATCTGCACTAGGCTTGAAAATGTTTGTGACCTGGTACTTTGGACCTAGATTTTCCTGCAGTAGTTGGCCAACACCTCTACCATGGGAGCTATCTAACAAGAGAACTTTCTTTCTCTTTACAAATTTCCCTACCCTTTTCAAGTCCTTGTTGTGCCCTTTCTACAGCTTCAGCTACATGAGGCTCATCAGAGTCTGACTGAGGCAACAGGTCAAATCTATTTTCAAGATTTATGGCAAAGCTGTCTTATGCTCTCCTTTGCCTGTTCTCCCTATTACCTGTTGCCACTTCCCATCTCTGTTCACCCTTCTCCCTCTTTAACCTGTCCAGATCCTCTCCTTCCTTGTCTAAGTCAGCTTGAAGAGCTGCAATTTTCCCCTCCTGTTCCAGTATTTTCCTATCTCTACTGCAGATGCTACAATACCACTGGTGAGCCTAATTTATGTCCCCATTTCCTACGCCACTACATTCGCCCCAATGAAAGATACTACAGCACCCATCACACCACACCCCGGAACTGACGATCCTACGGCATGTCACACACTTCTCACTCATGGTAAAAACAGAAATCGTATAAGCTGATTTAAGTAGTGACTAAAACGTAAACAAAGGACCCTAGAAACTATTCAGGCGGTTGGAAATAAATTGAAAGAGTACTGATTAAAAAAACTGGTGATTACATATAAGTATGAAGTCACTGTTTACTTACGATACGCGCGCGTGAAATTAAGCCTGAAATCCGTGCTATAGGCGCGAGAAGGAAAATAAATTTCTTATCCCGTTTAATCAAATGGTTCAAATGGCTCTGAGCACTATGGGACTCAGCATCTTAGGTCATAAGTCCCCTAGAACTTAGAACTTCTTAAACCTAACTAACCTAAGGACATCACACACACCCATGCCCGAGGCAGGATTCTAACCTGCGACCGCAGCAGCCCCGCGGTTCCGGACTGCAGCGCCAGAACCGCACGGCCACCGCGGCCGGCCCGTTTAATCTTCTTTAACACTTCATTAACACTTCCGCTAATGTAACAACACTTATATTTATACCAACTGGAAACGTTTACCTATAAGTTTAATTCACTGCTTACTTACGATTCGCGCGCGTGAAATTAGGCCTAGGATTCGTGCCACAGGCGCGAGAAGAAAAATACGCTTCTTACCCCGTTTAATCTTATTTTACTCTTCACTAACACTTCCACTAGTTTAACAACACTTAGATTATAGTTATGACAACTGTAAACGTTTAAAAACAGCTTAATTACAACGCCTTTTATAATTATTTATTGCAGCAAATACTCGAAGAGTCCGCGTCGGCGCAGTGTTGGCAACTACCCTATGTTCACAAGTACAAAGTTTCACAAGTACAGTGTTCGGATTGTCGTGTGGCAAGACAGTTACAAACAGCTCCACGATAAAGCGAAATGCACGCAAAGCCTGAGTGAAGAGAACGAGCACCGCGTGACGATTTCCTATAAAGACGCGTGTGGCAGGTGGTGCTGAATACGCCTGCGCACTCGGCCTCGGTGTCCCTTCCTAGCGGCCGCTGTTGGTGGCGTCGGCCGTCCCCTGTCGCGTGGCTGGTAGTCCGGTAGGCTACCACAATTACTTATTGTTATTTGACTAGCACCCTTTTAAAAATCGAGTCAGTTTTAATTGCATATCCTTGAGTGACTTGTTTTCATTCTTAACAATTTCATTTGATGACTTGGACCATACATATATTACATTTTTAAATGAAAACTACCAATTACACACACAGATATCGATTTCGTTTCACAAATGGTGTATGAGGAACAAAGTCTCCTCAGTGACATGCTAGCAGTTTAGCTTATTTATCTTAAACAGATGCCTGAGCGGAATGAAAAAGTGCTGTTTTAGGTAAGAAGGTGAATTCTGGTGCCAATAGTCTTGCCGTCAATCAAGGACAAGTTTACTGGGGGTATTGAGAAATCGCATTATGAAGAGCAGCGTTTGGTTTTGAGCGGACCTGTAGTAACAGTGTGGACAACGAGGTTCTGAGTAGCTTGGACAGACGTTTCAAGCCACTCAAATGGTCACTGGGTAACTCCTCAGTGCGGGTTTCGATGTGTTGCACAATTCCGCCGAGGAACACTAAATATAGAGCACTTAAAAGATCGAATTTTAAACTACGATCTTGCAGCCCAGCTTACAAAACTTTGGCGACACTTCCTTTAGAAATATTGCAGGCCAGGATGATACTGTGTGTAAAGAGGTCCAAGGTATTTCCAATGCAGGATGCTGAAAGGGCTGTTATTGTACTGAATTCACTCTGATATGCCATTTAGTGTGGTCAGGCCTGAGAAATGGCATAATGAACATATTGTTGTGGGCACTGGAAATTGAAAAATATCTTCCACTGAGATATTAACATATAGGATATGAATGAGGAATTGTAGTTTGGTAGATGGCTCTTTCGTGAATAATCGAAGAGTGTCTAGTGTGAAACTCGCCACAGTTGGTGCTCATTTCTGGTGGCGTTTTCCCTGTCTCAGAGTGATCCAAATTGCTGTGCTGAAGCTCCAAATTTTCTGTGATACCAGCGATCAGAGTCTAATCATTAGTACCTTGACACTCATATGTAACGCGGAATTGACCACTAGATGTCATGTGAAGTGGATCCACCCAGTATAAAAGCAAGCGTAGAGTATTGTGTTGCCAGCAGAGAAGTGGTAACAGCAAAATGTGTCAAGCAAGAGAGCTCAGTGACTTCAAATGTGGACTAGATATTGCAAGTTCATCTGAGTAATCAGGTGAGTTTCAAAACCTTCTAAAGCTACCCAAGTCGATGGTTTGTGATGTGATTTTGAAGGAACCACCACAGCTAAACCAAGACCAGACACACTTCATGCACTGACCGACAGGGACTGTCGAAAGTTGCAAAGAATGGTTGCAAAAAATCGGCTGATGTCAACGGAAGGAATCACTTTTGAGTCCCAAAGTACTAACAGCAGTCCAGCCAGAACAGTGACTGTTCGTAAGGAATTAAAAAGTATAGGATGCAGTGGTCGAGCAGCTCCTCATAACCCACTCCTTTCTGTAGTCAGTGCTAAATGATGCGTGAGATAATGTATAGAGCAGCGCCACTGGACAGTGAATGACTAGAAACGAGTGATTTGGACTGATGAATCACACTATACACTAATGCAATCCGATGGAAGGGTTTGGGCTTGGCGAATTCCTGGAGAACTTTACTTACCATCATGTGTAGTGCCAAGAGTCAGATACAGAGGAGGTTGCATTGCGATATGGACATGTTTATTGTGGTTGGGTGTGGTCCCATTACTTCAGAAAACTGAATGCAGAAGGATATGAGCACATTTTACAGCGCTATGATGTACAGCACAGAATAGTAAGGGGTAGACACACTGAAGGGCCAAAGAAACTGGTATAGGCATGCGTATTCTAACACAGAGACATGTATACAGGCAGAATATGGTGTTGCGATCGGCAACGCGTGTATAAGACAACAAGCGTCTGGCGCACTTGCTAGATCGGTTCCTGCTGCTACAATGGCAGCTTATAAAGACTTAAGTGGGTTTGAACGTGGTGTTACAGTCGGCACACGAGAGATGGGACATAGCATCTCCGAGAGAGCGATGAAATGGGGATTCTCCCGTACGACCATTTCACGAGTGTAACGTTAATATCAGGAATCCGCCAAAACATCACATCTCCGACATCGCTACGGCCGAAAAATGATCCTGTAAGAACGGGTCCAACGACGACTGGAGAGAACCGTTCAACGTGACAGAAATGCAACCCTTACGTAAATTGCTGCAGATTTCAACTCAGGGCCATCGACAAGTGTCACCGCGCGGACCATTCAACGAAACATCATCGATATGGGCTTCTGGAGCAGAAGACACACTCATGTATCCTTGATGACGACACAAAGCTTTATGCCTCGCCCTGGTCCGTCAACACCGACACTGGACTGTTGATGACTGGAAACATGTTGCCTGGTTGGACGAGTCTCGTTTCAAATTGTATTGAGTGGATGGAAGTGTATGGGTATGGAGACAACCTCATCAATCCATGGACCCTGCATGTGAGCATTGGACTGTTCAAGCTGGTGGAGACTCTAATGGTGTGTGGGGGGTGGGGGGGGGTGGGGGGGGGGGGGCGGGTGCAGTTGGAGTGATATGCGGCCCTGATACACCTAGATACGACTCTGACAGGTGACATGTACATAAGCATCCTGTCTGATCTCCTGGATCCATTCATGTCCATTTTGCATTCCGATGCACAGTGCGACACCCCACACGTACAGAGTTGTTACAGAGTGGCACCAGTCAGTCACCCCCGCACTACTTCAGACATTAATCGAGTCCATGCCACGTGATGTTGCGGCACTTCTGTGTGCTCACGGGACCCTACATGAGATTAGGCAGGTGTACCAGTTTCTTTTGCTCCTCAGTGTATTAGAACCTTTTATTAAAACTCATTGACATTGCCACAGGCAAACTCAAGTCATGCAAGTGACAACATATGTTGAGTGAGGGTACGCATTCAGCAGAAGGAAGTGGGGCAAACATACAAGCATATTGGTTAGCTCGTATGACATGATGCAAGAAAATTTCTCTCTTTCACAATAGCACAAAGTTTTAAACTGACACAACAGTTAACAGCCTGTCAAGTGAATATAGCACAATAAGAAGAACACATGTAGTCATTATGAACTGAGTCTTGCATCACAGCCTCACGCTAGCTCCCCTTAAATACTCCAGCATTCCAGGTGTTATGGTGAGTTGATCATTGGGATCAATGGCATTCATAGTAATAGCACACCATTCCATGATTACAATGCTGTAGTGAATCTATACCCTAGATGCTCCAGTACAGTCTGTGAACTAGCTGAAGGCATAATCAAAATGATGACCTTCATCTGATGAAGTGCATGCTGCTCACTGCTTACCTTCTACTGATCGGGAAACCGACTGTCTTCCAATAGCATCACATGGCAGTGTGCTGCCAGAACTGAACTTCAGTGCTGAAGCCAGCACCAGGGCCTCTTGGGGTCCATGGTGCTGTTCAATGATCAGGCATCTCCCGGTGCTGAAACCTACCATGGGTAGGAAGGAGGTCAACCGACCAACACAACTACATACACCAGGTACATCGCGGAGGGTTCTCGAGGGTCATCGCGGAATTTGGAGTGGGACCGAGGACTCTCAAACAGCCAGTCTGAGACCACTTCACGCTGGGGAATGGGCGCAGCTGCTCGCCTCCAACCCGCCGTGGTACTGGGGTTGCTCAACTTCACCTGGGTGTGCAACTGCGGAGCTAATCGGCAGACGTCAGCTACAATCCAACAAACATCTTAATGAGCAACGGCTAAGACTGGTCTAGTAGAACGACAACTCGTATACATTGGGAATGAATTATTGAACTCTAATAATGTTTTGTTAGCGTCATTGACACTTCGCAGGTTCTCGGTAGCTATCTTGTTTTCATACAGGCGTGTCTCCGATTGACTCGCGTAGTGTACTGTGTCCAGCAGAGGAACGGTTTGGAGACATTATCAGCACGACATTACATCCTGTCATGAAACAGTATCTGTGAGGCAATGGTTTGTGGACCATAACATTCCCGAAATGAAACAGTATCTGTGAGGCAATGGTTTGTGGACCATAACATTCCCGAAACGTGGCCTGCACAGAGCCCCGAACTGAACCCAATGGAACACCTTTGGGATGAGTTAGAACGTCTACCTCGCTCCGGACTCCAGGGTCCAACATCACTATCTTTTCCGTTTCGGCTTTTGAGGAAGAGTTGGTTCCCGTACCCCTCTTACATTCAGACAAAGCATTGAAACTGACCCCAGCGAAGTTCTAGCTGTCATAAAGGCGAAGGGAGGACCCCATGTTAATGTCCACTAATAAGTTCTGAATGCTTTTGATCAGATGGTGTATTTAGGGCAATATATCTTACCTGCCACAGTGTGAAGACGCCATAGTGGTTGGGACAGTGTGCGGTCGCTGAATTCTTCTAGTCGCTTTGTTTCAGACAGCGACAAGCGCGTTACAAGAGCGTGTTGATAGAAATGTATTTCTCAGTGCCTGGCGGCGAAGCTAGGATGTCTTGTACTTCGTGCTCTTTCGTTTTATTAAATGCAGCCTCCACATAACCGTATTTAGTTCCATCTATCTTCATGCACCTGATCTGGCTTACCTCCAGAATGTCATTATTTCTGTTTCTTTCCGATTCTGCTTTTGAACCGTTAAAGCATTCCAGGAAACCTTCGAATGCTTTCAGAATCTCGACCCTTTTGTTAGTTTTCGCTGTTAGTAACATTTGTCATCTTAACTGTTGAGAATTTATCTCCACCCAAAATAAATGTCGTTTCTCTTCATCACACTCCTATCTTTTTCAGTCATTTCTGTAGTCATATTTACGTAATACTGACTCACATTCTCTCGAAGACGTTTCAGATGTGTTTTGGTTAATTCAGTATATTCTTTTCTGTATCAAGTGGAATTCTGTTAGCCTATTCTGAATCTTCTCAGAGGTACGTCATGGCAGTACATCCCGGTATGCATATACAGAGAGAACCGAACACCTTCTTACATGCTCTGAGAAGTACTGATTTAAATACGAGTGTGGAATGATGATTTTGTTATGGCTGCGTTTAAGCTCAGTGGTCAATACCCTTTTCCCTATTCGATTTACAATAGCAGGCAGAAATCAGTACCGTTATTCAGTCAGCGTCACGGATTCTTACTCTTTTGAGCTACCTTAAACGAGAACAAGTGATCATTCGTCAGCTACCATTATACTGATCAAACGTTGAACAGTAAACGAAGATTTAAAAAAATAAATAGTAAAGCAAGTACCAATCAGGAATTTTACAGCTCTGGTCTGAGTTATGGTGTACACTTGCGGTTATCCGTCCAAAAATCCCACTCGCTTGTAGTTCAGTGAGTAGTATGGTCGTGGTTCAACTGTGTATATTCACATATTCAAACTAAAACCCGGAATGCAGTCCACATTAACTAGCTACGGCTAACTCCGGTTTTCTAGTCTGCCACTTACCAGTAGATTTATCAAAAAATTCATACTCACGAAAGAAGATCATTGTAAAAGTGGCGTTGGATATACGCGTAAAATGGGCAGCATGAACTCGTGGGTACTAACCTAACACACCGTCGTTCGGTGAAGGTACTCTTACGTAAATATCGGTGTCTGATCAATGAGATATTGACGTTTCCTTCTGCCAGTTTTAGACAATATGCATGCAACGCCCTTCGACATGGCCGAGGCAGAACTCGCTCTACGGAAATATTAACAAGTACACCCGAAACGTTACATGGATCGTTAATATGGGAAGGGAGATTATTTTTCGTAAAAGGTAAGCGCCAATAAACGGATACGTTCCTTAATTTCGTTCTTGTGTCGTAAAAATAGCCTCGAAATATTTTCCTGCAATACTTTTTTTGGCTAAATTTTTTTGCCAAATCGGTATTCAGCATGTGTCCCAGAAAGGCCGAAACTCTTCAAAACAGAAAAGCGAAATGATTTTTTTTGATGGGCCATTGCGTGCTTTTGGCTAAAGTGAGAAAAATATGAGAGCCCCAAAAAATATCGGATGTAATGCGTTCTTTTACGTGTTAACAAGTTGTTATTAGGTCCCCTGTACAATGAGTGCTGTTGGCGAGAGTGGTGTTAAAAACAGTATTTAGATGAAAATATGTATCTTGAATAAATGCACAAGAACATTATAATTATGACATTGCGGCAATAGAAGCGAAACTGTAGGAAAAACGAGATGTACTCGAGTGTGCATCGTTCCCGAGAATAGCCCACTAGCCAGTTCCAGAGAATGTAAGTGGTCTTGCTTCAGTGAACAGGACTGTGTTACATATTAGTGGTACTACGTCGTCAAACTAGTGATCTCGCATCGTCAACAACGCACCATGTTAGATGCGATCTGTAAGGAGGGCGGAGATATTCATCTGTGGTTCCTTCCCTCTGCGGACAGGCCTACAGCACCGAAACAGTCATCGCCAGGAACTCTTGGAAACTCTCTGACAGAGGAATTCAAATGTCCAAATGTGTGCGAAATCTTATGGGACTCAACTGCTAAGGTCATCAGTCTCTAAGCTTACACACTACTTAACCTAAATTATCCTAAGGACAAAGACACACACCCATGCCCGAGGGAGGACTCGAACCTCCGCCGGGACGAGCCGCAAGTCCATCACTGCAGCGCCCCTGACCGTTCGGCTAATCCCGCGTGGCTGACAGAGGAATTACGTTGCCTGACAAACGAGGTGAAGCAGCCAGTGTAACTTCCTACACATACACACAATCAAGTAAGAGAGTTCATCGATGAATTTTGACAGCATGCAAACCATACATACAGGTGTATGAAACTCTAGAATTTTCCGAATCTATTCAAACCAGTGCTAAAAATTGCGATGATTAACTATAAAGTCTGAGTTTTTTTCTAAACATGAAGTTTAAAATGTAACAGCTCATTCAATTTTTCATAAATTAACTAAATTATAGAGTTTCATGCACCTGTAAATATGATTTGTATGCTGTGCAAAATTCATCGAAGAAGCTCGCTTACTTATGAAGAAAAGTGTACCTATAGCAACAAATGCAGCCAATAGTAAGTGAAAAAATGATAAATTTCACGTGTAAAAAAAATTATTTTGTCATTTTTTTGAACTTCCACTGCTATGAGTCTGAATCCGGAATCCTTCCTGGTCATTCTGACAAAGTTTTATGAATTTGTTTGTAAAAGTATAGAGAGTGGAAATTAAAATGTCCTGTGGTGCCTCTCCTCCGCCAGGTGGGCCCGTTTGACGTCCTTACCCCCCCCACCCCCCACCCCCTCCCCAATATCTCCCCGAAAATGTCTCTCCTGTATGGAAATATACGTAATGGATGTATGAGTGCAGGTTGTAGACACATGGTTGACGACTTACGGTAGTTTGGGACTGGCCGTGAGGTATGCTCCGATGGCTTAATGGTAAGGCGACGGCTCGCTACAAGCGGGAAATTCCGTTGAAAAATGGCATCGAGATGCTGTTACATGAGGGGTAGCCAATGAGCTAACAGGATATCCATCATGCACTGTTGTGTCATCAGAGTTCCCTTAATCACTACCAACTGTGACCTGAAGTCATACCCAATGTCTTCCCACAGCATGGCACCAGGAGTAACACTGCTGTGTCAAAACACTGGAAGTATGAGACCTCCACCCAGATCGTCACCATACTCGTCGGCAGTGGTCAACCAGGGTAGCGCAGAACCGCAGTTCATCACTGAACACAATCAGACCCCTTTCGTCAACAGTCCGTGGTACCCAGACACAGCACCACTCCAAAAGCAGTTGCTTGCATTGTGGTGTTAATGGCAGCCTACGCATCGGGTGGTAACTACCTAGTCCACTTGCTCCTTGTCTCCATCCAATGGTCGTGGAAGACATGCCTGCATGTCCGAAGGAACATTGCATCATACTTTTGAACAACACAGGCACTGCAATACTGTACATACAACGAAGGAGGCTCACCATTTTGTGCACCAAGCACATCATAACTAATTCACATCTGCACCTCCATCTGAGAACAAATAATGGACACATAGCGACGTCCTGTGTCTTCCCAGACCACTGAATGGAGACAAGGAGCAACTGGACTAGGGAGTTACCACCCAATGCGTTGGAAGCCATTAACACCACAATGCAAGCAACTGCTTTTGGAGTGGTGCTGTGACCGGGTACCACAGGTTGTTGACGAAAGGTGTCAGTGGTGAACTGCGATACTGTACATGTTGGCATCGGTAGTTACGAGACCGTACGGCCACAAGAAGACCGGGCTCCGGGTGGCAATGTGGCACTACAGACAGGGAAGACCATCGTGTTCGGCGTATGGCTTTGTCGTATCATACTGCATCTCCAGCAGCAATTTGAACAGCAGTTGGCACCACAGTGACACAATACTTCGAGGACAGCTCCGAGCCAGACGCCCTGTTGAGTGCATTCCACTGACCCTAAACCCCGCTATTCGTGACTTCAACAGTGTCAAGCGAGAACTCTTTCGAAGTCAGGATGAATGTCTGTTGTGTTTTCTTATGAATGCTGTTCTGCCTCGGTGCCAGTGATGGCCATGTGTCAGTTAGAAGGAGACCAGCTGAGGGCCTGCAACCAACCTGTCGGTTTGCCAGACACTCTGGACCTGCACCTGGAGTTAGGGTGTGGGGTGCGATTTCGTATGACAGCAGAAGCACACTCCTGGTTATCCCACGCATCCTTATTGCAAATTTGTACGTCACTCTGATGATTCGAACTGTTGTGCTGCCATTCACGAACAGTATTCCAGTGGGTGTTTACCAAGTGGATGACGCTCGCCCACATACCGCTGCTGTAACCTAATTTACTCTACAGAGTGTCGACATGTTGCCTTGGCCTGCTTGATCACCATATCTCTCTCCAATCGAGCACGTACGAATCGTCATCGGACGGCAACTCTGTTTAACCGTCCTTGTAGTGACTGGCCACGTACAACAGACATGCAACTCCATCCCACAAACTGACATCCGGCATCTGTGCAATACAATGAATGCACCTCTGCCTGCTCGTATTGAACATTTTGGCGATTGTAATGATAATTAATGTACCAATATTTCACATTTGCAACTGCTTATCTCACTCTTACATTAACCTGTGATCTTGCAATGTTAATCACTTAAATATGTTACTTTGACAAATGTTTTCCCAAAATTTCATTACTCTACTTTATCATCACCATCATTATCATCATCATTTAAGACTGATTATGCCTTTCAGCGTTCAGTCTGGAGCATAGTCCCCCTTACAAAATTCCTCCATGATCCCCTATTCTGTGCTAACATGGGTGCCTCTTCTGATGTTACGCCTATTACTTCAAAATCATTCCTAACCGAATCCAGGTACCTTCTCCTTGGTCTACCCCGACGCCTCCTACCCTCTACTGCTGAACCCATGTGTCTCTTGGGTAACCTTGCTTCTCCCATGCGTGTAACATGACCCCACCATCTAAGCCTGTTCGCCCTGACTGCTAAATATATAGAGTTCATTCCCAGTTTTTCTTTGATTTCCTCATTGTGCACACCCTCCTGTCATTGTTCCCATCTACTAGTACCTGCAATAATCCTAGCTACTTTTATATCGTAACCTCAATCTTATTGTTATCATAACCTGAATCCACCCAGCTTTCGCTCCCATACAACAAAGTTGGTCGAAAGATTGAACGGTGCACAGATAACTTGGTCTTGGTACTGACTTCCTTCTTGCAGAAGAGAGTAGATCGTAGTTGAGCGCTCACTGCATTAGCTTTGCTACACCTCGCTTCCAGTTCTTTCACTATGTTGCCATCCTGTGAGAATATGCATCCTAACTACTTGAAACCTGTTCTAACTTTGTTCCTCCTATTTGGCACTCAATACGTTTATATCTCTTCCCCACTGACATTACTTTCGTTTTGGAGATGCTAATCTTCATACCATAGTCCTTACATTCCTGATCTAGCTCTGAAATATTACTTTGCAAACTTTCAATCGAATCTGCCATCACAACTAAGTCATCCGCATATGCGAGACTGCTTATTTTGTGTTCACATATCTTAATCTCACCCAGCCAGTTTCCAACATATGATCCATAAATAATATGAACAACAGTGGAGACAGGTTGCAGCCTTGTCTTACCCCTGAAACTACTCTGAACCATGAACTCAATTTACCGTCAACTCTAACTGCTGCCTGACTATCTATGTAAAGACCTTTAATTGCTTGCAAATGTTTGCCTCCTATTCCATAATCTCGTAGAACAGACAATAACTTCCTCCTAGGAACCCGGTCATATGCCTTTTCTAGATCTATAAAGCATAGATACAATTCCCTGTTCCACTCGTAACACTTCTCCATTATTTGCCGCAAGCTAAAGATCTGGTCCTGACAACCTCTAAGATGCCTAAACCCACACTGATTTTCATCCAATTTGTCCTCAACTAATTCTCGCACTTTCCTTTCAACAATACCTGAGAAGGTTTTACCCACAACGCTGATTAAAGAAATACCTCTGTAGTTATTACAATCTTTTCTGTTTCCATGTTTAAAGATTGGTGTGATTACTGCTTTCATCCAGTCTGATGGAACCTGTCCCGACTCCCACGCCATTTCAATTATCCTGTGTAGCCATTTAAGACCTGACATTCCACTGTATTTGTATTGCACTGCACTCTATTGACCATTTTCTCCACTTCCTCAAATGTGATCCTATTTCCATCATCATTCCTATCCCATTGTACATCGAAATCTGAAACATTATTGATCGTATTTTCACCTACATTTAGCAACTCTTCAAAATATTCCCTCCATCTGCCCAAGGCATCAACTGGATTCACCAGCAGTTTTCCTGACCTGTCCAAAATACTTGTCATTTCCTTCTTACCACCTTTTCGAAGACTGCTGATTACACTCCAGAATGGTTTTCCAGCAGCTTGACCCAAAGTCTCCAAACTGTTTCCAAAGTCTTCCCAAGATTTCTTCTTGGATGCTGCAATTATCTGTTTGGTCTACTTTAATTATCTTTAAATGTTGCAATTTTTTGTCGACACCTCCCCTGCTGATCGGCCCCAGATTCCCTTCCCCAGCACATGCGGTCCCAGCTTGGTTCTGCGCATAGTGGGCCAAATCACTTGAAAACCTGTACATACAGCAAAATGGGTATAATATCGTACAAAACAGTGTTCTTTATATGTTCTTTGGACTGCTGATTAGGAATCAGATGTCGGAATTACAAAATTCAAAATGGTGGAGCCAATGTGAAGGAGCAAAAAATTTATTAATTTAGCAGCTTCGATGTAAATCTCGGGTATAAAGTATTGTGAGGTCGCTGACAACGAAATATAAGTCAAAATTGCCACGCTGAAATGTTTTATTCGATATTTTACATTTTGCAATCGAAATCATAGTTAAATTCGTCACTTGTGCCATTATTGCTTGCAAGAGGGTCGCTGACGGATCGTCCACTGGGGGATGGTTCAAAAAGCAGATCTTTTAACTCAGGTGGCATCTGTTTATTTTCTTCGTTTGTCATTTTATGGACTATTGAAGTGAATGGATCCGAAGATGCCAGAAGGCGATGGAATATGACGTGTATCGTTTCCTCATGAGATTATTAGCGCGTAAAAACTTCGTTGATAATGCCGACCGTCCTTAATTCGAACTTCCTGCGAATCTTCAGACAGCCTACCAATCGGCAGCGGCGCAGCTTCGATTATGGCATATGTGAGCATCAGAACAATGTGGACTGATGTTGGCATCGGGCATTATTGCAGGACATTGTGGGACCAGTGAAACTGCCACTCGATTTTCGAGAAATATACTTCTTTTACATAGTTCTTGATAGATACGTTTTAGTTCTAGAGCTCTCTGTACAAAATTTAAATAGTTATGCAGCATTTCGCGAAAAAAAACATTGTTACTCGGAAAGATTTTAATTTTGTAAAAAAAAATTATTTGCCTATTTTCGAAAAAGAAATAATGACCACAATTTCTAATAGCTACCTAAGAATTCTACAGAAAACTATAATAACCTTTTATGTGCAGATAACGGTTTTGTGGTAATTGCAATAAGGAGGAACTCATTATATCGTGTGGCACTGCCGCACTGTAGAAAAATGATCGTCCACTAGAAAAGTGCAAATAGACGCACGCATATACATCTGAACTCTTTAACTACACTATTAATGTAGGAGGAGAGCCACTTACAAAAGTGAAGCCACGCAGACGAAATTTTGTAGTCAATGTTTTCAGATAATATCGATAGTTCTACGCCGATATATGTCCTTACACCAGTTAAAATTGTAACCATACCTTCTAGGGTGCTACTCATGTCGTTTCATCCTGAGAACTAGGCAGGATCACTGTCATGTATTAAAAAGGTCACACAACAATATCTGATAATACATATGAAGATGGTATCTGTTCTTTCAGATATGTCGGGAAGAACAGATACCATCGGTGACCATGCAGCTCGTTAGAATGAAATTACATACCCTTAGCTGCCTACAGGCGTTGATATAAGTCAACGAGGAGAGTTGAAAATGTGAGTGCCGACCGGGACTCGAACCCGAGATCTGCTGTTTACATGGCAGACGCTCTATCCAGCTGAGCCACCGAGGACATAGAGGATCGTGAGACTGCAGGGACGTATCTCTGGCACGCCTCCCGTGAGACCCACATTGGCAACTTATTGTCCCGCACTATATTCATAGTGCCCCTGCCCATTATACTCATTACTCGTGGCGTTACTGCCGATTCCCATAAGAGTTCGGGCACTGTTTGTGCATCCACACAGAAGAAGATGATCGGACATGTCTGAAAGAACAGATACCATCTTCATATATATTTTCAGATATTGTTTGTGTGACCTTTTTAAAGGAAGAACAGATACCATCTTCATACATATATAGTTAAGGTTCACTAGCCATTTGACCATCCTCTTCTGTGCGGATGCACAAACAGTGCCCGAACTCTTACGGGAATCGGCTGTAACGCCATGAGTAATGAGTATAATGGGCAGGGGTACTATGAATATAGTGCGGGACAATAAGTTGCGAATGTGGGTCTCACGGGAGGCGTGCCAGAGATACGCCCCTGCAGTCGCACTCTCCTCTGTGTCCTCGGTGGCTCAGATGGAAGCCGGCACGGTAGCTCAGCGTGTTCGGTCAGAGAGTCGGTTGGTCACTGTAATAAAAAAACTGAGTGGAAAGATCAACAAACGAACTTCGACGGATGTCACGTGACGTCCGCAATGACCAAACACAACGATCAACGACGAACAAAATGAAAAAAAAAGATGGATGGAGCGTCTGCCATGTAAGCAGCAGATCCCGGGTTCGAGTCTCGGTCGGGGCCCACATTTTCAACTGTCCCCCTTGACTTATACCAGTGCCTCTATGCAGCTAATGGTATTCATTTCAATATCTGAAAAATGTGTCGTTGTCCGATTCACTGTTTACCGTTAACTGTCACGGTATGTATCTTAACGATTTGAGACTGGAATGACATCGTACCAGTGGGGAAGTATGCACCAGTGCATTCTACACAAGTTTGCATCGGGCAAAAGTCGGAACGTGCAACACTTTTTTTTCCTATTCTGTCCAGGTTTCGATGCGAGTTGGCCCACTGTGCGCCTTGGTGCTGTCCACAGGCCGCAGTGTCCTAGCCACGTCCTCTACGTGACCGCAGTGCCATCATATTATTCGGCACTCCAGCAAGTGGGCAGGAATCTGAACTTGCCATCAATCATGGCACAGTAACACCAGTTTATGTGGTAATCAAGACATGAACCACCTTGCTTCTACAGTGTTAGAAATATATGATTCGATGCAGTACCTTCCAGTTGTGGGTAGGTGGTTTACACCATTTTGAGCTCTAAAGTACTCGTATGTCAAATGACGTTTCTATACCGAAACGACTCCAAACAAAAGAAGGTGTTGCTTAATAGCAAAGTTTGGTGCCATAAAATGTCTTCTGTACAACGTATCAACATTGTGGACCACAATTTAAAGAAGGTTTTGAAAAATAATTACAGGACCTGGCGAACGAAATGTACCGTCTATTGTCAAGGGGAGGCGACGACATTTGGATCACGGGAAGCTGGCAGTGGTGATGCGGTTAGTGTTCGAAGTCCATAATCGGTGTTTCGCTGGGTCTTGTTCTTTTATATATTTTTTTCAAGACTAGTCTTATAGTTTCGCACATACTACATTTGAAATGTAATGTGATGAAAAGACACACGTATCGGCATGAAATTTTATTGAATTTTTATTATTGCAACAAATATTATGCGATTCTTATTTCTGTAGCAACTCCAAAACTTTATCAACCGCCTTAAACTTTTTAAAATTTGATTGACGAACGAGGAACTGTTTCTCGTGAAGATGCTATTAAAATACATTCAAATGTACATCACGAACTTTCGGCACCGATATTTACGAAAACGTTGCGTTACACTTGGTTTACAATCAAAGGAAGAAAGATAAATTTTTCAAACTGTCAACGACCTTTGTTTTCCTCTAGAAACCCTGGAGATTTATTGTACATGCGGGAAAACTGCATTCATTCGATTTAGTAGATACCTTTTGAGTTTTGTTTTCCGTGTCTGAATGATAATGTCATCAATAAATAACGATTAATGTTATATTACTATCATATTCTCTCATATTGTACTTCACTGTATTATTTATCGACGTTTCACTTGGGCTTTCCAAGCCTATCCCCCGTTCTTGAAACCTGTGTCTGCAGATTAAAATTTTTTTTCAAATGTGTGTGAATTTTTAATGGACCAAACTGCTGAGGTCATCGGTCCCTAGACTTACACACTACTTAAAATAACTTATACTAGGAACAACACACGCACACCCATGCCTGAGGGAGCACTCGAACTGGAGTTATCCTGCTGGGAAAAAATTTCACAGTACGACTAGAAACTAGTGGCAGACTTACTCAACTGTACCCTTCACCTACAAGCTAGCAGGAAAAAGGCTGGGTTGTAAGGTACTACCTTTATTTTTTTGCTGGGAAATATTTTCAACTGGTGAGATGTTGGTTTTGTTCAGAGATGAATTTAATAAGAGTATTACCCGTAAGTATACACCTGAGGACTGTATCTATCACTTTTTGACGTAAGAGTTCGCTACAAACGCCTGCTCCACAACCACCCTGCAGCCCAGGTAATTGAAGCCAATACACGCTACCACAACTGATGGAAAATGCATCGCTTTTCTAATTACACATTGAATGTGCCGTGAAAACACCAGCACTCATAGTCAATTGGACATAATGTAACACATGTGGGGGGGATTGGGAAAAAATGAACATAATAACACATCTGCTGCAATAACTGACCCTAGAAGATTGCAAAAAATGGTTCAAATGGCTCTGAGCACTATGGGACTTAACATCTGAGGTCATCAGTCCCCTAGAACTTAGAACTACTTAAACCTATCTAACCTAAGGACATCACACACATCCATGCCCGAGGCAGGATTCGAACCTGCGACCGTAGCGATCGCGCGGTTCCCGACTGAAGCGACTATAACCGCTCGGTCACTCCGGCCGGCAGAAGATTGCAGAGCGGCAGCAGTTGCAGCTGTGTCTTGCTTAATGGGCACTCATAAATAACCAGCTTGGAGGTAGTCTTACCCCATCCCTCTTGCATCTTCTATTCCTCTCTCTCCTCACCACAGGTAGGGGTAGAGGCCTGTTCTATCTTGATGCTGGTGGTCTACAGAGAGATCGTTTTGGTGGCACTGATATACTGTCTCCAGTCTGCGGAAATCAGTCACTGACAGACAAAAGGGAAGAATGAGGCTTTCATGCAATCTGTTAAACGTATTTCTTGGGACGGCTGGACTCCCCCTGGAACAACAACGAAATTCTAGAGAACTCTTCTGATCGCTTTTTCCAACGTCCATTGGTTGGAAAACAGGAAGCCATCTGCCTAAGGCGACCGCAGACTCCAGACCAACCTCCTATCAATCTAGTTACAGAGTCTTCACTACAATACATCCCCAATGAGCACATGGCTGGACGGTCAGCATTATCGACGCTAACAAAAGCTACACATACAATAGAGCGTAACACCAGCATCCATCAGAACAAAACCGAGATAAATGAGGGCTATCCTGACCACATGCTTTTTGTCTAAAATAACAACGGCGACCTCCTATGGAAATCGCCCACCACACCTCTGATAGCCCAGCCAGCAAGCGCACGCCGTTCTGAGGGGGAAAAACACTGCATCCTAACATCTGTATTTAACATCAATGTGTCTCTTATAATCAAGTATCTATTAAAAAGGAAAACACAAGTGTGATGATAATAAATCTCATCTTTCCCAGAAATTGGAGCAGTCTATTTTCATTTAGTTTTATGAGCAAAACGCATCTCATTATTTTGCGACAACATCCAACAAAGTGCACCACCATCAATTACAGATGACCAGACTCTAGAGACATGTCCACCCCGTGTAAGATCAGGCAAAAGCTTCCACTATATTACTGCGAAAACTACTAATCACCACAGAATTTCCTCGTTATTTCGGAAGCGTCATCAGTGTAAAGAAAAAGCGAGAATTTAAACTCAGAAGAAAAAAATCTACGTTAAGCAATGTATTTCTGCCTGATGGACAAATTACACGACCTGAGAGCACCTCCCATGTTCAAATCAATGTCTGTAAGTAAACTGCCATGGACGTATGTATTACAAATAGTTCAGACACGTGAAATAACATTACAGAATACAGCCTTTCACGCCATTTGCTCACATGTCGGAAAAAACTCAATCATTTTACATTCAACAACAAGAAGCTGTGATTCAAGATGACGTTGCTGTTTTGTACACTATGGCAGGTCCGATTTTACCAGTGCGATGCTATATCACACTGTCGTTTATGAAACATATCGTGAGAGCGTTTCTTGTAGTAGAACCCCCTATAAGATTTTACTGTGTCCCTCTCTCTTCCATCACATCGAAACCAATTACTGTCTGCATGCTTACATTTGAAGATTTTGCTCCATAATTCCCCTATAACAACATGTCTATAAAGTTTCTATCATACAACAGATTCTTGTCTCCTAGTTTTGTAAGCAATTTGATCATCACCCCCTGTTCCACACAATCTACTCACATGTCGGGAGAAACACTGTCATTTCTAGGTTCCATAATAAGCCATAATTCAAGTTGTGTCTACTTTATAATTAGTGGTTATGAAGTAAGAAATAACACGGGACTTGAGCCAACACCTATTTTTTGGTTGACATGAAGCATATTGCATATTTACATATTGCTCCATTGGAGCATGTAGCCAGTGCTCGAAGTCGCCTGCACAGATCTGCATCAAATGTTGTCGACTCTACTGGAGCAAGACCATATCAAACAGACTATCAATCATAAGAGAGGGTTCGTGTATTAGTCCATCATAATCAGTTTTTTTTCTGTAACACATCCAAGCAGTGTACGACTACAGCTTTGTACACCACCATGCACTTCGTTTTCCTACCTTGACTTCAAGGTCTGTGTCAGCTGCTAAACTGACAGTAACACGTTTCGATCCATTGGTTCTCACAGAAAGCTGAACATCACATAGTGTAAACTATGCAGCTCTCTCAATACACAGGTCAGCAGAAATGAAACACAGAGTTGATATTTCTCATTGACAAAAATGTGGAAGACATTGCAACATATGGAAACTGGAAGAGTTTGCGGCATTGTAGAGCATTTCCAACAACTATCCAAAGGTGATGACCAATACAGTTAATCTCATCTTTCACAGCAACAGGGTAGCAGATGGTTCAGTGTTCTATTTTGAAGAGCATTGTTTCCTCATTTTGCAGTCATGTACATGATTACCGTTCCAATGTTGACCATTGCCGGAAGGTGCTGTTCACAACACTTAGGAGGTAGTAGATATAAAAAGATGTTATTGACAAAAAAAGAAAAAGAACAAATAAAAACATGTGGAAGGCATCGCAGCATATGGAAATACGACGAGTCTGCAGCATTGGCGAACACTTCCAAACAACTGTCTGAAGGTGATGACCTCTATATTTAATCCCATGCTCCACAGTGAGAAGTAGCAGATATCGAGTGTTCCGCCAAGGCTCCCTCCATCTCTACTAAGTGGTGTCACTCAATCATTATGTGATAATCAACAGCGTACCAGTGGATGGACGGATGAGAAAGACACTGTTGATATGGGGCAATGTACAGTAGTACACAGTGCAGTTGACAGTGAAATCAGTTTTAGCAATTTTACCAGTTGTTCCGTAATTTCAATGCCAGCCACTGACACAGCAGAATGTCTTCCGGTTTCTGAATCATCATTAAATTACCCCTCCACTACTGTGCAATTATCATATGCTAGATTGCGAATGCAGATAGGTGACTGTGTAGCATGCCAATTCAGCCATATACACCACAGTATACCAGACAGCGACTATAGCGGTGCAATTAGGTTATCTACATATTTCCAGTTCATTGATCATAGTGCAGAATTTACGATTGTGACTGGCCATCTTTCCCTGTGTGGATGGGCGTCACAGAGTATTCTCACATTCGTAGGATCGAGTCGGAGGTTGACAGACCCCTCCCACACTGTCCTTGACTAATCCTCCTTGCAACACCAAACTCACCCACAGCACCCATCCAAAAGCATAAGATCTCTCCAGATGCATGTGCATCGAGGAGGGTATAACCCGTTATTGGGGTATGGTAGACACGAGAGTGTTGCGGAGATAGAATGGATGGTTAAGAAGAAACATGTGGTTTACACGTGATGGAGCTCCAGATGGCTGGAGTTTGAAAAATTTACGTAAATCAACCGTGCTGTCAATTCTGAGGCACTATTCAACTGTTTGCAGTCAGTATCAGGAAGGTACTGACATGAGAGAAATGATGGTGGAGTATAAACACAAACTTTGGTGGTTACATGGTTCTGCACCTAAAAATGCTATATTGTTAGAGCCATAAGGTTTCTAATGTATTAGTCGTGTGGAATGCAACGCTCTTAATACTCTAATGCCATATATATTTGTCCAACATCAGACATACAACCACCTCACACCCCAAACAAATACGGTGACAACATTTAAAATGATAAAACTACTTCCTTCTACACTATCCTGGTGTCCTAGGAAGGCATCGTCAGTGTATATCCACTGCTCGAGCTGCTTAAAAACCAACTAGAAGAAAGTCTGGAGACTGCTGTTCTGTCTCTTAGGAAGTTAATGGATTTTATACGTTGTTTTAAGTTGGAAACGTACGTACCCTCAATCACACTTCCCATGTAGGACGTGCTAGTATCGGTTTTGCCGGATGTGGTTATGTCTCACTAAGAAACAGAGGAAAGAAAACCCGACATGAATGTTTTATATAGCTGATACATTGAGGTACCGCCCACACCTTGCTGAAAGAATATGCACGTGAAGAAGCAGCAACGTCTTATGAGGGAGTAAGAACCATGATCAATAGTCAAAGGAGATGTAACAGTCTTATTGCCATTTACAGTAGCAACGCCATAGCTCTGCTAGCACTCCTCTTGCAGAACGAAATCCTGGTCTGATGTTAGCTAATTATACTCATGTGTAGGGTAATATAGCATCACATCTCATGACTACACACTCTTCACACTCGGTCCACTCTCCTACAGAACACATACGGAATGGCTTAAGTATGATTAACACATTGATTCTTCTTCTTAATACTTAAGGAATAACATTGTGTGTGAGAACCAGCCAGAATTCGGTAATATCCATATTCGATTGCATGTGTGAAAAGACAGTTAAGGAATGGGATACATACGTTTTGCCTGTTTTAATATGGCATCTCTGTATAATACTTACGTCGCCTTTGTTGGGTATGTGTATCGAAAACGCACATAGTTTACAGGAAAGGGGGAGGGTTAAACGTGAATGCAGCCAAAGGATAATTTTTAAGCTTTTCTCGGTCTTGAGTGTCCGGGTACCCCCAACTCACCTCAATTCCCCGTATTTTGTGGTACTTCTTTCTTGCTCTGCTGTATGTATAGCTTTTGTAGCCGTCGATAATGGTGACCACCCAGCTACGTGCTCGTCGGGGACGTATTGTACTGAAGGCACTGCAAGCAGATAGGTGGGAGGCTGCTCCAGGGTCTGCGGTTCCTTTAAGTCGAGGGCTTCCTGTTTTACAACCAGTGGACTTTTGAAAAAGCGATCAGGAGAGTTCTCCGGCAATTCGTTATTGTTCCAGGGTCCATTCTTTCTAAGAATACGCTTAACAGATCACATGAAACGTTTTGCTCTTGTCTTTTGTTATTTCACGACAATTTCGATGTGTAATTAGAACAGTGCTGCATTTTCCATCAGTTGTGGTAGCGTGTGTTGGCTTCGATTACCTGTGCTGCAGGGTGATGGTCGGGAAGGCGTTTGAAGCAGACTCTGATGTCAAAAAGTGACAGATACAGTCTTCAGCTGTATGCTTACAGGTAATACTGTTATTAAACTACTCTCTCTCAAAAACCAGCATCTCATCAGTTGAATATATTTCCCACCAAAAAAATAAAGACGTTACCTTACACCCTACCCTTTTTCCTGCTAGCTTGTAGGTGAAGGGTACAGTTTGAGTACGTCTGCCACAACTTTTGAGTCGTACTGTGAAATTTTTTTCCCAGCGTATGAAATCATCAACTTTTGAGCTGTACTGCTATTTTAGGCAGTCCTTGTGTATATGCGTTATGCATATAATTGTGTAATTAGAACCGATATTTATGGCAAATTACGTAATTAGGACCGATCTCTACTTCAGTTTCCACAACAAAATAAATAAATTACACCAACATAACTTTTCTGTCTTGCATCTGGATACGTTCCATATGTTGGGAGGGGGCGGGGGGGGGGGGGGGGCTGCACTTGGGATTTCTGTCCAGAAGGACCAGAGCTCGAGTCTCAGAAAGGGCACCACTATATTTAATTTCCTGCAAATTCCTCCGGATGAGGGGGGAGGGGGCGGGGGACGACAGCACAGCCCTGGGACAAAGAAATTCCCCCCAAATTGGAAATTCTGAAACTGCCATTAAAATTCGAAATTCCCGCTAGAATTCGAAATTCCCGCAGGTAGGCGGGGACCCATATGTCGGCTGAGGAAAACACATGATGTCATCCGCGGGAGGGGGTTGGGGTGGACGATGTTGGATGGGGTGATTAATTGGTCAGTTTAATTAATTTGCACACCAGTTTGGCCCGCATCTCGTGGTCGTGCGGTAGCGTTCTCGCTTCCCACGCCCGGGTTCCCGGGTTCGATTCCCGGCGGGGTCAGGGATTTTCTCTGCCTCGTGATGGCTGGGTGTTGTGTGCTGTCCTTAGGTTAGTTAGGTTTAAGTAGTTCTAAGTTCTAGGGGACTTATGACCACAGCAGTTGAGTCCCATAGTGCTCAGAGCCATTTGAACCACACCAGTTTGGTATGAAAATTGCACCAGCAACACCATCTCCCTATTACGAGGGCGGTTCAGAAAGTAACCTCCGATTGGTCACAGTGCGGGTTGTGGGGGGAGTAGCGACGCCATCTGTGCGTTCACGCACTCAACAGGTCAGTCGGCATCAAGCCGTGGTCGAGTGAACGTCGTACCTGCGCTAGTTTAGTTTTTGTGGCAGTTTGAAATGTGTGCTGCAATAGAAAACCCCGCCAAATGTGAAGTGCGTGCTGTCATAAGGTTTTTTACAGCCAAAGGATATTCTGCAGCAGCTATTCATCGTGAGCTTTGTGCCGTGTACGGACCAAGAGTTATGAGTGAAGGAGTTGTCCGTGAATGGGTACGTTTATTTAAAAGTGGACGAGAAAATGTTCATGATGAAGAGAGGAGTGGTAGACCATCATTGGTGACTGACGAACTCGTTCAGACAGTTGATGCAAAAGTTCGTGAAAATCGACGTTTCTCAATGTCGGAGCTGTCTACTGGTTTTCCACAGATTTCTAAGACTCTCTTGTACGAGATAGTGACAGCAAGATTGGGTTACCGTAAGTTCTGTGCACGATGGGTGCCCAAAATTCTTACCGACCACCACAAAACTCAAAGAATGGCCTCTGCATTAGACTTTCTGTCACGTTATGAGGACGAAGGAGAACCATTGTTAAACAGAATCGTGACCGGTGACGAAACCTGGATTAAGTACGTGAACCCTGAGACAAAAGAACAATCAAAGATGTGGGCACATTCAAATTCGCCTACCAAACCAAGAAAAGCCTCGCAAGATTTTTCTGCCAGAAAACTGATGGCAACGGTGTTTTGGGATGCCAAAGGGGTGTTGTTGGTTGAATTCATGGAACGTGGTACGACCATTAATCAAGACGTGTACTGTGAAACAATAAAAAAGTTACGACGGGCTATACAGAACAAACGCCGTGGTATGCTGACTTCCGGTATCGTTTTTTTGCACGATAACGCCCGTCCTCACTCTGCTCGCAGAACAACGGCCCTTCTTGAGTCCTTCAAGTGGGACGTTATCAACCATCCACCTTACAGCCCAGACCTGGCGCCAAGTGATTATCACCTCTTCATGCATTTGAAGAAATGGCTCGGGTCACAGCGGTTTGATGACGACGAAGAGCTCAAAGATGCGGTCACAGGCTGGCTCCAGGCACAAGCGGGTGATTTTTATGCAGAAGGAATTTCAAAGCTTGTGAAGAGATACGATAAGTGCCTCAATCGCTATGGAGACTATGTAGAAAAATAGTGCAAAGATGTAGTTTTAAGATGTATATATTAAAATATTTTTATTTAACTTGGTGTATTTTTTTAAATCAACCGGAGGTTACTTTCTGAACGGCCCTCGTACTTGCAACTTCTCTCTCGTCAGCCATTTAGCTTCTGTTGGCTCGTCATTAGTCGGGAACACTTCTCTCGAACAATATTACCAAGTTCGATGCAACTCACAAGGTGAGGCCACATCGTTGGGATAACGGATTTGCTTCAAACTTTGTACAACTTTAGAAGGCCATTAAAACAGCATAATAAGCAAGTAGTAAGCCGCACTATTCTGGCAATTCCGAAATAATCGCAAGAGAAGTTTTAAGAGTTTATTATGTAACTGCTGCATCTGTGCGTAGGTGCCAGATCTTAGAATTCATGGCGTTCAAGTGGTTAGCGTTTCAGCTTTGTGAGACAAATGTACACTACTGGCCATTAAAATTACTACACCACGAAGATGACGTGCTACAGACACGAAATTTAACCGACAGGAAGAAGATGCTGTGATATGCAAATGATTAGCTTTTCAGAGCATTCACACAAGGTTGGCTCCGGTGGCGACACCTACAACGTGCTGACATGAGGAAAGTTTCCAACCGGTTTCTCATACACAAACAACAGTTGACCGGCGTTGCCTGGTGAAACGTTGTTGTGATGCCTCGTGTAAGGAGGAGAAATGCGTACCATCACGTTTCCGACTTTGATAAAGGTCGGATTGTATCCTATGGCGATTGCGGTTTATCGTATCGCGACATTCCTGCTCGCGTTGGTCGAGATCCAATGACTGTTAGCAGAATATGGAATCGGTGGGTTCGGGAGGGTAATACGGAACGCCGTGCTGGATCCCAACGTCCTCATATCACTAGCAGTCGAGATGACAGGCATTTATCCGCATGGCTGTAACGGATCGTGCAGCCACATCTCGATCCCTGAGTCAACAGATGGGGACGTTTGCAAGACAACAACCATCTGTACGAGCAGTTCGACGACGTTTGCAGCAGCATGGACTATCAGCTCGGAGACCATGGCTGCGGTTACCCTTGACGCTGCATCACAGACAGGAGCGCCTGCGATGGTGTACTCAACGACGAACCTGGGTGCACGAATGGCAAAACGTTATTTTTTCGGATGAATCCGGGTTCTGTTTACAGCATCATGATGGTCGCATCCGTGTTTGGCGACATCGCGGTGAACGCACATTGCAAGCGTGTATTCGTCATCGCCATACTGGCGTAACACCCGGCGTGATGGTATGGGGTGCCATTGGTTACATGTCTCGATCACCTCTTGTTCACATTGACGGCACTTTGAACACTCGGCGTTAGATTTCAGACGTGTTACGACCCGTGGCTCTACCGTTCATTCGATCCTTGCGAAACCCTACGTTTCAGCAGGATAATGCACGACCGCATGTTGCAGGTCCTGTACTGGCCTTTCTGGATACAGAAAATGTTCGATTGCTGCCCTGGCCAGCACATTCCCAAGATCTCTCACCAATTGAAAACGTCTGGTCAATGGTGGCCGAGCAACTGGCTCGTCACAATACGCCAGTCACTACTCTTGATGAACTGTGATATCGTGTTGAAGCTGCATGGGCAGCTGTACCTGTACACGCCATCCAAGCTCTGTTTGACTCATTGACCAGGCGTATCAAGGCCGTTATTATGGCCAGAGGTGGTTGTTCTGGGTACTCATTTCTCAGGATCTATGCACCCAAATTGGGTGAACATGTAATCACATGTCAGTTCTAGTATAACACATTTGTCCAATGAATACCCGTTTATCATCTGAATTTCTTCTTGGTGTAGCAATTTTAATGGCCAGTAGTGTAGAAACAGATGAGCTGTCAGATAACGTATTGTTGTATTAGCATTGCTTCGACAGAAGTCTGTTAACTAAATCCAACAAAAAGCAGAGACGAACATGGCCCACAAACTTCCTCAGCAGGAAAAGAACTCTGTCCAAAAACGTTGACACAGCACTGAAGATCATCAGGGGCTTCTTAAGCAGATTATCATAAAAGCTGTATGTCAATATTAAATCATTAAATATTTAGCTTTGTTTTGCATATATCAGGTAATACATTTGTTGAAGAGTGAACATAAGTTTGAAGTCTACCTGGATCTGTGCTTGAGGTGGCACGGTGTTTAAGACGATGGACTCTCATTGGGAGGGTAGCAGCTGAAATCCCCATCAAACCAACTACATTTAGATTTACTGCGATTTTCCTAATTCGTCCTAGACAAATAAACGAATAGTTCTTTTAACCAGGATGCTACCTATTTCCTTCCTGTATGAGTACAAGAGTGTATGCAATTAAATAATAATCTTTAGCTCACGTAGTTGACTGATCCATAGCCATGAAACCGTACAATCTCGCGTGTTACTGTGAGTCTCGCAGGTTCCGTAGTAAGAAAGGGCATTTAGTGGACTGTAAGTGGGCTCAAGACACTTAGCTAGTAGAGGAATTTTGCAGTGAATCAAATCTCCAGCATGCAGAGTGGTGAGATATACGACACTCAAAGGTACTGTAAACAGGCAAGAGACTCCACTACCCTTCGCCGGATTCGAACGTGGGTTCTCTGCTGGGCATGAGGGAGAGGATGGTGGAGGTGTTACCACAGATGGCTCCTGACGACAGAATGTCAACATTTATTGATCAACTGCTGTACATTGGTTGTCGTTTCTCTGGGAGAGGTTTGCTTCCGTTTGTAATATGAAAATGGTGGACGATGGACGCTCAGCTTGTGCCCTCTGCTGCGACTGTAGCAGCGCTGGCGCAACTGGAATCCGTTGCAGTGCTACAGCTTTGCAGGGTCATGCCACGACGGCTGCAGCCACGCGCTGCGGGCCTCTGTTTAATGGTAGCGGCTTAGGGGCGTGGCGGTGGCGGCAGTGGGACAGGTCAGTGACCTGTCTCTGCGACCATCCCTGGAGGCGGCTGGCTGACATCGGCAAGCCAGGCTCAAATGGTTCAAATGGCTCTGAGCACTATGCGACTTAACTTCTGAGGTCATGAGTCGCCTAGAACTTAGAACTACTTAAACCTAACTAACCTAAGGACATCACACACATCCATGCTCGAGGCAGGATTCGAACCTGCGACCGTAGCGGTCGCTCGGCTCCTGACTGTAGCGCCTAGAACCGCACGGCCACTCCGGCCGGCTCGGCAAGCCAGGGTCGCTCGCTCTGGGCCTGGTCACGGCGTTTGTTGAGTCAGCGTCCCAGGATTATGGTGACACTACGTTACCACAACGTACCCCAGGCAATGACTTCCATTACAAGATTCTGTCTGTTGACGGCGTCTGACGATAGTGAGGATGATAATTACAGCGGCGGCGTCACTCTGGTGCCTCCTAGGCGACGACCTGCATTACGAGGGTGACTATTATGATGAGCAATGACAGAGACGATTCCGAAATGGTAGCAGTGCTGAGTGACATAGGCTCTGCGTCACTCCAGTGTCTCATGATAGTCGATTTTGACTAGTTGGCTGCCGGTGCTTAAATACGGCTTACTGCCACTGATGTTTGCGGTTCTTCCTCCCCTCGACGTTGACATCGTAATGTGCGGCAAGCTGCTTTTTGTCACGTCATCTGCTGGAAGGTGGCACTGTGTTATCCTTCATGTTCTTAACATGACCCCCCACCAAGTCACCCTCATGACGGTACCATACCATGAGTTTCACAACAGAATATAACACACATACGACTTCTGTCTCCAACGATTCCTTAACGTTTTAACTAACTTAATTACTACAAAACTTCTATCTTTAACTAACTTAATTGCTCTCATCATTCGACCCTCTAAGGTTTGGAGCAAATTTAATGACCAATGGGCCAACCGGACAGTGCTAGTGATGGGAACAGCCAAATGAAAACAACAGATTCATGCGAATGAAAACAACAGATTCAGTCGTTAGTTGTATAACAATCAACTCATTTGATTGTAGTTTTACCTGTAGGTTGAAATATGCAGTCATTTATTTTAAATGTAACCATTCCACGGGAACAACCCAAAACAGTCACTTCAGTCTGGTTTATTTTTGCATATTGACTGAATTACTAATTCTTTCTTTTCAAGTGAAGCCAGTCTGTAATTTCCCATTCGGTTGAACGATGCATTCGTTCTTTCAACTGAAACCACTCTTCAGTGTTTTAGTTGGCTGAGCTATCAACACTTGACAAATTGGCTCTTGACTTCTGTCTCGGGTTTTTCGGCCGACGTTCGTTTGATGATATTTTTCTGACGTTTTTCCAGCACGAGTGGCTAACATTGTCAAAGTTTCACCCTCCATTGCTGGTGGTGGACTGGAGTCGAGGTTGCGGCCGCAGATTGTTTGTACATGGGGCGCCAACAACCAAGGGCTTTTCGGTGGTCATTACCGTTGCTGTTCTCCCCTTACTACCTGCAACAATCGTTCGCTGGAGCACGGAAATCCAGGATCCGTTTACATTTAGTCTTTCTTCTTTCTTGTTGAAGCTATTGTCATACCTGTGTATTTCTGTAGCTTCCCTGAATGAGCAGGTGTGATAGCTATTCTCTATAGCAATATCTTCCGTGTCGGTGAAATTTGCTACTCGTTCGGTCTCACTCAGCGTGTGCTTCACCACGGCCGATTTCTGTACCTGTTCTAATCTGCAATGCCACTTACGTCCAGTGACTGATCGTCCAGTCATTCTAAAGTGACTTTTCCACATTTGCATGGTATGCGGTATACTCCCGACATTGCAAATAGATCCCTTTTCTCCTTTTTCGATCTGAGACACTTTTTGATCTTCTTTTTTGTCGGTTTATAAATAGTCTTTACGCCATGTTTTCACAATATACGGCCAGTCTTGTCTGTCACTCCGGGAATGCATTGCAGAAAGGCCGTACCTGACATTTCTTGTTCTGATGCGTCACTTCACCGTGTGTCTGATTCTGTGACATTTCTCGTGTAACTAGTGGAGTACCCATTGCTCCTCAGAACCATTTTTAGGCGTTGCATCTTATATCTGAGGTGCTACGCCTCACATACGCATCTTCCTCGCGTTACTAGCGTATTAACGATGCCTCTTTTCTGGTTCAAACGGTGATTTAACAGTTTGTGCAAATATTGGTTTGTGTGTGTTGGTTTCCAATATACGCAATGTTCTTTGTTTTCACCATCACCCCCCAAACTAGCACGTCTAGAAAGGGTAGCTGTTGGTGATATTCTACATCCGTGGTGAATTTTATCTTGGCATGGAGACGGTTCAGGTTTCTTAGGAAGTCACCAAGTTGTTTTCCTCACCATGGCGCCACACAACGAAGGTATCGTCGACGTATCTGTATCACACCGTTGGTTTACATGGTACCAAGTCCAGCGCCTGTGCTTCTAAATGTACCATAAAGAAATTGGTCGCCGCTGGACTATGTAGACTACCCATGGCGACGCCTTCCAGCTGTTTGTTGAAGTTACCATTCCGAATGAAATAGCTCGTGGTGAGATATGCATGAAACAGCTGGGTGATGCCTTTCAGGAGAATGGAAGCAATATACTCCAAAGAATCATTGAGTGAGACTTTGGTAAATGAAGAAAGAACATCAACGCTGACCAGGATGTTGTTTGGTCCAAGTTTTAGTTTCTTCAGCTTCTTCTGAGCCCTTTACGTATGTGTCAGACCTTCTCAATTGCGGCTGGTGCAGAGAGGCCAAGTTTTTTTCCAGTTATAGGTCGGTGGGCCAGGAGCGCTAACAATCGGTCGCATTGGGACATTATTCTTACGGATATTTGGTACTCCATACAGCCGAGAAGGTTGGGCTTTCGTGTTGCACAGGTTCCTCTGTATGTCCGCCGAGAGAGAAGACGCCTTGATTAACCGATTCGTATTCCGTATGATCCGCTGTGTCGGGTCCGTGCTTAGTTTTTGGAACGTCGTCCGATCTAATAGATTCGGGACCCTATGCTCATATATTTCGGTCTTCATTACCAGCAGGCAGTACCGATATATTCATTGTTTTGAGCAAAATCAGTAACTGTCACAGACTTGCGTCATTTCGTTGTCGCAGGTACATTTACATCTGACAGTTATTGCATGATGCATACAAAAGTGTACTGAAGTCGTGAAGCTGTTGCATTCTGCTTGCCATGTGGAAAGTATCAAAACTCAAAATCACGGCCTATTTAGTTATTCTATAAATGTCAGAAAAGAAGAAACAACGTTCTATGTGAGTTCGAGAGAGAATTTCAAGACGTGAAAATTTCGGTGCCTGCAGTCAATAAATGTTTGAGGTCCGTATTGAGGACACAGTACAGTTTTACAGTTTTTTTTAAATTTATAAAACCAGCTGATTTCGAAAAGCTTTCTTGTAAAATTGGTGTGCGTGTATCAAAGCAAGATACTAAATTCAGAAAAGCTAGTAGCGTAACAGAAGAACTCGTAAGTTTGCGATTTTTAGCATCAGGTATGTGGGTACTATCACTATTTGATAAAATAGAATTTTATTTCATGAAATGTTTATTAAACGCATATTGTTTGAGACTGGGCATTATACGTTTGCAGATGTTTGCTACACAAGCCTAAGTTATTTATTCAGAATAGCAAAAGTACAATAAACCCCATTCTTCCTGAAGCAAGAGAGGCCAATTATATCAGCATCAAAAGTAGATAACATTAAAACAATTTTATTGAATAAGTGAAAAGGTACTTTCAGCATCAGTCAGTTTGAAACATCCTAAGGTTTTTGGTGGCTCTAGATTTGTCCCGAATTGCCTGACAATTCGAAAAATCAACTACATGCAATTCTTCATTATCCTGAACGGCTTTTGTGTTTGAATTTTTTGTTTTTAAATTTGCTGTTAGATTGATTTCTTAAGTTACGAATTTTTGTTTGAATCTCGTCTACGATAGTACTAAATTATTTTGCCATTCCAGTTAAGACATTATGTTTCTTCACTGAGTCTTTATAACTCTTGCATGTAACGTCTCATAGTCCAGGTATACTGTGGTACATATTAATTAATTCTTCAACTTCCAGTGAAATTTTTTTAAATGCTTTACCTGAAAACTACCTTGAGCAGTTAAACAGAGAACCGACTCGTGGCGATAACATATTAGACCTTCTGGTGACAAACAGAGCCGAACTATTTGAAACAGTTAACGCAGAACAAGGAATCAGCGATCATATAGCGGTTACTGCATCGAAGATTTCAGCCGTAAACAGAAATATTAAAAAAGGTAGGAAGATTTTTCTGTTTAGCAAAAGTGACAAAAATCGGATTTCAGAGTACTTGACGGCTTAACACAAAGGTTTTGTCTCAAGTACAGATAGTGTTGACGATTAATGGACAAAATTCAAAACCATCGTACAATATGCATTAGATGAGTATGTGCCAAGCAAGATCGTAAGAGATGGAAAAGAGCCACAGTGGTACAACAACCGAGTTAGAAAACTGCTGCGGAAGCGAAGGGAACTTCACAGCAAATATAAATATAGCCAAAGCCTTGCAGACGAACAAAAATTACGCGAAGCGAAATGTAGTGTGAGGAGGGCTATGCGAGAGGCGTTCAATGAATTCGAAAGTAAAGTTCTATGTGGCAGAAAATCCTACGAAATTTTGGTCTTATGTCAAAGCGGTAGGTGGATCAAAACAAAATGTCCTGACACTCTGTGACCAAAATGGTACTGAAACAGAGGATGACAGACTAAAGGCTGAAATACTAAATGTCTTTTTCCAAAGCTGTTTCACAGAGGAAGACTGCACTGTAGTTCCTTCTCTAGATTGTCGCACATATGACAAAATGGTAGATATCGAAATAGACGACAGAGGGATAGAGAAACAATTAAAATCGCTCAAAAGAGGAAAGGCCGCTGGACCTGATGGGATACCAGTTCGATTTTACACAGAGTACGCGAAGGAACTTGCCCCCCTTCTTGCAGCGGTGTACCGTAGGTCTCTAGAAGAGCGTACGGATCCAAAGGATTGGAAAACGGCACAGGTCATCCCCGTTTTCAAGAAGGGACGTCGAACAGATGTACAGAACTATAGACCTATATCTCTAACGTCAATCAGTTGTAGAATTTTGGAACACGTATTATGTTCGAGTATAATGACTTTTCTGGAGACTAGAAATCTGCTCTGCAGGAATCAGCATGGGTTTCGAAAAAGACGATCGTGTGAACCCAGCTCGCGCTATTCGTCCACGAGACTCAGAGGGCCATAGACACGGTTTCCCAGGTAGATGCCGTGTTTCTTGACATTCGCAAGGCGTTCGAAACAGTTCCCCACAGTCGTTTAATGAACAAAGTAAGAGCATATGGACTATCAGACCATTTGTGTGATTGGATTGAAGAGTTCCTAGATAACAGAACGCAGCATGTCATTCTCAATGGAGAGAAGTCTTCCGAAGTAACAGTGATTTCAGTTGTGCCGGAGGGGAGTGTCGTAGGACCGTTGCTATTCACAATATACATAAATGACCTTGTGGATAACATCGGAAGTTCACTGAGGCTTTTTGCGGATGATGCTGTGGTATAACGAGAGGTTGTAATAATGGTAAATTGTACTGAAATGCAGGAGGATCTGCAGCGAATTGACGCATGGTGCAGGGAATGGCAATTGAATCTCAATGTAGACAAGTGTAATGTGCTGCGGATACATAGAAAGAAAGATCCCTTATCCTTTAGCTACATTATAGCAGGTCAGCAACTGGAAGCAGTTAATTCCATAAATTATCTGGGAGTACGCATTAGGAGTGATTTAAAATGGAATGATCATATAAAGTTGATCGTCGGTAAAGTAGAAGGAAAGGAAGTAGATTACAGTACACTTGTTCGCCCACTGCTTGAATACTGTTCACGAGTGTGATTTCCGTACCAGATAGGGTTGATAGAAGAGATGGAGAAGATCCAAGAGAGAGCAGTGCGCTTCGTTACAGGATCATTTACTAATCGCGAAAGAGTTACGGAGATGATAGATAAACTCCAGTGGAAGACTCTGCAGGAGAGACGCTCAGTTGCTCTGTACGGGCTTTTGTTGAAGTTTCAAGAACATACCTTCACCGAGGAGTCAAGCAGTATATTGCTCCCTCCTACGTGTATCTCTTGAAGAGACCATGAAAATAAAATCAGAGAGATTAGAGCCCACACAGATGCATACCGACAGTCTTTCTTTCGACGAACAATACGAGACTGGAATAGAAGGGAGAACCGATAGAGGTACTCAAGGTACCCTCCGCCACACGTCGTCCGGTGGCTTGCGGAGTATGTATGTAGATGTAGATGTAGAACTTCAGCTTTTAACCACTCTTTTTTGTCACCCCTGTTCACTTTACACTTATTACTCACAAGGGAACCTCCCCATCGCACCCCCCTCAGATTTAGTTATAACTTGGCGCAGTGGATAGGCCTTGAAAAACTGAACACAGATAAATCGAGAAAACAGGAAGAAGTTGTATGGAACTATGAAAAAAAATAAGCGAAATATACAAACTGAGTAGTTCATGTTGTAGATACCCAACATTATGGAGACTGTGCGCGCAGGAGCGCCGTGGTCCCGTGGTTAGCGTGAGCAGCTGCGGAACGAGAGGTCCTTGGTTGAAGTCTTCCGTCGAGTGAAAATTTTATTTTCTTTATTTTCGCAAAGTTATGATCTGTCCGTTCGTTCATTGACGTCTGTGTTCACTGTAATAAGTTTAATGTCTGTGTTTTGCAACCGCACCGCAAAACCGTGCGATTAGTAGAGAGGCATTGGAGAGGCACGTCCTTTCGTCTACTATTCGTACGGTTTTGCGGTGCGGTCGCAAAACACAGACACCAAACTTATTACAGTGAACACAGACGTCAATGAACGAACGGACAGATCATAACTTTGCGAAAATAGAGAAAGTAAAATTTTCACTCGAGGGAAGACTAGAACCAAGGACCTCTCGTTCCGTAGTTGCTCACGCTAACCACGGGACCACGACGCACGTGATTTCAAATTGTCATTGATGTTGCCTATCTTGCGCATGGACTGCTCAGTTTGTATATTTCGCTTATTTTTTTCATAGTTCCATACAACTTCTTCCTGTTTTCTCGATTGATCTGTGTTCAGTTTTTCAAGGCCTATCCACTGTGCCAACTTATAACTAAATCTGAGGGGGGTGCGATGGGGAGGTTCCCTTGTCAGTGCCAGAAAAGTAGATGAGCAGCCAAATTCTGCGATATCTGTTGGGCCGGTCAGAACTTGCAAAAAAGCAATGTTCATATCCATTAGTATAGATGTGCCGATACATATCGTTAAAAAGACTTTCCGGAATTGACAACCCACTGATACAGAAAGTAAACGGATCGTATGGAGAAGACATGAACAGACAGAAAATAAATGCTGCCCTACAGGCAGAATTAAGTACAATATCATTAGGTTTAAAGGATATTCTATGTAAACTCCCAATAAAATCAACATATTCTAATTCAGGCTGTCATTATAGTGAAACAATATCAGTAGATACGTTTTTTCCAAAAAATCGGATACCGGAGCAGAAAGCAAAAACCTGCACTGCTGATAATATCCTGGAATATTTCCGTATTTATACTGACGCCTCCGAAACCCCAGATAATGGCAGAGTGGGACACGGGTTCCTATGCCCAAGCACAGGTCACAAAGAACTGATACTTCAGTTTTCGTCAGAAGTTAGAGCTATACCAGCAGCTGTTAAATATTCACAGAAGCCCTAATTGGAGGCATTTTGATTTTAACGGATTGCAGAACCTTACTCCAAGATATACACACACCTGCCACTCTCAGGAAAACTAATCCATTAGTAATGGATGTCATGAAAGCTAACAAAGAAAACGAATATCTCGGAAAGAAGATAGAATTTACGTGATTCAGAGCACATGCTAACCCTGAAAATAATGAAATGGTCGCTGGCTCAACGAAAACCGCCGCTCAAAACGACACTTTTAAAAAAAAACTTATTACCGTCATCAGACCCAAGGCCTAGACTATATAGAAGAATGAGACTTCGATGGGGACAAGGCTATCATTTGTTAATATCCATCAAAGGGAAATATTATGGAGAATTACAGCCAAATATTCCCTCAATCCCACACAATTAAGGCGAATAAAAATTTATAAGTTCCATCCATAATTCGCATGATATTTAATCGTGGATCATTCTATAGCCATTTACATCAAATACGCGTTTGAGATAACCCTCATTGCGAATGTGATGGAATTACGATAAGGGAGATCAGTCACATAATTTACAGTGTAAACTGTATGCAGGTCAGCAAATCGATTTCATACAACACCAAATCCGATACTATCAACCATTACTTACCTACTATACCAACTCTCCTTCATCAAAATAATATCGTAGTCTTAAAAATATTTATGTAATTCTTTGATAAATGCACTCTTATTCCGTAAAACTCCATAACACTGATAGATGGCTGTATGGCCTTAAGACCAAAAGTCGTAATAAGTAAAAATAAAATAAAATATCGCTGTTGATAGAAATATAAAGGGTAATTCTGCTCCTCATGCCGATAGATTTTATGCAACTCGCAGTACCTTCGAGAACCACGTGCGAGATTTTCATATTCGTTCACTCGCTACGCGTGAACTGTAAGTCCTACAGAAAAAAAAAAAGAAATCGACCGTTTCGTAGGAGATTTAATGCAGTTAAATTTTGTACTGGAGGCCACGTTTTCGAGTTATTCGAAAAAAACGCCTTTGAAGGCCACTTTTACACGTTTTTCTTGAATGTTTAGAATACTACGGCCTCTAGCGAAAACGCATCGAAGTACTACATTAAATTTGATATAAAAATGTCCCGTTCAGTTTTCTTGCACGTAGCAAGCAAGTGAATATGAAACACCCTCCTCATGATGGTGGTGTTGCAGGTTGCGGAAACTCCATGCATAGGGGCAGCTGGATCGTCCTATATGCAGGGTGGAGAAAAACTGTGACACGAAATTTTAACCCCGGATAGCTGATGCCAGCAGGAACCAAAATTACTAATGTTGAGTAGGTCGACAATGCACCATTTTTAAACTACAGAAACTTGGCGCCACGCGCTCCGATTGGCCGTGGGATTGCCCTGTTGCCGTTCGTTGACCGGCAGCGCTATGGTTGTCGGTTTACACATACAAACGTCCCTCGCCCCGTCACTGCCCCAACGTGATACGCACACGTGTCGAATAGGTCTTGCTGTTTGTCTCCCCCTCACGTCAGAGGCATTCACACGTAAACTTCGCTTCGGAGCAGACACACGTTACCTGCGATTTGGCCATACAGTCAGCACGGCGTCAGAGTATTCGTTTGAAGAACGACGGGATATGGTTTTTGTTTATGGACTAGCCGACGGTAATGCGCATGACGCTCGACGGTTGTATGAGGAACGGTACCCAGCAAGACGCCACCCACACTCGCAAACGTTTACTACAGTTCACCGACGACTTGTCCGCCCCCATTAGCTGAGTAGTCAACGCGGCGGAATGCCACGCCAAGGGACCCGGGTTCAAAAATGGTTCAAATGGCTCTGAGCTCCATGGGACTTAACAGCGGAGGTCATCAGTCCCCTAGAACTTAGAACTACGTAAACCTAACTAACCTAAGGACATCACACACATCCATGCCCGAGGCAGGACTCGAATCTGCGACCGCAGCGGTCGCGCGGTTCCAGAATGAAGCGCCCAGAACCGCTCGGCCACTCCGGCCGGCGGCCCGAGTTCGATTCCCGGCTGGAGCAGGAGATTTTCTCCGCTCAGTGACTGGGTGTCGTGTTGTCCTCATCATCATTTCATCCCCATCTCCGACTCGCAAGTCGCCCAATGTGGCGTCGAATGCAATAAGTACTTGCCCTCGGCGGCCGAACTTCCACAAATGGGGGACTCCCGGTTCACAATGCATTTCATTACCGGTGACTTGGCGAAGCACGCTCGTTAGCAGGATATCATGGTGATTCTGGTAGACCTCGAATACGACGGGATGCTGAATTTGAAGAGACTGTTCTCGAGCACTTCGAGGAAGCACCTACGACAAGTACTCAAGCGGTTGGACACGACATGGGGGTCACTCATCGGTTAGTCTGGGAGGTTTAGAGGAATGACGGCCAGCTTCCATTAAGTTACCACCCTGTCCAAGACCTAAATCCTGTGGTGTACTATGAACACAGGCTATGTTTTTGCCGGTGGTTTCTGCGATGTGTTACACGAGATCCAGACTTCCCCGCCGTTGTGTTGTTTACCGATGAATGCACCTTCATCGGGATGGCCTTTACAACACGTCACGTACGTCCACGGACACCAGGAACGATTCTCGCTCAACATTTGGGCAGGCATTGTAGGTGACCATCTGATTGGGCTGGTCCGTCTATCTCTTCGACTTACCAAGGCAAATTACCTTCAATTTTTGCAAGAAACTCTACCCGGCCTGCTGGAAGATGTTCCCTTGAACATACGTTTCCTCTGTGGTTGCAGCATGATGGGGCGCCCGCACATAACAGCCGTGCTGTGCGCGAATATTTAAATGAACTCTTCCACGGCTGGGTAATTGGCAGAGGTGCTCGTAGGACATGGCCCCCGCGATCACCAGAGCTCAAGCCACCGAACTTTTTCCTGTGGGGATTCTTCAAGGTTCTAGTTCAACCACCCAGACGCGAACGACCTGGAAACGAAGAGGAATTAATAGATCGCGTTCAACAAGCCGTCGATCACATCAGGGCAGTGCCAGGAATCTTTGAAAGAGTTCGGCAAAACATCGTTCGACGTTACCAAGGGTCGCCAGTTCGAGCAACTGCTTCAAGTAAATAATGTCCTAGCTACAAAAAAAGGCCGTTTTCAGGGGCGACACAATTCGTAGAAGACTTTCTGTACCCGAACTAACAGCTGTTGACTGGTTTGTTCCCGGTACGACTTATCATGAAACTACAATGGATGTGTCGGGACCGCGGCGGATTTGCCTCCAGAGTGGAAGGCTGGCGCGCTACCACCGAACGTGCGGGTCGCCTTGGATACATCGCGATCTCCGGCAGGCAGAACATTCGCGGTCCTGCGTTATCCAGAACATCCGGAAACAGGGCAACCTCGTGGCCGATCGGAGAGCGTGGCACCAAGTTTCTGTAGTTTAAAAATTGTGCGTTGGCGACCTACACAACACTAGTAATTTTGGTTCCTACTGGCCTCAGCTATCCAGGGTTAAAATTTCGTGACACAATTTTTCTCCACCCAGTATAGCTGATATAAATACTTGACTGTTTACATTAGACGCGATTTGTGTCTGTCAAAACTATCATGCAGCCATTGTCAGATGAAAAAGTACCTTCACATTGCGTGGAGCCACTCAGACTCGGAGAGTGTGAAAATGTAATGTATACCTAGCAGCGAGACAGCCTGGTATGATTGCCAGGCCTGAGCTAGCGACTAGCGGAAATTTGCTGTCAGCACACCTATGGTATCATCCAAAGATTGCGGTGCCACACCACAGTCGGCAACACGCGTCGATACTAGAGACGTTAGCAATGTCTCGCTGTAATCCGCAGCGACGGATTGGAGCGGCTAAAGAAGACACGCCCCCTTTCTCAGTGCAGCAGCATCCTCGCACTGAGGTCAATACAGAGCCGAGCATGGAAGCGCTGTGCCTAGTTCGTGATGTCAGCTGAAGCAGCCAACATCATCGAGTAGAACTAAACAGTTAGTCAAATATCAGACGGAAATGTACTTTCGTAAACGATGAGCGTTGCACTTCAAGACAAGGGCTTGTTAATCAGAATAACAAGAGATGCTTTAATAGTTAATGACACTTGTAAATATTCAAGCACTCCTATGGCCAAGGACTGCATCAAGTTAAGTAAATCTTTTTATCATTCATGAAATAAAATGAACTAAAATTTAATTTCTTGTAGTTCCAATGAGCCATCTCCCAGACCAATCAAAGAACACACAGCTATGGCTGGTCAGTAGCAATTTCGTCTGGTCATAAGAATGCGACATCAGTTCCTGTGCTCAGTGGGCAAATGGTGCCTTATGTCGTGTTTCCTGTGAAGACTGGACTGACTATACACAAGTGATTTCTACCCATGGTGTGGGTTCCTTCACAGCAGTGTACCGAGAGAGAGAGAGAGAGAGAGAGAGAGAGAGAGAGAGAGAGAGAGACAGACAGACAGACAGACAGGAAGAGAGAGAGAGAGAGAGAGACAGACGTCACGGTGGTGTTTGATGGGAACATCGGTTGGGCACCTGGCCTGTGGTTCTCATTGTGGAAGTTCAAGTTTACGCTATCTCGAAATATACTTATGTGATGGAGTGTTATCTGTTAAGTTAGCCTCCTTGGAAGTCTTATTGTATCATTTCTAAGCTCGTGTTAGGTGCTTTTATTTCTTATATTTAGTCTGTCAGCAAGCGTTTCTGCAGCTATTGAACCTTTTTTATTGTCTCCGTATTCCAGGAACGTGTGGGGCTCATCTTCACTACTTGAAATTATAGTTGTTACTACTTTAAATTTGGACTGCAGGATAAAATGAAGTTTTGGGGGGATTTTTGTGCACTTGTTGGTTTAGTTTACAGTCAGTACTAATGAACTTGTACTTAGTCACCATTTCTTCATTGCTATATATTACAGTTGTAATATTTTGTGTATGTAAAACATTGTCAGCATGGAAGTAACAGTAGATGAGAACAGTCGATAGCAGGATGCTGATGTACTTGGATGGATAGGTGCGAGCATAAAGTTAATTAGTGGAAAAACTACATATTTTGATGGAAGGGAGATCTGTTTCAGTAATGGTGGATATTAGAGATCTCATATACAGTGTATTAATTTACAGGGAGAGACTAGAAGAACCGGGAACCTTCTAGAAAGTGACTATATCGCCATTGTTGTATTAACTTACAAATATTTCCAGGAGATTATTTTATTACGAATGTCAATGCTGAAGAGGATAACGCAAATGGTGAAGACTACGAAGAAGAGAAGAAACAGAGCAACCTAGAATTACGAGAGAGAAGATCTACCAATTTCAAGATCATTGCAGAAGACATCGGCAAGAAAAAGCTGACAATACCTAGAACAATCTAGTACACAGAGCAATCTCATCAAGAGGACGTAAATACACCAGCATACTGACTTATTTTTCGTGTTCATTTTGGTAGATGTGAGCTGTGATACAAATAGAAACCGACATTGTTTTGTGTGTCGAACTGGTAATTATTTCAAAAGTGAGCTTTAGCAGCATAAGGACCAAAGTTAGATACATGTAGTGTTAAAATTAATATAACAGACGATCTGCCATAAAAAGACGTAGTTGTGCAAACATCATTGTTGAGATTATAAAGATGCCTACGCAATATTTATCGACCCAGCTGTTGAAATGTGTCTGAAGTTTGTATTGAACACAAAATGCACAATTTACCTTTGAAAAACAATAAAAGCACAACAAAAGAAACATTAGAGATTATTCATACTGATTTGATTAGGTCTCGCTCATGGATTGCTTGGAGAAAGCTAATTTTTTACTTATTGATGATTATAGCAAAGCAACTGGAGTCTACACTGTCAAAACTAAAACTCAAGTTTATGATTGTTTTGCTGAATGTGTTAATCAAAATGAAAATTTAACTGCTAAAACTATTAAACAACTGAAATGTGACAGTGGAAAACTATATTTAAATTCAGATGTGTAGCAGTCTATAAGACAGAAACGAATCATTTTAAATATATTTCCTCCCTATGTAGATGAATTAAATGGTATATCTCAATGATACGATAGGTCAGTTATGGATATGTCAAGATGTCTGTTAGCTGAGATGAAAGTAGATGGGAGATTTGGGCCTAAAATTGTTTGTGCAGCTGCATACTTTAGAAACAGAACTTAAGGTAATACTATTGAAAGGAAGACTCCTTATGAGATATTGTTTGGGAAGAAACACAATGTTAAACATTTAAAGTTGTGTAGAAATTGAATTTTTGTGCGTGTGCCAAAGCAGCTGAGAAAGGCAAAGTGGGATCGTAAAGCAGACTAGGGAATTTTAATAAGGTACAGTGAAATGGGGTACAGAATATTAATTAACAACAAACTTACCATGGCCAGACATGTTGATATTGTGGAAGATGACTTCAGAAGTAATTGTATTAAGAGACTGATTCGGAGAGAGAACATTTTCAGGATACTGAGTGCAAAAGCATAGACAATAAATCAGCAATTGAGCAAATGGAAGAAATGGGCATCGAAAGGTGCCCAAGAAAACGAAAACAGTAACAAGAGTTGAGAAGGTCAACTAGAGAACGTTGAATGCCTGATGGATTTAATGATAATGTTGTGTGTAAATTCATTTACATACGCTTTCGTTGTGCTGAGAGCCCAGAAAATTTTGAGGAAGCGGTTATTATTATTCTCAAGTCAGAAACATAAAAATTTACAGTGGCCATACACGTCAAATTGTATTTATATTACGAGTGCCCAGCACTTTGCAACCTCCAAGGCGCTTGGAGTGGCTTGCAGGAGATCATTCTTCGTGCAGGATGTAGGGCACAAAGGGCACTGAAACATGAGTCTTGTGGTTTGTCCTTGTCCACAATCACAGGACGTGTCTTTTGTTATGAAGTCCCATCTCTTCAGGTTGTCTCTGGATCGTCCAACTCCTGATCGTAATCTGTTTAAAGATTTCCACACCAGCCAGCTCTCGTTGTGTCCAGGTGATAGTTCTTCAGTTTCTGTCATCCATTCGCACAGGTGAGGCGTCGTCTTCTTCCATAACTGCAGCCTTGCCTTCTCTGGTGAAATGGAGGGCTTCTCGGATGTCCTCAGGAAGCTCTTTCGCGATCTCAGCCGTTGCTGTGGTGGATTATGTCCGTGCAGTGGATGGGCACTGTCCTGTTCCACTTACAGTCTCTCCTTCTTAGCAGCCACTGCTCTGCGTACCCATAGTGGCGCTGTTCCAGCCAGGTAGTAGAGCTTATCGGTTGGGATAGATCACAAGCAACCTGTGATCAACCTGCAGGTTTCATTGAGGGCAGTGTCTACTTGTCTGGCTTGAGATGACCTGTACCAGGCTGGGGAAGCATATTCGGCAGTAGAAAATCACAGTGCCATTGCCGAAGAGCGAATAGTTTGTGGATGTGAGCCCTAGTGTGTCCCCGCTAGATTGCGAATTAGGTTGTTTCGAGTGGAATTTTTCATTTTGGTGTTCTTGCAGTGGGTTTTGAATGTCAGAGTTCTATCGAGAGTGACTTCGAAGTATTTAGGGGCATGATGATGCTGCAACTGGATGCCTGACGATTCAACATGTAGCTCACGATTAGCTTCCCTGTTCCTTAGATGAAAGGCACACACTTGTGTCTTCGAAGGGTTTGGTCTGAGTTGGTTCCGAGTGTAGTAGCTTGACAGTGTTCTTAGTGCTGTTGTCATGTTTCTTTCGACTGTTTCGAAGCATAAGTTCTGCGTAGCAAGTGCTAGGTCATCTGCATGTAAGAATCTCCTCATGAGCGGGGTCAGTAGCTGGTCGTTGGTATAAATGTTAAAGAGAAGTTGAGCCAAGACCCTTTCCTGAGGTAGACAATTTTTCTGCACTCTGCAGCGACTGCGTTGTCCTTGAAATTCAACAAAAAAACCTACGGTTTTGGGGGAGGGAGCTGATTAGTCTAACTCGGTGAAGGTTCTTGATCATATTGTATAATTTTGCATGGAGTAACCGATGATGGACAGTATCATACGCTGCTGTGAGACCCCTGAAGACCACGACCGTTACTTGTCGGCTCTCAAAGCCATCCTCTATAGACTGATCGAGATACAAAAGTTGCCCTTGCAGCTTCTGTTTGGTCGAAATCCTGCTTGTTCGGGTATGAGAAGAGGGTCTATTACTGGTAGGATTCTATTCAGAATCATACGTTCAAAAAAATGTTCAAATGTGTGTGAAATCTTATAGGACTTAACTGCTAAGGTCATCAGTCCCTAAGCTTACACACTACTTAACCTAAATTATCCTAAGGACAAACACACACACCCATGCCCGAGGGAGGACTCGAACCTCTGCCGGGACCAGCCGCATAGTCCATGACTGCAGCGCCTTAGACCGCTCGGCTAATCCCGCGCGGCAATCATACGTTCGAACAGTTTATAAAGGTGATTCAAAAGGCTAACTGGTCTGAAGTCTTGGGATGATTTGCTGAGGAAGCGGTGAACAGTAATGAGTCAGAAATTTGGAAGCTAGCAATGGACAAGAAAATCGGAAGTTTAAATAAAAATAAAACATGGAAACTAGTAACTAAACCAGTGAGTTTAAACGTTCTTGATGAAAAGTGGGTTTTTACAACACTATCGGTTAACACTTGTAAAGCAAGATTAGTTGTAAAGGAATTTCAACAAACAGAAACTGTGGATGTTATGATGTTATTTATTCGCTAGTTGTTATGACACAAACATTCGAAGTTTTGTTGTCATTATCTAGTCAAAAAGGTTTAAAAATTTAGAAAAAATGGATGTGCATATTACATTTCTTAACGGTAAAGTTTTCTCAGAAATTTATGTGAAGCAACCTTCTGGATACAAGGGTGTAACAGGCAGAGTCTGTAAGTTATTTGAGGCATTATATGGCTTGAGGAGAAAGTCCTAGAGCATGGTGCGATTGTTTGAAGAAAGTGAATACGATAACTGCCTACTTATGTTGATGACGGCAAATTATATGATCTACATAATTGTATGTGTTGATGATATGCTAATCTGTTGAAAAAGTAAAGGGAAAATACAAAAAATAAAAAGAATCTCTTATCCAACCGATTTCATATGGAAGCCTTAGGCGAAGTAAAGATCTGTCTTGGGATAAATGTTAATTTAATGATGATTTGCTAATCTGTTGAAAAAGTAAAGGGAAAATACAAAAAATAAAAAAAATCTCTTATCCAACCGATTTCATATGGAAGCCTTAGGCGAAGTAAAGATCTGTCTTGGGATAAATGTTAATTACAGTTATGGAAAGAACGTAATGACTGTGAATCAGGAAATCTGTATTGAATCTCTAGTTAAGAAATATCAATTGAATAATCAAAGTACAGTACTCCACTGGAAGTAAATTTGAAGCTAGAAGTAGCACAATATGAAATTACAGGAACCTGATAGGTGCTCTCCTGTACATTAGCTCAGGAGCACGGCTAGATACGCTACAGTGCGGACCAATTGAGTAGATTTTTTAACTGTTACAACGATACTCACTTTAAGTATGCTTTAGGTGTACACTGACGGAATAATTGTAACACCAAAAGATGGTTAATGTAGAGTAATGAAATTTTGGGAATACATTTGTCCAGGTAAGATATTTACGTGATTTAACATTGAAATATCACAGGTTAACGTAAGCGCGAGATACGCCATTGGAAATGTGAAATGTTGGTACATTAGTAACCAGTGTAACCTCCAGAATGTTGAGCGCTAGCATAAACCTTTCCTTTGTGCAGGTGCCAGATGTCACTTTGTATAATGAATTTCCACGCCTGTTGCACCTGATTGGTCAGTGCAGGGACGGTTAGTTCTAGTCGTGGATGACGCTGCAGATACCGACTGATGATGTACCATATGCACTCGAGTAGAGAGAGATATGGTGATAAAGGAGGCCAAGGCAATATGTCGACACCCTGTAGAGCATGTTGGGTTACAATAGCGGTATGTAGGCGAGCGTTATCCTGTTGGAAAACACCCCATGGAATGCTGTTCGTGAATGGCAGCACATGTGGAATCACCTAACTAATGTACAAATTTGCAGTCAGGGTGCGTGGGATAATCAGGAGATTGCTCCTGCTGTGATACGAAATCGCATCCCAGACCTTAACTCCAGGTATAGGTCCAGAGCGTCCAGCTCGCAAACAGGATGGTCGCTGGCCTTCAACCGACCTTGTAACCAACAGACAGCCGTCTCTGGCACCGAGGCATAACAAACTTTCATCAGAAAATACAACAGACCTCCACCCTGCCCTCCAATGGGCTGTCGGGTGACACCACTGAAGCTGCAAATGGCGGTGGTTTAGGGCCAGTGGAATACACGGTAGAGGGCGTCTGAATCGGAGCTTTCCTTGAAGTAAACGATTTGTAGCAGTTCGTTGTGTGACTGTGGTGCCAAGTAATGCTCAAATTTCTGCTACAGACGCATAACGATGCGCCAGAGCCATATGTCGTACACTATGGTCTTCCTCTTGGTAGTGCCACGCGGCCATATGGGGCCAGGTCTTCTTGCGACCGTACATCCCCGTGACACTCTGCTTCCAGCAATATTGTACAGTCTTTGCATTCCTGCCAAGTCATTCTGCAATATCGTAGAGGGAACATCCAGCTTCTGGTAGTCCTGTTACTCGATCTCGCTCAAACTCAGTGAGGTGCTGATAATGGCGTCTTTGTCGCCTTACCACGTTGAATCTCAAAGTTAACTAACGCTCACGACCGTCACAGCTTGTATTCAAAGCAAACCTGATTTGCATTTTCATAGCGACGCTACTAGCACCATTCATATGCGACTGGCGCGAAATTTGAGTAATCATCATCTTCCAAGTGTAGAAACACGCCTATCAACTTTCATTTATGTCGACCATCCCTTCTTCATGCTGCGATTTTTTCCCTCAGTGTATTTGCATTAAACAAAAGGTCTGAAGTTAACATGAGAAAGAGCTGAAAATATTAATTTCTTAGATTATTTTGTAGATGCGGATTGGGCAGTTGATTCTGTAGATCGTAAGTCCACATCTGGCTATGCAATCAGATTACTTTGAAACGTGGTATTTTGGAAATGTAAGAAAGAAAGAAGTGTTACAAATTTTTCTACTTTTTGTGGATATGTAACATTGTCAAAATATCATGTTAATTCAAGATATTTTGAATGTTTTTGATGCAAAGTCTAACAGACCTAAGTATGTTGAAGTACACCACCATTATGTGAATGGATGTTATATGAATGGAATTGTAGATATTTGTAAAATAGATTCAGAAAGCAACGTAGCAGACATTTTTACCATATCTTTGAGCAAGGATTAATTTATAAAATTTCGAGGACTGTTCAATTTAATTTGATTACAATATAAATGTAAGAAGGCGGATTGTGGTACATTTATGGCGACGGTACTGACTGTGTCGATAGGGAGCCCAACAATGATTATTATATTTTTACTGGTCAACAATAGTCAGTTAGTTGTGTACCATGAATGTTTTCACTGTGTGAAGACAGAGGTATTTTAATTTACCTTTTTCTAAATAAATATACTTAACACCTAGGTAACCATTACCACGTCCTACTCAGAAACAGTTTTAAACTTTTACAGTAAGTGTTTATGACAGAGTTGCACTCCAAAACAGCTGCAGAAATTTTATTTCGACTATAGTAATTAATAATTTCTTTATTGGCAAGATGAAGCAACTACTATTTTCCTGTAGTCCAGCGAATTTCAAAGAACAGCTGCGTTGTGATGGCAACAAAGAGTTTTCCTTTACTGTGGTACAACCGTATAGAGCCAGGGATGTAAAAAAAAAAAGAACGGAGATGGCACTGTGGACTTAACGCTGTACCACAGTGTAACTTTGGCTGTATGTTGTTCTGAAGCCAGAGTGGACCGGGCCTGCCGTCATCTTACACAGCCCAAAACATTAGAAAACTACTGTTTACAATTGATTCTTGTTCATTATTTCTGTCGTGTACCCACAACGACAGTCTTAAATACTAAAAGTTACAGTGCTTACTGTATAACATAGTGTCAGGAAGGTAATTTCTTAGTTTTTCTGTTCTTTAAGGGCGTATTTACTCTATTAATACGCCACAGCCGGCCAGAGTGGCCGAGCGGTTCTAGGCGCTACAGTCTGGAACCGCGTGACCGCTATGGTCGCAGGTTCGAATCCTGCCTCGGGCATGGATGTGTGTGATGTCCTTAGGTTAGTTAGGCTTAAGTAGTTCTAAGTTCTAGGGGACTGATGACCTCAGCAGTTAAGTCCCATAGTGCTCAGAGCCATTTGAACCATTTGAATACGCCACATTTGACCTGATTAATGTAACTTGTTTTTTTTTTAATACATTTGCAATAACCACGAAGAAAACAAAGTGATGTGAAAAGCATGCTTTCGTAATCCATTTAATTCGACTTTTACTATATTTGTACCGATAGCAAATGAAGCTGGAACTCCGAAACCAATGCTTGTTTGCTTACTGGTACTGCTTGTTGTTCGTTATAGTTTTAGCTTTCAACTCGTATGCACAAAGTTTTTAATGTTCAAGTTTGCAAAAAAAATCACCTGCGTGATCTTTGCTAGCCCATAAACGTGTGCAGTGAGGGAAGGGCACGGCATGCTATCGTATTTTGAGCTTCTCAACAAAGTGAACGATTATTGAAATATCAAAGAAACTGAACTGTATAGAAGTGTACGTCCATGCAGAATAGAAGAGTTGAAATCTTACTTATGACGTGTCATTCAGTGTGTGACCAATAATAACTGTTTACAGGACAAAAAAATGATATAACTTTTCAAAATATAGCATTGTGTAATATTATAAATGTGATTAAGACATAATCTGAAACGCTTAGTTCCCGTAAAATGGATATTTTACTTTAACATGTATGTAAGTAATTTTTTTAGTTATGATAGCTTAACCTGTGTGATCTATAGACTTACCTTTCAACAGTAGCCTGTTTGTTTCTTTCCCCAGAATATTTCTCAACAGCAACTGTCAGTTTTTCAGGAATAATTAAACATATTACAACTGAAATGTATACGTTGATAATCTGACGCATTTTGCTTTTAAATTTCTTTTTGGGGATTTCAAAATATAAAAGTCTTACCATGCTTTGTGATATACCAATAGTTATTTTCATGCTCCATGTATCAATTGCACGGTAAATCTTACTGATGTGTAACGTGTGATTTTACGTTAGCTTCAAATTTATTCTAAATATGCCGCCATACTGATTACTTATTAGTTTTTGTTGTTTTTAATGGAAGACGGACAAGTGTTAGTAATTCCTAGTCATCTACAGTTACACATTACAATAACAGATAGTCTTCTGCGCAATAGGAGAGGTTGTCAAAGACAGTCGTTTTCAGTTTAATTTCAATTTTTACCTTTCTGTCTGTCCGACATTTTATATCACTGGTTAAGCGATCAAAACTTTTGGTTGCAGCATTGTGAACCCTTGTTTGTGCTACAGAAAACGTCAATGTGACGTAATGAATGTCCTTTTCTTCTTCTGGTATTATAATTATGTGCGTCATTGTTTCTGCTGAAGTGCGTTGGATTATCAACAACATACCTCACGAAGAATAACTACTGTGAAGCAGTTAGATCACTATTCACACGCCAAGCAGCAGGCGGGCTCAACGAAGAGTCCACCCAAATTTTCGGCAAAGCCTTTTTCAGAAAAGAAGTAAAACGCACATACGCACACTTGCATGCAATCACACACAAAACTCACACACACAGGACCTCTGTCTCCTGCTATTCTAACCAAGGAGGGTGGAAATGCGAACAATAAATAATCATCGGTGGAAGGAATTTAGGTGATGAGATACTGCACCGACAACCAGACCAGTCACGTAGCGGGGACGCGGCCGTTGATACAGTGTGGCTCGGATGTCGAGAGCGTTTGCGGTTTGGAAGGCAATAAAAAACGCAGGCAAGGATAAAAGCAAACAGTGCAGCCATAATTCATGTATATAAAAGAAAATATTGCTTGACTGATTCCACTTAATAATGAAATATGATTCCTTTAAATTTTAGATTACAATCGAATCTACTGTCAACCCTGTAAACGACGCGAACTGTCATTCATGATGAAACAGTTACGTCTCCACTCAATCAAAGCACCAGATGCTATCTGGGATACGACTACAAAAGTCGATAGAGATCCCCGACGGTCGAAACTGAGCACGGGCACGTGAGAGTAAGATCACGGGGAATAGCACCGAGGTGAACCATAGAGGCATAAATGTTTTGGGCTATGTAAGATGTCCGATTCAAGTTTGTGACGTAATGACAACTCCCTTCTCTTTTTACTTCCATGAGTACAACAAAAGGTTAGATTAGATTAGATTAGATTAGTTTTCGTGTGGATGTGGAACATGTCAAAATTTTTTTTAAAGCTTAAATAACAATACTAATAGTATGAATATATACAATACATCATTTGTTTCTACTAAAAAATTCGTCAATGGAGTAGAAGGAGTTGGCCACTAGTAAGTCTTGCAGGCTCCTTTTAAACTGATCTTCATTTGTAACTAAATTTTTTATGTTTACTGGCAACTTATTGAAGATGAGTGTTCCTGAGTAGTGGACCCCTTTTTGAACTAAAGTAACTGCTTTTAAGTCCTTGTGCAGATCATTTTTGTTCCTGGTATTGTATGTATGAACTGAGCTGTTTGTTGGAAAAAGAGATATATTATTTAGGACAAATTTCATTAATGAGTAAATATACTGAGAGGTAGTAGTTAGTATACCCAGTTCTTTGAAGAGGTTTCTACAGGACGTCCTTGAATTTACTCCACAAATAATACGTATTACACGCTTTTGGACTCTGAAAACTTTTGTTTGACTTGAAGAGTTACCCCAAAATATTATAACATATGACATAATGGAATGAAAGTAGGCAAAGTATGCAAGCTTTTACATTTTTATGTCGCCTGTGTCTGCTAACACTCGAATTGCAAATACAGATTTCTTAAGGCGTTTCTGCAGTTCTGTGGTGTGCTCTTCCCAACTGAATTTATTATCAAGTTGTAATCCCAGGAATTTAAGACTGTCAACCTCTTCTATCTGCTCTTCTTCGTATTTTATGCATATCCTGGGTGGAAACCTCTTACAGGTTCTGAATTGCATATAGTGAGTCTTTTCGAAGTTTAATGTCAGTGTGTTGGCTTTAAACCATTTATTAATATCCATGAAAATATCATTAGCAGATCTTTCTAGAACTACACTTGACATACTATCATACTATTTATTGCAATACTTGTGTCATCTGCAAACAAAACGAACTCTGCTTCTGGCAGTGTAACTGATGAGAGATCATTAATGTACACAAGAAAAAGCAATGGCCCTAAGATGGATCCTTGTGGGACACCACATGTAATTTCTTCCCATTCTGATGATGACTCATGACTTAATTCACTAGTCCCTTGCACTGACACCCTTTGTTTCCTGTTAGTGAGGTATGACTTGAACCATTTTGCAGCACTGCCCGTGACACCATAGAATTCTAATTTACTTAAAAGGATGTTGTGGTTCACACAATCAAATGCCTTTGACAAATCACAGAAAATACCTGCTGCTTGTAATTTGTTATTTAATGAATTAAGTACATTTTCACTGTAGGTGTAAATAGCCTTCTCGATATCAGAACCCTTCAGAAATCCAAACTGTGTTCTTGATAATATGTTATTTGTGGTCAGATGGTTGAGCAGCTGCCAGTACATTACTTTTTCTAAAATTTTTGAGAATGCTGGCAAAAGTGAAATCAGACTGTAGTTTGATGGTATCTCTTTATCCCCTTTCTTGAATAGAGACTTAACATCTGCATATTTTAGCCAGTCAGGAAATGTCCCAGTTATAATTGACTGGTTACACAAGTAACTTAGAATTGTACTAAACTCACAAGAACATGCCTTAATTAACTTTGTTGATATTTCATCGTACCCACTAGAATGCTTTGTTTATAAAGATTTTATTATGGACGTTATTTCTTTTGGTGAAGTGAGTGATATATTCATGTACTTGAAGCTATTTGTGAAGGCTAGTTTCAGATATTCAAGGGCATTATTTACTGATCCTGAAAGTCCCATTCTATCAGTAACGGATATAAAGTGCTTGTTAAATAGATTTGCCACACTATGCCCATCAGTTACTAATGTGTCATCTACCCTTAGTGCTATTTGCTCCTGTTCGTTTCTGGTTCTACCAGTCTGCTCTTTCACTATATCCCATATTGTTTTTATTTTGTTCCCTGACATTGCTATCTTCTTCTCGTAGTGCATTTGTTTAGACATCTGAATTACTTTTTTTAATGTTTTACAGTATTCCTTGTATTTAGCTAAATCATCAGCATTGGAGCTATTCTTGGTCAACAGATACATTTTCCTTTTTGTCTTACAGGAAATCTTTATTCCTTGTGTAATCCATGGTTTTATTATAGACTTCTCTTTAATTTGAGTAACTTTTAGAGGAAAACAGTTTTCAAACATGGTACTGACATTGTTGATGAATGTGTTATACTTTTCATTCATGTCATGAGCACTATAAACATCTTTCCAGTTCATATGTTTGAGCAGTTTTCTAAAACACTCATTTTTTCGTTGATTGACTACTCTCCTGTACTCAGATTTAGCAGTCTTGATAATCTGCTTAGAATTTACATCTAAAACAAGGAGCTGCATGTCATGATCTGATAGTCCATTTATAACAGGTTTTATGATATGATTTTGTTTCTTTGATTTGTCTATAAAATGTTATCAATGGCTGTTCTTGAGGATTTAGTGATCCTAGTTGGAAAGTTTGCAGTGTGAGTTAGATTGAAAGACAACATTACTAACTGCAGTGAATGTTTACTGGAAGATTGCATTAGAAAATCTGTATTAAAGTCACCAGCAATCAAAATTTCTTTCTTTCTTCCTGTGGTGAGCCATTTCTGCGCTTCAGAGTTTATCACCCAGCTTTTATCTTCGTTTTACATCGTATGGCAAGAGAATATTTAACCAATCATTGAGTAAGTGTGGACTAAATCAGAAAAACAACGTTAACTCTTCTTAATAGAAATAATTAACAATATTTCATAGTCCGTCTATTACATTAGCAGCACTGAATTCTCTCTCGCGGCTAGAATTTTGAAAGTGTACCTTATAACTAGAACAGCTTAAGATTGTGTTCATATTATCATGTTTTCCTAGTACAGTCGATATAAAAATAGATAATTTACGATGACCTTGTCATTACTGTAATAGATTTTGTAGATACTGTCGAGAAGTTTGGACTATAGGTGATTCAAATAAGGAATTAAAAATGCAATCGACAGTAATCCTGATCTTAGCATTCGTTCAGGTGCTTTGTCATTCTTTGTGGTGTCACTCCACACTGCTATAACCTTGTTAAGCTTTGCACATTCTTACATAACTAAAACTTACAATAACAATTATTTTGTTATTGCGTTCTTACGAAACACCGAACACCTAATACCCATCAGTAAACATATCTATTCACGTGCTCCTTGCATAACGCTATAGCAAATGTTACTGATATACGTAACCACGTATCCATTTTCAATAATCAACCATTAATTTCTTAATAATCATTATTCCAATGGAGCCTCATGTGTTTGTGCATTTATATTTGTGTATGTGTATGTCTGTGATAGGTATTTATGCGAGTGTACGCGAACGTGTGAGTTTATCGCTTTGTTCGTCCCAGTCAGTCGTTAGAGGAAAGCTAGTTCCAAAGTAGCTCCATAGGTATATTCATTCAGGTTTGAAATATCCTGTGTTGAGCTGAATCTATCAAAAGCGGCCGTTGTACTTTGGGTTACCTTTGATTATAAGGTTTTATCGTGGATACATTGTGCATTAAAGTTATCAGTACTGATCACGATAAAGCAATGTCTTACTATTAGTGTGTTATAGACTGTGTGGGGAGAGTACTGAATTTTGCTATCCTATTTAGTTATGCTAGAACGTTCACGTATTCACATCAGCGATTTTTGAATTTGATTACATCTTGTGAAACAAAGTTAACTAATCCAGTAGCAGCCGTGATGGTTAGTCAGAAGAAGGCAGTAGTTAGGAGCGTTTTAAAACGAAAAGAAGAACTTCTGATGTCTTTTGGAAGCGGAATAACCAAAAATATTAGAAGCAGATTAGCACACGTAAAGAGAGATTTTCTTAGTCAAAGAAGTTTCCTGGTATTATACTTAAGGATTAATACTATCGGAAAACTGGAATAGAAGAGAATCGAAGAATTTGACTTACAGTGCTGTAGAAAGAAGTTGGAAATTCAGCGGATTGACAGACAGTAAGTGAGGATATTCGCCACAGAATCGGCGAGGAAGCGAATATGTGGAAAACACTAAGTAGAAGAATGGGCAAGGTGATAGGAAAATGTTAAGACATCAGAGAATAATTTGCGTAATGGAAAGAATATATTGCGGTTACAATTGCCCCAACTTCTGTTAATCCTCCAATAATTACGTTCGATCTCACGGCGAAGGATCACTTTGTATTTACCACCATTACAATGACGAATTTCAACAGGCAGTGAAGCAAACCTCTAGTACCATCCCTAGGATTAACTGTGGTGGCACAATTTCCATCAGAGGCATTATAGTTTCTGCAACGCAACCTCAGTGAAATGTGGCCTATGGAACCGCTGACAACAAAATGGATCACACAAATCTTTGTGTTAAGGAAAAGAGCCAACTGCACGCAGTTCATGTGCCAGTAGAACTCCCAGCTGTGTCGAATGACAAATATCTCTCTTACAGACACAAAAGAAAAAAAAAGTGCGGTGATCACTAAATGCAACTTTGCGCCATTCATACCTCTAACACAGCCTTCTGTACAGAGACAGGAGCGATGAGCTACTCAGAGCTCTGCTGTAATATGAGGTCTTGCTTGTAAACCAGCTCCAAACAGACAGTATCTGGTGGCCCTAGCTGATACTCTGGTTGCTATGTTAGCTGTAAATTACGATGTGTCTATCATACTATCAGGGGGTGACTGTACACTCCACTAGAGTCGAAAATTGGAGTGATGGGTAGGTGTACTAACCTTGGACCATCATCACTGATACACAGCTGATACCATACTTCCACAATGCTGGGCAATCCTTCATAGCGGATGTTCCCGAAAACCCACAATAAGACAGTGTTAATACTTCGCTCTCGGTACTTTGGTCAATACTGTGGAAGAAAGCCTCCAGTAAAACGACAATATGACGTTACTGAAACACCAGCTCCATTATGTAGGGGCTATTATTCACTAGGACACCTCCAGGAGACCCGCAATGCGACCTTTACTGATATCTCATTTCTAATACGTTGCCCAGTTCTTCTGAAGGAAGCCACCAGGAGACTGTGATAGGACATACTATGAGGAGCCTTTTATGTTCGATGCCACGCTTTTATGTATTATATAATACACATTTTACAGTACAGGAAATGTTAAAATACAACTTTCAGTGCTCTGCATAGTATCAAGTAGCATTGTACATGAAATGTATAAAACGTAACACACCCATTCAGTCAACTGCAGCTCATTTAAATACAGTTAGCAGGAATCTTTAATTAGTAGAAAAATATATTATTGTAACCATCAATTTCACGAAATTACAGTAAAACTAACTATTTCATTTGTGTAACTATGAGACAATAATCACGAATAAATGTTAGTGTTAAAATCAGTTCATTAATTAAACGGGAAATTAACTGTCAAAATACCATTATTTCATAAAACGTGAAAATTAATGTTTTGAGTAGATTTCTGGCTAACTGATAAACTGAAAGTTACGTTCGCTCTTAAGAGATTATGTTTCTATAAAAGCTCAAATCAACTTCATCGTAGTTAGTTTTGTAATTACGAGTTCTAGAACTTTCTGTCATAAACACACTATTATTTCGATCATTTGGTCAAAACGAGATTATTACGTAAAATTTGAGTCTCAAAATCTATTTCCACATTGTGAAAAGTACTCCAGAATATCTTAGCATTAAAATTCCTGTTGTAATTAACGACATATTAACTATTTTGTATCAAGTATTGTTCCTCACATATCTCTAGTAGCGTTTTGATACAAAATTTGGAAAGCAATTTTAGAAATCACATTTGTTATAACCAGACATTTATTATCTTTAAAACTGTAGTTTTAATTTCTTATGAAACAGGCGATTTTAGCTGTAACTCAAATAATGTGACTTTGTTGAACAATACTTTCAAAAAACTTGTATTGTTAAGAAACTATGTAAGCAGTGAACATAAGATTTCGGGGATGGAAGTTGAGTGGCATTTTTTTCCAGTTAGTTCGAGTAGGGGAAAAAGGGGCACGTTTTCCATCTTTTTACATTTGTATTTTTGTACTTTTTATTTTTATAAGTTTTGAGGTAAACAGCGGATCATTGTATTTCCTACACCTTAATCTACAGTCTTGTACAAATATTTTTGAAAATTGTAAATATCCTTCTTGGCAGCAAATGATTTTGTCTGACCATGTTGCATTGGAAAATTTGCCATGTATGCGGGGCAAGATTTCCAGGTTACTTAAAATGTACAGGGGCAAATTTTCCAACTATACTTTAAATGGTAAAACAGAGATAACTATCTTGATTTCACTGAATATGTATTTTTACTGTGAATTTACAATACATTATGAAAGAAGGATAGCAAAAGTAGCCACATTAAACAAAAACAAATGCTACGTAAAGGTTTTACAGAATATGTCACTTAAATATTTTACAAATACAGACATTTTGTTAACAATACTAATACTTATTGTCTGAATCACAATGTAAGCAAACAAAAAATGCAATATTCCCTTTCGTACAGTGTTCATGCGCCCATTTCTTGCATTTCGTGTACTGTACCCACTTTTCATTTGCTTTAGACAAGACTCAAGGCAATAAATGCATAAACAGTCTTCATCTTCTTCATCATCAGTGGAGTTTAGACCTTCAATACCTTTGTGAGATTTTGTTTTACTGCCTTTTACATTTGAAGAGGATGATACGAACTGTTTCCTGGCTGGGATTCATTTTTGTTTTTTCTCATCTCTGTTATTTGCTTCCTTTTGCAGTTTCCTTTTTTTAGATAAATCGTTTTCGATTTTCAGCTGATTTTTAATTGGAGTATCAGTCAATACAGCTGACTTCCTTTTTTTCCTTCCATGTCGTGTTTGTTTCCTAGGTGCCACCTTCTCAAAAGGCCTAATTTTTTCTGGTGTTGGTGAAGTTTGTGTGGATGTAAAAGGAACGCCTTCTTGACAAGCAAGAGGAAAGGTCTTTGTAGAACTCAAGGGAACAGCTTCTTCGGAAATGCTAGTCTGTGTTGGTGTAGTAGGGGTTGATGAATTCGGTGGGTTCGAATGGAGGCTGGCAAGTTTGAATCCAGTCCAGGACTGATAGGGCATTCAGAATTTGATAAAGTAGGAGCTGGTCTGTCTGTAAAGTAGGATGGCATAAAATCTGAGTCTGCAAAAATTTCAGGATGAAGTGGGAAAATTCCTGAAGCTTTAAAACCTGCCATTATATTGACTAGTGTTAACGCCTGCGGCGCAGCTCTTGCCAAAATAGATGCGATGTCATAAACTGTCATAGGTCTTTTGTTTGTGCACACCTATGCATCACAAGCTGTGTTAATTTGCTTTTTGAGGGGCCCAAACACACTGCGATCTAAGGGCTGCAGCTTATGGCTGCAGTGAGGTGGGAAAGACAACAATGTGACACCGTTATCTTTGAAATAGTCCAGTGCTTCTGCTGACAGATGGGAATCATGATTGTCCAGAAGAAGCAGACTTAGTCGTGTTACAGAACAACGCGCATAATTTACAAAGTGCAAGGCGAACTTAACAAAACTTTTTTCCATCAGCCAGCCAGATGGGTTCGCATCACCGTCACATCCAGAAGGGCCATTACATAGAAAGTGTTGAAGAAATTTCACTCTGAGGAAAATTAGAAATGGTGGGATGGCGTTTCCTGCAGCGTTTACAGAAACTGCTGCCGTCACCAATGTTCCTCTTTCTGCTGAGGTTAATTTACCTATTTGTTTAAAGCCACGACGTCCAACTACTCTGTTTGGCTTTTGAACCATGGTTGTCCCTGTTTCGTCCATATTCCATATGTCATTATGTCCAAAGTTTGAGCGCTTCAGTACATTTGTCAAATTATTACAAAACATATCAACGTTTGTCCTGTTGAAACTGGTGGCTCGAGACATGCTGGTGGCTTGAGGAGTTCTGATTGAAATTTGACGGTTTCCTTTTAAAAACGAGATGAACCAGTCAGACCCTGCCATTTCATTTACTGTCCAGTTTTCTGGAACTTTTCGCTTGTATGCAAGAGCATACGTATAGGCAAATCGCCTGACTTCTTTGGGAGTAAGCCCAAAATAGATGTCAGAAACCTTCATGAGATACTGAACGAGCATTTGCTCTTGTTCATGAGTGGAAACCTGTATAAACAAACCCAAAGTGTATAAGAAATTTAATATTTAAAAAGGAAATTGTAACTTATATATATATATATATATATATATATATATATATATATATATATGTGAGCTTTCTTACTACGTTAGTGTGGGTGCGAAGTGTACTTATACGCCATGGTTTTGCATATCCTATTGTCAGTGTGTTTGGTGGAGGCCTTGCGAGTGGTGCTACTTGTGGCAGTGGTAGGTCTATTTCTGGCACTGTTTCTTCTGCTTGTGGCAAGTCTGGGACAGGCGATTCCAATCCGATAAGATAGTTCTGTCAGTGGAGGCGGCGGGATCACAGCTGTTGATTGCACTGGTAGAGGGGGATTGTCTGAGGGACGGAATTTCAACCAGTAATTATTCAGAGTCCTACGTGAATATTGAAGTCCATGGATGCCTTTATGACACGGCACCTGCCTCTAATTGCTAATAGAACAGCATTTATTGCTTCAGGAGTGTACGAGGCTCTGTCGATCTTCTTTTTATGATTGCTGACCATTTTAAGTCTGTAAAAAAAAATTTGCAATTAACTATTTGAAAGTGGGCTAATTGACAGAATTTATTATACAACAAATACATATTTAAAATAATAATACCAAATGTTCTAGGCCGGGGCACGTTTTCCAACGAGACACGTGCAGGAATATGTGCCCCGTATGCTCTCCGAAAACGTGCCCTCTCGCCATATTCGGAACTATAACACTACAACCATGAGTAACCGTGTAAGCTATTTACAAAACAAATGCACAGTTACCTAAAGAAAGAAACCCGCTTTCAGTGCGTGCAATGTCAAAATAATAAGTTTAAAAGCTAGTATTTTTATTTTAAGTTTCAATGAAAACGTGAAAGTTTACTCACCTTTGAAAAAATGACGAAAACAGCCCTGCCGACAATGTGAATGCTGGTACAACACTCAAACTTTCGTAAATGAAGCGTGCTTTTTTGCTACTTCCTACAGTATCGCCGGTGGTACCATCTACCGGTTTGTTTCGAAACTAAAGCGAGTTGGAAAACTTGCCCCTATGGATAATGTGCCCCGGTCTCCCCTTCGTTATCTGTAAAGTCAGATGTGCATTGTACGAATGTTCTGGAACAGAATAAACATTAACACAAAAGCAAACTGTGTGTTGGTTTAAATTATTCACATTGACTCCTAGGGTTTATGCAGTGAAGCAATTAATATTATGCACCGCAATTAACACTGAACTGATACAGAAATGTCGTCGAAACCAACAAGATAAGTACACACTCAAAGAATTTGATTGAATGTAACACAGACTTGTAATCTACGACTATGTTAATCGCACATTTTTAGCTAGAACCTGGTAAAAAGAGTGTGTTACAAGGATCACAATAAGACTGTGCTGCAAGGCATCTCCTTTTGTCTGTTAATGATGGCAAATAGTACAGATGATGAAGTAATTCTTATTTCACCTTGTTTTCCCATATGAATGGTAATTGTTGTTATTTGTAAGGAAATTTTGAAGCTTAAAGGTACATTTTGTCGTCGGTTAATGAATGCAAAACTACTGCGGCAGACTTTCTACGGTGTGTATATATTTACCATGAAATACTTAAAAAACGCAATGCATCGCTGGTCTCAGCACTCCGTAATGTTTCTTGTACATTCAGTTCTTTCGCTTAGCACATTGGACTCGCATTTGGGAGGGCGACGGTTCAATCACGCATCCGGTCATCCTGATTTAGGTTTTCCGTGATTTCCCTAAATCGCTTCAGGCAAATGCCGGGATGAAACTTCCAACTGTGTGCCCGCCCGAGACTCGAACTTGGGTCCCGAGTTCGAGTCTCGGTCGGGCACACAGTTTTAATCTGCCAGGAAGTTTCATATCAGCGCACACTCCGCTGCAGAGTGAAAATCTCATTCTGGAAACATCCCCCAGGCTGTGGCTAAGCCATGTCTCCGCAGTATCCTTTCTTTCAGGAGTGCTAGTTCTGAAAGGTTCGCAGGAGAGCTTCCGCAAAGTTTGGAAGGTAGGAGACGAGATACTGGCAGAAGTAAAGCTGTGAGGACCGGGCGTGAGTTGTGCTTCGGTAGCTCAGATGGTAGAGCACTTGCCCGTGAAAGGCAATAGGTCCCGAGTTCGAGTCTCGGTCGGGCACACAGTTTTAATCTGCCAGGAAGTTTCATATCAGCGCACACTCCGCTGCAGAGTGAAAATCTCATTCTGGAAATGCCGGGATGGTTCCTGTAAAGGGCCACGACCGATTTCCTTCCCTATCCTTCCCGAATGACCTCATTATCGACGGGACGTTTAACACTAATCTCATCCTCAGTTCTTTCACAACACATCATTATTTAAATAACTTGGAGAAGAATTATGAGCAGATAGTCATTTCCATACCTAAGTACTCCAAAGTGTAACGACTCGGCCTATTCTGGGCTGCTATGTCTCAGGATGGCTCAGAGCAATGGTAAGGAAGAGGGCAGATTTAGACCCGGGTGTACAGTCAAACATTGGTAGTATTGGCGTGTTTATGCAAGCAGCGTTATACAGCACTCCAGGCCATCCCCAAGGACGGACTGTTTGCTTACTAACACTGTCGATCACGGAATGAATCGACATCCCAATGCACCAGTGACGTCCCTTGTCCTGAGTCGCGGGCGACAGTTACAGTGATGCCGAGCAGCCCACAAGCAAGCGTTGCCGTTCGCTCCGCCAGCGGTGAAGAACAAGCGTGGTCTGCCCTGGTCCTCAGGAGTCTTGCTTGCTACTCATCCTAGCGCTTACTCGTGGTTCCACATGACGTGCGCTTGGGTGTAGTAGCCGAGACCAGAGGCTCATTGCCGAGCAGCATACCCCGGTCTCTTTGCCAGGGATCGACCAAGACGATGGCCGAAAGACGTCTTGCTGGCTAGGAGGCCAGGAGGGCTCGCATCCCGCAGCCGGTTCGTAGACCGTTTGCAGTACGTCGGCCGAAGTCCCTCAGAGGGTGTATGCGGTCGCACACCAGCTCTCCGCATCGGTGAAGTTTCGCGAGTCCCGCGGTCGCTACGTCACAGGTAGGTGCGGCTTGCCGTAGCTCAGTGAGTCAATCTGCGGCACGTAGCCAGCCGATCTTCAGCATTTCTGAAACTCGAGACCCCGTCATGTTCTCTGGTTCAAGAAGCAGACAAAATGGCGGCACCAATGCATGCCTGAGCCCCTAAGCTCGATTCTTTATACCCTAATAGCTACGCTTTCTAAACATGAAGTTTAAAATGTAATAACTTAATCATTTTTCATAAATTAAATAAATTCTAGAGTTTAATACTCCTTTAAGTATGATTTGTATGCTGTGGGAAATTCATTGAAGAATTTCTCTTACTTATGAAGAAAAGTGTTCCTAAAGCAATTAATGCAGCCAATGATAACGGAAAAAATGGTCGAATTTCACATATAAAACAAATTGCTTTTGTTATGTTTTTCAACGTCCACTGCTATCAGTTTGAATCTTGAATACGTCTTGGTCATGCTGACAAATTTTTATGAATTTATTTGTAAAAGTATAGACAGTGGAAATTAAAATGTCCTGTGGTGCCTCTCCTGCTATAAGTCGGTCCGTTTGACGTACAACCCCCCTTAATGACTGAGAGCAGTGGCGTTTGCGTAAAGTTGTCAGTGCTAACAGACGTGAAATAATCGCAGAAATCAATGCGGGAAGAACGACGTACGCATCTGTTAGGACAATGCGGCCAAATTAGACGGTAGTGGGCTATGTTAGTAGGCGATTGATGCGCGTGCCTAAACTAATAGCACGACATTGCCTGTAGGGCATCTTCTGGGCTCTTGCCATATCAGTTAGATCCCAGATGACTGGAGAAACGTGGTGTGGTCAGATGAGTCCCGATTGCAGTTGATAAGAGCTGATGGTGTAGCTGTCAAGTATGGCGCAGACCCCACGAAGCCATAGACCCAAGTTGACAACAAGGCACTGTGCAAGCTGGTGGTGGCTCTGTAAAGGTGTGGGATGTGTTTACATGGAACGGACTTGGTGCTCTCGTCCTACTGAACCAATCATTAACTGTAAATGGTTATGTTCGGTATTGGTGAACTCGATATTCCCAAACAACGATGGCATTTTTATGAATGACAATGCGCCATGTCACCGGGCCACACAATTGTTTACGACTGGCTCGAACAACATTATGAACAATTCGAGCAAATGGTTCGGCCACCCAGACCGCCCGACAAGAGTCACATCGAAAATTTATTAGATAAAATCGAGAGATCACTCCGTGCACAAAATCCTGCACCAGCATTCCTGGACGGCTATGGAGGCAGCATGGCTCAATATTTCTGCAGGGGACTTCAAACGACTTGTTGAGTCCATGCCACGTCGAGCTGATACACTACGCTGGACAAAAGGAGTTCTGGCACGATATTAGGACGTATCCCTCGACTTTTGTCACTTCAGTGGGTATCATGGCACAGTTTCATTAAATCGGAGTTGGTAGTCCACTCTCCTAGAACAGTAGCCCGCTTACGCTATACAGAACCGTATTTGATCACATTGCGTTCGTGGACCACAGAACTTTTATCGCCTCTCTCCGTTTGTGCAGATATCCGTTTCTGAAACGGACGTGCGCAGTGTGAAATTGCGTTCGCATGGGACTGTTTGTCAGTTCTACGCTGTTTATTTCCCCTGGTTCTGAACGTGGTGTGCATTAAAACGTTCCTGCGTAATTATTCTGTCATTAGTGTGTTTCCGGTCAGTGAATACATTTGCTGCAGCTGTCATACACTTCCAAAAGGTCAGCAGTAAAGTGATCCATGAACCGGAAAATTAATCGAATAACATCGTTGCACGATTTTATACTTCCATCGTTCGAATGACCTTTTCATCTTTGTACAGTCGTAAAGTTTTCACAACACCACAGTTCTTATTATTTTCTCTCTCAGTTTTGACGAATTAGTATTGGGAGAATGTTCATACACAGCAAGTCTTCTGGTCCAGACTGTATATCAATTAGGTTCCTTTCAGAGTATGCTGATGCAACAACTCTATACTTAACAATCATATACAACCGTTCGCTCCACGAAAGATTCGTACCCAGAGACTGGAAAGTTGCACAGGTCACACCAATATTCAAGAAACGTACTAGGAGTAATCCACTAATATACAGGCCATATCATTAACATCGATATGTAGCAGAATTTTGGAACATGTGCTATGTTAGAACATTACGAATTACCTCAAAGATAATGGTCTGTTGACACACAGTCAATACGGATTTAGAAAATAACGTTCCTGTGAAACACAACTAGCTCTTTACTCACACGAAATATTGACTGCTATTGACAAGGGATTTCAAATGGATTCCGTATTTCTGGATTTCCGGAAGGCTTTTGACACTATACCATACAAGCGGATTGTAGTGAAATTACGTGCTTATGGAATATCGTCTCAGTTATGTGACTGGATCTGTGATTTCCGCCGGTCGGTGTGGCCGAGGAGCTCTAGGCACTTCAGTCTGGAACCGCGCGACCGCTAAGGTCGCAGGTTCGAGTCCTACCTCGGGCATGGATGTGTGTGATGTCCTTTATTTACATAAAGGGTAATTCAGTTAAATTGAATTCAACGGCGGTTCACCCCTAAAAATCCAGTTAGAAATTAAAATACTCGTAATTCACGATTTTTCTGTTTTGACTATGAGACCAACTACGTCTTATGCGGAAGTTCGTGACTTCATACTGATATACGGCTTCCCCCGTCGGAGATTCGAGTTCTCTCTCGGGCATGGGTGTCTGTGTTGTCCTTAACCTAAGTTAGTTTAAGTTATATTAAGAAAGGTGTAAGCCTAGGGACCGATGAACTTAGCAGTTTGGTCCCATAGGAACTTACCACAAATTTCCAGTTTCCGTACTGATATAAGGAAATACGCCACGTCGGATATGGAGGACACAGAGTACTGCACCGCCATGATACCGGTATAAGCAGGACACAGACGATGTATTGCTTTTATTCTGTTTTGTGTCGTTAATGTGTATCGAGTGCTCGTTAGTTTGAAAAAAAAAAATAAAAGTCTTTCAAAAACCAAGAGAAACTAGATACTTGGCTTCTTTATGGATAGGGTAGAAGGGAATGCAAAAACAATTGTTGAGTTGTGCGCGCAAAAGATATCCCGACAGACCGTAGCTAACAACAAAGACAATCCAGCGAATGTGTAAAAAATTGTTATTGGGAGGCCACTGGAATACTACGCAGAAGGTAAGGAGAAAGCCTGAAACGAGCTGCGTGAATGAAATACGGTAAATGGAAATGCCGTGTGGCTAGGGCCTCCCGTCGGGCAGAACGTTCGCCTGGTGCAAGTCTTTCGAGTTGACGCCACTTCGGCGACTTGCGTGTCGATAGGGATGAAAGGATGATGATAAGGACAACAAAAATCCAGAACCTGCACGGAAAAAAATCTCCGACCCACCCGGGAGTCGAACCCGGGTCATTAGGCATGACATTCCTACGCGCTGACCACTTTTTTTGTTGATCTCATTTTGTTCTATATTGTTCGTTGAACTTGTTCGTGGCGGACGTCTCATAACACCCGTTCACGTTATTCATTGATCCGTTCACTCAGTTATTTTTTTTTTAAATTGCAGAGGGTAGCTAAGCCCTCTGACCGAACACGCTGAGCTACCGTGCCGGCCTAAAGACAATTCAGTGAATGTGCCAAAAATTGTTATTGGGAGGTCACTGGAATACTACGCAGAAGGTAAGGAGAAAGCCTGAAACAAGCTGCGTGAATGAAATACGGGAGGCGTTTAATATGCAATGTAACAGTTTCTTTTCTCGGCCATTTTCGGTTAAAAAATGCAGAATTTGTTGTGCGACATTGTGGAACATCCTAGCATCGGCCCCTATAGTCAGCCCCTATGGTTTCATGAAGTTACGGTAGGTGGTGGAGCTATAAAGAACCTTCAAACTGGCGTCTGCAAGGGGCGTGCATTCAAGGCAGGAAGTTGTCATTGAGTTTCTTTTGGGGGAAAACTAGACCCTGCCAGACATGCATAGACGCCTGTAGAATGTCTCTGGACCTGACAGTTAACAAAGGCACGGCGAGTCGTTGGGCGCGGCGTCTGTCATCATCGCAACAAGGTCGCGCAAATAAGAATGATCTCCCGCTTGCCGGCCGACCGCACACAGCTGTGACTCCTGCAGTGTTGGAACGTGCTGATTCTCTCCTTCGAGGTGATCGAGGGATCACAAACAAACGCATCGCTGCTCATCTGGACGTCTCTTCTGGTAGTGCTGAAACGCTCGTCCACCATTTGGGGTGCTCAAGGGTGTGTACCCGCTGGTTCCTCGCCGCCTAACGAAAGACCATAAAGAGCATAAATGAGCGTTTGGCACCATTGGCCGGGAGGCCCCTTACGGGGCAGGTCCAGCCGCCTAGGTGTAGGTCTTATTACATTCGACGCCACATTAGGCGACCTGCGCGCCGGTTGGGGATGAAATGATGATGAAGACAACACAACACCCAGTCCCAGAGCGAAGAAAATCCCCGATCCAGCCGGGAATCGAACCCGGGCCCGTAGGACGGCAATCCGCCACGCTGATCACTCAGCTTTCGGGGCGGGCATAAAGAGCATACAAGGACCATCTGTGCAGAGTTGTTTGCACATTGCGAGGCTGATCGTCATAATTTTTTTGTCGAACATCGTTACGGGCGATGAAACATGGGTTCATCACTTCGAACAGGAAATAAAACGGCGGTCAACTAATTTTTATTCCTCATAAAATACAATTTATATTTTGTAACAATATCATCAAAAGGAAAGTTGCTACTCAGCATATAGCGGAGATACTACGTCACAGATAGGCACAACAAAAAGACTGCCACACAATAAGCTTTCGGCCGACAAGGCCTTTGTCAAAAATTGACAACAGGTAGACACACACACACACACACACACACACACACACACACACACACACACGAGCAGACGTTTTAGAGGGGAAACATGGAGCTTGTGGATTCTTGTGATTGGCACAAAACCATTGTGGGGACAGTTGTGGAAGTGCTTTTGTGGAGTCTACTGAGGTTTGATCGAAGGTGAGGAGAGCAAAAAACGGGTCTTCTAATTCGGACTCCGGCCTGGAGAGGATTCCAGTCTTGACTGGGTAGCCTGTGATGAGCACTTAGCTGTACTGACAGTTTAGACCTCAGTCATCTCGGACAACTCGTTGTGTCGAGGGCTGTCTGATTTATGACAAGTCTGTCGCCTTGTCATTTTAACTCCTTGTGTGCACTGCCGTATAAGCGAGTCAGATTGGTCCATGGTATAATCGGCGAAATGGTCACGCGTTGAAATCTGCCGAGATTTCAGAGCTCCATTAGAGAGTAATTGCTATCCGTCTAACAGATCGCCAGCCTCGACTTTGCATATTTCGTGCCCACAATAGAGAATTGCAGGAGCCGCACATCACTGCTCTGCAGACATTTGAACCACAACCGTCACCTGAGACAGCACCACACATCGAGGAAAGGGGCATTGTATTGCTTCTCCGACTTGTTAGAGGAAACAGCATCACAGTCTCGCTACTTGTCCTCAGCTGCACCAACATAGTATAACTCCTGTGAAGAACAAAATCGGCCGGCTGATGTGGCGGAGCGGTTCTAGGCGCTTCAGTCTGGAATCACGCGACCGCTACGGTCGCAGGTTCGAATCCTGCCTCGGGCATGTGGTGTCCTTAGGTTAGTTAGATTTAAGTAGTTCTAAATTCTAGGGGACTGATGACCTCAGATGTTAAGTCCCATAGCGCTCAGAGCCATTTTCTTTTAGAATAAAATCAATCGAAGTCTATTCAGTGTTGGTAATTTCAGATTGCGTTATCCATGTTTTGAGCCAGAGTAAATAGTTCAATCAGACAAACCTTAGTCTTTGCCAACCAGCCTCCGCCCAGGGATGTGTTAACTGTTTGTGGCATATTTTTACTGCCATCAGTTCATGTTTATTTGACACCACGCTTAATGTGTATGTTTTGTCCTATTTTAATCAATAAACTAGTGCCATAACTTTTATAAAATATCAGTCCTGTGTAGATCTATTAATCACTCACAAACAGTGACTAAAATAATGACAGGGCCCCAACTTCTTTAATGTTATTTCAGCATTCAAGTTCATTCAGACTCTGATAAATGTGGGAATCCCTAACGTAGGCTATCACCAACAAACACAGTCAAAGGGCAAAAGCAATTTAGCAGATGCACAGGCCAGGTAGTCAAGTGGAAGGCTTAATAGCGAAAGTGACTGCTGTCAGGGTGTAAACTCAGCTTCGCCTGTCGCCTTCCAAAACCCATCACAAGTTCAGTGTAATCTTGCAACGTGGGCTCACACTGCCAAGTTTCTTATGAATCCGACTCGATTTTTCAATCATTGAAACAACATCAGCTACCGTCTCAAACTGTCAATTTTCTTTTCGTTTCAGCCTCTCCTTCTGGGTGCTTCCGCTGATTGCCAGGCATTGTGTTATTCTTGTTGGCAACTACTGACGATGTTTCCTGGGGCAACAGATGTTCAGATGTCTCTGAAATCTTACGGGACTTAACTGCTAAGGTCATCAGTCCCTAAGCTTACACACTACCTAACCTAAATTATCCTAAGGACAAACACACACACCCATGCCCGAGGGAGGAATCGAACCTGGGGCAACAGCAGTGACCACTTTCCTGTAACGTGCCAAAGGCATAATCTAAGTCGTTAAATGAATTATAAAATAGGTCCTCAGTGCAGTTGGTGTGTGTGAGTTTTGTCAGTGTTTTGCCTGTTATCATCTTTCCTGTTGCATCCAGATGCTAGAGCGCAGCTGGCACGTTCAGACAGATTGACTAATGAACAGTGGCTCGCCGACGTCGCCTTGTCTGTGTTATTAGGTTTGAGTTTGCCATAAGCGGTTAGGTTATCCTAACGAAAAAGTTTGTTTGTGGCCCCTTATGTTGCCAACTATGGCTGTGGTCATAACTCTGCAGGTTGAGAATGACGGGATTATTCAAAGGTATCAAGTTCCTGCACAGTTGCGTAATAGCTGAATACTGTCACGTGATGCTAGAGGCCGAGTTCACTGTAAATGTCGGTAATTCATGTGCATCGGGGAGGAGGGCTTATGATTGGTAGAACCTTATTCTGAATGCCCTGCAGACGACGCAGCTGTGTTCCAGCTTCGTATCACTCGACTAGAGCTGCCTATACCAACGCTCTAATGTGTGCATTGCATGGCAGAGTTGGTTGAGCGTCGCTGAGTGTGCGCAGCATTGAATGTGGCAAATTATGTAAAATAGTATTTCAGTGTTTTGTTATTCAGATTTCCTCTCTAGGTAGGAACAGCATCGTACTCAAAACCATTCCATCCTACTTAGTAACAAAATTTTAATGCAATTTTAACGAATTACAGCTTTACAGAAAGTTCAATATGTTACTAGAATGCACAGTGCGCAACAGAATTAAATTATCACTTTTTCGAAACTATCCAACTGCCTCTCACTGCGACACATAAGATTAAAATTTGGCTCAAATGTACGTATAACATTCTTCTGTAATACGATATTGCAGTGTCTGTATTATCCTGATTACGACGCAAACTTCCTTTGAACATTCTTGCATGCAAAGGGTAACTTTAGTTAATTGTGTACCTCGTTTACATCCCAGTTTACAAACGTTACTCAGTGTGATGAGCATCTGCATCCACGACAGACTGGAAGCCCATTAGATATACCATTTCACAATTGTACATCACCTTTCGAACAATGAACCGTGGAATGTACAAAACGTGCACAGTGAGTCTATTTTCATATCCTGGAATACCACTTCTTACTTCAATCTGTCAGGTAATATTTTATATGACAGAGTCACCCTTCAGCAACACCACTACAGAACTATACACAACGGAGATTCGACTTTAACTAATTAAAGTATATATCTTTCAATGATTTATTCGTTATTTCTCTTTTGAGTGTCCTTAAAAATGTTTCCACAAAGTTTCATTGTCCTACTCTCACTCATTTTTCATGTAGATTAATTATAACCACACTGTAGAATGAAACTGAATGTAATTCAGATGTGAGCACATGTAAGAGTTAAATCAAAGATCAGACGATTGGAAAATGACGTCACAAGATTCGAAAATTGTGTGAGTAGTGAATAAGCTTGCTAAGTTTATGCAGAAAAGAATACAAAGTCTCATATTTTGGGTACAAATGCCCTTCAACGGACACATGACTTTACGTGACCACACAGACAATAAATAAATAAATAAATAAATAAATAAAAAGTCCTATATTCATGTTCAAGCACATAATATTATTTAATGAGTGGAAAAGCAATGGAACAAACTGCTTACATACTTGGGTGAATGAATATAAAATGAATATTGATTCCGAAATACCGCAATCACATTTCAACGCCAGACACGCGAAATCCGAGTACCTTGTGTGGGTAAATCTGAAAAACCACACAACGTCTAATTACCGGTAAACAAAGGCTGTTCAAGTAAGCAACTATCTAACCCTAATCCTGGACGTTTCAATGACACACCAGATTGTGCAGCATGTCCCAGCAGCGAAACCAGAGCGTTTTCATGGCAGCAGGTGGAAGTGGAGAGTGTGTCTCCTTCCAGCCATGCGGGATCTTGCTGATTCTCTGCATCAAACGATACCACTGAATGGATAATTTCAAAGTTTAAGTGACTTGCTTAGCACAAGCCTTTGTGTTTCTCAGCCAGAGATGAAAATATTCTAGCAGGCAGAAGAGAGACTATATGTCCTGTGAAATGTGCAAGTGCTTATTTGATGCACATATTATCACGTACTATCAAAAATATTATGACATGACTGCCACATACCACTACGCAATGTTGTTTCATTTCTGCCACTATTTTGTGAAAGAATATGAGGATACTGAACGGTTAATTCAGTACCTAAAAGATGAAAATTTAATAGTCATGGAGGATAGGAATGCAGATGTAGGGGAAGGAATAGAAGAAAACGTTACAGGAAAATATGGGCTTGGTAGTACGAATGAGAGAGGAGAAACACTAACTGAGTTCTGCACAAATTTCAGCTAGTAATAGCGAATACTCTGTTCAAGAATAACAAGAGGAGGAGGTATAATTGGAATAGGTCGGGAGATACAGGAAGATTTAAGTTAGATTACGTCGTGGTCAGACGGATTCCGAAATGAGATACTGGATTGTAAGGCGTAACCAGCAGCAGATATACTCAGATCACAGTTTAGTAATGACAAAGAGTAGACTGAAGTTTAAGAGACTAGTCAGGAAGAATCATGCGCAAAGAACTGGGATACGGAAATACTAAGGAATGAAGAGACACGCTTGACGTTCTCTGAGGCTATAGATACTACCATAGTGAATAACACAGTAGGTAGTTCTGTTGAAGAGGAAAAGACATATCTAAAAATGGCAATCCAAGAACCTGGAAAGAAAAACAAGGTTAAACAGAAGGTAGGCCTAATTGCGAGGAAAGCATTGGTAAGAGAAGAAATTAGTTGATCGTCGAAAGAAGTAAATTCGGGCATACAGAAATACTAGTCACTTAGGAATGAAATAAATAGGAAGTGCAAGGAAGATAAGGCGAAATGTCTGCATCAAAAATACGAAAAAGAAGTGATTGTCGGAAGGACTAATACAGCATACAGAAAAGTCAAGGCAACCTTCTGTGAAATTAAAAGCAAGGGCTGTGACATTAAGAGTGCATCGAGAATTTCACTGTTAAATGCAGAGGAGAGAGCAGACTAGTGAAAAGAGTACATTAAAGGCGTCTATGAGGGAGAGGGCTTGACTGGTGACTTGTAGAGGAGGAAACAGGAGTCGGTACGGAAGAGATAGGGAATCCAATATTAGAATCAGAATTTAAAAGAGCTTTGGAAGACTTAAGATAAAATAAGGCAGAAGGGCTGGATAACATCCCATCGGGATTTCTAAAATCGTTGGAGGAAGTGGCAACAAAAGGATTATTCACACTGGTGTGAGACTGGCGATATACGATCAGACCTTTGGAAAAACATCATACACATTATTCTGAAGATTGCAAGGGCCGACAAGTTCGAGAATTATCGCAAAATAAGCATAACAGGTCAGGCGTCCAAGTTGCTGACAAAAATTATATACAGAAGAATGGAAAATAAAATTGAGGACCTATTAGACGACTATCAGTCTGGCTTTAGGAAAGATAGAGGTGCCAGAGAAACAGTCCTGACGTTGCCGTTGATAATGCAAGTAAGACTGAAGAAAAATAAAGACACTTTCATAAAATTTGCTGACCTGGAAAAAGCGTTTGAAGTTCAGAGAAAAATATGAATATGCTCTAGTGGAAGGCGGGTAATATTCAGTATGTAGAAGAACCAAGAGGTAACAGTATGACTGGAACACCAAGAACAAAATGCTCGATTAAAAGGGGTATAAGATGGGGATGTTGTCTTTCGTCACTGCCGTTCAACATATACATTGAAGAAGCAATGACGGAAATAAAAGACAAGTTCAAGAGCGGGATTAAAATTCAACGTGAAAGGATATCAATGTAGGATTCGCTGATGAAACAGCTATCCTCAGTGAAAATGAAGGAGAATGACAGGAAATGTTGAAGGAAGTGAACAGCATATCAAGTGCAGAATATGGATTGGGAGTAAATCATACTCGAAAGTAATGAGAAGTAGCAGAAATGAGAACAGCGAGAAACTTGACATCAGAATTGGGACTCACGAAGCAGACGAAGTTAAGAAATTCTGCTACCTAGGCAGTGAAATAGCAAATGACGCATGGAGCAAGGAGGACTTGAAAAGCAGGCTAGCTCTGATAAAGGGGGGATTCCTGGTCAAGAGAAGTGTACTAGTATGAAACGCAAGCCTTAATTTCAGAAAGAAATTTCTGAAAATGTACATTTGGAGCACAGAATTGTAAGGTAGTAAAACGTGGACTGTGGAAAAACCAGAACAAAAGACAATTGAAGCATTAGAGATGTGATGCTACAGAAGAATTGTGACAACTGGTTGGACCGATAAGGTAAAGAATGAAGAGGTTCTGCAGAGAATTGGCGGAAAAGGACTATGAGGAAAACACAGAAGGACAGAATGATAGGACGTCTGTTAAGACAGCAGGGAACAACTTCCACGGTAGTAGAGTGGACTGTGTCAGTTAAAAACCGATGAGGAAGACCGAGATTGGGATACATGCAACAAATAATTGAACTGGTGGGAACCATAACGGTATAAGTGACATTTTTTGCAAAACTGAGTAAAGTGCACTTTCGACCACGAAAGAAGGGATACTTGTCAGTGGCACAAAGATTCAGGTGCCTTCTGTTAACGTCTGCCATCTATCCGCATCTGGTATAATTACGTATGTTTTTGGATAGGGTCCGCCATTAGCAAAACACAGTTTTGTTTTTTAACCCAAACATGTTTCACTGCAGTTGCAGCATCTTCAGTGGGCTTTTATTTTTCATCTTTTTACCACATGGTGTGGTTTTCCTGATGTGTTGTGTTTCTACAGTGACTGTTTTGTTCCACAGTTTGTCATCTGCAACCACTTAACGTTTTCGTTTTCCTCAGCTCAATCACTGTCGAACACTATATACTGAGTTGCCACTGTCACTGTCTCATTGTTTACCAGCCGTAAAAGTGGCAGCTCAATATACAGGGTGATTCAAAAAGAATACCACAACTTTAGGAATTTAAAACTCTGCAACGACAAAAAACAGAGCTAAGCACTATCTGTCGGCGAATTAAGGGAGTTATAAAGTTTCATTTAGTTGTACATTTGTTCGCTTGAGGCGCTGTTGACTAGGCGTCAGCGTCAGTTGATGCTAAGATGGCGACCGCTCAACAGAAAGCTTTTTGTGTTATTGAGTACGGCAGAAGTGAATCGACAACAGTTGTTCAGCGTGCATTTCGAACGAAGTTGGCACTTATCTGTCCGTAACTACCTGAACGTCAACTACCCGAGGCTATGGATCGGCCGCCAGGCAGCCCGTGACAGAGCACTTCATCACTGGCCTCCAAGAAGCCCTGATCTTACCCCCTGCGATTTTTTCTTATGGGGGTATGTTAAGGATATGGTGTTTCGGCCACCTCTCCCAGCCACCATTGATGATTTGAAACGAGAAATAACAGCAGCTATCCAAACTGTTACGCCTGATATGCTACAGAGAGTGTGGAACGAGTTGGAGTATCGGGTTGATATTGCTCGTGTGTCTGGAGGGGGCCATATTGAACATCTCTGAACTTGTTTTTGAGTGAAAAAAAAACCTTTTTAAATACTCTTTGTAATGATGTATAACAGAAGGTTATATTATGTTTCTTTCATTAAATACACGTTTTTAAAGTTGTGGTATTCTTTTTGAATCACCCTGTATAGTGTTTGACAGTGATGAAGACGAGGAAAAAGAAAATGTATAAGTGGTTGCAGATGACAAACTGTGGAACAAAACAGTCACTGTAGAAACACAACACATAAGAAAAACCACGCCATGTGGTAGAAAGATGAAAAATAAAAACCCACTGAAGATGCTGCAACTGCAGTGAAATATGTTTGGGTTAAAAAACAAAATTGTGTTTTGCTAATGGCGGATCCTATCCAAAATGATACGTATTGTTAAAGCAAACACGGAAAAAAGAGCTTCAACCCCAAGATGGTATAATTACATTTATTGAATCACAATAGATAGGTAGTGTCAGGACTGTACAAGCAACAACATGGCGGACGCTCCAAAGAATCGCGATGTAGGCTCTCAATTACTGACGAAATCTCGATCAGAAATGAATAGTTCTACCTTTCAAGGTATCAGTGTCGTTCAGAAACGACCGATGAAGATTTATCAGATGATGATTCAGTCGCAGACGAAGATTATGTTCCTGTTCAAGGTAACTGAAGTTCAAGCATTTTGTGTTACATTTCAGTGACTATGTAAGGTTTTGTTTTGAAATTTTCAATGACTTTTGTGGCAGTAGAACTCTCTTAAACTATTTTTTAATAGATAAGCACACAGAAAACCAGCACAACGACTTCTCCTTGCTGTCAAAAAATTATATTCCACGTGAAAAATAGTCATGAAAATATTGTCTCTTGTACCATTATGTCACAGAAATGCTTAACTTTTTTTAGGTACGTTAGCATTCCTTTAACACAATTACATACACCAAAACGACGAGATTATTATGGGAATGTTATCCATGAAACTGATTTTTATATAGATATTTGCTTTATATCGATGCTTCAGTGGTATATTTTCTTTTCTGTCCAGATGCACATCTTCCAACGAAAACAAAGATTATAGCAAGCCAGAAAAAGCCCTAGCAATAAAAAAATGTATACACAGTAGAAAAGTCGTGGGTAGAGAAGCCCCTCAAGAAAAAAAATCAAGAAAACATTGTTTCAAAAAGAGAAAAGGGAACGGGGATTCATGGAAAGTGAATAAAAGAAAACGACTAAGAAACCTTGGACAAGAATATAAGCCGAGCGTTCTAAGGCGCTGCAGTCATGGACTGTGTGGATGATCCCGGCGGAGGTTCGAGTTCTCCCTCAGGCATGGGTGTGTGTGTTCGTCCTTAGGACAATTTAGGTTAAGTAGTGTGTAAGCTTAGGGACTGATAACCTTAGCAGTTAAGTCCCATAAAATTTCACACACATTTGAAAATTTTGAACAAGAATATAATCTACAACAGGATAAATTATGCATGCAAGAGTCATCCAGCCATTTCAACATATCTGCAAAATGAATGCAAGACTTTCACAGAAGAAAGGTGAAGAACTATCCATGAGGGGTTTGGAAAACTGGTTCTTGGCAACAACAAACGTCCTTCATAGTGAAATGTATTTCAACTGCCAAACCAAGACACCGAAAACAAAACTGGTTGGGTTCAAATGGCTCTGAGCACTATGGGACTTAACATTTGTGGTCATCAGTCCCCTAGAACTTAGAACTACTTAAACCTAACTACATCACACACATCCATGCCCGAGGCAGGATTCGAACCTGCGACCGTAGCAGTCACGCGGTTCCGGACTGCGCGCCTAGAACCGCTAGACCACCAGGGCCGGCAACAAAACTGGAAAAGGTCAAAAACACAAATTACTGTCATTATCCTGGAGAAATCAAAAAATAGCCTGATTTTGGCTCTATATTGTTGCTCATACTTCTATAGAAATTTTTGATCATAAGTTCCTCGTGCCTGGACGTAGTTACCTTGAAAATGATGCTGATTTTTCTCACATTGAGAGGAAGAAACAGCAAACCCGGTTCATATTTGTGCCACAAGATTGGATGAAGCTTGTAGAAAATGCCAGGGTGATATTTCATGTGAAATAAATGAAGCAAGATGATTTCCTGTCTACAGAACCAACTGAAAAACTTCTCATCAACAGGAAAATAGATACCGAGAAGCAAAAGGTTAACTGGTTGACACTGGGATGGATGCAATACAGAAAAGCTGAACCAAAAGCTTTTTTCATGAAGAAGGCACTGAATGAAGACATACAATTTCGAAAAGTAAATCTTGCACGTCCATGTAGGTCTGGAACAATACCTGAACAACTTCCACTACTTCGACATGGGCCAGTATGTTTAAAGCAAGCAAAAACTGATGACTTGACGTCGTTGTTACAGTTTATCCCTCCAGTGTACCACAACTTCTATAACAATCTAATACCGATTCAGAGCTCACCAGGAAACCAAACAGAACGTCGTGGTCGCCCTTGTTGTCGTCCTCGTGGTCGTGGCAGAGGTCAGCATCATCTTTTACACTTTCCACAGTACACTGCACAGCCTGGTGATGAAGAGTGCTACCCTAACAACTGTGACAGTGATGAAGTGAAAGAAAGCGAGTAAGAGGAAAGAGTTTATTCTTTAAAGGCGTAGTAATACAAGTGACATTTTATGAAGACATTTTGAAACCATAATGGTACAAGTGAACTTTATGGTAAGACCTTCAGCTACTTATGATGTATATGTCCCTCAAGTGTAAAAATTTGTATAAATCTTTTGTTTCATTTTGTATTACCTGTGACTTTATATAAACACTGAAATGTTTAAGGTCTTTTTCTCACAATATACTCTATGCTACTTATACTATTATGATTTTCACCCATTCAGTTGAGGATGTAGGTTGCAAATGCTATTCCGAGATGAAAAGATTGGCATATGAGAGAAATTCATGGCATGCCACATGACTAAAAAAAAGTGACAGTGTTTTCGTTGGGCATGGGGCTCTAACTCGACGATCAGTTACTTAAAAATTGGGAGAAATGAACGAGCTTGCACTCACTCGTCTTCTATGATTATACATTCGTTTATTGACCAAAGAGGGTGGTTTCATTTTCCCCTTTACCTACAATTTGGCTTTGTGTTGTTTCATGATACTGCGGCTAACGATCTTTGAGACAGGGATCACAGCTTTCAATGTCTATAGCAGACGGCTTTCGAATTATTCGCATTTGAAGAGTGACTTTAAACATACAGGACCAGAACCTTCTAGGAGAAAAGAAGGAAGCGTTTCCTACACAGCTGAGTGGCATAGAAGAGAGAGCGGCCGGCCTGTAGGATACTCCTCTACGGTTCCTGGCATGGGCGTACCCAGCGAGGGGCAGGGGGGGGGGCAGCAGCCCCCCCCCCCCCCTTAGAAGATATTTGAACTCGTTCGCGCAGATCCGGGAGTAATTTTTTCGTCTTCGGCATGTTACTGTCGGCAAATCCTAGAATATTACTGAACTAAAAAGTTTTTTTTTAAACAAGTGCATTCTTATATTTTAAATGTTTATTGAAAGCAGTTTTTCACTAGTTTACTGTTTTATTTAATAAGAAGTGCTGTATGTTGTCTCGAGTCCTTGTTTCCTGAGACTAATATGACCTGCCCCTCCCCTCCCCCTCCCCCCCCCCATACCGAGCGAGGTGGCGCAGTGGTTAGCACACTGGACTCGCATTCGGGAGGACGACGGTTCAATTCCGTCTCCAGCCATCCTGATTTAGCTTTTCCGTGATTTCCCTAAATCGTTTCAGGCAAATGCCGGGATGGTTCCTTTGAAAGGGCACGGCCGATTTCCTTTCCAATCCTTCCCTAACCCGAGCTTGCGCTCCGTCTCTAATGACCTCGTTGTCGACGGGACGTTAAACACTAACCACCACCACCACCTCCCCCCCCCCCCCCCAGTTCAGATTCTGGGTACGCCCTTGGTTCCTGGTAACAGGAACGTGGTCCTCCCCCAAGTCCCTCGTTGGCTACACACATCTACGAGTGTAGTCGTGAAGTTTTAGTTATCAGCTCAAAAAATGAGAGCTCTTTTGTTTGTTTGCAAGTACATATCTGCGGGCCTTCGCACAGCATCGCATCACGCCGCTAGAGGCGACATAACAAATGACGCAACCCATTTCCACTGTATGAAAGGCCTGGAGAGACAAACAAAAGTTAATTACGTAACTTTATATTTTTCGGGATGATAATTAACACATTATGACTGTCCCTCGTGCTACACAGGAGATAGATTATTTGTCAGCATTTCAGGGGAACAAACGACTTCAGCAGGGACGACGGTCCTACCTCGGTACGTAGACCGTAGTTAACTGGAAAACTTATATGGTATTAAAGAAAATCTTGAAATTACACTTATAATGGCTGGGCGACGTGCACAGAAGTAGGTTGCATTCCATCGCTGTGGTAAAAATATCTGTCTGTACGAGCTCTTCGTGTCCATATTGATTCCTTTCCCCTGTTAGACCTGTTGTATAACTTAACAAAGTTAGGTATTCTACTCTTGCTCGAAGTATGGGCGTGGGACTACTTTAGTTAGGCAAAGTCACCAGTCCTTTCTCACGCATTTGCCGTATTCACGGTTAGCTATTTATGGCTTCATTAACAAATTATACTAGTATCGGAATCGAATAAGGAGGATAATAGAAAATGAAGAGGTGAGAATTCACTAAAAACAAAGGTATGGGCGCATGGGATCTGCCGATATACCCACTGGTATACGCTGTAATACTGACTTCAAGGGTAAAAGTCCAAACTGATACGGATCTCCTCTGTCTCCTTAATGATTTTATGCACAGTTGCGCAACAATATCTGATCAAATCGATCTGGACACCTGTTAGTGGACATTAAAGTGGAGTGCGTGCACCTTTTGCTTTTATTATGGCTTGAACTGTGCTGGGGGAACTTTCAATGAGATGTCTGAATTTCTATGGAGGAAAATCAGCCCATTGTCCTTCAGGAGCCCAAACCAGAACCCATCGCAAAGGTTTTCCACTAGGCCCAAGCCGCGTCTCTGGGCAGGCTAGTCTATTTCAGGACTGTTTTTCTCCACGAACATTGCCTCATACAGGCTGCTTTATGACAGTGTGCATTAAACATTTTTAAGCGCAATACGTAGACCGCACCCTAACTAGGAAAACACCCACAGAATTAACACCAGCTCCTCTGTAATTCACTGCTGCTACTACAATGAAGCGCCAGACGAACTGGTGTAGGTATGTGTATTCAAATACAGAATATGTAAACATGCAGAATCCGACGCTGCGGTCGGCAATACCTGTATAAGAAAACTAGTACCTGGCTCAGTTGTTAGATCGGTTACTGCTGCTGCAATGGCAAGTTATCAAGATTTAAGTGAGGGTGAACGTGACGTTATAGTCGAGGCACGAGCGATGGGACACAGTATATCCGAGGTAGCGATGAAGTGGGGATTTTTTCGTACGACCATTTCACGAGTGTACCGTTAATATCAGGAATCCGGTAAAACATCAAATCTCCGACATCGCTGCAACCAGAAAAAGATCGTGCAAGAACGGGACCAACGACGACTGAAGAGAATCGTTCAACTTGACAGAAGTGCAACCCTTCCTCAAATTGCTGCATATTTCAATGCTGGGCCATCGAAAAGTGTCAGCGTGTGAACCATTCAACGTAACATCATCGATATGGGCTTTCGGGGCCGATGGACCCCTCGTGTGTCCTTTATGAGTGACGACACAAAGCTTTGCACCACGCCTGGGCCTGTCAACACCGACATTGGAGTGTTGATGACTGGCAACACGTTGCTTGGTCGGCCGAGTCTCGTTTCAAATTGTATCGAGTGGATGGACGTGTATGGGGTATGGGGATAGCTTCATGAATCCATGGACCCTGCATGTCAGCAGGGAACTGTGCAAACTGGTGGACACTCTATGATGGTGTGGGGCATGTGCATTTGGAGTGATATGGGACCCCTGATACGTCTAGATACTACTCTGGCAGGTGACATATACGTAAGCATCCGGTGTGATCACCTGCATCTATTCATGTCCATTGTGCATTCCGATGGACTTGGGAAATTCCAGCAGGACAATGCGAAATCACACAGGTCCATAATTGCTACAGAGTGGCTTGAGGAACACTCTTCTGAGTTTAAACACTTCCGCTTCCCACCAAACTCCTCAGACATGAAAATTATTGAGCATAAATGGGATGCCTTGCAGCATGCTGTTCAGAAGAGATCTCCACCTCTCGTACTCTTACCTATTTATGGACAGCCCTGAAGGATTCATAGGATCAGTTCCCTCCAGCACTACTTCAGACGTTAGTCGATCCCATGCCACGTCGTGTTGCGGCATTTCTGCGTACTCTCTGGAGCCTTATACGCTATTAGGCAGGTTGACAGATTCATTGGCTCTTCAGTGTATGATGGCACGTAACGTTCCCCAGGCATTCCCCAAAATAAAACCCTTTCGTCGGATTGCCACAGGGTACAGCGTGACTCATGACTCGGTTCCCGTCATCTACTGTCCAGTGGCATCGCTGTTTAGGCACCTCAAGCGTCGTTTGGTACTGATTACAGAAACGTGTGGCTTATGAGGAAGTGCTGAATCATTGCATCCCATTCATTTTAACTTCCTGAGTTAGCTTAACTGCTGGTAGCACTATGGAACCCACGAGAGATTCCTTCTGCTGGTTTCATTCGACTTTTACAACCACCTTCCGCAGTTTTCGACCGTCCCTGTCCCTCAATACGTGAGCTCTGTCTGGTCTCGGTTCGGCTGTGGTTGTTCCTTCGCGTTCGCCCTTAGCAATCGCATCAGGAACCTATGCCTTGGGCGAAAGGGCTGAAAGGCCCCTGATGGATCTCTTGCTCATGTGACCTACGGTGACTAGTCCACGTTCGAAGTCGATGAGCTGTCCTGGCCGACCAATTCTGCTGTTACTGTTTCTCTACTGACTACACAGTACTCTGCGCCTCCTTTTATGCTGACTAGCCCGTCTCTTGTGACGTCTACTGGTCATTTTTAAATTATATAGGGGTGCTCGGATACTTTTGATGAGACACTGCACGGTCTACTTCCATCGTAGTAGCAGTTGAATCATTTATGTCTATTACTGTCAGCTAACAGAGAGCGAGTTGAAGGTTGTTCCAGGACACTCTATCCATTGAAATCTGCGCTTGACAGTCGGTTTGTTTATCAGTTAAGAGATAAATCACGTTCGGTATGAAATTAGTGATGCTGTCAATGTTTTTCTTGAAGACTTGATGCTCGGCGTTTTCGCTCATAGTCTATGGAATGTGAATTACGAGGTCCGACTTCAGGTGACAAAAATTGAGGCCAGGCGCAAGCCTACCGTCAGAGTTCCTGCGTAACGAACGGGCTAAAGTACTTTAAATCGTTCTAATATTTTGCTATATTTCCACCAATATGAATTAAAAAACTTGTGGAAGAAGATAAGGGACTTTGGACGCAGATACTTTTGCTTATCCGCTTAGACCTCGAACTACACTCATGCTCATAAATTAAGGATAATTCTGATACATGGTGAAACAACACTCTGGTCGGCGGTTTGCGGGTTTAAATCACCTCGGGGTATGGCCATGTGGTGCATTTGATCTGCGGTCGTCGCACGGTGGTGCTGGCTGCAGTCTACATACGCAGAGGTGTGTTTGTGCATGTCAGAGTACGGTGCAGCTAGTACGTGTGCAGACGTTTTCAGACGTGCTAATGGTGACTGTGTGTTAAAAATGGCTCAAAGAACACATACCGATGACGTTGTGAGGGGTAGAATACTAGTGCGAGTGGAGGTTGGTCAAACACAGCAGGTCGTATTACGGGCCATCCGTGTGCCACAAAGTGTGATCTCAAGATAATGGCAACGATTCCAGCAGACAGGAAACGTGTCCAGGCGCTACAGTACGGGAGGTCCACAATGTACAACACCACAAGAAGACCGATATCCCACCGTCAGTGCCCGCAGACGGCCACGGAGTACTGCAGGTAGCTTTCAAAAATGGCTCTGAGCACTATGGGACTCAACTGCTGAGGTCATTAGTCCCCTAGAACTTAGAACTAGTTAAACCTAACTAACCTAAGGACATCACAAACACCCATGCCCGAGGCAGGATTCGAACCTGCGACCGTAGCGGCCTTGCGGTTCCAGACTGCAGCGCCTTTAACCGCACGGCCACTTCGGCCGGCTCAGGTAGCTTTGCTCGGGACCTTACCACAGCCACTGGAACAATTGTCTCCAGACACACAGTCTACAGACGACTGAACAGACATGGTTTATTCGCCCGGAGACTTGCAAGGTGTATTCCACTGACCCCTGGTTACAGGAGAGCCCGTAAAGCCTGTTGTCAAGAACACAGTACATAGTCATTGGAACAGTGGTCCCAGGTTATGTTCACAGACGAGTTCAGGTATAGTCTGAACAGTGATTCTCGCCGGGTTTTCATCTGGCGTGAACCAGGAACCAGATACCGACCCCTTAATATCCTTGAAAGGGACCTGTATGGAGGTCGTAGTTTGATGGTGTTGGGTGCGATTATGATTGATGCACGTACACCCCTACATGTCTTTGACAGAGGAACTGTAACAGGTCAGGTGTATCGGGACGTCATTTTGCACCAGTACGTCCGCCTTTTCAGGGGTGCACCTTCCTCCTGATGGATGATAACGCACAGCCCCACCGAGCTGCCATCGTGGAGTACCTTGAAACAGAAGATAACAAGTAAATGGAATGGCCTGCCTATTCTCCAGACCTAAACCCCATCGAGCAAGTCTGGGATGCTCTCGGTCGACGTATCGCTGCATGTCTTCAAACCCCTAGGACACTTCAAAAGCTCCGACAGGCACTGTTGCAAGAATGGGGGGCTGTACCCCATCAGCTGCTCGACCACCTGATCCAGAGTATGCCAACCCGATGTGCGGCCTGTGTACGTGAGTATGGTGATCGAATTCCATATTGATGTCGGGGTACATGTTCAGGAAACAGTGGCGATTTGTAGCACATGTGTTTCGGGACGGTTTTCTCAACTTATCACGAATACTGTGGACTTTCAGATCTGTGTCGTGTGTGTTCCCTATGTGCCTATGCTATTAGCGCCATTTTTGTGTAGTGCCACGTTGTGTGGCACCACATTCTGCAATTATCTTTAATTTATGAGCATGAGTGTATAAATATTTGCTGCTATTTTTCCACAGACATTAATTGTAGCCTATCTTCAGTAGCCACGTATTTCAAAGGCAACAAAAAGTAGTACATTAGGCCCACAAGGCATTACTTGTCCGTTGTATGTGCTTTTTCGTTCTTGGAGAAGTTTATAACGACATCATTTGGAACTCAAGAACCCTCAGGCACCTTGAATTAAGCTAGATCGATTCATCTTCTCCTCCTTCTTTTCTTTATTTTGAGTCGGACCGGGTGTAGACCACGTAAAACAATTATTTATGCTTTCTTTGCTTTCTTCCCAACATTTGTTTCATTCTTCCTCACCTACGTTTCATTTGATCCTCGGTGAAGGTTCTACGTTCTTAATTTTAGTTCTGAAATTTTCTGTTTCGACTGTTTTGTTCAGAAACATTCCTTTCTTCTAGGATTTTCTGTTTCATTCATCTACTTGTTTTTCTTCTTTTTGTTGTTGAAGTATCGAAATGTTTGTTAGTTAATCTGTTTCCTCTATGCTGTTTATACATATGAAGAAACTGGCACGTTTTTTTTAAATGGATTCAAATTTTTTCATGTTGCTATAGACATCTTTGTTGTTTGTTATTACGCATTTTCCATTTTGATCAGTTTTTGACCCCAAAGGTTTTAGAAGAATTTTTATTTCATTTTTTGTCTGTATTTTCACCATCTCTCCCGATCTGAAAAACGCAATGGATGCCGGTGCGTATATGGCTTGAGATCTTATTACAGTGATATAATGCCCGAATTTGCCTTTATGGACATTCATATTTTCCTGTAAATATTCTTAGAAATTTTATATCTGTCTGGCTGTGTGCCATTTGCATCTTATTTAACCTGCTGATTTCTATAATTTCTCCAATATATTTGAATTTTTGAAGTACTGTTATTCTTCCAAAATTTTTTTCTAGTGATTTAGAAGTATCCAAGATGGTACCTATATACCTCGTTCCGAATGTAGCTATTTATAGACCAGTTTTCTCACAAATTTTTCCAAGAATACTTGTCTAAATGATGCCTCAAATTATGTCCTCGGCGAAGGTCGCTAGGAAATCTGAATTTATTTCGAACAGTCACCTTTTTTTTGTTTTGTAAAAGTTCGTGTTTACAACGTGAGTAAAATTCATTTGCATTTGCCGATTCCTTAAAATTATTTACGATATAGATATTATCGTTATGGAAAACATAGATACCTAGCCACATAAGCAAATATAGTAATAAAGACAAAAGAATTAACCAAACTTGAAATACTAACCAATATTTGCTAATTACAATAAGAGGAAAGAAAAGAAACAGTGGAGACAGAAGGATGAGAAAAGACAGTCTTCATTCCAGGAATAAACTCCGAGTCATACCCAGCCCAGCGACAGCCTACGCAGTCTTGGTATCAAACATTGCCACATCGTAGCGAGCTTTTTATGGTTCGGCCTTTTTGAGCAGATTCTATGACTGGTTAGATGGAGCTCTCCACGCTAGTCTACTCTGTGCAAGCCTCCTCATCCACGCATCACTCCTGTATCATCATCAGTTATCTACTATATTATTTGTCTCTCCATTTTCTGCGATCCATTGCTTCCTTCTTAAGGCTGCTGTATGTTGTACCGTCCATCCAGTATCTGGAATCTCTTCCTTCCTCGCTTCCTTTTCCCTTGTACATAACCTTCTAAAACTCTTTTTATCAGTCCGTCATTCTTTCTTAATACAGGGTGTTTCAAAAATGACCGGTATATTTGAAACGGCAATAAAAACTAAACGAGCAGCGATAGAAATACACCGTTTGTTGCAATATGCTTGGGACAACAGTACATTTTCAGGCGGACAAACTTTCGAAATTACAGTAGTTACAATTTTCAACAACAGATGGCGCTGCAAGTGATGTGAAAGATATAGTAGACAACGCAGTCTGTGGGTGCGCCATTCTGTACGTCGTCTTTCTGCTGTAAGCGTGTGCTGTTCACAACGTGCAAGTGTGCTGTAGACAACATGGTTTATTCCTTAGAACAGAGGATTTTTCTGGTGTTGGAATTCCACCGCCTAGAACACAGTGTTGTTGCAACAAGACGAAGTTTTCAACGGAGGTTTAATGTAACCAAAGGACCGAAAAGCGATACAATAAAGGATCTGTTTGAAAAATTTCAACGGACTGGGAACGTGACGGATGAACGTGCTGGAAAGGTAGGGCGACCGCATACGGCGACCACAGAGGGCAACGCGCAGCTAGTGCAGCAGGTGATCCAACAGCGGCCTCGGGTTTCCGTTCGCCGTGTTGCAGCTGCGGTCCAAATGACGCCAACGTCCACGTATCGTCTCATCCATACAAAATTCAAACGCGGCAACCCCTCAGCGCCGCTACCATTGCTGCACGAGAGACATTCGCTAACGATATAGTGCACAGGATTGATGACGGCGATATGCATGTGGGCAGCATTTGGTTTACTGACGAAGCTTATTTTTACCTGGACGGCTTCGTCAATAAACAGAACTGGCGCATATGGGGAACCGAAAAGCCCCATGTTGCAGTCCCATCGTCCCTGCATCCTCAAAAAGTACTGGTCTGGGCCGCCATTTCTTCCAAAGGAATCATTGGCCCATTTTTCAGATCCGAAACGATTACTGCATCACGCTATCTGGACATTCTTCGTGAATTTGTGGCGGTACAAACTGCCTTAGACGACACTGCGAACACCTCGTGGTTTATGCAAGATGGTGCCCGGCCACATCGCACGGCCGACGTCTTTAATTTCCTGAATGAATATTTCGATGATCGTGTGATTGCTTTGGGCTATCCGAAACATACAGGAGGCGGCGTGGATTGGCCTCCCTATTCGCCAGACATGAACCCCTGTGACTTCTTTCTGTGGGGACACTTGAAAGACCAGGTGTACCGCCAGAATCCAGAAACAATTGAACAGCTGAAGCAGTACATCTCATCTGCATGTGAAGCCATTCCGCCAGACACGTTGTCAAAGGTTTCGGGTGATTTCATTCAGAGACTACGCCATATTATTGCTACGCATGGTGGATATGTGGAAAATATCGTACTATAGAGTTTCCCAGACCGCAGCGCCATCTGTTGTTGAAAATTGTAACTACTGTAATTTCGAAAGTTTGTCTGGCTGAAAATGTATTGTTGTCCCAAGCATATTGCAACAAACGGCGTATTTCTATCGCTGCTTGTTTAGTTATTATTGCCGTTTCAAATATACCGGTCATTTTTGAAACACCCTGTATATGCCCAATCCAATTTCTTTTTCTTCTCTTTATTACATCTAGTAACTGTCTTTTCTCTCCCACTCTTCTCAGTACCTCTTCATTTTTTACTTTGTGCATCCAACTTATTCTTTCCATCTTTCGCCATGTCCAGATCTCAAAAGCCTCCAGCCTTTCTCGGTCTTTTTTCCTCATAGTCCATGTTTCAGCGCCATATAGAAGAACACTCCATACAAGACATTTTATGAGTCTCTTTCTGAGTTCTCTGTCCAGACCGCTGCAGAAGATTCTCCTTTTCTTATAAAACGCCTCTTTTGCCATTGCTATCCTTGTTTTAATTTCTGTGGTGCACTTCCAGTCGGTGTCTATCCTGCTTCCAAGATACTTAAAATTTTGCACCTGTTCTAGTGTTTCTCCATCCAGCATAATTTTTATTTCCTTATTTCCTCCTAGTGCCAATACTTTTGTTTTATTTGTGTTAATTTTCATTCCATATTTTTTTCTGTTAGTTGCAATGGTGTCCACCAAATCCTGTAATTCTTTTTCCCCTGTGGCTAGAAGGACCATGTCATCAGCAAATCTCAACCACCCTACTCTTCTTCCTCCCATTTCTACTCCTTTGTCATCTAATGAGCATTGGTCAATCATATTTTCCAAGTAGAGGTTGAAAAGAGTAGGTGATAAACAGCATCCTTGTCTTACTCCTTTCCCTAGTCTGATCCAGTTTGTACTTTCTCCTCTCACTTTAACTGAAACTTTTTGATTAAGATATAATGAATTTATAAGTCTTCTGGTTTTCTAGTCCACTCTCTTTTCCCTCATTATAGTCGCCAGCTTGTCCCAAACCACATTGTCAAATGCCTTTTCTAGATCGATGAAGCACATATATAGGTCTCTTCCTTTTTCAATACACCTTTCTCCCAAGATTCGTAGGAGCCCTATTGCATCTCTGGTGCCCGTATTCCGTCTAAAGCCAAACTGCTCCTCGCCAACATTCTCCTCCATTACTTTTTCAGGTCTTTTATTCATTATTCTTAACATTACTTTGGCTGCATGTGAAATGAGACTTATTGTCCTGTGCTCGCTGTATTTCTTGGTTCCTTGTTTTTTCGGTAATGGAATCATTACTGTTGTCAGAAAGTCCTCAGGCCATTCACCACTGTCATATATCTTATTACATAACCTCATTATTTCTCTTATTCCATCGTGGTTCAAGCATTTTAGTATTTCTCCCGGTATTGTATCTGTACCCCTCGCTTTGCCATTTTTCATTGCAGCTATGGCAGACTTTACTTCTTCCATTATGATGGTCGGTCCTATCTCGTCATCACTTACACTGTTGTGTGATTCAAGTTCCAGAGTTTCTGGTTTGCTATTTGTGTCATATAGCTCTTTTTTATATTCTTCCCATCTCTGGAGGACATCGTCACGATCTTTGTACACTACCTCTTCGTCTTTACTCAAAATTTCCATAATAGCACTTCCTGCTCTGTTTTGTTCCCATGTCATAGTCTTTACTCTGTTGTATACTAAGTCGTATCTTCCCTTCCTGTCCAGTTCTTCAATTTCATCACATTCCTCTTTTAGCCATTTTATCCTAGCCTGCTCTGTTTCTCTTCGCATTTCATTATTTAACCTTCGGTATATCTTTCTTGCATCTTCAGTGTTCTTGTTTTTCAATTTTCTTCTCTCCTCCATCTTGGAAATCATTTCTTGTGTGACCCATGGTTTTTTTGACCTTTTCCCTTTTACATATCCTATATTTTGCTGTCCTGCTTTAATGATTCCTTCTTTCAGCATATTCCAGTACTCGTTGGCATTATCAGGTGCTTCTTTGTCTCGTAATGTGTTTAGAAAGTCCCGAGACAGCATTTCTGTAATTTGTTCTTTGTTGGATCTTATCTTCTCTAAATCCCACTTCTTCACCAGGGTCGCCTTCTTCAGTTTTTTCATTCTTATTTCTATTTCTGCCATAAGTAAGTTGTGGTCACTATTAATATCTGCACCTGGTAATGTGTGCACTTTCTTGATTCCATCCCTGTATCTTTCTTCTACCAGTATAAAATCGATTTGGTTTCTATATTTATCCCCTGGTGATTTCCAAGTGTAGAGCCTCCTCTTGTGGTTCTTGAACCATGTGTTTGCCGCTATCAGCTGCCTTTCCCTGCAGAAGTCAATTAACCATTCACCTCTGTCATTTCTCTTTTTAAGACCATGACTGCCTACTATGTTTCCTTCTTTCCCTTCTCCCACAATGGCGTTCCAGTCTCCCATTACTATTATGCAGCATTTTTTATTTTCGTCCATTATTCTCTCTATTACATTGTACGTTTCCTCTACAATTTAGTCATCATGTTCTGAAGTTGGCACATACACCTGAACAATCAGTAAATCTTTTTGTGCTCCTTTCAGCCTTACACCAATAACCCGATCATTTGCTTAGTCTATATATTCCACACATTTAGCCAATTCCTTTGTCATAATCATTCCTACTCCATTAATTCCTTTTACTTCTCCTCCTGAGTAGTACAATACATATTCATCTGACTGCAACTCTCCATGTTGATTCCATCTTACCTCAGCAACTCCTACGAGGTCCATATGATTCTTTTCCATTTCTCTTTTAAGGTTTTCTAGTTTTCCTGCTAGTAGTAGAGTTCTGACATTCCAGGTACCAATTCTCGTTTTGATTTTTTGCCTCCTTTCAAGTTTCCCCCCCCCCCCCCCCCCCGGAGATCCGAATGGGGGACTATTTTACCTCCGGACACTGATTTAACATGAGAGGAAGCCATTTTTTGTGCATAAAATGGAGACTGCATTATGCAGGGAAGATAATCTGCGGTGGTATTCCGTTGCCTTCCGCAGTTCTGGAGGCCGCCCCTAACATGGGATACAGACGCCTTTTACAGCCGCCCGCTCCGGGTCAGACGCTGCATGAGAAGTATAGGTTGGAAAATGAAAGACTCCTAGCCCTCGAACCTAATCGCGTCAGGGTCGGAAAAGAACAAGAGCTGGCCGGGGGTGGCCAGATAGGAAAGATAAAAGTGAGGAGCCTGGCATAAGTAAGTGGAAGCAATGCCAGGACTCAGCTCGGGGCCCCGTGGTCGCCAGCCACGTAATCACTAGGTGTGACTCCCTGTAACCTACATCCATTTGAACCTGCTCACTGTACTCGAGCGCAGACATCCCTACACAATTCCCAATTCCCCCCGCCCTCAAACCTCCCCCACCCTCCTAAACATTTCCCTCCACTGGCAAATTAATTCCTTGGTGTCACAGGATCTGTCCTTTCAACCGATATCTTCTTTAAGTCAGATTGTATTATAAATTTCTTTTTTCTCCAGTTCGATTCAGTACCTCCTCATTAGCTATCATAGCTACCCATCACTCTTTTCCAGCATCACATCTGGGAAGCATATATTCTCTTCTTTTCTGAACTGTTTATCGTTCCCATATTTCACTTCGTTACAAACTTATCTGTCTACTACTTTGAAGTAGCGTATGAAAGCACTGCCATTATGGTCACAGACTGGTCACTAGGGCACAACGACCGCCGTGTCATCCTCAGTCAATGGCGTTATCTGGATGCAGAGTAGAACTCGGGTTCGCCACTTGGCAGCCAGCAGTGCTGAGGATCCTCCTAAGGATTCGGTACCTCCTCATTAGTTATCAGATGTACCCATCATTATTTTGCAGCATTACATTTGGGAATCATTCTTATCTGAACTGTTTATCTACTACATTTCACTCCCTTACAAACTTACAACCTGTATTAACTACATCCATCTACTGCTATGAACGAGGAAGCACTTCCGTTCTGGCCACAGAGGGGTCAATCTGGACACGACCGCCGTGTTATCCTCAAGAAATGGCATCATCTAGATGCGGTACGTAGGGATGTGACGTCAGCACGGGGCTCTTCCAGCCATTGTCAGGTTAACAGACATGGTGCCACTATTTTTCATTCAAGTAGCCCCTCACTTGGTATCACTGGGCTGAGTGGAGCCGTACCAGTTCTCCCAACAAGGGAAAACTCCCTGACAGTACCCGGAACCGCATCTGGGTTCCTCAAAAATGGCAGTCAGTCGTGCTGAGGACTCAGCTCTTCTTAGGCTTATGCCAAATTCTAATAGACGACTCATAAAAACAACGTGCCTGTCTCAACTTACGCATGTTGTCTCAGCCGACTTGTGGCAGTGAAGTCTCGGCGATCGTCTGTTGCAGTGTGGGCCTCTACGCAGCCATATGGTTGTCCTCACTCGGGACAGGTGATGACGCAGATGAGGCGCCCATCCTAGGCGGCATTGTCCCCCTTACAGCACCGAATGTATCACCATCGTCTTACAGCACACATCATTCATTCACACGCTACCAGTAGATACTGTTACGTTTTAAAGTTCACCATGACATGCCGGTATACACTTCTCATGAAGTTAACTGGAAATTTCGCTCGCCATTGTGTTTAACTGGTCTCAATGATAGGAGTTTCTTATAACTAGAGCTCAGATTTCTATGCAAATGCATGCTGCATGCATATTTGCATGTTTTAATCTTTTGGCGAGCAAATGCATATTTTTATGAGTTTTTCTATATAATAGAATGTATGTAGATATTTACGGCGCATATTATACCATTTTTCCTGGCTTCAGTGCATATACACTCCTGGAAATGGAAAAAAGAACACATTGACACCGGTGTGTCAGACCCACCATACTTAATCCGGACACTGCGAGAGGGCTGTACAAGCAATGATCACACGCACGGCACAGCGGACACACCAGGAACCGCGGTGTTGGCTGTCGAATGGCGTTAGCTGCGCAGCATTTGTGCACCGCCACCTTCAGTGTCAGCCAGTTTGCCGTGGCATACGGAGCTCCATCGCAGTCTTTAACACTGGTAGCATGCCGCGACAGCGTGGACGTGAACCGTATGTGCAGTTGACGGACTTTGAGCGAGGGCGTATAGTGGGCATGCGGGAGGCCGGGTGGACGTACCGCCGAATTGCTCAACACGTGGGGCGTGAGGTCTCCACAGTACATCGATGTTGTCGCCAGTGGTCGGCGGAAGGTGCACGTGCCCGTCGACCTGGGACCGGACCGCAGCGACGCACGGATGCACGCCAAGACCGTAGGATCCTACGCAGTGCCGTAGGGGACCGCACCGCCACTTCCCGGCAAATTAGGGACACTGTTGCTCCTGGGGTATCGGCGAGGACCATTCGCAACCGTCTCCATGAAGCTGGGCTACGGTCCCGCACACCGTTAGGCCGTCTTCCGCTCACGCCCCAACATCGTGCAGCCCGCCTCCAGTGGTGTCGCGACAGGCGTGAATGGAGGGACGAATGGAGACGTGTCGTCTTCAGCGATGAGAGTCGCTTCTGCCTTGGTGCCAATGATAGTCGTATGCGTGTTTGGCGCCGTGCAGGTGAGCGCCACAATCAGGACTGCATACGACAGAGGCACACAGGGCCAACACCCGGCATCATGGTGTGGGGAGCGATCTCCTACACTGGCCGTACACCACTGGTGATCGTCGAGGGGACACTGAATAGTGCACGGTACATCCAAACCGTCATCGAACCCATCGTTCTACCATTCCTAGACCGGCAAGGGAACTTGCTGTTCCAACACGACAATGCACGTCCGCATGTATCCCGTGCCACCCAACGTGCTCTAGAAGGCGTACGTCAACTACCCTGGCCAGCAAGATCTCCGGATCTGTCCCCCATTGAGCATGTTTGGGACTGGATGAAGCGTCGTCTCACGCGGTCTGCACGTCCAGCACGAACGCTGGTCCAACCGAGGCGCCAGGTGGAAATGGCATGGCAAGCCGTCACAGGACTACATCCAGCATCTCTACGATCGTCTCCATGGGAGAATAGCAGCCTGCATTGCTGCGAAAGGTGGATATACACTGTACTAGTGCCGACATTGTGCATGCTCTGTTGCCTGTGTCTATGTGCCTGTGGTTCTGTCAGTGTGATCATGTGATGTATCTGACCCCAGGAATGTGTCAATAAAGTTTCCCCTTCCTGGGACAATGAATTCACGGTGTTCTTATTTCAATTTCCAGGAGTGTATTACAGTGAATCGCATGATAGCACCCTTTACTGAAGTTGTTTCATATGAATTATGCCAAAAGTGCGGAATATGAGTAATTTCGCGAATTTTGTAAATCAGCGCAAGCGTTCAAGGTCGCCTCGGTACACGTCGGTAGATATCAATATACTTCGTGCCTTCTTCCACTGCTGGCAATCCTTCCCATCTACGGTACGCAGTACAGAAAGTATGTTGCCAGCACTGCACGGGACACTTCCCTCCACATCGCTTCTTACCCACTCACCGCACTCGCTGAAGTGAGCAATGGCGTCTTTACCTAGGGGCAAGAAGGGGGAGGGGACCCTAGCTCTCAAAGGAAAAATATATTGTAGTCAGGCGATTTGCTTAAAAAATGATTAAGTCAGTATTACGTAGGTTTTTAACTATGTCGTAACTGGAACATTATTTATGGTCGCTGTTCGTCTTCCAAAATATTAAAAATACTCCATCCTTCAGGTTTAGGTCCGCTCCCCCCCCCCCCCCCCCTCCACCACCACCACCTACAAACTATCGAAAGGGCGTTCCTGGAAGTGAGCTCAGTATGAAATTTATAGGCTGTATACGAATTATTATTTTGGAATTGAACAATTTAAGTAATTGTGGGCAGGATGTTGCTTTGTAGAGCTTTGTGCAAGATATGGCAACAACACGTCACTAAACCATTTCCTTCCTACGTTTGTATTACGAAATTGGTCGACAATTCAATGCTTTTCACTATAGGTAGCAAAGGAAAGCGGCTGAATTCTCTACCGTACGGCATCATACATCTATGTCGATTTATAAACTTTGGTTATGGCTCCTGAGAATGCACAAAATTTGTTCACTTTAGTGTGCGCCTTTCGCTTCTTGTAAAGTAGAAAGCTTATTTTATGTGTACAAAAATGTACTATCATTGGTGTAGATATTGATTTGTCAATTTTGAAGCGTTAGTTTCCAGAAAATCATGTAAGAGTGAACAAACGTCTAAAGAATCTTAGTTAACTTTTTGAGTCCATCTCGGAAGTGTTTTATTATTGCTTCTGCTATGTCTTGCACAAAAATCTTGTGAACGTCCTTGCTCTGCAGAGTTCAGGTTACCGAAATTATCCGCCTGATATGTCAACCTGTGAACCAGCTTTTTTCGGTCACACAGTCTAGGCAGGAACTGTCAAGTTTTCCATCCCAGTCTCCACCCACAAATAAAATCTTGGAAATGCTTCACGCCTCGACAGCCGTTGAACTTAATAGTGCAGTAAAAGCTTTGTATGTTCACTGTCCATTTCATGACGTAAAACACGAATCTGTCTCGAGTTTTTATGCCTTGCTTTAATAAAGTTGACGATTTCTACTGCATCGTCATGGGGTTTTGGGACGTGTAACTCCGAGGGCCTCTGTGTATGCTGCAATGTGTCAACTGAACCAAGGAAACAACTGACCAACTATGGAGACCAAGGTGATACGAATTACAGAAATAGCACGTGCACCAATCAGTTGTCAAACTTACACACTTTCTTTCGTAAATTTGCCAATAAATTTGAGAATCTCTTCGCCAATTGTTTTTGTCGGAGAATATGAGCGAAACAACAGTTCTTCTTAGGTATTGGCATTCAAATCATTTCGGCCAATAACTAATAAATTTGCCTGGCGAACAAACTCTGTACCCTTATGAAGCTGCAGCGAAAAATATTTGCTTTGTTTCAAAGCAGTAATGACAGATTTTCTCGTGTTTTCCAACATTTCATTAATCCTTTTCTTCACGGTTTTATTTGATAACAGAATTTCAGTTATTTTTTGTGTACATTTCTCATCAAACAAATCATTACTTTTTATTTTTGCTGCAGGTACACTAAATTCTTCTCTCACAGTGTAAGCTGACCCCCTTCTTTGCAATTAACAACGATAGTTCATAAGGAAAATTTTTTTTTTGATGACTTGAAAGAAATCAAGAGACTTTCCTACACGTTCAGCGTTTTTAGTTGAAGGACGCCTTTCAAGTTTTGACAGTTTCATAAATCCATTGAATAGCGTTTCGAAACAAATCGCACACTGAGGCACAGGCTCTGCCTAGGCACCAGAATACACAAACCCGAGTTTTGAAAAATCAGAATTATGTTTACGAAAATATGTCTAGTCTTATTTGCTATTTTGCTACTGCTTGGACTCGACCATGACGATCTGAAATGTTCAAATGTGTGTAAATGCTCTTTTGATCAGTGACAGTCTGCTTTTTACGCCCTCCTTGCTCCGTCCCTCGTGTACTATTTCTCTGCTTAGGTAGCAGAACTCCTTAACTTCCGATTGACGTATAGAATCCTAAAAAGGATAAAAATTGTGAATACCAGAAGTACTTCAGAGGACCTGAACAATAAAATTTTCATTTGGCAATTTGTTTGAAATATCACAGTTTTTCGCCTGAGCCATTGAATGAGTCGTCGCAATCTTCGATATACCTCACAGTATGGGCGAGCCATTAATAATAGGTGTTAAAGAAGGCTCTATTGCTAAGGTATACACTGCGGAATACTGGATAAATGTTGTCAGGGTCTGGACTTGGAACTTTTATTTACTGCATCTGTTAGAAATAATTACGCTACTACTTTCTATGTTACATGAAATACAACACAACTGCTAAAATACTCGAGGGCAACGGGAGAGCATATAGGGTATGCCCATGGGGAACTCCCCTTTTTGCTTGAGCGTTGGGAGACAGCAGGCAGTGTCTGCGCCCGTGGCCGCCACAGACTGGAAACGGCAATTTTGTGCTGCCGTGCCACGTGGCCACAGCTGCTCCGGTTTGCTTGTTTACGTGCCCTGGCGAGTTATCGACATAGGCAGATGTGGGCGTATCGTATTCTGTGGCTGCCCGAACGCTGCTGCTGCTGCTGCTACGTACTGCAAATTAAAGTACACGGGACTGGTTCTTACATTGGAAACATTTTAAGAACGGGCTGTTTGATTACTGTAACGGGATAATCATTAGTACACCGATCGTAAAATTAGTCACCTTAAAACGACCCATTTAAATTTTTATAAAAATTATCGAATTGATTAGTGAGGAATTATTCTGTCTACTTGAGAATTTTTGTATCTATTTATATGTTTCCCGCTCATATAGGACAAAACAGTGCAGTTCCCTGTGCTTGTTTTAGAAGTTATTCTGTCTACTGTCTTTCCTCTTTTGGGTTCTGATGAATCAGTGAGCAGTGGGAATTCTGGCTGGTCCAGGAGTTGCTCTTACTGTAAGCAGAATGTATTGGAGTATTGACTCAGGACTTCAGCTTTGAATATGCAATGGCGTTAACTGCCGAGTAACATAGCTTGATGAAACTTGGACCAAACACAGACAGAACTGCTACAGTGTAGTACAGAAGGTAACTGAAAGAAGTACGTAATGAGACGAACAGAAACGAAACTTTTATTCAAAGACAATAATTACACACAAGTCATGGCGATTCGTGATGGACCCCTAGACATTACAAAAGGCTGAACATTGTTCTTAGTAGACTGTGTGGTCACCAACTACGGCACTGCGTGTTCTGGAGCATGCTCCCCTGCTGGCCACAATGTTGGTAAGCAGTTCCTGTGGTAGGCCGCTCCATTCTTCCACCAGTGCGGTTGACAACTAGAGATGGGCAAGCTCGTTCATCCTTGGGAACTAGTTCACTGGTGATCGCTCTTTTTTGGGAACCGTCCATTTTTACTCGTTCGTCGTTCATTGTGCTTGGTACAGGGTGTTTCAAAAATGACCGGTATATTTGAAACGGCAATACAAACTAAACGAGCAGCGATAGAAATACACCGTTTGTTGCAATATGCTAGGGACAACAGTACATTTTCAGCCAGACAAACTTTCGAAATTACAGTAGTTACAATTGTCAACAACAGATGGCGCTGCGGTCTGGGAAACTCTATAGTACGATATTTTCCACATATCCACCATGCGTAGCAATAATATGGCGTAGTCTCTGAATGCAATTACCCGAAACCTTTGACAACGTGTCTGGCTGAATGGCTTCACATGCAGATGAGGTGTACTGCTTCAGCTGTTCAATTGTTTCTGGATTCTGGCGGTACACCTGGTCTTTCAAGTGTCCCCACAGAAAGAAGTCACAGGGGTTCATGTCTGGCGAATAGGGAGGCCAATCCACGCCGCCTCCTGTATGTTTCGGATAGCCCAAAGCAATCACACGATCATCGAAATATTCATTCAGGAAATTAAAGACGTCGGCCGTGCGATGTGGCCGGGCACCATCTTGCATAAACCACGAGGTGTTCGCAGTGTCGTCTAAGGCAGTTTGTACCGCCACAAATTCACGAAGAATGTCCAGATAGCGTGATGCAGTAATCGTTTCGGATCTGAAAAATGGGCCAATGATTCCTTTGGAAGAAATGGCGGCCCAGACCAGTACTTTTTGAGGATGCAGGGACGATGGGACTGCAACATGGGGCTTTTCGGTTCCCCATATGCGCCAGTTCTGTTTATTGACGAAGCCGTCCAGGTAAAAATAAGCTTCGTCAGTAAACCAAATGCTGCCCACATGCATATCGCCGTCATCAATCCTGTGCACTATATCGTTAGCGAATGTCTCTCGTGCAGCAATGGTAGCGGCGCTGAGGGGTTGCCGCGTTTGAATTTTGTATGGATAGAGGTGTAAACTCTGGCGCATGAGACGATACGTGGACGTTGGCGTCATTTGGACCGCAGCTGCAACACGGCGAACGGAAACCCGAGGCCGCTGTTGGATCACCTGCTGCACTAGCTGCGCGTTGCCCTCTGTGGTTGCCGTACGCGGTCGCCCTACCTTTCCAGCACGTTCATCCGTCACGTTCCCAGTCCGTTGAAATTTTTCAAACAGATCCTTTATTGTATCGCTTTTCGGTCCTTTGGTTACATTAAACCTCCGTTGAAAACTTCGTCTTGTTGCAACAACACTGTGTTCTAGGCGGTGGAATTCCAACACCAGAAAAATCCTCTGTTCTAAGGAATAAACCATGTTGTCCACAGCACACTTGCACGTTGTGAACAGCACACGCTTACAGCAGAAAGACGACGTACAGAATGGTGCACCCAGAGACTGCGTTGTCTTCTATATCTTTCACATCACTTGCAGCGCCATCTGTTGTTGAAAATTGTAACTACTGTAATTTCGAAAATTTATCCGCCTGAAAATGTACTGTTGTCCCAAGCATATTGCAACAAACGGTGTATTTCTATCGCTGCTCGTTTAGTTTTTATTGCCGTTTCAAATATACCGGTCATTTTTGAAACACCCTGTATATGGTTCTTATGAAAAACTGAAAATTAGTAGCATAGGCGACAGAAGATGGAAGGCGCCAAGAGGGGGCACTTGCCTACCCCCTGGGAGTACAGAGTTTTTATTCAAAACAAGATTCTCACACACTTGTAATTTTCGTGTTTCTGCAAAACATCTCGTTTAGCCAACTGTAGTGTTATGTGGCTGATTGCAGTGAAATAATATAAAGTGGCACACGAAAAACCCGGTTCTGAGTACAGACTGTTCGCCAATTACGCACGATTTGTTGACCGCCACGAGCAGAATAGATAAACATGTTATAAGTAGGCAGCGCAGAAATAACAAATAAGCTAATGCAAACAACTTCGAAACAATAGATGACGGTTGGTAAGCGACAATGAGCAGTCTAGTACTCGGAGCCGATTTTTCGTGCGCCACCCTGTTCCACTGAAAAAATATTGGAGGAGTTATCATATTCTCTTTACAAAATGTGACACCATACACTCGATTACGAAGAGCGGGCTTCATTCGGCTGTGATTCTGTCTGCCTTCCATAACAATGAACATACTGTGTGTGCCGCGCCGACGTCCTCTGCATGTGTAATAAAAAAAAAATCTTGCATTTTTACAAGTATTTCTTCTGCTGTTTATCGAAATAGTGAAGTAAGCTGATACGCCGTTTTTTTTACCTGAAAAGATGTATGTATTACATATCACGTAATTTTTATGTAATTTACGTAATCATAAAATACATTTTAATTACCGGTCGTGGACGCTGAATAGAATACGAAAAGAACCAGAAGTTCAGAATTCAGAAGGCGGCCGGAGTGGCCGAGCGGTTCTAGGCGCTTCAGACTGGATCCGCGCGACCGCTACGGTCGCAGGTTCGAATCCTGCCTCGGGCATGGATGTGTGTGATGTCCTTAGGTTAGTTAGGTTTAAGTAGTTCTAAGTTCTAGCGGACTGATGACCTCAGATGTTAACTCCCATAGTGCTCAGAGTCATTTGAACCAAGAGTTCAGAAGAGATTTGAAACGGATCTAGAATGGGCGTGAGAAGCGAACGAAACGAACAACCACTCGATACTGAACTAACTATGAGCAGTCGGCAGTGGAAATGCGGTGAGTGGCCACGTGAAGGACGAGTCCGGCCGAGCGAGACCGAGACCGAGACAGACGGGAACGGAACCGAGGCTGGAACGAGACCGGCCGACGTGCCTTTGCGGGAACGAGGCCGACCGTATCCCGTTCCCGGGAACTTATAAGTAGAAAGCCGCGAACGAAGTGAACTATGAATGACCGTTCCTTAGAATTCGTTCCTCGCTCGTTCCGTTCATATTGGTGAACCGTTCCTTTGGACCCGTTAGTTCGCGAACGACCCATCTCTATTGACAACTGCTGCATGATCATTGGTGCATGTGGACATGGTGCAGCGCGTCTGCCGAAAGCATCGCACACGGCTCTATGGACTTTAAGGTGGGGTAAAGGGCAGGCCAGTCAATTCGGCGAGTATCTTCTCGTGCCCAGAGCTCCTGTACCTGCACCGTTCGACGTGGTCACGCCCTGTCATTCCCAAAAATGAAGTCAAGGCTGAATGCACCCCTGAAAAGACACCCATGGAGTAATTATCATAATAACGTTGACCGTAGAGTAGACCATATTCAAAAATTTCGACATCCGTACGTCCACGCAATATTATGCCTCCCCACAACGTAGTACCTGAACCACCAAAATGACCATGTTCGACAATGTTTCTACGTGCATTACGTGTTCCCACCTCATGCCATACGAAGGTGCGTCTAGCATTGTCCAATATGATCGTTTCGATTGCCCAGGTATTATGGTGTGGAGAGCCATAATATTGCATGGGCATACTGGCCTCGAAATCTAATTCACTGGCCTGGTCGTCCCCCGACTTGAATTCCATCGAGCGCGTGCGGGAGATTACAGCACGTCCACATGCACTAACGTCCATACAGCAACTGTAATCAGCGCTGGTGGAGCAATGGAACACCCTTCCAGAAGAACCCCTCAACCAGTCTTGTGACCAACGTGCGAGCACGTCGCAGAGCAAGCATTAAACCGTCCACGGTGGCTACATCCTGTTCAGAAGTATGTGTTGTCTTTTGTTCTGTCCAGGAGAACATCATAAACCGCGACGACTGCAATCTAATTATTGACCTTGAATAAAACTGTCACTTCTTTTCGTCTCATTGGCTACTTCTTTCATTTACCTTCTTTCTATGTTTATTCCAAGTTTCATCGAGCTATAGTTCGTAGTGACACATCATGGGACGTTACTTTCGTCGTTAAGTTTGCACACCAACGTATTTTATACTGACTTAAGTGGAAGTAATCCATATTTATTAAAGTGTTAATGTCGGTCCAAATAACCGTCTAAGTACGACCACTGCTGCCTGACAGCAGAATTAAATCAAACGGATCTCCTGAATTATACTCGAAGATTAAGTTACAATCATAATGCTGGTTCTCGGTCGTCCTACAAGACGAAGAAAGAGGTTTTTTTAAATATCCTCTTTCTAAACACATCTCTCAAGTAATATTTTATTTAAAAAGTCCTTCGCACTTCCCTCTGTACCAAACTCACTACTCCTTGATGCTTCAGGATGGGTTCAGTCAACTGAAACCTTCCTTTAGGTCAAGTTGTCCCATAATTTTTTTTCTCCACAATTCGATTTAGTACTCTTAAGAGGTAAAAGAATTGCAGACACTGGCTGCGAGCGCGCATTGATTGATATCAATGGAGAATCTTGAAAATTTCTGCTGGACGAGAATTCGAACACGGGTCTGCTGCTTAATAGGTAGATGCTCTGTCCTTTTTCTTTTTTTCATTTTCATCGTTGTATTTTGTCGTAGCAGACGTCACATGACATCCGTTGAAGTTCGTTGTTCATCTCTTCACACAGTTTTTTATTGCAGACATCAGCCAGCTCTCTGACCGAACACGCTGAACTACCTTGCCGGTGCCACTGAGCCATCCAGATACAATGGTCATCGCAACTGCACGGACTACGCTAGCACTCCTCCCGTCAGACCCAAATTCTCAACCTACCCACACACTACGAATGTAGTGTCTGAGTGCGTCTGCACTGAAGAGTTCACTGGCCGTTTAGCCTTGTTCGTCTGTTCATTCGGATATGTCAGAAAGAACAGACACCACATATATATATTTAAGACGAGACGACCAATGATCTCTTGCGGGAATCGGCGACATGTCGCAAATAATGAAGTTAACGGGCACTACATTAGTAGTTTCTGGATAAGTCTGCTTTCGGCGGTGACGAGGCGAGCACGCCTTCTTTGTGTCTCGTCTCTTGTACTGCTTGCGAGCGAGCGCACATTTGTTTACTTCAGCGTAGCGGCTTGTCTTCGTGTCCGAAGTCAACGACCATCATGGCGTTTTCCTGTCGCCAAGCCACGATTAAATTAACGTTTCCTTTGGATCATGAACGACCAAAAGCGTTTGAAGTTGCGCGTTTATACGGGACGAAATACATCTGCCGCCGCAAGATGTTCTCGGAATTAAATTCTCGACCCTTAGTACCACTGTGTACATATAGCTGGCGGATGAACAGCTGTGCGCCGACATTGCGCAGCTCCATTTTAACGATCTCAAGTTCCGATACTCTGACGGGCATGTAGGGCGTTCGTGGTTGATTACGCTGATTTTGACCTCCGAACGTGAGTGTTTTCGAACTCCCGTTTGAGGTTCCGTTGGACGTTGTGGTGGCTGACTTTAAAGCTTTCGGCAACGTCGTCAGTCACGATGCTGAAACGTGGCAGATGTTCGAAACATATTGTGTTCTCAGTGGTTTCCATCAGATAAAAAGTGAACTTAGGAAACACATGCCTTCCTAATTAGTAATTGCTGGCTGCAGCTCTATCGTCATGTACGATGGCCAGCCGCTCACTTGTTCAAGTTGTGGCCAGGAAGGCCATGTCCGTTCCAAATGTCTCCTACGTAGACTGATTCAGACGCCGATCGGAGACGTCGCCCTCCCAGCGGCGCCCGCTGTGTTACCCCTGTCTTATGCACCGGCGGCAGGGCTGCCTGCTGCACCCACTCTGAATCAGCCGGCATCGGCATCGACTCCTCTCGACAGCGCGATGGACGTTTTGCGTCTCTGTCCTACACTGCCGCCGGTGGCAGTACCAGCAGAGGATGGCCATCAACAGACAAAAGCCGTCTGTCCCGGCCCCATGGCTGTTGATCATGGAGCAGTACCGACCTCCGCTTTTCTTCCATCTGGCCACATTTCGGACGACAGCGGCCAGCCATCCGACACGGAACAGCGTGTTAGGTAGAAGCGGTCGCGGAGGAAACGAAAGAGACAACGCAGTACCCCTTCTGAAGGCTGCCTCCATTAGATGTGTGCACAGGATGACCCTCCTATCGGTGATACATTGTCCTCTAACGCCCTGGCACCTGACGGTGCGACGCCTTTCCACTCCTCCGACGCCAGTCAGCATCTACCTATGGACACCGATCTTCCCCTGCCTGCCCCTGATGCGGCTGCCTCCCCTCCTGTGCTTGACGCTACCTGTGGACACACCTCTGATAGTGTTCCACTGAACCGGCCCCGTGAGACGTCTGTTTCCTGGGTGGACGACATCGATGCTGAGGATGGACGTTCTGTACAGAGCGCTGGAGCTACCTTGGTGGGGTCGGCTCCCTCCCCATCACAGTGCTGTGCCCTACCATGGGGGCCTAACAGGGAGCTCTCTGTATTTCCCCATTGTTTGAATCGCCTGTCCCCCTGACGATAGCAGCTTTTCAAACATATCACATAGTCATGGTCAATGTCAATACCATTCGAGTAGGCCACAAAGTGGCTTTGCTCCGTGAAATGCTGTGTGCTGCAGACATTGACGTTGCCCTCCTTCAGAAGGTGCATGTGGCAACCTTTTGTACTCCCCTTGGTTTTATGGCACGCGTCTCCCTTGCTTCCACTACTGGTAGTCGGGTGTCGATTCTCCTATGTGACGATATCTCCGCTGATACAGTTGCCTGTCTCCCTAATGCCAGAGCTATCGCTCCCTCGTTAGTGGCGTCAGGATCATCAGTGCCTGTGCGAGATCTGGTTTGGGTCGCCGCCGTGAACGTTTCACTTTCTTCTCCGTGGCAGCCAAGCCTCTCTTCCTGGGTGGGCAGGATTCATTAATTATGGGAGGCGATTTCAACGCCACCCAGGCGCCCAAAGACCAACTGCGGGTTGCTAGTGGCAACTCTCCAACACCTCCAGTTTGTAGATTCTTGGGAGCATGCTCCTGGTGATCGTCTGGGGTTTACACGTCTTACTAGCCATTCTTCCAGCGGCCTCGGTCGTGTTTATATCTCCCGCGATATTGTCAGTGGGGTGCAGGCTCCTGAATTCTGGCCTGTTTCGTTCGCTGATCATGACGCATCATGTGCCATCTGACCATGTGCCATCAGCCTGTTGCTAAAGGGTGTGGCGCCGCCACAGAAAATGGAAACTGAACACAATCCATTTTACTTCACCCGACTGTCGGCAGATCATGGAGACCACATGGACAGCTTATCGTCGGCGCTGTGATGCGTATCGTCTGCCCTGACGTGGTGAGTGTTCTGCGCAATGCCTTTCTTCCTCAAGGCCTTGTGGAAGGGAGGTTGTGGAAGGGTTGTGGAAGGGAGGTCGCGGCGTGATGGCGACGAATCCAGTATTACTATTTCACCATTCTCCAGGAATGTACCCGCATTCGCTAGAGCTCTAGCCAATGGTGAATCGTACCAAGGCACAGCTCACGTCCCTGTCTCGCCGTCACCTTGAAGGAGGTATGGTCGGGGCGCACACTCACAAGTCAGGTTAGCGCAGGAACGTCCATCTATGTACTATGAAATAGCAGAACGATGGATGGCGCTCAGATACCCAACGCGATATAGCGCCTGCGCTCCAAACACGTTATGTTATGCTGTACTCTGAACAAGGTCACCACGCTGCCAACATTACAGTCGCCACCTGACTCTTCTCTTGCTCGGTTCCTGGGGATGCAAAGATGGATCTGCTTGCCTACGTCATGGAGGACGCAATCCATGATGTTATCCAGGTTGGATCTATGAACAAGTCGCCTGGCCCTGGAGCCATCCAATGTAGTTTTATCGGACATTTCGTCCACTAATGGCACCGGTGTGGACGGAAATTTGTCAGCACCTTTTGTCGCCTCTTCAAATAAATGCAATGACTTTTTTTATTCAGATAAGTCATTGTTTTCAAATATATTTATAGTAACGACGTGCTTATGAAATGGTAAATTATAGCCAAAATTTTATTCTTAAAAATTCTGTAATGGGTAGTTGTTTACTTGTGAACTGAGTATGCTTAACATGGATTAGCACTGAATTACCACTATTTGCTTACTGGGCGAATTAACGAAACATTATCGCGAAACCTCTAAAAATACAAATTTAACAGGTCCGAATTGTTTCAGTTGTTGATGCTAAGTTTTACGTCAACCATTTTTGCAGTAATGAAGTATAACAATCTCAAAAACTAATCCACGATTCAGCACAACATAAAATTAATTTTAGCTATCACCTTAAAAATACAGCATGTAGACAATGTTAAGAATGGCCCTTAACATTTCTGTCATCACCCTGTCACGTAAATTCGCGTAAACTGTGAAAATGATTTTCATGGCACTAATACCGCATTACTACTGGCAGTCATGTTTTGGCACCTACCACTATTACATGTACACATCCTGACAACGTTGTCATTAGCGAGAATCTGAAATTTGAGACAGAGCTGCCATTTCTCGGTTTATTGTGGACCTGTCAACTAAAGTATATTACGTACCATGTTTTACATGCAATAACACTGTTTCTCATCGACTGTCGCTTACCATTGTTTACAGCCGAGGTCTTCACATTGCATGGGGGCTTTATTAAAAATGAAATGCAAATAATTTTAATTTCTGCTTTAGTAGCTGTCTGTCCGATTACGAAGTCTCGTACCGGTTGGCCCTGACTAGTATTATTACGCTATCTGACTGCATAGAACAATAACAAAGAATGAAATGGAAATTTTCATTAACACAATTAATTAATTAAGTCCCCAGCAACTATAAAACCTATGAAACCAAAGCACAAGTATAACTGTTCTGTGTGTGGAAGTATGACTCAACGTACGCATCTGGCACGGTTCTTCTTCAATAACACAAGAATTTATAAATATCATTTATACTGAATTAATTAAAGAAAATAAGAATACCATAATTACTCAAGAAAACCAGAATTACACTCTAATACAAGAACACAAGCCAGATGCTTTGTTGACTGAACCTGTAATGACGCATTATTTAAAACATGGAAATAATGAAAAATAAATCAAGTTTCGTTACCTTCATATATTGACCAAAATCACTCTCATAATTACAATATATCTCCACACCGACTCGCTATTACCACATCTCAACAAGAACTTTTCAGTATCACATCTCAGCAAGCACTCTCTACTAGCACATCTGAACACGAACTGACTACTACGAGTCCTGGACAAGCACTGACTACTACGACATCCCAATAATCACTTCCCGTGGAGGCGGCGGAACAATGCTCTCTAGCGATCTCTGGCGCTGTGGCTCAGTGTAGCCACCTTTCATATGCCCTTCCTCCACGGCTGGAATTTGATGGTATTTTTGCCAGCATTGGTGGTGAAAATACCACCAAATTCGTCAAAAAAATACAGACAAAAATAAAAGATAATATTAATACGTAAATATCATATAACTAGATAAAATTTTGGCTTTGCACTGACCTTTCAATAACCTAATATATAAAATACAGTAAGCAATACAAATTCTTTCATACATGTGACTTTACATAACAGTTTACACAAGTATCATGTGGTTAAACAGTTCAATCAATAGCGTCAGCAATGACGAATATGTGCAGGTAAGAGTCTCATAACTTTCCACAAACAGTAATACACAAAAAATCAGTTTATACAAATATTCTCATAAACGCTTTCCATAGCCCAAGAATAAGCAGTTGACAGTTCCAGCAGTAGCACCCAGCAATGGTCAACAGGTGCAAATACCAACAAGTAACATTTTTTCAATAGAAGCAGTCCATCAGTGGCACCCGCAATGTTGATCAGGTGCACACAGCAACAGGTGACTTCATTTCAGTAGAAGCAATCCATCAGTGGCACCCAGCAATGTTGAGCAGGTGCAGACATCAACAGGTCACATCTTTTCACTAGAAGCAGTCCATCAGTGGCACCCAGCAATGTTGAGTAGGTGCAGACACCAACAAGTAACACCATTTCAGTAGAAGCAGTCCATTAGTGGCACCAGCAATGTTGATCAGGTACACACAGCAACAGGTGACTTCATTTCAGTAGAAGCAATCCATCAGTGGCACCCAGCAATGTTGAGTAGGTGCAGACATCAACAGGTGACATCTTTTCAGTAGAAGCAGTCCATCAGTGGCACCCAGCAATGTTGAGCAGGTACACACAGCAACAGGTGACATCTTTTCAGTAGAAACAGTCCATCAGTGGTACCCAGCAATGTTGAGCAGGTACACACAGCAACAGGTGACATCTTTTCAGTAGAAACAGTCCATCAGTGGCACCCAGCAATGTTGAGCAGGTGCAGACATCAACAAGTAACACCATTTCAGTAGAAGCAGTCCATCAGTGGTACCCAGCAATGTTGAGCAGGTACACACAGCAACAAGTCACATTTCTCAGCAGAAGCAGTTCCATAAAATACACTGTCACTGATCACACTGTTCATCAGAGTTTATAAGCAGAAATTAAACATGTCCTAGTGGCACCAATATTGTAGAAAAGGTACAAGTAACAGTCCATAATTTTTTTTACAATCACTGATCACACAGTTCATCAGCAGAAATTAAACATATCCTTGTAGCACCAATCATGTAGAAAAGGTGCAAGTAACAGTCCATACTATTCACCATAACTACTGAGACAGTTCAGTCATGAACAATAGTTTGAATGCACATACAATTTCTTTAACAAAATATAATCAATGCTCTTACACTAAACATACAAATCATAATAAACACACAAATGATATCAGTTAATTGTCACATTAACTATTACAGTACACAATAACAGTTAACCTATAATATTTATGGGTGTCAGTGCAAGCCACAACAAACAAGTGAAATAATATTTAGGAGATAGGTTGGGATCACTTCTCTGGGATTATAAAAGGAAAACACACAAAACACACTCACTCATCTTTCATCCACATTAGTGCTACTGTGTAATTGAATAGTGTTAACTGTGTAAATGCAATTCTGTCAAAATTTAATGTTCATCATGTGTATCAAGTAGTAGTGGCAGCAATGTATAACAGTCAATAATAGTTAGTCAACGTCATAGTCATCATGTCAAGACCAATGTTTGCCAAGCCAGATCAAAATGTACTGTTGCTGAACAACTGTCAGTGAGCCAAGATATGCAAATACTTCCTCTCTTCAAAAAAAAAGTGTATACTGCTTATTGATTTAACAAAGTGTGTGTGTAGGCAATCTTCTTTCTACTTGAGTGTTCTAGTCTGCCATCTTCATCCTCCTTGTTCCATATGGACCAACAAAAAAAAAAAAATATGCTCCTCACTTACTTTACCTCTTATCCACCAAAACTCCAATAATCATCACTTAATCTTAATACTTCAATAATACCTCATTTACCTTACCTCTTGTCCACGAAACTCGAATAATCATCAACTTCACATAATCTCAATACCTCAATAATACGTCGATACATATAAACCTCAGCACCAATATCATTTCACTTCCATAACAACTCTTTCCTCTAGTCAGTCTCCTCGAACAAGTACAGACAAAATCCTAGTGCAACTTCAATTCATCATCCCATACAATCCGAAGACTCAGTGTCCACACACAACCTCTGTGTAATCCATCTGACCCAAATTTTCTACTCATTATAAATTATAAGATACATTTTGGTTCCTTGTCCATCATTAAATAAAAGAAATGCATACATGACCTCTAACAGACTTTAGTTCGAATAACTCTCAGTAATTAAGTACGATTACGGAGTGTGAATGATCATAATATTTCACAGTGTGTACACCACTTCAAGAATCATAGCAGAAACAAACATGTGGAGTATTTTTTGTGTCAAGTGTCACTTCTTATTTCAATTGCTCACGAAGGATGCAGTGTAATAACTGTCAATGGTCTAAACCTAATGTTGGTGTGTCATGTCGTTAGCTTCCTTCCTATTAGCATAAATTTATACAGCTTCCATAAAACCTCCAGCTCATGTGACTTCTATGAAGTTTCTTGTACTAATGTCGTTCGTTGGATTATAGCAGTTCTTATTCCTATCTTAAAATATCAGGCACTGAGCGTAAGCAATACATGCAATATCGAGTAAATATACCAGTAGAGAACAGAATGTCAACAAGTGGATGCAGCACAATTCTTACAACGAGGCTCTGCCAAGCGAACAATCTATTATTAATACCACAGTGTAACCTAAACTCTATGTTCGTACACTGTACATCAGCATTTCTATATACTAGATTGAAGAGTAGTTATGACAACAAAACAGAAATGTGTAAATATGCAATCCATACGCACAGCAGCAAACATGCCTTACACAATAAACAGGTCATTAGCATCACATCGACATAAGCAAATAAATGTTCATATGTAATCTTAATAAGTACACATGAAGGCGCAAGCAGATAAATCACAAAGTATAACTTACATATCTAACCACATCAGCACAATTAATCAGGTGACAATTATAATTTAAATAAATAAGCACAGCTGGCACATAATAAAAAAAAAATGACGTCAGTGAAAAAGCATAGCAGCCAAGCGATGCATAATATACGCAAGTAATAACACTGTTCATTAATCAATAATTGTCAAAATCAGTAAATGTACACAAGCACGTCGCTTCACAAGTAAATTCATAGAACATAAAATTTAGCACAAAGTATGAGTCACGTAATCGCGAGCAGCAAATTACGTCTAAAGTACGTACCTAAGTGAAATTATGTTACCTGAAAAATAAACTCAATTAATAGTTACCCTTTTTAGTTTATTAGTTTCATCTTCGAAATGACCTTCTTCCTGAAAATTTTCTCCAAAGCAAGTCGTCTTAACGTCGGACACGCACAGAATTTACCTGAAGGTCTTAAATACTTTATACAACCGTATCCTGAAAAATACTGAACGTTAATAACATAATTTATGAAGTCCTTATAGCTTTATACAGAATTTATTCGGAGAAATTAAACTGTGTATTTATTTACGTCTGTCAGTGCATTCGCACTGAGCGCTCGATCAGCTGTAGGCGCATGACGTAGGAAGTGATTGTTTGCGGTCAACGACTGCCTTGTGCGGCGCGCAGACTGACTGTTGCTTTGAGTATGTGCCGCCGCCAAAACACAGCGCGGTATCCTTGTACTCTCTCCATGTTTACGTAAACTGTTGGTTTCTCACAAGTAGGTCATTCCACAAAAATTTTTACGTTTGATATATGATGTATTCCTTTAGAGCGTCGTGATTTAAGAGTTTCTACTTCAACAGTGTTATCATGAATAATTTTGCGAACTCTATATGGACCGTTATAAAGCAGAAAAAATTTGCGACACAAGCCTTTTCCTTTATGAGACAAACGGTGGGACTTAATTAACACCTTCTGGCCAACTGACAAGATTTTTAAACGACCAGGACGTTTCGCTGATTTCTCTCTTCTAGCAGCCGCAGACGCAATATTTCGTAGAGCCAGGTTGACAACTTCAGAATGCCGCAGTTTCCGTGAAGGCGGAAAAGGAACGATTTCAGAAATGCGATTTGTTGGTACTTTATTTTTTAATATCAATAGAGGCGGTAAAGAAGTTGAGTCATTAGGAAGTTCATTCAGAATGTTTTGAAAAATATGAAGATACTGATCCCAAGTTCTGTGATTCTGATGACAATAAAGACGGCACAATTTATTGATTTCCTTCATCCATCTCTCTGATGCATTAGATTGAGGGTGAAAAGTGAAATGAAAATTGGTTTAATCTTCCGACGCCGTAGAGTACAAAGCCAAATTTTAGAGCGAAACTGTGATCCATTATCTGATATAACCTTATCAACATGACCCACTTCTTTAAGAAAATGTTTGATGAAAGCATTAGATACTGAACGAGCTGTTGCTTTGCGTAAAGGTGTAAAACACACATATTTTGATGTCAATTCCACTGCTACGAAAATGTACGCAAAACCATTAGTAGAACGAACCACTGGACCGAACAAATCGACTGCAGCCATCTCCTTTAATTTCGCTGGAATGATAGGAAACAACGGTGCTCTGTGAGAAACTGTTGGCGGCTTAGCCTTTTGACATAATTTGCATTTGGCAAGAACAGATCGAATACGTTTTTCCATATTACTGAAGTAGCAATTTTCTCGTAATTTATGAAAGCATTTTCTGGGACCAAAGTGCGCATAACTGAAATGTGTGTACCAAATCAATTTATTGACCCACTCATCAGGAATACAAACTAACCAAACAGAGTTGTCGACCGATTTCCGTTTAAAAAGAATGTCATTGCGAACTAAATAATGCTGTCTAATCGCTACGCTTTCCTTTCTCCTCCACTTCTCCTTAATGTCCTTCCAGATTGGATCCTTAATTTGCTCCTTAGCGATGTCCTGGAGCGAAGACGAAATAAAGTTCTCAAACGCAACACCTTGAATGTACATCAAACAATAATGGTTTTCTTTGCAGTCCTCTTCAGCACTTTGTTTCAAACCCATAGGTGCACGTGATAAAGCATCAGCAACAATATTTGAAGATCCCTGTATGTAAACAATACTAAAATCAAATTCCTGTAGGTACAACGCCCATCGTGACAATCTTCCATGAGTTAATTTTGTTGACATAAGAAATTCCAGAGCTCGATGATCGGTGTAAACCTTAGTATGTCTGCCAAACAAAAATGTGCGAAATTTTGTGAAAGCCCAAACAACAGCCAAAGCTTCAAGTTCCGTAATCGAATAATTCTTCTCTGATTTAGAGAGAACACGACTTCCAAATGCAATAGTCTTCTGTACTACAACGCCGTCTTCTTCTATCTCTTGAAATAAATGTGCACCTAGGCCTTTGTATGATGAGTCCGTCGCCAAACAAAAATCTTTAGATAGATCCGGATGTGAAAGAAGTGGAGCAGCAACTAAAGCATCACGAAGTTGTTCAAATTCTGATTGAGCTTCCTCATCCCAACACCAATTAGATTTCTTTCCAGATAGTTCACATAAACGAGGTGTGGCCAAATTGTCCAATCTAACAAAGCGTCTAAGAAAATTACAGACACCAAGGAAACTACGAACATCACGTTTTGTGGTAGGAACAGCATAATTACGAATAGCGTCTAGTTTCTCTGGATCAGGGAGAATACCTTCTGTAGAAATAATGTGACCGAGAAATTTCACCTGAGAACGACCAAATTCTGATTTTTCCAAGTTCAATGTCATGCCAACTCGTGCAAAAATACGTAATACTGAATCCAAAATTTTGTTGTGCTCACTCCAAGAACGTTTAGCAATAAGAATGTCGTCAACATAAGAAGTAATATTGTCACGAAGATAAACAGGTAAAATTTCATTTAAACTACGAATGAATGCTGCAAAAAATATAGTAAGTCCAAATAGTAATTTCCGAAGTCACGTTTGGGTAAAACAGTCAAATCTGGTTATTCTTTACCTACTGTCTAGGTAGATGGATAGTAGAAGAATTGTTTTTATAGCTGCAAAGAATAGTAAAAGAGTAGGCAGCGGTGCAGAAAACTAAAAGGGAAATAGCACCACTACAGCTCGGGGCCCTGTGAACGCTACGGCACATATTCACTTAGTGTAGTGAATCCCCTGAGGACATTAATAGCTGCACATAAATTTCAGTTTGTGACTCAGTGGCAAATCTGGCGGAAGTGCGCACGTAAATCGATCCAACCATGAACATGGACGTATGTCATTCCTAGAATTGCAAAAGATCTTAAATTTCCGAACAGTCAAAAAGTGTTTATAGTCAAAGTTTTCGCCTCGTGGCGACAAAGACCTACCGCGTCTGTCCCAGTCCCAATGTCGATTATTGTCAAGTTCGCGCGCCTGGCGCTCTCTTGTTGCATCCCGTATTCTAAATTTCTTTTGCCGTCTTTTCCTACGATTTCGCCTTCAATTTGTTTGACTTGCTTTTTTAATGCCTCAACTTCCCTTTTAACGCGTTCATTAAATTTTCCCTGATTTTCAACATGCTTATTTATGTCCTGGTACTCTTCGGTTTCTGCAAATGGTAATGGAGCTGTATCATCTGAATCTCTGTCCCCATGTAAACTAAGATTTGTCAATTTATCTGAAATCTCCTCAACTCTTTCCGATAAGTCACCTATTCTTTCTTTCTGTTTACCTACGTCTTCCGTAAGTGTCGCGACTCGGGTTTCAGTGTTGTCACATTTGGTAGTTAACTGTTCATATTGTTGTGTTAGATTATTTATTCTGTCATTTGGTACGGATTCCTCGATTCTCTCAAATATCTCTTCCTTATCGTGTGCACGTTGTAAATTTAACTCTGAAAATTTTTGTACTATCACGCGATCTCTTTCTTCCTGTTCTCTATCCTGTTCCCTTTGTCTAATCTCTATTGCAATTAATCTATTATTGTGAGAATTCAAAATCGGTTGTACTTCTTCTCTGATTTCTTTCTTTAATTCATCTTTCATGTTTTTGAAACATGTCCCTATTCGTGAATCTAACCGTGTTTCCATTGTTCCCATCTCAGTTTTGATTGTTCCTATCTCTGTTTTTAATTCAGATCCTTGTGAGTCTAACCGTGTTCCCATTGCTCCCATCTCAGTTTTAATTGTTCCTATCTGTGAGTCTAGTGAGTCGAACCGTGATCCCAAATTTAATATTGCACTCATCAACTGCTCCGTGTTAAGTGTTTCAAAATTCTTTTCGCCCCTAACATTTCCCGCAAAACCAGTTTCCTTCGTCATAGCTGTAATGCTATCTGTGTTCGATACTATTTCAGAATCTTCTATCGTTAATCTCGTATTCTGTGAATTTCCTGATTGAGAAAAATTTTGAAATGGTTCCGGACTATTTTCCCGACTTATTAAATTGTTTTCCACTTCATTATTCATGATACTGTTTTCCTCTGTTGGCGAGTTCGCCATGTTAACAATTTCGTCATTCTCACTATCCATCATTTTTGCCTTTTTCATCGATCGCGTAATCATTTACAAAACATACAAAACTCGTCACTGTACGGAAATTATACACAATGACTCGTTATCTCCAACAATACCATTCACTCGAAATGTTTCCCTCAAACACGATTAACGAACAATTGAAATAATTGCACTAAATCGTCAAACGCGTATACAAGACAACAAATCAAATTCAGAGAAGAAAAAAAAAATACCATTAGAAGAATGCCAATTACCAAATCTACACATGCAATATAGACTACAATTACTAAACTACAAATTACTACAACAATACTACTGTCTACTATTTTTACAATCAGAAGAATTCCAAGGGACGATCCGAAGCAGTGGTCGCCACGTGCATGGGGGCTTTATTAAAAATGAAATGCAAATAATTTTAATTTCTGCTTTAGTAGCTGTCTGTCCGATTACGAAGTCTCGTACCGGTTGGCCCTGACTAGTATTATTACGCTATCTGACTGCATAGAACAATAACAAAGAATGAAATGGAAATTTTCATTAACACAATTAATTAATTAAGTCCCCAGCAACTATAAAACCTATGAAACCAAAGCACAAGTATAACTGTTCTGTGTGTGGAAGTATGACTCAACGTACGCATCTGGCACGGTTCTTCTTCAATAACACAAGAATTTATAAATATCATTTATACTGAATTAATTAAAGAAAATAAGAATACCATAATTACTCAAGAAAACCAGAATTACACTCTAATACAAGAACACAAGCCAGATGCTTTGTTGACTGAACCTGTAATGACGCATTATTTAAAACATGGAAATAATGAAAAATAAATCAAGTTTCGTTACCTTCATATATTGACCAAAATCACTCTCATAATTACAATATATCTCCACACCGACTCGCTATTACCACATCTCAACAAGAACTTTTCAGTATCACATCTCAGCAAGCACTCTCTACTAGCACATCTGAACACGAACTGACTACTACGAGTCCTGGACAAGCACTGACTACTACGACATCCCAATAATCACTTCCCGTGGAGGCGGCGGAACAATGCTCTCTAGCGATCTCTGGCGCTGTGGCTCAGTGTAGCCACCTTTCAACATATCTTGCACATCAGGTGGAATAGTTCTGTGATGGCTGGCTCTCCCAAGTACCTCAATAATTCTAAATGGAATGTTGTCTACTCCAGGCGCCCTGTTTCCACTTAGGCCTTTCAGTGCTCTTTTGAATTCTTCTCACAGTATCATATCTCCCATTTTATCTTCATCTCTCTTTTCTTTCTATAACGAAGTCTTCAATTTTGTTTCGTTCTTACAGTCCCTACAACAGTATATATATGAGTTGTGATCAAAAAGTATTGGGAATTTTTTAATATCGTGAGCTTTATATATGTCTGATATTCAGAATTTTTTATCTTGTTGGTACATATGTTTCTGACGTACGCTTGCATTTTCAGCTGTTTTGAGTTTGTAGTTTATTGATGATAGTTGAAAAGGTATAGGACTTTTCCAGTCCTTGACGAATTTTTACTTTTGAAAAAGATGAATCAAAAAATTAGCATTTAATTTTGCTTGAAGAATGGAATAAGGTGCAACACCGCTTTTCTGTGGCTTTTGGTGAATCTACTAAGAAAAGAGTTTGCGAGTGATATAAACGTTTCAAAGAGGGTCGAGAGAACATTGAAGACGACGACCGCCCTGGACGGCCTAGAACATCAATTACTGATGATAGTGTGGAAAAATTAAAGAAAATGCTTCAGCAAAATCGCCGAGTCACCATGTGAGAGGTTTCTGATGATTTTGGCATATCCTTTGGCTCTTGCCAAGCAAGTTTTGTCAGATGTCTTGGGGCATGAAACGTGTAGCAGCAAAATTTGTTCCAAAATTGTTAAAGTTAGACCAAAAATAACGTCACGTAGACATCGCTCAGGAATTGCAGAAAGATGTTGACAACGATCCAGAACTTCTAAAGAAGGTTATAACAGGTGACGAAACACAGAGGTACGGGTACGACGTCAAAACCAAGGCAAAATCGTCCTAATGGAAACTGCTTGACGAGCCAAGACCGAAAGAAATTCCACAAATTCGATCACATGTAATCGTTCTTGCGCCGGCCGTTGTGGCCGTTCTAGGCGCTTCCGTCCGAAACCGCGCTGCTGCTACTGTCGCAGGTTCGAATCCTGCATCGGGCATGGCTGTTTGTGATATCCGTAGGTTAGTTAGGTTTAAGTGCACTCCTGGAAATGGAAAAAAGAACACATTGACACCGGTGTGTCAGACCCACCATACTTGCTCCGGACACTGCGAGAGGGCTGTACAAGCAATGATCACACGCACGGCACAGCGGACACACCAGGAACCGCGATGTTGGCCGTCGAATGGCGCTAGCTGCGCAGCATTTGTGCACCGCCGCCGTCAGTGTCAGCCAGTTTGCCGTGGCATACGGAGCTCCATCGCAGTCTTTAACACTGGTAGCATGCCGCGACAGCGTGGACGTGAACCGTATGTGCAGTTGACGGACTTTGAGCGAGGGCGTATAGTGGGCATGCGGGAGGCCGGGTGGACGTACCGCCGAATTGCTCAACACGTGGGGCGTGAGGTCTCCACAGTACATCGATGTTGTCGCCAGTGGTCGGCGGAAGGTGCACGTGCCCGTCGACCTGGGACCGGACCGCAGCGACGCACGGATGCACGCCAAGACCGTAGGATCCTACGCAGTGCCGTAGGGGACCGCACCGTCACTTCCCAGCAAATTAGGGACACTGTTGCTCCTGGGGTATCGGCGAGGACCATTCGCAACCGTCTCCATGAAGCTGGGCTACGGTCCCGCACACCGTTAGGCTGTCTTCCGCTCTCGCCCCAACATCGTGCAGCCCGCCTCCAGTGGTGTCGCGACAGGCGTGAATGGAGGGACGAATGGAGACGTGTCGTCTTCAGCGATGAGAGTCGCTTCTGCCTTGGTGCCAATGATGGTCGTATGCGTGTTTGGCGCCGTGCAGGTGAGCGCCACAATCAGGACTGCATACGACAGAGGCACACAGGGCCAACACCCGGCATCATGGTGTGGGGAGCGATCTCCTACACTGGCCGTACACCACTGGTGATCGTCGAGGGGACACTGAATAGTGCACGGTACATCCAAACCGTCATCGAGCCCATCGTTCTACCATTCCTAGACCGGCAAGGGAACTTGCTGTTCCAACAGGACAATGCACGTCCGCATGTATCCCGTGCCACCCAACGTGCTCTAGAATGTGTAAGTCAACTACCCTGGCCAGCAAGATCTCCGGATCTGTCCCCCATTGAGCATGTTTGGGACTGGATGAAGCGTCGTCTCACGCGGTCTGCACGTCCAGCACGAACGCTGGTCCAACTGAGGCGCCAGGTGGAAATGGCATGGCAAGCCGTTCCACAGGACTACATCCAGCATCTCTACGATCGTCTCCATGGGAGAATAGCAGCCTGCATTGCTGCGAAAGGTGGATATACACTGTACTAGTGCCGACATTGTGCATGCTCTGTTGCCTGTGTCTATGTGCCTGTGGTTCTGTCAGTGTGATCATGTGATGTATCTGACCCCAGGAATGTGTCAATAAAGTTTCCCCTTCCTGGGACAATGAATTCACGGTGTTCTTATTTCAATTTCCAGGAGTGTAGTTCTAAGTCTATGGGACTGATGACCTCTGATGTTTAAGTCTCATAGTGCTTAGAGCCATTTGAACCATAATCGTTCTTCTCACTGTTTTCTTCGGTTACAATGAGATAGTGGATCATGAGTTCCTGCCTTATGGAAGTATGGTCATTAAGGAATACTACCTGGAAGTTGTGCACCGTTTTCGTGAAGCCGTCCGAATAAAACTATAAGAATTGTGGAAAAACCACTCGCGGAAGCTGCATCATGATAATGCTCCCGCTCACACCTCAATGCTTGTTCGTGATTTTTTGGAAAAAAAAGAGAGAATCGTAATGTTGCCTCAGCCACCAACTCGCCGGACCAACTTCTTTCTACTCCCGAGCAGTGAAGAGAACCATGAAGGGACGTCGATTTGCCACTACTGATGAGATAAAAACAGATTTACTGAAGGAGCTGAACATAATAACGAAAAGTGAGTTCCAGAAGTGCTTCCAAGATTGGAAAAAGTCCAGACGCAAGTATATTACACTGATCAGACAAAACATTATGTCTACCGATCTACTATCGATATAAACCCATTACTTGGCGAGGAATGACTGCTGGTCAGGCACACGTGTGCGTAGTATCAATGAGGATGTTGTCCGTGTGTAGACTGAGAAAGGTGCGCGATCTGTCTGAGTTTGATCGAGGGCAGATTTTCATGACCCGGCGGCTCGGCACGAGGATTTTGGAAACTGCACGACTAATCGGGTGTTCGAGGAGATCTGTGGTGAGTGTCCTCAACACCTGGTGTGAAACCAAGGTGGAATCACACCCGGACGTCGTGGGGTTGGGCTGCCACCCTTCATTACAGATGTCGGACGTCGTAGGCTGGGCAGACTGGTAAAATAGGAGAGACGGCGAACTGTGGCAGAACTAACATCAGATTTTAATGATGATCAGAATACAAGTGTACCTGAACACACAGTGCACCTAACGATGGGCCTCCGCAGCCGACGACCCTTGCGTATGCCAATGTGGATCTCGTGCAAGGCACCATGACGGCCAAGGAGTATGGTACACTAGTTGCAGACCACGAACGCCTCTTCATGACGAGCAGTTTCACGACGGGAGCGGCATTTTTCAAAAAGGTAATGCGCCATGTCACAAGGCCAGGAAAGTGATGGAGTGTTTCGAGAAACACAGTGGTGAGTTCCAATTGATGTCTGCCCCCCCCCCCCCCCCTCCCAACTCGCCAGATCTGAACCCCCGCGTCAGAGCTCATCGTCCCTTTCTCTGTAATCTACGGGAATTAGTTGACTTGTGTGTGCAAACGTGGTACCAACTCCCTCCAGGTACTTATAACGAAGGCCTTGTTGCTTCCACACCACGACGCGTCATCGCAGTTATCTGTGACAAAGGGGGACATACCAGCTATTAGGTAGGTTCTCATAATGTTCTGACTGATCATTTTCTATTTGAGGGGGATTAATTTGAAGGGACAAAGTTGATTTTGATGAATAATAAAGATTCTTTAAGAGAAACAAAAATCATGTTACTTTTGAATCATGTTTTCCATCAACTCGGTTCCGAGAGTTCCGCAACCTGCACAGAAAATTGGAATAGAGATAAACATAAACATCAAATTGGTTCAAATGGCTCTGAGCACTATGGGACTCAACTTCTAAGGTCATCAGTCCCCTAGAACTTAGAACTACTTAAACCTAACTAACCTAAGGACATCACACACATCCATGCCCGAGGCAGGATTCGAGCCTGCAACCGTAGCGGTCGCGCGGTTCCAGACTATTGCGCCTAGAACCGCTCGGCCACTCTGGCCGGCCATAAACATCATTTCCGCCCTTTTTTTGCTCATGAAAATCACACATTGCATGTTGCACCACCATACAGCAAGACGTTCAGAGGTGGTGGTCCAGATTCCTGTATACACCGGTACCTCCAATACCCAGTGCACGTCCTCTTGCATTGATGCGTGTCTGTATTCGTTGTGGCATACTATCCACAACTTCATCAAGGCACTGTTGGTCCAGATTTTTCCACTCCTCAACGGCGATTCGGCGTAGATCCTTAGAGTGGTTGCTGGGCCACGACTTCCATAAACAGCCCTTTTCAATCTACCCCAGTGATCCATGTCTGGAGAATATGCTGGCCACTCTAGTCGCGCGATGTCGTTGTCTTGAATGAAGTCATTCACAAGATGTGCACGATGGGGGCGCGAATTATCGTCCAAGAAGACGAACGCCTCGCCAGTATGCTGCCGATATGGTTGCACTATCGGTCGGAGGATGGCATTACGTATCATACAGCCGTTACGGCGCTTTCCATGACCACCAGGGGCGTACGTCGGCCCCGCACAATGCCACCCCAAAACAGCAAGGAACCTCCACCTTGCTGCACTCGCTGGAAAGTGTGTCTAAGGCGTTAACCTGGCCGGGTTGCCTCCAAACACGTCTCCGACGATTGTCTGGTTGAAGGCATACGCGACACACATCGGTGAAGAGAATGTGGTGCCAATCCTGAGCGGTCCATTCGTCATTCTGTTGGGCCCATCTGCATGGTGTCGTGGTTGTATCGAAGGACCTCGCATGGACGTCAGGAGTGAAGTTGCGCATCATGCAGCCTATTGCGCACATTTTGAGTCGTAACACGACGTCCTGTGGCTGCACGAAAACCATTATTCAACGTGGTGGCGTTGTTGTCAGGGTTCCTCAGAGCCATAATCCGTAGGTAGCGGTCATCTACTGCAGTATTAGCCATTGGGCGGTCTGAGCGAGGCAAATCATCGACAGTTCCTGTCTCTCTGTACCTCCTCCATGTCCGAACAACATCGCTTTGGTTCACTCCGAGACACGTGGACACTTCCCTTGTTAAGAGCCCTTTTTGGCACAAAGTAACAATGTGGACACGATCGAACTGTGGTATTGACCGTCTAGGCATTGTTGAATTACAGACAACACGAACCCTGTACCTCCTTGCTGGTGATGAATGAACAGGATCGGCTGTCGGACCCCCTCCGTCTAATAGGCGCTGCTCATGCATGGTTGTTTGTATCTTGCGGCGGGTTTAGTGATATCTCTGAACAGTCAAAGGTTCTGTGTATTGTATCACAGACACAGAACCTTTGACTGTTCAGATATATATATATATATATATATATATATATATATATATATATATATATATATATATGATCCGAAAGTAATATAATATAATCAAGTGGCATCTATCTCTCTTGCATGCTTCTACACACAGCCTTGCTTTTCTGCTCTAGTACTTCCTGCTGAGCCATTTTGCACTTTCTGTCAATCTCCTTTTTAGATTTCTTCTTTAATGATTCTCAAACCAAGTGTTAGAAATGATTGAATTATGCTCTGCGGAAGTTCTAGCAGGCGGCTTTCTGTTTCTTCCTTTCCAGCAGTCCAAGTCCACCTGTTTTTCCTTCTCATACTTTTCCTGCAATCGAATTCCAGGCACCCATCGCAATTAAATTTTCGGTCCCTAAACCATCTGAAGAATTTCCTTCACCTCATCATACACTCTTTCTATCTCTCCATTATCTGAGGAGCTAGATGACATACAAACTTGTACTACTGTGGTAGCTGCTGGTATCGAACCTCTGTTGGCTATGACAATGCGTTCAGCAGGGTGTTCATAGTAGCTTGCCAGCTTTTCTATTTTCTTATTCATTATTACACCTATCCCTTCGTTACCCCTATTTGATTTAGTTTTGGTAACTCTGTACTGAACTGACCAGATGTCCTATTCTTTCTGTCACTGCACTTCAGTAATTCCCCACTTCAACCTAAGCATTTCCTCTTTTTAAATTTTCTAACCTACCTACCCGATTACGGGATCGAACATTTCATTCTCCGTTCTATAGAAAGACAGCTTTATTTTTCTTGCTGACGACATCCTCCTGAGTAGTCCCCGCCCTGATATGCCAATGGGAGGCATATTTTTACCTCCGGAATATTTTGTTCAAGTGGATGACATCATCATTAAGCGATACAGTCTGTCTCCAAACCGTCGGGAAAATAAAGACTGTAATTACTCCTTGCTTTCAACTATTAGCAGAACCAGAACAGCAAGTTCATGTTAGTGAATGTCACAAGCCTGATCAGTTAATTATCCACACTGTTGCCTCTGCAACTACTGTGAAGGCTGCTGCCCATCTTGAGGAATCAAGTGTTAGTCAGCCGATCCACGGACACCCCTCCGTTGCGGTTGTACCTTTAGTACGGCTCTCTGTATCGTTGAGACACGGAAGCAAGGTCTATCGTTCAAGCGTTATTCACACTGTTTTTGTCTTCTCTTATAAAACAAGATAAGCATTTACGCTGCACCTCCATGCCTTTTAGAAAGCGGTGGCAAACCGTCCACTATTCAACATTCAAAGTTATTGTTTTTAACAACAGCTCAGTATGACGCACTTTAAACCATTTTAGTCGATAAAATGATCTAGAGAGTTCACATGACTACAGCAAAAAATAATTTGTTGACGAATTATGTCATAATTTACGAATTATAGACAAAGAAGGGAGTGCAAAACGCAACGAGGCTGAGCGACCGAAGGACGTGTGGCACACTGGATCCCCTCCTCCGCCCTTGCATCCTTAGGGCAGAGTGAGTAATTTATAATGGATTATGTTGTGCTATTAAGCGGGGTAACGTCGCTGCATCGTAAAGTGGAGGCTGAGGGTACCAGAACCGCCTCGGGAAGGCGTATAGATTTTAAACGTCAGTTAAATGGCGGAAATGATCATGGATATGTACAATGGTTACGTCTTCAATAAAACAAATTAGCAGAAGTTACTTCACCGTGCTAAAAAGTTGCCATAGCTCACGGAAATATTGAAGTTTGATGCAGGGATGACAGCTGATTAACATTATGCGCATAAATAGGTGAAAAGATACTCTACTGTCCGATTTCACAATTGGCGACAAGTCAGTGGAAACAGTAATTACCATAAAATACCAAGACCTGGTTCAACGATCACAATTTTTCAAAACGAAACATCGTCACGATTAGCATAAAGGATAATAATATGGGCGTTTTCCATATCACCTGTGCAGAATCAAGACAATGTAGCGTTCGTTTGTGACTGTGACAAGGAGTCGGTCGGAGATCTAAACCATCTGTTGTTATCTTGCAGCTGGCATGAAAAAAGCAAATGCAGCAATTCAGTTCATTACATGTCTAGTGCGCATAGAAAGTATTTCAGTTTCAACGGCAATGATGCGCCACTTCTAACAGAAATCATTCATATAAATGAAAAGTAATTTAAGTGTATTTAATTTATACTGAAATTATTCGTGTGATGACATCTTGTATTGTTGTAATATGTGTTACATAAATCTGTGTTTTAACTTGTGTTAATTCCTCTAGCGTTATGTAGCTGGTTCACTAAAAGATGTGTTCTAAAGACTTGATCTTCAAAATTAAATGTAGCTCATTTTCAACACACGAACGATGACTGTAACGTGCAGCTATCAATTAGTAAATACAATGGCTGTACGATCTTAAGAACCAAATGCCAATAAAAAAGGGATAAAAGAGAGTCGTAGCCCATATTTGTGGACATTATATGAAGCGTGAGAAACAAACAGTAAACACGGCTCGTGGCTTCTGGTACGTAGTGCCGCGACCACCCTGAACGAACGTTAGCACAGCGCGAAAAGTGAGAACTTGTCAACAGCGCGCTTACAAGTGCTAACCACACATCGCAATGTATACTTACCTTACCAGCGCCAGAGAAACCAAAACACTGTCACGCGCGTTCGAGGTGTTGCGGTATTTGGCATAGAGGTGGTAAAAGGCATGTTAAGCGGAACCACAAACCATACTTTGGAGGACAGGCACACGGTCACTGTCGGAATGTCTGGCCCTGCGGGTCGTAGTTAAGGCCCCTTAATCCAGCCTCAAGCTGGCCTAAGTGATGTTCCGGATGCATTACAAGCTCCTCGATGATCTTCCAGAAAAAACCACAAGCGGACTGAGATTGTAGACTGTGGCCTCTCTCCTGTACGTATGCGAATCACAACGTTATATTAACAATGAACAGTGTTTAGTGGCGTCTGAGGTACATGCATTGCATTCGTCACTTTAATACACGAGCGTTACGTCTCATGACTGAAACTAATATATGTAAGTAAACACAGAGCGTATAGTAGCCGACCCTGTCATAATAACCTGTCATGGTAATTGAATACTGATACAGTTCTTTCAGATTACTGAGAAAAAACCGGCCGATGTGGCCGAGCGGTTCTAGGCCCTTCAGTCTGGAATCGCGCGACCGCTACGGACGCAGGTTCGAATCCTGCCTCGGGCATGGATGTGTGTGATGTCCTTAGGTTAGTTAGGTTTAAGTAGTTCTAAGTTCTAGGGGACAGATGACCTCAGGTGTTAAGTCCCATAGTGCTCAGAGCCATTTGAACCATTATTGAACTGAGAAAAAAATGGGTAAGTAATCTGCTCTAAAGTGATGCTGCTGCATTATATTATTACTGTGTCTTCGAAAAGTTAAAGATTAGGCTAGAAGCAAGTGTGCACTATCGCCTGATAGAGAGTCCGTGTTATGGTACAAAAGCTCTGGACGGCGACAGAAGCTCAGTTAAATGTAGCGTTTCCAAAAAAAAAAAAAAAAAAAAAAAAAAAAAAAAAAAAAAAACAACAACAACATGATAATTCTGTTTTTTTAAGCATATTAAGATGCGAGGTTAGTGACGAAGCTAATGGGAAATTGCTATTTCAATTTACTAAACCTCTTCCACAATGGCAATAGCACCTGAAAAGAAAAGAAAAATCCGGAGAAGTAAGAGTTCGACTCGTGCACCGAGGGGTTCTGTGCGAAGTTAGTTACTTATATAGATAGTTCATCCATCCCCGGAATTGAGATTTTCAACGATTTTAGCCTATTATCGATATCAATAACGCCAAGATATCAAAATATGTGACGTAAATGGCCGTATCTTTTAACTGCATTTACGTAGAAGCTCAATTTTTTTACAACGTGAAAGGACCGTAAAGTTTAGTATTTGACAAAAATTTCAGCTTGATACGTCTATCCATACTGAGAAAAAGAGTTCTTAACAGACGGACAGACAGACGGACAACAAATGGCAAAAAAAGTAGTATAATTACAAACTCTCAATTTTCAGATCTTTTCCTTTACTTGTACTTAGAAGCTTGCTTCTTGTTAAATTTAATGTCTCTAGATTAACAGGAAATACACTACAGGTTTTAATCAGTGAGTTTGTAAGAATCAAAACGTGTGACATAAATGGCGGTACCTTTTGGTTGCATTGACTTGGAACCTTATGCCAAGGGACCTTAAACCTTAGATTGTGACATAAATTTTAGCTTCATACGTCCAGTCCTTCATGAGAAGAATGTGCCTTAACAGACGGCGGACAGATGGACAGTCGGATAACAAATAGCAAAAAGACGTTTTACGTGCGATATAATTACAAATTAATAATTTTCGGTTTTTTCCCTTTACTTTTACTGTGAAAGCTTGCTGCTTGCCAAGTTTCGTGCTTCTAGGTCAACAGTAAGTACCCTGTAAGTTTTGATGAGTGAGTTTGCAGATACCAAAATTTGTGACATAAATGGCCGTATCTTTTGATTACAATGACTTTGAAGCTTAAGGGGATTACTCTGTTAAGGGACCGTATATCTTAGTATGAGACATAAATTTTAACTTGATGTATCTACCCGTTTCTGAGAAAAGCTGGTACTTGATCACATTGTCAGATACAGCTTTTTAATGGGCAAGGAAGCCTTACTACCGCACCCTTACTGTACAAGGAATGCACAAAGAAACTCTGATACATCTGCAATTCATCGACATCGAATGGTTGTCTATAAATATGTACCTGTACCTGTCCTAATCTCCTTTATAGTATTCCAGTGATCACCACGTTAGGTATGCGACGGCATAATGGTATCGGAGTCTTCACTTACAGCATAATGTTTCATGAGAAATACATCACTAGATTTTCATTTGGGATATACTTCCATAATACAGTTCTAACAGTATCACAGAGCTTCCAACACATACAACATCCACTGAATCATTTACGTTGGTGCAACAGCCTCACATCTCGAAGAACAACTTAGAGATATTACAAGAGTAGGGAAGCACTCGGGGTTTAATCATTTTTTCACCCACGCCCTCTTCGGTAGTGGACTGACCATGATATTGTATTCCATCTAGAACAGAATACATCCACATGATAGTACGCATTTGCGTACTGCAGTTATTTATTTAGAAGCAAATCCAGTACCTGCACGCTTACCCGACGCTAGCCGTAAGCATGTGGAGTGAACTGAAGAAGAATGCATACGTGGGGGTCAGATTAATCTGCTGGAATCTTAAGGGAGGCAACCCAAACACAGACAGGTCAGTGAGCTAAAGCAGAAGAATAAGTCAGGCTCAAATTGATTTGCATGGATTTTGAAGGGAATGTAATCCACCCACTAAGAAGTGACAGTGTAGGAGGCGTGTCGCTGCAATTTCCATCAGCAAGTCACCTGGAGACTGTGGCACTACAACTGGGATCGAGTATAAGGGGCTCTAAGATGACTGCTCTTGCTGGAGGAAACATCGGCACTGATTTGGTCTGGCTTGTACTTGTTGGTTAATTGGCTCACAATGTACTATAGTCGGATAAGCGTGTAGATACTGGGTTTGCTTCCAAACAAATAAGTGGGAGAAAAAAATGGTTCAAATGGCTCTGAGCACTATGGGACTCAACTTCTGAGGTCATTAGTCCCCTAGAACTTAGAACTAGTTCAACCTAACTAACCTAAGGACATCACAAACATCCATGCCCGAGGCAGGATTCGAACCTGCGACCGTAGCGGTCTTGCGGTTCCAGACTGCAGCGCCTCTAACCGCACGGCCACTTCGGCCGGCTAAGTGGGAGAAGACAGAGAGGAAGGCCACGAAAGCGGTGGATAGACGACGTGGAAGAGGATGTAACATCCGTCATAGAAAATTAGAAGACAGTTCATTTTACCGTCGGAGGTGGCACGAAGGTTAACGAACTAGTGTAGCATTCAGGAGGAGTGCGTTTCGAAACCGCAACTCGGGACAGATTTACATTTTCTGTAATACCCCAAAACAGATTCAGACGAATTCTGCGCTGCTTCCCTTGAAAGGGTCACGGTCAATTTGACTTCTTATCCTCTTCAATCGTAGTTTTGTTGCTTCATCTATATTGACCTCATAGTGAACCATAATTATTCTTTCTTTTCTGCAGTTTATCTCGAGTTGCTTTATACAGACATTCACAGAGCGCAAAATTGTACAAATTTTCTCAAAAATTCCCTTAGAATGCCGAGCGATGACAGATCCTGACAACTGGAAATTGATTACACCAAACGATTCGTGAGCTGGCCGAAAGACAGGATTAACGCTTATAACTATACCTCAGATTCTGAAGAAATGCCTGGGCATGAGAAACAAAACCACCACGATGGATTCCTAGCGATTTAATGCAGAAATGGTTATGATACGACACTGCCAATACCCACTTGGAGCACTATGTCTGTGAACGAGAGGTTTTCTGATACCTTGTCATTATGGGGGATTAGATGTGAGCCAAATCATTTGAGAAATGCGTCATTACAGATCACCACGATACTGGAAAGTTTGTCAGAACAACAGCACTGTGAAAATTATAAGGATTCTTGTAGTGACTACAATGGTGTTATTCTAATGCGTACCACTCCCCAACACCAGACCATCAATGTGCTATATTTGTGGTATCATGTATTGATACCATTGCACAGGCGTCAAAGTTCGTAGCGAATTGCAAATTTCCACCAGACTCAGATAACAGTCGCATGAGGTCTGGTGGACCCAATGCTGTGTGCCACTGAGCCACGCCTCCAGCATCTCTGTACCATGGGCGCCCTCGGCCGCCGCAATATAGGACGGCCAGCGGCAGCCACTCACCCCACTTGCAGTTGGAGCCTCTTCGCTTCGTGACATTACGGAGACACTGCCTGGTTATGGCTTGGGCACTGTCGTTCATGCTTTATGACACTGAGATGTGGACGATATTTCTTGCTGCAATATTTCTAATGAGTCTTCGTTCTCTTGGAGAAATACAAATTAAGTAAATCTTTTGTTTACTGTGCTAACCTGTTCAATAATCGTTTCTACTCCTGGTCAGCTTTCCTATGACGACCCTTGCCACACCACCTGTAGCCTACCTCTTCCTTACAACTAATACACAACAGTATTACTGTTCATTTTTGAAACAAAACTTGCAACCAGTTTTGGGAATAAGCAGATAAGCAACGTTACTTTCTGCGGAAGCCACATATCATTTTGCAGGACACAGTGAAGGCTCAAAGTGATTTTTCAATCACTGGGGCTGGGACGTGCTGGACCGTCCAACATACTTCCTGGACTTAAGCCTTATGACTTCGACTTGATTCCTAAGAAAGAGGGAGCGCTTCTTGGCGTTTACTTAAGAACTATTACAGAGATTCGTCATGCAATAGACCGGCCCATTCCAACTGACAACACAGCTGTTCAAATGGCTCTGAGCACTATGGGACTCAACTGCTGAGGTCATAAGTCCCCTAGAACTTAGAACTACTTAAACCTAACTAACCTACGGACAACACACACATCCATGCCCGAGGCAGGATTCGAACCTGCGACCGTAGCGGTCGCGCGGTTCCAGACTGTAGCGGCAGAACCGCTCGGCCACCAGCGGCCGGCCAACACAGCTGTATCTGCTAAAGGTATATTGCGATTCCACGTCATTGGGAACAGGTTATACAAAATACTGGTAACTGGTTTTGAAGTACAATAAGACTTTGTAACATGCATCCATTGTGTTTCAGTTGTAAATAAATAGTTGCCACTGTTAAAGTTTCAACCCTCATACGTCAAGATCTGGGAATCAATTGAAATTATTGTAGGAAAGAATGAATTGCATCTGGAGATAAAACAGAACAGATATGTGATTGTAGATACATATGCAACAGCAGATTTATTTCATTGATATATGTGACATTCAGCATATAAAGGGTATTTGACTATTATAGATACAAACTAAATTGGCGAATAGAGGAGACTGAAGCAAGCAAATAATCGTAATAGAAGTAGGTGGCGAAACCACTGATTTCCCCAATATAGCATATTAGGGCTGAATTCATGAACTCATTGTAACAGAATCCCCGAGGATTTGGACTGCAGATATGCACTAGAGGACAAATATATTACAAGAATTATTTCCCATGGCTACGGATCATGTATGGGCAGGCTTCAGCACGTCTCCTCAACGATCCCTGGACATGTTCGAAAATCCCAGGCGTGTTCTGAATGCGTTGACAATCATCAAAATATGTTCCTGGAATTCATCGACGTAACAGGAGTGTAATACACCAAAGGTTTTAAATATCCTCACATTAAAAGATGTGACGATTTCAAATAGGGATCTCGGGTGGGCGACCATGGTACTAGTGAGCCACGACCAATACACATTTTGTAGATGATTTGTGGTACATATTCCCAAACAGCCACATGATAGTGTGCCAGTGTACGATCATGCAAGTACCACATATGTGTACTTTCGCCATAAAGAACATAATCATCAGAAATGGTTTCTGGACCTGCACTGATTAGCCAAATCATTATGAACACTTATTATCGACACAAACTCGCCCAGGGAACAGCGGCGTCGCCTGGCGAGGAATGACTGCTTGTCAGACACACGCACGGTGAACGTAATATCAGTGAGAGTACTGTCTGTGTGTAGAATGGGGAAGGTGTGTGGACTATCTCGGTTTGACCAAGGGCAGACAGTCAGGGCCCAGAGGCTTGGCATGACCATTTCAGAAACTGCACGATTTGTCTGGTGTTCGAGGAGTGCTGTGGTGAGTGTCTTCAGCACATGGCGTAACCATTGTGAAACCACGTCCAGATGTCGTGGGGTTGGCAATCACCTCTAATTACAGATGTCAGACATCGTAGCCTGGACAGACAACCTAGACACCGAACTGTGACTGAACTGACCTCAGTCTTTAATGCTGGGCAGAGTACAAATGTGTCTAAACACACAGTGCATCAACCACTCCTAACGATGGGCCTCCACAGCCAAAGACCCATGCATTTGCCAATGACATCGGCAATGAACTGAAATGGTCACGTGACCATTGGCACTGGACGTTGGCGCAATGCCAGAGTGTAGTGTGGATTGATGAATCCCGATAGCTTCATCATCATGCTGATGAGAGGCGAGAATCTATCGTATTCCAGGAGACCATCTCCTTGACACCTGTACTGCACGACAGAGACAATCTGCCAGTGGCTCCATTGTGCTCTGGGCATCATTCATGTGGACATTCATGAGTCCAGAGGAGCTCGTGGAAGGAACCATGATGGTCAGTGTGTATCATATAGCGGCACTACGTACACCTCTTCACGACGATCATGTTTCCCTGTGGCAGTCACGTATTTCAGCATGATAATGCGCCATGTCACAAGGCCAGGTGTGTTATGAAGTGATTGGAGGAACACAGTGGCGAGCTCCAATTGGTGTCTGGCTCCCCAACCCTCCTGATGTAATACATTTCGTATGTGAATGAACATGGAGTCAGAGCTCATCGCCCGTCTCCCCATAATTTACGAGAATTAGGTGACTCGTTTGTGCAGATGTTGTACCAACTCCCTCTAGCGACCTACCAAGGTCTCATTGCTTCCATGCCACGACGCCGTCGTTGCAGTTATCCATGCCAAAGGTGGGCATACCGGGTATTAGGTATGTGGCAGATCAGTGTATGTTTATTAGGATTATTTGCTTGTTTTACTGTGTTCTACTCGCCCCTTTCGTTCACACCTGTAATAGTGACGTCCAGTACATATTGTGAATTTGATATATGCCTCTCAACCAGGGCCACTACTGCGTCTCCTCTCTCCTCTCTCTCTCTCTCTCTCTCTCTCTCTCTCTCTCTCTCTCTCTCTGTGTGTGTGTGTGTCTCTCCCTTCTCTCCTCCTTCTCTCTATAATATATTTTGGCATGATTACTTGATCCATTCCACCAGTTGTTCAATTCCACATATTGTATGGGAGATCCTCTGGTAGTAGTGTTCCGAATTGTAGGTGGCAGCTTCAGTGACAATTGAAGTTTGAATGAGACCCGGTGGTGTGCTCAGGTAGCCTAATAGTGAAGCCCCCGAAAAGCACATCTGGGTTCGAATCCCGATATGTTACAAATTTTAAATCGTCACGACATATTCATGACACCTGCGCATTGGCGTGCGAGTCAAAAATTCTACGATTGCTTATCTTTCCTTCTAAAAACGTTATGACCAGAAAGCAACTGTTGTTACCTTTCAATGTTTCGAATGAACAATGTAACAAAGGTAACTAAACTCTTTCCTGGAGACCGGAGCAGATATTCCCCTTCCGTTTGACTGAAGCAGCTAGTTCGCTCTCAGGCGTAATGGAGAGCCACGCTGTCAGTTCGTCATTGATGGGGCGCCCGTTGTCTGGGTGCCGTGCAGGGCCTTGCGTCCAGCCCGATCCTCTTGGCGGATTGTCTGACTCGCTGACACTTGACAGCCCGCGCCGCACTATCGCCTTTCGCCACGCGTAAACAGATCGATACCGCTGGAGGTGGGGCGGGTGCCTTCTCCTCATTTTGCAAAGTGCATTGCTCTACATACTGGAGACAATGTGGCGAGTGATTGATGGTGGCGTCCTGCGGTGTGGGGTGGTAAGCGGTGTCGTCGCCACGGCGACCGTCATGCACCGTTGGCCTGCCTGCTGCGCATTTCAAGGGCCACGTGCTGACCGAGAAACTACCGAACGAACGTCACAAGAAACCTTATACTTAACTTTCTATACAGGCGGCCCCAACTACAGAAATGTGGTTTCATTACACACTTAGCTCTTTCTCCTGATTTATCCGTGTCTTTAGACAAACAGTAAGGCAGTTATTCGTACTCATTATTATCCCCAAACTAGCTTCAGCGATATCTGACCAATGTCTTTTTACTCCTGTACTTTTCCTATTACTCACCTGTCATTACTTCAATAACCCGTTGTGTTTCATTTACATTGACTTTGCTCTTTCTTCCTCTTCTCAATGACACTGGTTTCTCTGTCGATATTGCTCCAAATGCTTCATTTTGTACTAATTCCGTTGCCTCAGTAATGCCAAACACTTTACATGCTAGAATATCTTGATCTGTGAAGGACTCTAGTCCGCCATAATCCTTCAAGCACACCATAAACCAATATTTAGAAATGTAAACGAGCATCCCTATAAACATTTCGCTCTCCAGTAATCTGTTAATAATTTGGTGCCCCGGCTACTTGATTGTAACTGCCTACAATTTTTTGTACAAGCCTTGCAACTGCGCATAAAGCGGAGACAGACGAGACGACGATTGTGTGGAGAAATGGCCCACAAGGAATGAGGTACTGCCTGTACAGGGGAATTCATATTATTATCTGTAATAGATAATGAGGAAAGAAAGAACGGTAAACTCAGGTCAGAGGCGGTATAGCGTTCATCACGGTCTTGGTTTCCAGTACAGTGTAATGGAAATGCACACAAACTCTGAGTTCGCAGATGACCATTTTCTGTAATTATTAGCAGGCGGTAATGGCCGTGGCGTTCAACGTCTGTATCGGAGATATTTCCAGAACGACGGTGCCCCGACAAGGGGACTTTTGAAGTAATTAATCATCCTCTTAGGGAGCTTGGGATGTTTAACCTTACTACTCACGATTGGGGGAGGCCTAGAAGGATGAGGGTACCTCAAATGGAGATGAAACTTCTTAGTACAGTTTATGCACACTACCGCGTCAGCGCAACTAATAATATTGACTACATGATTGTCCGGAGAGTGCAACATGAGAACCTTCCATATCCGTACCACGCACAGTGTATGCAAGGACTATCAGAAGCTGGTTTTCCTGCACGAGTGCATTTCTACAAAACTGTTCATATGTTTGTGAATTCATAATGGACCAAAGTGATTAGGTCATCAGTCCCTAGATTTACACACTACTTAAACTAACTTAAACTAGCTTATGCTAAGAAAAACACACACATCCATGCCCGAGGGAGGACTCGAAACCTCCGGTATGAGGGTGCATTTCTGCGAATGGGTAATTCAACGATGTGTCAACCCCCATTATAGTGCAAATGTGGCGTTCACAGATGAGGCAACATTTCGAAGCAGATGATTATTCTGTTGAAACTGGGCTCTAGCTTGGAAAGAAAGCGTTTCCAGATACATGTCCGTACAACGTATTTTCTTCCTCTGAGCGTGAGTAACGTTTCCTGAAGTTTGACCATACATTCATGCTACACCCTATATTCTGGAAAATTATTGCTGCTCTTGCGCCTTCGTCACGGCATTGTTCAGCCTGTAACTGCACGATCAATACTAATCTATCAACTACTAACTAGAAAAACAGGTGGCGTAACAACTTGAAGAGTATTGTAGTTGTTAGCGAGCCTCACAAACTTTTTAACGAAGGCAAAGTGCCTCGCGTGACTTGTATTTGATACTACGTCAAACTTCCTCCAGGCCTCCTACATGTGTTGACCATTTCAAATCCCACACCTCCTCACGCTTCTAGAACACGTCCTGAAAAACTACATATCAAATAGACGTTGACAGCAGATACCCATCATGATTAGCCTCCTTAATGAAGCTGGCACACAGCTGTTGTAAATGGTCCTTGATATCCTGGATTCCGGCACTGACGCAGAGCTGACGTCCGAACTGGTCCCACATATTCCATGGGGGATGGATCTGGGGATTCTGCTGTCGATGGGAGTACCTCAAGATCACACAGACAATTCATAGAGACACGTTCCATCTGTGGAAAAGCACTGCCCATTTGAAAAATGGCACCACGACAGTGCGGCACGAGAGGTAACACGTAAGGACGCAGGATGTCTGTGCCATATCGTTGTGCCGTCAGAGTTCCCTCAGTCACTACCAGCCGTGACCTGAGGTCATATCCGATGGCTCCCCACACCACGGCGTCAGGAATAGCACGTGCCTCTCCAAAACATTGGAAGATGGGACTTTCCCAACGTCGCCAGCATATTCTCTGATAGTGGTCATGCAGCGTGTCCATCGCTGAACACAATGCGATACCATTCGTCAGCAGTCGATGTTATTTGGTCAGGGACTCGCTCGAAACGAAGCCGGTGTATTGTGGTTTTAGTGACACACGATAATTCCCTAGTCCAACTGCTGCTTGCCTCCGGTCAAAGACGCTAAATGACACAAAATGTCGCATGGAGTCCATTTCTTGTTCTCGGATGGCATGTGCAAATGTGCAGAGGCTACGATTTAGCTGGTGCACAATATGGCGATCCTCCCTTGTAGTAATCAGACGTAGTCCACTAGAGACTTGACGAGTATGCCTGCCGTCACGTTCCCGTCTACATCTACATCCACATCCATACTCCGCAAGCCACCTGACGGTGTGTGGCGGAGGGTACCCTGAGTACCTCTATCGGTTCTCCCTTCTATTCCAGTCTCGTATTGTTCGTAGAAAGAAGGATTGTCGGTATGCTTCTGTGTGGGCTCTAATCTCTCTGATTTTATCCTCATGGTCTCTTCGCGAGATATACGTAGGAGGGAGCAATATACTGCTTGACTCTTCGGTGAAGGTATGTTCTCGAAACTTTAACAAAAGCCCGTACCAAGCTACTGAGCGTCTCTCCTGCAGAGTCTTCCACTGGAGTTTATCTATCATCTCCGTAACGCTTTCGCGATTACTAAATGATCCTGTAACGAAGCGCGCTGCTCTCCGTTGGATCTTCTCTATCTCTTCTATGAACCCTATCTGGTACGGATCCCACACTGCTGAGCAGTATTCAAGCAGTGGGCGAACAAGCGTACTGTAACCTACTTCCTTTGTTTTCGGATTGCATTTGCTTAGGATTCTTCCAACGAATCTCAGTCTGGCATCTGCTTTACCGACGATAAACTTTATATGATCATTCCATTTTAAATCACTCCTAATGCGTACTCCCAGATAATTTATGGAGTTAACTGCTTCCAGTTGCTGACCTGCTATTTTGTAGCTAAATGATACGGGATCTATCTTTCTATGTATTCGCAGCACATTACACTTGTCTACATTGAGATTCAATTGCCATTCCCTGCACCATGCGTCAATTCGCTGCAGATCCTCCTGCATTTCAGTACAATTTTCCATTGTTACAACCCCTCGATACACCACAGCATCATCTGCAAAAAGCCTCAGTGAACTTCCGATGTCATCCACAAGGTCATTTATGTATATTGTGAATAGCAACGGTCCTATGACACTCCCCTGCGGCACACCTGAAATCACTCTTACTTCGGAAGACTTCTCTCCATTGAGAATGACATGCTGCGTTCTGTTATCTAGGAACTCTTCAATCCAATCACAAAATTGGTCTGATAGTCCATATGCTCTTACTTTGTTCATTAAACATCGGGCCTCGTCACATCCGAAGGCCCCACGAAGCTGAATAGCGCACTATTCGACCATATGGTCAAACGGAGACTCACAATGAGGTACCTTTGAAATCGTGCCAGGTCTCTTGTAACGTTGTCTCAGGCTAGTATGCGGCATCTCCGCGTCCTTCACTTTGATCGCTCAAAATATGACGCTGCTCACTCCCTTCATATACCCTACCAGTCCTGGTAACAACACTAAACATGAATAACACTAACGTATTCTGGTTGCAATTCTAATATTTACAGCACATACCCGCCAATGGTGTGTATGTGTACAAAATTATATCGTTATCCTACCATGTCTTTTGAGTGATTCCCTTTTTTTGTGAAGCTGTGTGTATAAAAATATTAAAAATTCATGGTCACTTCCCTTGTGACCATGTCGTCCCAAAACAAGCCTCAACGTCTTTTGTCCATTTGGTAAACAACAATAAAAGAAATCAGCATATGCAGTTCGTGTGTGTAGTCAGTTTGATAGCAACTGGTATTATAACAGATCTCTTATAAAATCGATCTCTGGTTGGCTACTATAATTATAGTCATACTGTTTATTGTCCAGACTAAAAAGCACTTGTTGGCACTGTGGTGGACTCTTAGATTTTGTTCAGGAGGAGGCCGAGTTGATACTATAACACGCACAAAATATTGGACCACTTTATTGTAACTTGAGCAAGATGAAATACTTAACTTTGTAATAGCAATGTAGGAAAATGTAGATTCTGCAGCAACTGGCGGTCGTATGTGCGTGAGGTGTGCTTGCTTGTGTGAATGAATAGTGTATACTTCTCTTTTTCCGACGAAGGCTCAGGCCGAAATTTTATGTGTAAGTTTCTTTTAATTGTGCCTGTCTGCAACTTAGCGTGTTATCTTTACGGTAAGTAGTAATCTGTCTTTTCCTACATTGTTGATATTCCTATCTAGATTTTCCATTGTTTAACTTTGTAATAATTCATGTCCACATGAATGTCTGTGTACTTCTTAGGATGAAAACAGAAAGGAGGTATACTAAACTGAGAAAAAAGTATCGAAATCACTTGATATAGTACAAGATAATAGTCTCCTGTCTCAAAGTACAATTGACTCTAAAGTTTGTTACGTAGGTCTGTCTACTAAAACTCTCGCACTGCTTGCTTTGTAGTGAGACGGTGCTACAGCATTCTCTTCGGCAATCACGGCAGAGTGGGCTGAGCGGCACTCTGCTCTGACGTACGTAACCACTCTCCAGTAGTGGCGTGTAGAAACTCTCCTGTGCACATGAGGCGCTCCGTCGCGCTATATATGTGTTTGTATCTGGGAGTTTCTTTCCTGAAGGAATACGGACCATGCACATGAATAGTTGTTGCTTTGTGGAAGTTGGGTGATTTTTCACTTTAACATTGAATTTAACAACTACAGCCTTGCATTCATCATGCATAATACCAAAATCTCACTTCCAACTTAGGGAAATACGGCCTTATTATTAACTATTGGAGTCGTATTTGGATACAAACTGATTCCTTTCCCCCATCTGCTCCTATTCCTCGAACATATCCACCTACTCTATACCTCCCGCCGCCTTGATCCCCCTCACCCCCTGGTTGCTCCTCTCCGCTCCAACCCCCGCCCTCTGCCCCGCCTTCACTGTTGTGTCCCCCCTACCCTCCATCTCTACACCCTTCATCTACTTTCCCAAGGTGGCTTCCGTCAACTCCCCTTCCCGGATGATGTCCTCTCTCCCTCCATTCATCCCTCCTATCAACTCTGATCCTCACCTTCCCCTCCTTTCCTCTACCCTTTTCCCAGGCTCCCTCTTGCCCCCCCCCCTTCCATCCCGTTTTTTACCCACCTACCCTCTCTCTGCCTCCCTCCTCTCCCCTGAGTCCTTTTGCGTTTCCTTCTTCTGCCCTTCCCCATTCCCTCTCGTGTCTGCCCTGCTCCCCCCTTTCTGAGTCCTCTCCCTCCGTCGGTTCCCCCCCCCCTTCGTTTTTCCTCTCCTCCCCTTTTTACCCGCTCATCCGTCCAGGTCCCCTCCCCCCAATCTGCCCTTGCCTGTGGTGTGTCATCTTCGTGCCGACATTTTAGTGCAGTGTTTCCAGTGATTGTTAAGTGTTGTGCACCTTTTCCGAAGTGTTGCGAACGGACATCATACTATCGCTGGGTGTGATTTTTATATCTCTTGCGAGCAGAAACCAGACTGTCACCGTGTTTTTTTAATTGTCTGTCTACTATTTTCTCTGTCTGTATTTTATTACCATCGCCCACCATTTGTTTTATGTTTTAACTTTCCACAATTTTCCTCCATTTTACAATATGCGTCACCGTTTTATCGCCTGCATTTATTGTTTCTTATCTTCATACGTTTTAAAAATTCTGTAGGCTGAAGAGCAGCGTACTAAGCTTCTGCCAGCCTGCCCCATTCAGGGGGAACCGAAATCCAATAAAGGGAAAAAAATCGTATATGGATGTATCAGAGTTGTAGTCACCGTCTTGCCATCCAGAATTAGGATTCCCTTGGTTGTTCTACGCAGGTAAGGTGAATGACAGGTTTGTTCTTCCAGCAAGGTTGCAGTCGGTTCTCTCTTAGTCTTTCCCCAGTCAGAGCTTGTGCTCCACCTATAATGCTCTCAATACTCACAGAATATTAATTGGGCGATGACGATGGAGGTGCTCAAATAGGTACAAGTGGTATAATTATACATTCTTACCCAGCGATGTGGTCTCCTGAATGGTTTGATGAGACCAGCCACGATTTTCTCTCCTGAGCCAATCTCTTCATATTGTTACAGCATCATTTTTCAGAACAGACCAGCAACACACGCAGATTCACAAAATTCAAATTAGAGACCCACCCTCAATCTGCAAAATTAATTGATCCTAACTTTACGAGTGATCATTACTTGCAGTAGTATAAAAATTATCTTGCATGTTGTTTGGAAGTAAGAAAACGTTTTGAAGCAAACTAGACGAAACGGACAGTCAACTGAACACCCCATTGTGCTTCTTCCTCATGAGGGATGGCAGTCACACAATGGACGAGGGCCGGCAGAGCTTTCTCTGACGCCCTGCAGCACCGCCGTATGAATTCCGGAACAGGGAGAGCTTCCAGTATTGATCCCCTGCAAGAACATTTGATACGGAGTAAACAGGAACCTTAGCAGAAAGCACTATTGTCTATCGAACGCAGGCACGACTTTGGCACGGACACCAGAGATCGTTATCGGGCAGGTGAAAAGAAAGCTCTCGGTATTTGAAAACCGCTGGATGTCGCTGAATGCACGGCTCTTAGGCAAAAAGAAAGAAAAATACTTTCTCTAAGAAGATAAGAAATATGAATGCTGGTTAATCAGGAACTTTTCCAAGACCGGCTGAGAGCACCGCAATGCCGAAAGGAAACTCCTTTACTGTCCGAAGAAAGAAACAGAAACAGTGAGGAACAACTTCTTTCCAAGGAAACTGTTAGGAAGAATCTCACTGGTTAATCGAGTTAAACATAGCCCAGCGAAGGCGACCTGCACTCTCGTAGATGCTTTTTTAGCACTCGGAACTGGTAGGAAATAGAATGCAGTCAATCAACTTTTCTAACTTGTAACGAAAAACGCAGTAAAGCAAGCCTTCCTTGGCAGATGCCGTCGAAAAAAGAAAGAAAGTAAGACCTCTTTTACTCGTCTTGGCTTCTACATCATAGATCTTCAACTTTGATGTCAACTTAAAAGGAAGGACACTGGTGCCGCTGCAGATTGAGGTCGCAGTATTTCTTCCACCCCAGTAGCTATAATATGGTAAAACCAAACTGCTTCTGCATGAGGTGTAGGGAAAGTCAAATCAGTTTACAACTTTAACATCTTAGAGCTTCACTCTAACGAGTCATCTTGCAAGCCAGGAAACGTTGGCTTCCAAATTACGAAAAAGTGGCGAGGTACTATTCTCCATAATTCTAAGTGCTGCCTTCAGCAATTCTATCCTTTACTAACTCATTCCAAGACGACCACTCAATACTTAAGCGACATATTTTCAACTTTCACCCCGACCCCCATGTCAGATTAACAGATTTGCGTTCGCACAGGTTGTATCAAGTAACTGTGTTGCCACAGGATGCCTTTATGAAATATAATTGAGAGTTATGCATTTTTGTCATAATTTTTAAGTTGCGGGATGATGAATAAATCAAATGATCAATATATACAATTTAATTCAATTCCACATTCCTAATAAAAGAAACTCACCTACACTATTAGAGTATGATTTACGTCCTCAATTTTGTACAATCTTACCTCTTTTAATAATTTGTCCTCTACGGATCCCTCATGGATGTTATTCCCCGATATCTTGACACATGACGCTGCCCAATATCCAAAGTTATTTTATCCAAAATCTTAACGCGTGTCCGATCAACCTGTATTTTCTTCTGGTCGGTGTTTCCCCCATAATCCTTTCACCGCCTATTCAGCAGAGAACGTTAAAAGTTTAATGTTAAACTTCTAAACTCATGTTTGTAAGTGTCTGGTTGTTGTCTGAAAAATATAAAAAAATTATTTTGGTATGCAAATATGTAAATTTCGGTGCAGGGCAACAGATCTATGTGGAAATTAAATTTTGAACCGAAATATGCGGAGCTCACGCTACACGATGCGAAATCCAGCCTAGCCGGTACATCGAACAACTCGTCTGCGGAAAAGCAATCCGTTTTATGAAATTTACGTATGCTATCTGACTGCAAAACAAATGACTCGGATTAAAATAGTGGCCCTGACTATTACAAATCTTTATCTTTTTCTTGTAAACAATCACTGTACCAGAACTGTTATTGTAATTAAGAGCAAATAAACATAAAAATTAACGCATCTAACTTTCTGATAAAGCTGCTTGAAAATTCAAAAGATAGAACTTTACTGAAATCTTCTACTAGTATTAAGTCTCTGAGCGGATATGATATTTTTTTCACAAGTGCACTCTGACAGTCACTGTGCTTTACAGTGGACATGAGAAGGTAATTAAGTTTATTGGCATACCTGTGTGCACGGAACGCTCGTCTGTTCTGCAAACTGTTACTATTAAGATAATGACGAGACTGTCAAAAGTCAGATTTCATTTTCCGTACATACTATGTGCAGTACAAGACGGTATCTTATCGATATTTATAAAAGTACTTCTCAGTACAAACTCGCGATGTACAATGCGAGAATGCAAACAGTCATGAAAGTAAAAAATTCAAAATGAGGAACTAAACGACTGATAAATGAGAACAAGGCTCCAAGTTTAACTGTGCTTCACTAAGCCATGACAAAAATTCTCCTTTTCAAAAAGTTATCACACCTAGACAATTTAGAAAAATATTTCTTACAACTGTCCTGTGTACAAGTACTTTCATTGACACTTGTTTCAACTATCAGACAAGTCCATTTGCTTCACTAAAAAATTTCTACAGCAAACTTAAACCACACACAATGGTCTTACAATAAGGCACTACAAACTGACAGATATAAAAATACTGCATTACCTTAAAAATTGTCTTTATCATTCTTGCAGTCATATCATCTTATTTCCTCAAAATTTTTCTTCGAAACATATTATTACAAATCCTCTTGTAAATAATGTTGCTCCACGGCAGACCAGCTTCCATCCTTTTCAAACCAAGCACATAGCCAGATTGTCTGCCACACACTACTGTCTGTGTAACAACAGACGTACAAAGAATGTGATTATATCAATACTACAAAAGGTTAAGTATTTGCAATTCGTTTCGGCCTACTAGGGACCAGGGGGCTCGTCTTAACTCTCAACTAGGATCTTCTTCTTTTTCTTGGCCCGATATGCCTTCATCTTCTGGCCGTCAGCCTGCTTCGTTTCATCCATCCACTTAGGTCTGGTGGTGCCTGCACACTTCTTGCTTGAGAGAGACAATGGGAAGACACCCTGCAGGATGGCCTGTCGGTACTGAGTTCTGTTCTCGGTTGTCTTTAATGGGATCTGCAGTTCCTCTAAGTCTGATTTAACAGAGGTGATCCACTTGGCTTTGGACAACTTTCCCCTACTTGTCTCTGTGAGGATCCTGTTGGTGAGCCTGGAGTGATTCAGGCGGGTCATGTTCCCATAGAAAGTCTGTCGCCTTTTCCTCATACATGTGACTGTTTTCCTGATGTTCGTAGAGCTCGTTATTGTGCCTGATTCTGTAGGTACCATCTTCTTCTCTTATGGGTCCTAGTATTCGCTTCAGGATCTTCCTCCCTTTAAGTTGTAGTTTCTTTAGTGGGCCCTTTCGATTCATCAAGAGGCACTCAGGGGCATGGGGTGTAGAGGGTTTTACTATCGAGTTGTAGTGCTTCAGGTTTATGTTCGTGGATAGGTACTTGGAAGTATAGATGTTCTTACAGGAATGATAGGCCCTTTCTAACTTGGTGCACCTGGCGTCTATGGTCAAGGTTTCGCTCTCACTTGCTGAGATCCATGATGCCAAGTACTTGACTGCAGGAACTTAACAGATAGTATTGTTCCCTAGTGGGATTGTAGAAGAAGCCTGCTTGATAATGGTGATGAACTCTGTCTTCTGTATGTTGACCTTCAATCCGGTTTTTGCAGCAATAGTGTAGAGGCTCTGCAGTTGGTGAGTAGCCTCCTCTAAGCTGTTGAATAGGGTGAGATCGTCAGCAAACGCTAGACCGGGTACATTGAGGTTGTCTTTCTTGTACCCAAGCTTCAGTCCCACTTCTGATGACGATGTGGATGTCCATCCTCTAACGATTTTCTCGAGAACACAGTTGAAGAGGATGCAATAGAGGCCCCCTGCCTGACTCCTGTCTGGATGGGAAAGCTCACAGAGAGTTCACCCCAGAACTTGACTTTGGAGCTGGTGTTCTTCAGGGTAGCTTGGTTCAGTCTGGTAGAGTTCCCATCTCGGCCTAGTTTTCACAGAGTAGAAAAGAGGGTCTGTCGATCTATTGATTCATATGCCTTTTGGCAGTCTACTATAATGGCTACCCAGGGGCGTCCCCCTCGGCTCCTATATGAGAGGATGGGCTTGAGTTTTTGAATCTGTTCTGTGTAGGACCGACTTGCATGGAAACCAGCCTGGTATCCACCTAGCTGGAAGTCTAGCTATTTGGTGACTATTTTGCAGGGCTTTAGAAATCTTGTAGGTTATAAACAACAAGGAGATGCCTCTGTAGTTTTTGAGGTCGTTCTTAGTTTCTTTCTTGTGTAGTGGATGGATCATGGCTGAGGTCCATCCCTCTGGCAAGACCTCTGTTCTCCAAATGTTCTGAATGAACTGGATGATACTCTGCAGGGACTGGTCATCTACGTACTTCCATATTTCTACAACTGTACCATCTTCCCCTGGGCCTTGTTCTTAGGGTCTTTGATGATCTTCTCTATTTCTTCCCTGTTGGGTTGTGTCACACCCTCTCTCCATCTCCACACCTTCCACCTCCTTTACCAATGCAAATTACAGCAAATACCCCTTCCAGACGATGATCTGCAACGAAGTCCATCCCAGCTACTCCCACAAATGCAAGGCAAAACCCCCACCTACCAATCCCAAGCTCACTGCCCTATTCGTCCCATTACATCTGTCCACACCGTACGGCTGAAGACATCACGCATTTCCTCACCATTGTCCTCCAGAACAACCACCCATTCCAACGTCCCCACCCCTTTCAGCAGATTGCCCATGCCGCTTGCTCAATCTTCCATTTGAACACCTACGCCACCTACTTTCACAACCAGGCCCACTTCACCTTACCCACCTCGACACCCTCATTTAAGCCTCTCTCCTCCTCCCTCCACTCCCTTCCCCCCTCTCCACTCTGGTGTGCCACCTCTATCAAAACATCAGCCCCTTCCCTGCCAACAAATACCTCTTGCTGCATACCTGGTCCAGCACCAGGTCGACCTTAATGAAATCTTCCTACAGCTTCACCAAGTTGTCCACACCTCTCCCTATCTCCTTCACTGCACTGATAATCGCCTTCCCCTAGTGCAAGGTGGGTTGCTAACGGCCACCTCAAGCATATCTCTATCTGGCCACAGCCCCTGCTCAATGACCTGACCGAACACCTCACCCTCAGCGTCTTTTTTCCTCCCTCACTGTCACCTGTGCAGCAATCTATGTCCATCCAGCAACTGCTCTCCTACCTATTTGATTGCTGCAGACTTCAGCATCCACAGCCATGTCCCTGACACCCTTCGGCGCTGGCATCAGTTCCTGGGCACCCTCTACATTGACATTGTTCACCTCCAACAGCAAACCCATCCTGTGAGTGACTTCACCCCTGATGTCATCCTTGATTCCCCCAACGTCCTTGTTCGTACTACTGCAGAAGTCCTAGACCCTACTGGGAGCCACCACCTCCCGATCCTTCTCATCAGCTCCTCAGCCCATCACCCACCTCCTCCCCCTGCATGTTGCCACTACGAACTTCATCCATGACTACTGCTGAGCTGACTGGGATACTTACTGGGAATCCATAGCCACCCAGGTCGAAAGCCAACCACTTACCTATCAGCATCCCACTGATGTACTGATGTCACCCATACCTCATCCTCCCTCAAGAAGATCGTCACTGACGCGATAAAGGACCACATTCCTACCAAAATTATTCACCCTCACCATCCTACTCTTCTTCAAATCCCATCCTTCTTCTCTGTGAATCCCACAGGCTTCCTCACTACTTACTTCACAACTGTGACCAGGATACACTCCCCCACCACTGGCAATTAACAGCAAAGAAACACTGTGACTGGCGCCAGACATGTACATGACTGACATCACCCTCCCTGTCAACGCCTCAAACTACTGGTCTGCCTTCCACCATCTTACTGGTAGTCATCTCACACTGCATACCCCCTTTTCCATCATAGCGACCCCTTCCCTGACAACCTCAGTAAGGCTAACCATTTTGCTTTCTACCCTTTTGAGGCCTTCTCCATCCTCACTTTCATTATTACCTCTTCCCCACCATCCTGATACCTATATCCCGCCACTCATCCCCTGATATTTCTCCCATTACAGCACATACATCAAACTCATACTCCTCTCCAAAGGCAACACAGCCCTTGGTCATGACTGCACCACCTACTGTCACCTCAAGGAATACCCCCTCCTTCCTAACTGTCCTTGCTACCTTGTATAACATCATCCTCTCCACTGGATTTTACCCTGACCTTTGGAAGACTTTGAGCTTCCTGTTGTTCTTTCAACTCAACAAACTCTCTTCTGACACCCCCTCCTATCATACCATCTGCATTACCTCCATGTTCAGTAATTTCTTCGAGCCTGTCCTCTCCCAACATATTCATGACCACCTCAATGAGCACCACCCCCCACCCCCTTCCCCTTACCCAGTGTGGCTTCTGGCCCTCCTTCTCTGGTAATGACAGCTCCTTAAATTTATCAGTTTTCTTTCCCTCCAACTTCATTCCGGTCGTTCTGCAATTTTTGTTTCTTTCGACCTCCAGATCGCCTATGATGGGGTATGGCATTCCAGACTCCTCTTTAATCTCCAAACCTACGCCCTTCCTATCAATTTTGTCCATCTCGCTGCATCCTTCCTCTCCTGTCATCTTTCCTATGTCACTATCCACAATACCAACTTCCATACATTTTATCCCACCATGGGCATGCCCCAAGGCTCTGTCCTTTCCCATCAACTCTATCTACCATATACTGCAGATATGCCCAAACCTCCCCCATCTGTTCACCTCCTCCAGTTTGCTGATGACACCACCTTCCTGGTCCTCTATCTCTTCTTTCAACGATCCCAAAGTACCCTTCAAGCCCACCTCGACCAGTTCACTACTTGGTGAAACCTGTGGCTCCTTAACATCAACCATTTCAAGACCCAGGCAATCCTCATAGGACGCAGCATCCCCTCTTTCCAGCTCAATTAATTTTACCTTACCATTTATAGTCATTTTATCAAGCTCACTGCTACCCTGAAACACCTTGGCCTCACGCTCAACCATCATCTCACCTGGACTCCCCATCCCCTTACGATCCAACACAAAGCCCACAGTATACTCTGCCTTCTGAAACTCCTGTCTGGCTGGATATGGGGACTGCTTCCTGCTACCATCCTTCACATCTACAAATCCTTGATCCACCCCATCCTTTGCTATGCCAGCATCACCTGCATTTCCACCCCACCCTGATTCTATAAAGCCCTCCAAACCTTAAATGCCATCCACTTCGCCTCACTTTTCATATCTGCCTCCCATCCTCCACATGGATTGTATGTGACCTCATCCCCTTCCCACATCTTCTCCTTTTCCTTGAAAACATCTGAATGCCGAACATTGTCTCACTTCGATTCCCCTCAACCTCTGGTGTCTCCTATCCTTTCTACCCCCTTCATGTTGCCATGCCTTAACCGTTGTGTCCCACCCTCTCTCCATCTCCATACCTTCCACCTCCTTTTCCAATGCAAATTCCTGCAAATACCCCTCCCAGATTACACCTGTTACTAACTCTAACCACAATTTTCCCCTGATAGGCGGTAATTTGCGTGAAGGGGTCACAAGACCTTCTACCTCCCCCTACGCGCCACCTGTGTTCTTGGTTCATAAGGTTAGTAAGGGAGAGTACCAACCAGTAGCTGATTACAGGTTGGTGAACGAAAAGGTTATCTTGCAGTTCGTTATTCCGGATGGATATCTGGAGCAAAGTATTCCACCGTTTTGGATTTGAACCAAGCCTGTTACCAACTGCCGCTGTCGGAGGATTCCAAGCACGTTACCGCCTTCTGCACTGATTGTAAATTCTTTGAATTTAACAGAGTTCCATTTGGTCTGTTGACAAGAGTTGCTGTTTTATCTGCCGGCCGGGGTGGCCGAGTAGTTCTAGGCGCTACAGTCTGGAATCGCGTGGCTGCTACGGTCGCAGGTTCGAATCCTGCCTCGGGCATGGATGTTTGTGATGTCCTTAGCTTAGTTAGGTTTAAGCTGTTCTAAGTTCTAGGGGACTGATGACCTCAGAAGTTAAGTCCCATAGCGCTCAGAGCCATTTTTTGCTGTTTTATCTAGGTTGCTGGACTGGGTGCTCGGCGACTTAAAATTTAAGTGTGTATACAACTATTTGAACGATCTCGTTATCTAGAGCCCCATCTTTGAAGAGCTTTAGGGTGGGGTGGGGGGCAGTATTGACCGTGAAACCTTCTAAGAGCACCTTAGCGCGCCGACAGAATACCTTTATACGCCATTTAGTCTCTGCAGGAGGGGTTAGGATAGATCACGAGCGTACGAAGGATCTCCAAAAATTTTCCCCTCCTGTAGGTAAAAACGGGGTTGCCAGATTCATTAGGATGGCCAACTATTCCCGGAAATATCTGAGTAACTTCGTACAATTGGCCGCCCCTCTTAATGAACCACGCAGGAAAGGAGTTAATTTCCGTTGGGATCACACTCACCAGGCATTCTTCGAAGCTATTAAGCAGGCTCGTAACAACTTGCCCATTCTGGCTATACCAAACTTCGAGTTGCCCTTTGTGGTCCAAACTGACGCATCTACTTGTGGTGTAGTGGCAGTCCTCCTCCGAGAGCAGGAAGGGGAACGTAGACTAGTGGCCTATGTGTCTAAAAGATTCTCCTCGGCAAAGCTTCAGGGTTCTGTCTACGCATGAGAGCCGCTATTAGTGCTTTTCGCTTTAGAAAATTTAGGTTTTACTTGAGCATCGCGAATTCTTGCTTGAAACTAATAATTAGTCCCTCAGTTGGGCGTTGGCGCTCTCATGTAAGATGGGTGGTATAGCTCGCTGGACCGTCCAAATTTCGGCTTTCCAGTTCAAGGTGAAGCATATTCGTGGCACCGACAATGAAGTGGCCTACGCGCTGAGTAGGATGTCTGAGGTTGGGGTTCTGCAGTCGGAGAAATATTCCGGTCTGGAGGATTGTGTAGGCAGGGTACTATTCGAAGTCCCAGAAATTTTCGGGGATCTCAGGCAAGGACAGGGCAGTAATACCAGGATTAAGACCATTAAGAATAAGTGGCTGTTCATCTCATCCATAAAGGCCAAGTTTGTTGTCATGGGGTGGAGTCAGGTGGTTTTCAGATCTGATTGCCCAATCAGCTTGTGCAGACTGTTTCCGATATTTTCATCATATAATGGTTGGAGGGCATCTAGGTGCCCACAAAACTATCGCTAATATTAGGCGCCATGTGTCTTGGCCTTCCTTATACAAGGATGTTCGGCTGATGGTAAGTGTGAAAAGCTAATTGTAGCCCTGGTAAAGGTCTTCTGAAATCCGATAGGGAAACTTATCCCATGGATAAGTGGTTTATAGACTGTATTGGTCCTTTGCCATGCGGTCCTGATGGTAACCAGTACGTGCTTGAGGTGCTGGACGCCCTCTCACGCTTCTATTGGTTAATTCCTAGTCGCGGGCTTATGGCCCCAATTATAATTTCCATCTTTGGCCCGCCAAGGTGTTTATTCAGCTACAACTCACAGGCTTTTTAATCTAAGGTTAAAAATGGCTCTGAGCACTATGGGACTTAACAGCTGAGGTCATCAGTCCCCTAGAAGTTAGAACTACTTAAACCTAACTAACCTAAGGACATCAGACACATCCATGCCCGAGGCAGGATTCGAACCTGCGACTGTAGCAGTCGCGCGGTTCCGGACTGAGGCGCTTAGAGCCGCTCGGCCACACCGGCCGCCCTAAATCTAAGGGCTTCAGGAGATTTTGTTTTGAGTTGGCTATCCGCCATGTCACAACTACCCCTATCATCCTCAACCATCTTTAGCGAAACATGTCAACTACAATTTGAAAATGGATCTTATTGCGTTCCGCTGTAATTTGCAGAGTAAATGGGACCGCTCCATGGGGTGGCTAAATTTTGCCTTTAATACGGACCATAACGAGTGATTGAATGCTACCCCTGCTTATCTTGTGTTGGTCTGTCAAGTTAATTATATTCTGTTCAACTTGTGGTCGGTTAACGATCTGCTTCCCGAGCGTATCGACGCTAAGGTAACGCAGGAGAATAGGAACGAAATATTCAGCGGAACCATCAGATGTTGGCCGATCGTTATAATAAGGAACGTAAAGAGTTTATGGGAAAGGTAAGTGCTCGGGTTTTTACACGTATCCCTAATGTTAACCAGAACAGGGGAAGGTCTATTCTAGTAAGTTAGTACCCCAGTTTTTGAATTCCTTTGAGAACGTCCGAGTGCAGGGTCCAGCCAAGTTGACTGTGAGCAATCTTGAATCGGGTAGGCTGTCCAGGGTTCACGTCTCCCATATTAAGGAGAACTAGCCACCTCCCTAGTCACACAACACAGCAAAAGGGGGAGGGCGTTTCTGTGGCTTGGGCACAGGAGGTTGTACCATACGGCACAGCTTCCTTAGAATTTTCGGTCTGTCCTTTGTTTGTTCGCTTCTGAGATGTTTTTGTTGTGGTAGAGACGCTCGCCTTGCAGCGGCAGCTCGAGTTCAGCGACGGCGGCCGCTGGAGGACGCAATCGGCGGTACGGCGGACGGAGCGATCGATGCCCGGCAGTCGGATGGAGTGGCTCCGGCTGGACGAAAGTGACAGCGGCCGCCAGAACAGACAGGAGACGGCGCCATCGTTTTTCAGAACAAGAGGCCCACAGATGTTTGTATCTGGTAGAAGGGGGTCTTCGCCCGTACTGGTCGTTTTTCCACTACTCAATCATCTCTAACTTTATCTGGTGGAATCGCTGTAGTGCTGTGATCCCGGACACAAATTTTGATCCTAGTTACAAACTCTGACTTATCGGTTAGCCGTCTGCTTATGTGAATTCCTGAAAGATTGAGCCTGGATAGTGTCGCCTTGCTGGCGATTGTGTTATAATTATCCAATTCATCGGAAGGCCCGACAGGTGATTTATTCTGGATACTTCCCAACATATTCGAGATAATGGGTGTATATAATTATCTATTGCTGAGTGGTCAGCGAGACGGAATGCATGCTAAGGGGCCCAGGTTCGATTCCCGGCTTGGTTGGAGGTTTTCTTTGCTCAGGGACTGGGTGTTGTGTTGTCTTCATCATCATCATCTCATCCCCATCAACGAGCAAGTCGCCGAAGTGGCGTCAACTCAAAAAAGACTTGCACCAGCCGACCGGTCTACCCGACGGGAGGAGCAAGCCACACGACATTTCATTTCATTAATTCCACCTGTGAACTGTGCGAGTTGCTACCTCCTCCGAACTGACCTACGCTGGGCAGCTCTTTGCTTTAACCTTTGCATCTGTTGGGCTCCTCTTGGGTTGATCTTGGTCTCTGTAACATCCTTGTGGTGTTTTGGTTCGATACGGCTTCGTGGAGTTGCGGGCCTTGGTTTCTGCCCTTTGGCTTTTGAGCCCCTGTTATCTTCGCGTTGCAATATTGACTGTGGTTTTACAAAAGTACTTTGTTATTTCGCCGGACTTATATTTCTCTCTCGTGTGTGTTTATTGAAATTACTTCTAGACTAGTGGTAAGGAACTGGCCGTTAACCGGTGACTTAGTGTGTTCTAGTTTTGCCAGCGTGAGGGCCATGGCCTGTAGAAGACGACGATGGTCTGACGGGGTGGAAGGACGCCCGCACCTGCGACAACCGAGGGACGGTGGCTTGGGAGGCGACTCACCGAATCAAGAGTCACGTAAAGCAATTATACATAACTGAAACCTTGCCTTGAATGTGTACTTTGGTCAGGGGCTCTCAAAGGCTTTTCTCTCTTTCTCTCCAATGATTAATACTTTAAGAGTTTTCTTCTTGTTTCTTAACTGAAAAAAATTGTAAGATTTTCTTAAGTATCATACATACTATAATTCAAAGTTTGCCTTAAAAGTATTTGTTGGTGGTGACTCTTAAAAGGTTGTCTTTTTTAAATGGTCAAAACACTTTTTTTTAAATTGTTGCTATTAACTGAGAGAAAAGTGTAAATTTTGGTGGTTAAAATTCATCTTATGAATTGGAAGACAGTGGGAATTTTTTCAACTGAAAAATCTTGGGTCTTGTCTAAATAAAGTGTGTCAACTAAAGAGTGAAAGTTTGTTTCCTGAACTTTGCCTAGCCGTTCCACTTTCCTTTGGTCTTGTTTCTAAAACTGTTATTACGTTTTGTTTGACCATGTCATAAATAACCGACAGTTTTGCCTTGAAATTTACGGGTTGTGCACCTGTCGAAATATCGGCCGTTGTCGTCATAGTCATCCTACTAAGTTCTTTGAAACTTGATCAGGTAGTTCGTAGATATTTGTTTTCCCTACGACACACGGGTGTTCACTAAAATGTTGGCGCTTGAGGTTGATATTCGTGCTGTTTGAATGCTGTTCCTATCATGATCGCAAGTCTGAGAAACGTCGTCTGCAAATCGTGTGTTAAGCTATAAAGTTGTATCGTGATAGGGACTAGCCGAAGCTTCTACATCTACATCTACATCCATACTCCGCAAGCCACCTGACGGTGTGTGGCGGAAGGTACCCTGAGTACCTCTATCGGTTCTCCCTTCTATTCCAGTCTCGTATTGTTCGTAGAAAGAAGGATTGTCGGTATGCTTCTGTGTGGGCTCTAATCTCTCTGATTTTATCCTCATGGTCTCTTCGCGAGATATACGTAGGAGGGAGCAATATACTGCTTGACTCTTCGGTGAAGTTATGTTCTCGAAACTTTAACAAAAGCCCGTACCGAGCTACTGAGCGTCTCTCCTGCAGAGTCTTCCACTGGAGTTTATCTATCATCTCCGTAACGCTTTCGCGATTACTAAATGATCCTGTAGCGAAGCGCGCTGCTCTCCGTTGGATCTTCTCTATCTCTTCTATCAACCCTATCTGGTACGGATCCCACACTGCTGAGCAGTATTCAAGCAGTGGGCGAACAAGCGTACTGTAACCTACTTCCTTTGTTTTCGGATTGCATTTCCTTAGGATTCTTCCAATGAATCTAAGTCTGGCATCTGCTTTACCGACGATCAACTTTATATGATCATTCCATTTTAAATCACTCCTAATGCGTACTCCCAGATAATTTATGGAGTTAACTGCTTCCAGTTGCTGACCTGCTATTTTGTAGCTAAATGATAAGGGATCTATCTTTCTATGTATTCGCAGCACATTACACTTGTCTACATTGAGATTCAATTGCCATTCCCTGCACCATGCTTCAGTTAATCTGCAACACCGCTGGCTCAGGCACTTATCTTGAGTGTGGGCTTTAGCAAACCTAATTCACCGCAAGTTTGTAGTACCCAATGAATGGATAATATACTGTGGCCAATGAATGAGATCAGCGAAACTCATTAAACTTTACAACGAACGATATAGTGATTGAGGGTTGGAGGGGGGGTGGGTGGGTATGTAAGAGACACAGCCGTGAGTAAACCCCCTGTAAGACCCCAACATTCGGCAAAGCACTCGACGACACACTCCCACCTTTATGGACAATTTTAAAAATGAAGTTTTACAGAGAAAACCTGTAACGTAGTCTGAGGCGCCTGCAAGTTGGCAACACCTTGAGACCTCGAGATTCCAGTTGTGCTGTAGGAAATGTTGAATGATCGTGGTGATACGCAATGACAATAGATACTGCCAGTTGGATGCTAACAACATTTTCATTTACGCTGCCGTACGAAGTAAAGAAATTTGATTTGGACACAAAGTCTTGTTTTTCGTTTCTTCTTTGTTTTGTGCTTTTGTTCTGATTCGGTGCAAGGTTGGCCTGGTTATATACATATGTAGCGTGGTTAGTGCAAGGGATGGCCGCATACCCCTTTTGTCCCCAGCCCGTTACCCGCGCCCCCATCTCCACCCCCACCCCCTGGGACGTAATACATGCACTCCAACTGTCTGCGTGTAGTGTTATGCTTGTGAAAGTGAGCGAAAGTTTTCTAAATGATTGCGAATCATGTAACCGGGGCGGGACCTGGGTGCCTATTCGTCCCGTGTGTTAACACCCACAACTATCGGCCTTTTTTTTCTGACATCCGTTCATGTTGATCTTCGATTCGTTTATTCAGATTTTTAATTACAGAGGGCAACCAGCCGTCTGAGCGAACACGCTGAGCTACCGTGCCGGCTACTATCCGGTCAGGTGTTTTTCAACACAGCTTACCACAGATATAACACACAAAGTAATTCTTTAAAATGTTTCCTGTCTCTTTGTCGAAGTTAAGAAAACACTTGTACCAACGTCACGCTGAAAATATTAGTAAGTAAACTTCTGCATGCATACTCATCTACATCTACATCTACATACATACTCCGCAATCCACCATACGGTGCGTGGCGGAGGGTACCTCGTACCACAACTAGCATCTTCTCTCCCTGTTCCACTCCCAAACAGAACGAGGGAAAAAAAAGACTATCTATATGCCTCTGTACGAGCCCTAATCTCTCTTATCTTATCTTTGTGGTCTTTCCGCGAAATGTAAGTTGGCGGCAGTAAAATTGTACTGCAGTCAGCCTCAAATGCTGGTTCTCTAAATTTCCTCAGTAGCGATTCACGAAAAGAACGCCTCCTTTCCTCTAGAGACTCCCACCCGACTTCCTGAAGCATTTCCGTAACACTCGCGTGATGATCAAACCTACCAGTAACAAATCTAGCAGCCCGCCTCTGAATTGCTTCTATGTCCTCCCTCAATCCGACCTGATAGGGATCCCAAACGCTCGATCAGTACTCAAGAATAGGTCGTATTAGTGTTTTATAAGCGGTCTCCTTTACAGATGAACCACATCACATCTTCCCAAAATTCTACCAATGAACCGAAAACGACTATCTGCCTTCCCCACAACTGCCATTACATGCTTGTCCCACTTCATATCGCTCTGCAATGTTACGCCCAAATATTTAATCGACGTGACTCTGTCAAGCGCTACACTACTAATGGCATATTCAAACATTACGGGATTCTTTTTCCTATTCATCTGCATTAATTTACATTTATCTATATTTAGAGTTAGCTGCCATTCTTTACACCAATCACAAATCCTGTCCAAGTCATCTTGTATCCTCCTACAGTCACTCAACGACGACACCTTCCCGTACACCACAGCATTATCAGCAAACAGCCGCACATTGCTATCCACCCTATCCAAAAGATCATTTATGTAGATAGAAAACAACAGCGGACCTACCACACTTCCCCGGGGCACTCCAGATGATACCCTCACCTCCGATGAACACTCACCATCGAGGACAACGTACTGGATTCTATTACTTAAGAAGTCTTCGAGCCCCTCACATACTTGGGAACCAATCCCATATGCTCGTATGACGGTGGTGTTGGTTGAATGCTTCGCGCATCGCTCTTTTTCCAGCAGCACGAATCTCTACTAACTTTTGCCTGTCCTCATTCTCCCGATCTTTCTTGTACCGCGAGTGCAACTGCCTTTGCTTCCTGAGCATTCTCCGAATTGCGCGGTTAAACCACGGTGGGTCTTTTCCGTCCGTAACCAACTTTTTCGGGACATACTTCTCCAATGCGTGATTTGCAATGTGTTTAAAATTTGCCCATAATTCTGCCACGTCCATCGTACCGGAAGTAAATGAAGTCGTTTCATTTACTAATTGGGATGCTAACAACTGCTTATCTGCTCTTTCTAGTAAGAATACTCTCCTAGCCTTCTTGACCGACTTTTTAACTTTCGTAACCATAGTCGTAATGACAACATCATGATCACTAATCCCTGTCTCAACACTGACACCGTCGATGAGGTCTGGTCTGTTCGTGGCTACCAGATCTAAAATATTTCCATTACGTGTTGGCTGTCTATTTAGCTGCTCAAGACAGTTTTCGGATAGTGTGTTCAAAAGTAATTCACACGACGGCTTGTCTGTACCACCTGTAATGAATCCATAGACATCCCAGTCTATAATAAATAGGTTGAGCCGGCCGGGGTGGCCGAGCGGTTCTAGGCGCTACAGTCTGGAACCGCGCGAGCGCTACGGTCGCAGGTTCGAATCCTGCCTCAGGCATGGATGTGTGTGATGTCCATAGGTTGGTTAGGTTTAAGTAGTTCTAAGTTCTAGGGGACTGATGACTTCAGAAGTTAAGTCCCATAGTGCTCAGAGCCGTTTGAACCAAGTAGGTTTAAGTCGCCTCCGACTAATATAGCATGATCCGGGTACTTCTGCGATACAGAATGTAGACTCCCTTTGAATTATTCTAGAACTGTCACGGTGGAACCTGGTGGCCGATAATAACACCCCACAATTAACTTTATTTCCCCTAGCCCTGTTAAACGTGTCCAGATAACTTCACAATCACACTCTACTTCGACCTCAGTAGACGCAGTATTTTTGTCAACTGCAATGAAGACACCACCTCCTACGGTGTCTAATCTGTCTTTCCGATACATGTTCCAACCCTCACTAAATACACTCCTGGAAATGGAAAAAAGAACACATTGACACCGGTGTGTCAGACCCACCATACTTGCTCCGGACACTGCGAGAGGGCTGTACAAGCAATGATCACACGCACGGCACAGCGGACACACCAGGACCCGCGGTGTTGGCCGTCGAATGGCGCTAGCTGCGCAGCATTTGTGCACCGCCGCCGTCAGTGTCAGCCAGTTTGCCGTGGCATACGGAGCTCCATCGCAGTCTTTAACACTGGTAGCATGCCGCGACAGCGTGGACGTGAACCGTATGTGCAGTTGACGGACTTTGAGCGAGGGCGTATAGTGGGCATGCGGGAGGCCGGGTGGACGTACCGCCGAATTGCTCAACACGTGGGGCGTGAGGTCTCCACAGTACATCGATGTTGTCGCCAGTGGTCGGCGGAAGGTGCACGTGCCCGTCGACCTGGGACCGGACCGCAGCGACGCACGGATGCACGCCAAGACCGTAGGATCCTACGCAGTGCCGTAGGGGACCGCACCGCCACTTCCCAGCAAATTAGGGACACTGTTGCTCCTGGGGTATCGGCGAGGACCATTCGCAACCGTCTCCATGAAGCTGGGCTACGGTCCCGCACACCGTTAGGCCGTCTTCCACTCACGCCCCAACATCGTGCAGCCCGCCTCCAGTGGTGTCGCGACAGGCGTGAATGGAGGGACGAAAGGAGACGTGTCGTCTTCAGCGATGAGAGTCGCTTCTGCCTTGGTGCCAATGATGGTCGTATGCGTGTTTGGCGCCGTGCAGGTGAGCGCCACAATCAGGACTGCATACGACCGAGGCACACAGGGCCAACACCCGGCATCATGGTGTGGGGAGCGATCTCCTACACTGGCCGTACACCACTGGTGATCGTCGAGGGGACACTGAATAGTGCACGGTACATCCAAACCGTCATCGAACCCATCGTTCTACCATTCCTAGACCGGCAAGGGAACTTGCTGTTCCAACAGGACAATGCACGTCCGCATGTATCCCGTGCCACCCAACGTGCTCTAGAAGGTGTAAGTCAACTACCCTGGCCAGCAAGATCTCCGGATCTGTCCCCCATTGAGCATGTTTGGGACTGGATGAAGCGTCGTCTCACGCGGTCTGCACGTCCAGCACGAACGCTGGTCCAACTGAGGCGCCAGGTGGAAATGGCATGGCAAGCCGTTCCACAGGACTACATCCAGCATCTCTACGATCGTCTCCATGGGAGAATAGCAGCCTGCATTGCTGCGAAAGGTGGATATACACTGTACTAGTGCCGACATTGTGCATGCTCTGTTGCCTGTGTCTATGTGCCTGTGGTTCTGTCAGTGTGATCATGTGATGTATCTGACCCCAGGAATGCGTCAATAAAGTTTCCCCTTCCTGGGACAATGAATTCACGGTGTTCTTATTTCAATTTCCAGGAGTGTATTTCAGAACTTCCTATCTCAGGGTTCAGCCAGGTCTCAGTCCCGAGAATAATTTGGCGAGCCACACGCTTCCTGGAGGGCAGTAAATTCAGGAACTTCATTCCGAACACTCTGAATATTTACTGCTAATATCTTGATAGCTGATTTTCCTGCCTGCACGTCGGCTGATGAGTGTTCATAAGGACACCTCGCACTACTGCCTAGCCAAAAAAAAAAAAAAAAAAAAAAAAAACAAAACCTGTGCACGCCACTCAGGAGATGAGACTGAAAGTTATCGAACATTAGAGTGTGAAAATAAGGTAAATATTTCGTGACTCGAATGTCTTATCTATAAGTACTTGTTTGACCTTTAATACATAGTCATGGAGTTCTCCACTGTCTACAACGGACAAGCTTCTTTTGGAGTTTAATTTCCTGTCGGTGCCCTGATCTTTTAAGTTGAACCTCTACATCATCTGAATGGCCGTGTTGTTCTTCTTAAGGAAACTACCATGGTGCTCATTTTAAGTTGTTTAGGAAATCCATGTTAAACATAAAGTAAGATTTGTTCGATGTCAGTTTAAAAGCAGCTCCGCCTGAGTATGGGTCTACTACTACTGTGTCCTAGACTGAGTTGGGCTCTTAAAAGGCAAGCTCTCGAAACACTGCATGGTAGGGATGTCAGATTAGCTGCTGACATCCCACACTCTTTGTGGCTCTTATTGTAAGATTAATTACTCACAACATGAACACTATAGCTTCTACACCAGTTTTTGTTAGAGGTCGCGGCCGACGTTGTCCCGGACGTTTCTAGCGTTCGATGAGAAACTTTCCGCCTACGACAACGTCAAACTCGATGCAACATTAAATATGCACGTGACGTGCAGTGAGCGCCCCAGCTGCGCATTGCTGGGTAGGAAACTCTGTTTTGTCCCTCGTGTATACAAGCCCAGTATAACTAAACTAGCCATAGACTCTTGTCTGCCGCATAGAAAAAAGAAAGAAAAAAAAAACAAGAGGTTTTGTAAAGTACAATACCATTCGTAGATGCTGTTATAATGCTTGGGAAAAGTATAGAACTGTTTCTTATTTAGCAGTGGATGTCCGTGTCTTTTTCATGCATGCACATACAAGATTGAGGTACTTTTTACAGTTACGTTTAGAACGAAAATTTTCATTAACTTTTCGCAAGTGTCCAATTTATCCTCCACCGGACGTACGGCAGTCATTCAAAAGACACTGCACGGAAGCCAACAGAGAAACATTTGAATTCAAAATAAGCCTTTATATGCGAAATAATAATAATAATAAAGCGACTGTACTCTTATTTCTGGTTTATTGGTTGGTTTGTGTGAAGGGACCAAACAGTGAGGTCATCGGTCCCATCGGACTTGGGAAGGATGGAGAAAGAAGTCGGCCGTGCCCTTTCAAAGGAACCATCCCAGAATTTGCCTAAAGCGATTGAGGAAAATCACGGAAAATCTGAATCAGGAAGGCCGGGCGCAGGTTTGAACAGTCGTCTTCCCGAATGCGAGCCCAGCAAGTTAACCATTGCGCCACCTCGCTCTCTCTATTCTGTGTTAGTATTAAATAACTGCATGCATTTTGTATAAGACCTGCTTTAACTCCTGCATAATAATTACGAAGCCAGATAGCATACGCTCTAGGAAAGAAAAGAAAAAAAAAACCCTAGGTCCGGAATCTAACTGAAGTATCTTAACGTAAATTATACCCACTGCACTAATTCTTTGTTTCCAGTATTTTTTTTGTAATTACAGACGGCGGCCAGTCCACTGGAAAAGGGATGTTTAATTATTGATGGTGGTTATTTATGTTTTCTCGGTCCTCTGTGATTGTTTTGTAAAGTATTTAGTTCTTCTACGTCGCATCCAGAGCCGCACAGGCACCTCAGGTTAATTAAGTTCAAGCTGCTGAACTGGTCCATTAATTAAGGGGAATATTATTATTTTTTATGCAAGCAACGACTTTGCCGCAGTGGTAACAACGGTTCCTGTTAGATCACCGAAGTGAAGCGCTGTCGGGCTTGGCTAGTACTTAGATGGGTGACCTTCCGGTCTGCCGAGCGCTGTTGGCAACCGGGATGCACTCAGCCCTTGTGAGGCAAATTGAGGAGCTGCTCGATTGAGAAGTAGCGGCTCCGGCCACGAAAACTAACAACGGCCGCGGGGGTGGTGTGATGACCATATGCCTCTCCACATCCGCATCTAGAGAAGCCTATATCTGAGGATGACACGGCGGTCGGTCAGTACCGTTAGCGTCTTTGAAGACTTGCTCGGACGGAGTTTAGTTTACTTTATTTTCTTTATGCGCAATGCATAACTAAGAAGAAACTTCTTCTTCGACAGGCAGTTGGTGGAGAAAAAAGGTAATACTATGATCGACACGTTAATATCAAGCCCATTAAGGGGATTTTTCTGTCTGGGAATCTTATTTTATGCTTACCTTCAACTTTTTTTCCGCAAAACACCATTTTTCCATACCAATTTTTATCAACAGTCAGCAGTACATATCTTAAATACTACGTAAACAATTTTTGGCTGGTAAATTGATGAGCTTATGTACCATAAAATGTCGGCCAAAATACCTCTGCGCTGATATCGCAACTAAGCGGGTGAAGTATTAGGTCTGCAATCAAAATTAAAGATATGTACATTACCAGAAATAAATTCTCTGTGTCGAAAATCAAATTTCCTGAAGTGAATTTCACAACGGCAGCCACTTGAAAAAGTAGGTACTGAAAATAGTAGACCTATTTTTTAGTCTTTAAATGTCAATAAACAACAAACATTACGAAAAATGTATATTTTTTAGGTTCACGCCAAAATGACAAGTATCTATTTTATTAAATCCAAAACGGCATCCAGTATTACCGAGTAGCTTTTTTTTTTTTTTTTTAACTATACGAATCAGTTTGAAAAACGAAGTCTCAAGAAATAAGCTTTTAACATTTTTACTTCGATTTTTGTGTATGTAACTTAAAATGATTCATCTTATTATTGATCTGCTATTCCTGGGCCATGCAGTAAACCTTCCAGTTCTTAGAAGACCTCATTTTGTAAAGCAGGAGTCTCTACTGCCGCGTTTCTAACCTCTACGCTGCTGTCGAACGAGCGTCAGACCGAATGCTTGAGGCGTTTCTCGTCCCTTTTCGTGGCGAATGAGCAAGCCGTGGTGCCGACAACGGCTCCCATGACTTTTACGTTACACAGGGCACCCTTCTATCCGTTTTCAAAATTGACGCGGCCCCAATTGTTGGCAATATGGACGACTTGTACACTCGAAAACAAGTGTTTTGGAGCATAAGTCCAAATTAATGAATTCACTTCTTCATTGCGTATAGGCTTCAAGGCATCATCAGACTGTCGTCAGTCAGATGTTTGTACACATCAGCAATGGTTTCAGTAACTTCACTCCTCAGTGATGGCTTGTGATCAAAAGTATCCGCTGTTCCGCTAATCTCAGCTCTCTTCGACTTACACCACCTTTCAGAACAGTAATCGTGTTGCGGATTGTCGCCGTAACCGCTTTTTTCCTCTCACTTTTGTCGAAAGCGTATATACTAGACATATGGTGGACAAGGACAACAGTGATATCGATATTTTCTTGGACCTAGAGCATTACAATAGCTCTACAGGGAATGAGATATCGGCCGTAATCGCAAACCACCCAAGCGTCGAGAACGGCTAGAGCGGGCGTATGAGCGATTTTGAAGTTCAAATAATACTTTTGATCACACGTTATTAAGGCTTTAAGGAATCAAAATATGCTAAATAAAGATTTTTTGAAACCTTGAGACGGGAAAACCTCATTAAATCGTTTCCTAATCGTGAATCTGTCTTTATTCACGTAACGCACATGAGCGTCATACAGATTAGCATTCTGGGGCTTGCACATAGTGCATGGGAAATGGTATCGTGCAATATGCTGTGCCTTTCAGTAGAAATGAGGTTCATCTACCACAATATATTTTTATTATGCAAGAATGAAGATTCTCATAGATATAACATGAAAAAACGCCTCTCTACACCTCATCATGCACATGGTCTAGGAAGGTGCACTGTCCGACAAACAAATGAATTCTATGTGAAATTAATCATAATGCAATCCCTTAACACGCACTTAGGCAAGGACAATCGGTAGAAATATGAGGAAACATAAGCGAACACAGCCAGTTTCAGGAAGTGGGCGGCAGTGTGGGAGGGGGAGCGGAGGTAACTCAATTCACTTGCATACAGACGCATACAGGAACCCAACAACATTTATATCTACAAATTACTGTCACTGAATTTATTAGAGAGCAATCGGAAATACCAGGGGCGTGCGTCAGGTGCATGTAGGGTGTGGGGTGATGTGTCGACGACCATCGCGTAAAAAGGCATAAAAATATAAAAATCAGAAACTAAGAGAAATTTTCCGCACGAGTAGCTACATGTTACACTCAGAATTTTGTGTTCTATTATGTGTTTAGGACCATGCAACCATAGTAAACGGATTCAAAGCACATAGTGGGCCAAAGACCAAACATTATACTATCAGTAAAAATTTGTAAAATTAGAAACACTCAGAAAGCCCGCAGATGTACTGCTATTCGTCAGGTTCGGTTTTTTGTTTGTTTGAGTTTCACAATATAAATAACACCATTTAACCATAGCAGGAAAATGCAGGACCTATGTTCACTGAAAACCAAAAGTTACATTAACAATTGGACAAAAATCCTGTACCCACATGGGTATTCATTGGGTTTATTATTTTAATATCTACAAAATGCAAAGCATCGGAGCATGGGACACGTGGTGGACTGAAGGTCAGAAATTACGCTAACATCAAGAAATGGTATAACTAGAAAATGCATAATGTTAGTTAGAGCAGAAAAAAGTGAATAGTAAATCACTAGCCTAAACGAAATTAACCATAGTCTCTACTTACAAGGGAGCCTCCCCATCGCACCCCCCTCAGATTTAGTTATAAGTTTGCACAGTGGATAGGCCTTGAAAAACTGAACACAGATCAATCGAGGAAACAGGAAGAAGTTGTGTGGGACTATGTAAAAAATAAGCAAAATATACAAACTGAGTAGTCTATGCACAAGATAGGCAACATCAAGGTCACTGTGAACTCAGGAGCGGCGTGGTCCCGTGGTTAGCGTGAGCAACTCCGGAACGAGAGGTCCTTGGTTCAAGTCTACCCTGGAATGGAAAGTTTAATTTTTTATTTTCAGACAATTATCAAAGTTCCGGCACTCATACATAATCAACTTCGCTCTCCAAAATACCAGGACATGTTCACATTTGCTTGGACATAAGCAGGATTTGACGGTCTACACACGGAAAAATTTGAAAACGTTAAAAACATATGTTTTGACAGAGCACAGGGAAAACTGTGCGACTGTGAAACTGTTGCATTCATTTGTTGCAGTTTATGTGACAGACTCTTATGTTTTCATCACTTTTTTGGGAGTGATTATCACATCCACAAGAAAACCTAAATCGGGCAAGGTAGAAGAATCGTTTTACCCATTCGCCAAGTGTACAAGTTAGGTGGGTGGACAACATTCCTGTCATGTGACGCACTTGCCTTCACCAGTGTCGTATGGAATATATCAGACGTGTTTTCCTGTGGAGGATTCGGTTGACCTATGACCTTGCGACCAAATGTTTTCGGTTCCCATTGGAGAGGCACGTCCTTTCGTCTACTAATCGCACGGTTTTGCGGTGCGGTCGCAAAACACAGACACTAAACTTATTACAGTGAACAGAGACGTCAATGGACGAACGGACAAATCATAACTTTCCGAAAATAAAGAAATTAAACTTTTCAACCGAGGGAAGAATTGAACCAAGGACCTCTCGTTCCGCAGTTGCTTACGCTAACCACGGGACCACGGCGCTCCTGAGTTCATGCTATCCTTGATGTTGCTCATCTTGCGCATAGACTACTCAGTTTGTATATTTTTGCTTATTTTTTACATAGTTCCACACAACTTCTTCCTGTTTTCTCGATTGATCTGTGTTCAGTTTTTCAAGGCCTATCCACTGTGCCAACTTATAACTAAATCTGAGGGGGGTGCGATGGGGAGGTTCCCTTGTAAGAGGAAGCAAAACTAATACCTTTGTCGATTCCATCAGAGAGTCGCCTATAAAGGGCCCAACAAAAGACTGAGGGAGGCGCTCTCGTTCGAATCGTTCAAATGGCTCTGAGCACAATGGGACTTAACTGCTGAGATCATCAGTCCCCTAGAACTTAGAACTACTTAAACCTAACTAACCTAAGGACATCACACACATCCATGCCCGAGGCAGGATTCGAACCTGCGACCGTAGCGGTCGCGCGGTTCCAGACTGTAGCGCCTAGAACCGCTCTGCCACTCCGGCCGGCCGCTCGAACCTTCCAGTTCCCATTAGAAGAGACGCGAATTACCGTCTGCATTCCTGTGAAGTACTAGTCTAACTTCAGTCTCTGTCACTGAGCGGAACTCTCTGGTCCATGTGCTTCCCATTTATAAAGTTAAGTTGGTAACGTTATCCTATGGCTCTATGAACGCTCAAGGCTTTGGAGGCATATTTCAAATGCTCTCGTCCTCCCTTCCACTCACTCACAAACATTTGTGGATTAACTGGATTAAAGGGGGAATTAAGTGGGCTGTGATTGGTTGAATAAGCAAGCAAGACAGTTCTTATCTTTTCCAGGGGCTACGTGTAGCTTCGACACAATGAAATATCAAGTGGACTAATCACTGTCACTATACCAGGGCGCCAAATACGGCTAACGTTCAAGCGGATTCAACTGAACCGCTTCATCCTGATCGAACACGCTGAGATGCCGTGCCGGCAACTATGCAGCCCTTTTACGTACACTGGTGTATAAAACGTAAGGAAGGAAGTAATTTCGTATAATCTGTCACTGCCAAGCTCGATGAAACTTGAGCGATACATAGAAAGAACTGCTACAGTGCAGTACAGTACAATACAGAACAGAAGGTAACTGAAAGGAGCACGCAATGAGATAGACAGAAATGAGACTTTTATTCAAGGACAGTAGTTATTTTGAAGTCACCCCCATTTATAACGTTCTCCTAGACATTAGAGAAGGGAGGGGAGGGGCACGGTTCTCCTTACTATGATGTGTGATGATGACCACGGACGGCAATGCGTGCTATACAACATGTTCCCATGCTGGCTTCGAGGTTAATAAGCAGTTCTTGTGGTCCAATCGCGAAATATCCTCTTGTTCCAAGAGCTCCCCCAACTGCGCTGTTCTATGTTACATCGTCATCCATAAAAATAAACTTGTGGCCTCAAGCACCCCGAAAAGAAGGAGTACGCTGCCACAACAACATTGACTGGTGTGTGTCCCCTGTTCAAAGATTAGAAGGCCAGTATGCCCATGTGTCCGCAGCTCGTGGTCTCGCGGTAGCGTTCTCGCTCCCCGAGCACGGGGTCCCGTGTTCGATTCCCGGCGGGGTCAGGGGTTTTCACCTGCCTCGAGATGACTGGGTGTTGTTGTGTCGTCTTCATCATAATCACCCATCCCGATTGCGGTTCGAGGAAGGCAATGGCAAACCACCTCCACTAGGACCTTGCCCAGTACGGCAGTGTGGGCCTCCCGCATCGTTCCCCTACGCTCTGTCAAAGAGTATGGGACTTCATCATCATGCCCATGTAACATTACTCTTCCCCACACCATAAGACCTGGACCACCAAACTGATCATGTCCGACAATCTTCCTGGATGCACAACGAGCTCCCATCTCTGGCGACATGAGTGTACGTCCGGTACTGTCGAACATGATCGTTTTGGTGGTCCAGGTGTTATGGTGTGGGCGTACTGAGCTCCTAATCTTTGAACACGGTAAACTCACCAGTCAAGGTTATTGTGACACTGTACTCTTCTCCGTGCGTTTTCTCAGGGGCGCTTTCAGACCTGACCTCATTTTTATGGATAACGGCGCGCGACCGCATCGAACAGCGCAGATGGAAGAGCTCTTGGAACGACATGATATTCGGCGAATAGACTGGCCTGGTCGTTGTCCCGACTTAAATCCGATCGGACACGTGTGGGGTGCGGTGAGGAAACGTATTGCAGCAAAGACCATCCAGCAGTTCTCAGTCGCGCTGGTGCAGGAATGGAATGCCGAATCACAGGAACTTCTCAGCAACACAAAAATCTCATTTCTGTTCATCTCTTTGCGTAATTTTTTCAGTTATCTCCTGCATTATTCTGTATCAGTTCTTTCCAAGTGCGGACCAAGTTTCTTTGAGCTATGTTGCTTCGCAGTGACATACAATGTGCAATTTACTTTCGGCCTTAAGTATCCCACACCTGTGCGCTACTGAACAAAGGTATCTGTTGCACATGTGATACAGTGTTGCCAAGTCGTCTTTCTTTTATGCGCATTTTCCACCAAATACATCCACGGGACGAAGTTTTGTTAGACATATTTTTGTACTCTTAATATGCAAGAAATCACCCACCCGGATAGCATTGCGTGTTAAAGCGTCACTTCCTCGACGAGGCTTTAACGTGGAGGGTCGGTGTATCGGCCAGCCTGGATGTGATTTTTAAATGGTTCCCCACATCCCACTAGGTGAGTACCTGTCTGGTACCAAAGTCCCTCCTCAGCTACACGATTTGCAAATATTTCGAGAACTTTCTCTCACCTTGATATGACTAACACTGCTCGCAGATAGTCAGAGTCACATATTCTGTGCCGGGTACTAACGGGGTATCGACAGGAACAGCATACGTCCACACTTTAAATTAACCATGCCACATCCATTTGCCTAGTCGGCGGTGGGGGTCTTCCGCATTGTCCCCTACGCTCCTCGGAGTATGGGACCTCATCATCATCGCCATCCGTAAGTACTAATACCAATCCTGCGCCGATGTGGGACAAACGCACAAGAAAAAGAAGAAAAAAGGTGAAATATGCACAAATTTCGGTTGACCATTTATATGAGGGGCGTTCAATATGCAACGCAACATATTTTTTTCTGAACGCGGATTGATTTGATTTAGGGTTCCATTACACCATATTATATTTTGTGTTAGCAGAAGAGCCAACACCTTGTTACGAGTGGAGGCCGAAATGCACGCGTTTTAGCTCAAGCAAGCTAGCGTGAGGAGGGAAGAACTATACTGACGTGAGGTCTGGAACATGACAAGGAATGAGAATTCAGAAAGCGGACGTAATTAGTTTGATACTTAACTTTAATCCATTAATGATGAACGTCGCTCTTGACGGTACATGATTCACAATATTATCTGTTCAGAATACATTCTGGAAGATTATAGTAACTGAATATGGCGCCTAGCTAGGTTGTAGCAAATGACGTAGCTGAAGGCTATGCTAAACTGTTGTCTCTGCACATGAGAGCGTATGTAGACAGTGAACCATCATTAGCAAAGTCGGCTGTACAACTGGGGCGAGTGCTAGGGAGTCTCTCTAGACTAGACCTGCCGTGTGGCGGCGCTCGGTCTGCAATCACTGATAGTGGCGACACGCGGGTCCGACGTATACTAACGGACCGAGGCCGATTTAAAGGCTACCACCTAGCAAGTGTGGTGTCAGGCGGTGACACCACATTATTCACGATTATTTTGCTACAGAACTCTTTTTCAACATAATCTCCGTTCAATGCGACGTTCTTACGCCGTCTTACTGGGAGGGCCTGTATCGCCATGTGGTACCACTCTACTGGTCGACATCGGAGCTAACGTCTTGCTCCATCAATAACCTGCCCATCATCCCGTACTGCTTCCCTCAAAGAGCGTCATTCATTGAGCCAAACAAATGAATGTCAGAAGATAGGAGATCCGAACCCTAGGGTGTATGAGGAAGAAAAAAGTGTTGTGAGTCCCTCTCGGACGTGACGAGTCCTGTGAGGCCTTCCGTTACCATGGGGAAGAAGAAGTTCGTTTGCACTTTGAAACTACTTTATTAAAATATTTTACTTAAACTGCTGAGTGAAATTGAATGCAAGTGAACCTACTTTTCTTTACTTTGTCTTATCATGTCAACACTGACCTACAATATTCTAGAGCAACGGAATCTGACTGCTCAAAAAAATTACAACCTGACTTCAAATAATTAATTCCAAAGAATGGCCCTGACTAAAAAGAAATCTTAACAATAAGCTATACATTTCCTGAAGCACTTACCTCACATCTTCATTACACGAACTACTGCAATACAGCGAGCGTCAATACTGCCAGCTAAATAAAATATTCTAACTACTAAGGCCACTAACTACTAATAGGCATGTGGTTAGCAAAGGAAAGATTTTGTTGCAAACCAAATAATGTATTTTTTTATCTTAATCATGTGACATCCACTTCGGACACGACTACAAATCGTCATTGACATATAGTACAAAGATATACAATCATGAACAATATTCAGTCGCCAAGTCGAACATGTACAGATCGTTAGCCTACGCTAACACTTCAGACCTCTACCCTCCATCAAGGCTAACTTCTCACATCTAACATCCATCACTGCCGGCTGTTCACCTCCAACAGCCCAACAGTACTTCCATCACTGCTGGCGACTAACTTCCAACGGTCCAACACTACTGGCGATTAACTTCCAACAACGAGTCCAACCAGCCACAGAGTCTCTTACAAAGAAAGCGCAGTCAGAGATCCAATGCAAAACGCTACACAGTGCTGCCAACACGGAAGCAGCCAACTTACAACGCTTCTGGGGGCGAACACGCTCAAGTCGTCTCTTCAATTTTCTGACTGTAGCACAACAAACTTCAGATCACCATGAGGGAGGACCCCTTCGAAATCCCAGACGACATTCGTCATGACGTACTGGCTGAGGGTGCGGCTTTACACCTTTGGAGGTCAGGCAGTGTGGCGCCACTCTATGGATTGCCATTTTGTTTCCGGTCGAAGTGATAAACACATCCTTCGCCGCCTGTGACGATGTGCGACAAAAAAATTTTCACGGTCAGCCACGTAACGCCAAAGAAATTGCGCACAGATGGTCCTTCGCTGCTCTGTTAGGCGGCGGGGAATCCAGAGGGCAGACACCATTTAGTACCTCAAGTGGTAGTCGACCATGTCAGCACTACCAATAGAGACGTCCAGGAGAGCAGCGAGGTATTTTATTGTGATCCTCGATCATGTCGAATGAGAGTGTCCGAACGTTTTGATATTGCAGGAGTCACAGGTGTGTGCGCCCGACCGGCATGCGGGATATCCGGCGGGTTTACGCGACCTTGTTGCCATGATGGCACACGCCTCGCCCAACGACTCACCGTTCTTTTGTTCACTGCCAGGTCTCCGTAGACATTCTGTAAGCGCCTATGAATATCTGCGATGCTCTGGTTTTGTGCCAAAAGAAACTCAATGGCAGCTCTCTGTTTGGCACGTAACTCCGTTAAAGACGCTATTCTGAAGGGTACATATGGCGCCACCACCTATCGGGACTTCATGATACTGTAGAGACTGGTGGGAACACTCCACCATGTCCCACAACAAATTACACATTTTTCAATTGAAAATGGCTGAGAAAAATAATGTGTTGCATTACTTATTGAGCCCCCCTCGTAAATAACAGAAACGGGCACATGACACGCCATTCAGGTACTCCCTAAGCAATTTTTTACATGCGACGGCATAGCCACGATACAAACGACATAATGTCCGCTAAAAATTCACAAAAGGGAGTCTGGTTTTCCGTGAGCTCGTATTTTGTTTACTAAAAGAGAGTGAGGAACATAGTAGAATTTCAACCAGTTCTGGGAACATAATAAGAATGTCCCGAAGTTCTCCAATAGAAGTTCTTGCGATTATTTCATAACCATTCTGTTAGGAGCAACAAGATTTCATTCAGAGGATTTCTGCAGAGAATATCGAAAATCTGATGTAACTTCCTGGTATTACAGAATTTATGTGCTGCGTACGCATAGGGTCCAGACAAGTAGTTGTGATTTGACTAACAAAATCCTATGCTCGCTCCCAAGTTCTTTCATAGATGTCTTATAGGATAGCCAGAAAACGCGTGGTTGTGCGGAAGACCCACTCCGGTTGCGATGTTCTTGCTCAGAGGTATCGCGGCTGTCACCTCGGTACTGAGTGCTAAGCTCTGTATACGTATCAATAGCAGGCATTACGACAGGAAGTACGAATAGTTTGGAGCAAAATCGATGTGTTTGTGTTCAGAGATGACTTGTGCATTTGTGACTTGTTTTCTGTTGAACTGAAGTTACAGATAATTATTTTTTATTCTATGACTATTAAATGTTTCGTATGTAGTATATTTCCGGGGACTGGCGCTATGAGAGCGAAATGAGGACTATATAGATAATTGTTTTCGAAATAAACTGCAAACACAGACGATTGCTGTGACAGTTTGCTTATGGATATTGTGTATTTGCCCTCAGTTTACACTGTGATGTCCATTCTCATGCAACGAGTTACAAGGGTTACGGGGAGTTGGTGCCTTGCATTTGCAGCTAGGCGCAACACTGTGTTTGCAGTGTTATCAGCTCTTTAAATGTGCCTTCGCCCATATTCTAAATTAACTTCCATTGTTTAAAGAGGCAGACTTCGGTTGGTGCAATATTGGTGGTTTTTCACCAACTGATCCCTATTGCAGGTGTACTAGTTACATAAGCTTCCCGTTAATTTAAATTTGTTCAGGACTTGCTGACGCGTCTAAAATTTTTCTTTCTTCAATTTTTTTTTGTATATCATGGCCCCGTGTACCACGTGCTCCATCATAGGCCAAGTGTAATCTTTATTTTGTTGTTAAATCTAAACTGAGTCTCAGTAATCTGGAATTTAAGTAAAATATCTACAATTTATTTTCCTTCCTCAGTCACTTAATGGAATCCATGTTAAAATTCGATTGCACAAATGTCTGTGGTCTGTGTTTTTACTCTTGAATCTGTATTTAATTTGATCATAAGCTTTCCTGTGAAAGATGCCTTCAGCAGAAATATTAATCCGTGAGCAATCAAACCGCGATCAATAGAAGCCTTTTTCAATTTCTTTTTGCGCCGTTATAGGTCAGAAAGTAAGACTGCGAGAGTACTTACTGTTTACCAGATTATGTGCGATGTGGTTATTATACCTCATCCAGGTGTTACGCTATCAGACTGAGGCTGACATCTTCATAGAACTTGATCTACCTATAATGAAGATCACTTATACTTTCAACCAATTAGGTCATGAAAAGAAATTCATTCAGATGTTCCTGTAGGCCTCTCCCCCCCCCCCCCCCCCCTTCCCAATTCTTTCCGTTGCATAATGTAAGCATCCATGCTCTTGAATATATTTGTGAAATCGTGGCCAGATAGCATTACAAATTATTTTTTGAGTCAGAATTTTCCATAAAAAGGAAAATTTTCAGAGCATTTTACTGTAGTCATATGTTCTCATGTACTTCAGTTACAGAAAGAATCAGACACTTCAGGGCACAAACAAATCAAGTTTATGTAAAAACAGTACAATCGCCAGTCAAGAAATATTTTCGTAAACACCATGTGCTTTAAATCACATATGAACAGCTTTGGTACCCACTATCTTACATCTGATACGGGTACAGTGAGTCAAGACCACATCATAAACCTAAAACCACATAACGAAGTATATCTTCGCCACCTCACCAATACAGATTGTAGACCGACTCGTTCCACATTGTTTCGATAGAAATCGCACAATTGATTTATTGAACATAAAACAGTCTAACTAAAGAACTGTTTCATCACCACAAGGATTTCTTGTAGTATGCAGCGATACAGCGATCAAGGCGGAATTTTGATATTTCGCTCAGCATGCACTACGAAACGCCAGAAGCGGGGCGCTGCAAGAGGTACTACGCATCTCGCTAGCAACCTACCACCAGCCGGCCGTATATGGCCCGCCACAGCCGCCGACAGCTACTTGCTGACTAGCTTAGTGGTCTCACCTTCATCGAAAGGGTCGACAGTATCGACTCAGTAGTCAGAGAAGTACGCGGTGGAGTTCCACAGAGGTCAGTCGGGTGCCCTGTAGTCTACAGCGTTTAACAGTTGATCTTGCTACATCCCCAAAAGTCAATGAATACATTTACGTCGACGACACAGCGCTATTCGTCAGAATCAGATGGCTCCAAGAGATATAGGGCGACTTGAGGGTCTCTTCAATTACCTGTACAATGAGCGGCAGAGAACGTAGACTTTCCTGGTGTATCATGCTGACGAAATTCTCTCGGGCTTCCCTCCGGATGTCATTATTGGATGATGTCGTCAATGGGCAGCGGTGAATGTAGACTTCCCAGTGTATCTTGCTGAAGAAATCTCCTCTGGCATCTGCCCGGCTGGCCGCTTTGAAATTCCGCTGAAGTCAGAAAAGGTTTCGTCAGTGGGTGGCAGTGATGTAGACTTTCTGGTGTATCTTGCTGATGAAATCTTCCCGGACTGTCCCCCGGGGTCCGCAGCTCGTGGTCGTGCGGTAGCGTTCTCGCTTCCCACGCCCGGGTTCCCGGGTTCGAATCCCGGCGGGGTCAGGGATTTTCTCTGCCTCGTGATGACTGGGTGTTGTGTGATGTCCTTAGGTTAGTTAGGTTTAAGTATTTCTAAGTTCTAGGGGACTGATGACCATAGATGTTAAGTCCCATAGTGCTCAGAGCCATTTGAACCATTGTCCCGCGGGTGGCAAGGTAAAATTTCGTGGCTGGAAATCCGAGAAGGTTTCGTCAATGGGCAGCAGACTGGCGCATTGAATTCGGTGCTGAAAAACGTCAAGCGCTACTTTTATCGAAGAGACGAACATCGCAATTAAGGAACACCACTCCTTTCGGTGCACCTATACAATGGACGCAGGTAGTAAAATACGTAGAAGTTAACCATGGTCGCCAACTGATCTGGAGACAACGCATTAAAAAGGTCTGCAAGAAAACCTCTTGGCCCCTGGGTGCATTATACCCGCTGATTAATGAAAACTCTATCTCTGTACCGCAGGTGCAACCACAACGGAGGTGTATCTGTCGAGGGGCCAGACAAATGTGTGGTTCCTGAAGAGGGGCAGCAGCCTTTTCAGTAGTTGCAGGGGCAACAGCCTGGACGAGTGACTGATCTGTCCATGTAAGATCAACCAAAACGGCCTTGCTGTGCTGGTACTGTGAACGGCTGAAAGCAAGGGGAAACTACAGCCGCAATTTTTCCCGAGGACATGTAGCTCTGCTGTATGGTTAAATGATGATGGCATTTTCTTGGATAAAATATTCCGGAGGTAAAATAGTCCCCCATCCTGATCTCAGGGCGGAGTCTATTCAGGAGGACGTCGTTATCAGGAGAAACAAAACTGGCATTATACGAATCGGACAGGTAGATTATAAAATTTATGAAGAAAAATGGAGAGGTTGAAGTCAGATATAGTGGAAAATTGTGTTCGTTGACAGGAGGAACAGTACTTCTGATCAGGTGAATACAGGGTTATAAATACAAAGTCGAAAGGGACGGAGTGGGTTTAACAATGAATAAGAAAATAGGAATGCGGGGGCGCTACTATGAACAGAATGGGGAAAGTATTATCGTAGCCAAGATAGACGAGAATCCCACGACTATTGCAGTAGTACAAGGTTACATACAAAATAGCTCTGCCATTGATGAAGAGATTAAAAAATGTGTGATGAGGTAAAAGAAATTATTCAGATGGTTAAAGGTCATAAAAATTCAGTTGTGATTGGGAACTGGCATTCGATAGTAGGAAAAGAAAGAGAAGGAAAAGTAATAGGTGAATGTGGACTGGTGGAAAGGAATGAAAGAGGAATCCGACTGGTAGAGTTATGTACAGAGCATAATTTAATCCTGACACTTGATTTAAATATCATAAAAGAAGCTTGTATATGTGGAAGAGACCTGGAGACACCGGAAGGTTTCAGATTGGTTATATAACGGTCAGACAGAAATTTAGAAACCAGATTTTAAATTGTATGATATTTTCAGTCGCAGATGTGGACACTGACCACAATTTATTGGTTATTAAATGTAGATTAAAACTGAAGAAACTGGAGAAAGGTAGGAAATTAAGGCGATGGGACCTGGATAAGTTGAAAGAACCAGAGGTTGTTGACAGCTTCCGAGGGAGCATCAGCAATGGTTGACTGGAACAGGGGAAAGGAATACAGTAGGAGACGAATAGAGATGGAATAGTCCGCAGAGGATCAAGTAGGTGAAAAGACAAGGCCTAGCAGAAATCATTGGATAACACAAGAGATACTGAATTTAATTGATGAAAGGAGAAAAATTAAAAACACAGCAAATGAAACAGGTGAAAGGGGTACAACTAAAAAATGAAGCAGACATGGAGTGCAAAATTGCTAAGCAGGAATGGCTAGAAAACAAATTTAAGGATTTAGAAGCATATTTCACTAGGGGAAAGATATACACTGCCTACAGGAAAATTAAAAAGGTGTTTGGGGAAAAGAGATACAGCTGTATGAAAATCAAGAGCTCAGACGATAAACCAGTTCTAATCAAAGATGGGTGGAACGAGCATGTAGATGGTCTATACAAGGGAGATGAATTTGAAAGAAATATTATGGAAAGGGGAATGGACGTAGATGAAGATGAGCTGGAACTGGAAGGTATGATACTACGAGAAGAATTTGACAAAGCTCTGAAAGATCTAAGTGGAAACAAGACCCCGAAAGTAGACGACATTCCGTCAGAATTACTAATAGCCTGGCTAGAGACAGTCATGATAAAACTCTTCCACCTGGTGTGCAAGACTTATGAGATAGGCGGAATACCCTAGGACATCAAAAAGAATGTGCTAATTCCAACTCCAAAATAAGCAGTTGTTGTGGCTGACAGGTGTAAAAATTAGCAAACTATCAGTTTAATAAGCCATGGTTGCAAGATACTAACACGAATCCTTTACAGACGAACGGAAAAACTGGTAGAAGCCGGCCTCGGGGAAGATCAGTTTGGATTCCGTAGAAATGTTGGAACATGCGAGGCAATCCTGACCCATCTGAGAAGAGAGGTTAAGGAAACGCAAACCTACGTTTATAGCATTCGTAGACCTAGAGAAAGATTTTGACAATTTTGACTGCAATACTCTCTTTAAAATTCTGAGGTGACAGGGGTGAAATACAGGGAGCGAAGTGCTGTCTACAATTTGTACAGAAACCAGATGGTAGTTATAAGAGTTGAGGGGCGCGAAAGGGGAGGAGTGGTTGAGGAGGGAGTGACGGAGGTTTGTTGCCTATCATCAATGTTATTCAATCTGTATATTGAGCAAACAGTAAAGGAAACAAGAGAAGAATTAAAGTTGGAATTAAAATCCAGGGAGAAGAAATAAAAACTTGGAGGTTTGCCGACGACATTGTAATTCTGTCAGAGACAGCAAAGAACCTAGAAGAGCAGCTGAACGGAGTGGACAGTGTCTTGAAAATAGGATATGAGATGAACATCAACAAAAGCAAAACAAGGATAAGGGAATGAAGTCGAATTAAATTGGGTGATGCTGAGGGAATCAGATTAGGAAACGAGTCACTTAAGGTATTAGATGTGTTTCACTATTTGGGCAGCCAAATAACTGATGATGGCCTAAGTAGGGAGAATATAAAATGCAGACTGGAAATGGAAAGAAAAGTATTTGTGGAGAAAAGGAATCTGTTAACATCGAATGTAGATTTAAGTGTTACGAAGTCTTTTCCGAAGGTAATTGTCTGGAGCAGGCATGTATGGAAGTGAAATATGGACGATAAACAGTTTAGACAAAAAGAGAATAGAAATTTTCGAAATATGGTGCTACATAAGAGTGCTGAAGATTAGATGGGTCGATCGTGTTACTAAAGAGGGAGTACTGAATAGGTTTGGGGAAACTAGAAATTTGTTTCAGAACTTGTCCAAAAGAACAGATCCGTTGATAAGACATATTCTGAGATATCAAGGGATCACCAATTTATTATTTGAAGAAAGAGTGGGGCATAATAATAGTAGAGGGAGATCTACAGATGAATACAGTAAGCAGATTCAGAAGGATGTAGGTTGCAGTAATTATTCAGAGATGAAGAGGCCCACACAGGATAGAGCAGCATAGAGAGCTGCAGCAAACCAGTCTTCTGACTGAAGATCACAACAACAGGAACCTTTAGAAAATGGTCTTCAAGTACATAGGAAATACATAATGCCTGTCATAGATTATGCCAGTCTTTTTGGAACACAGCAATCAAATCTCACCTGGAGAAGCTACAACACCAGTAAAATAAAGCAGTCAGGAGAATATTCCACGTCCTGCATGTCCATTGTGACTTCACGAGGCTTTCTGCCTCGGTGGGACATAGGTTAACCAGGCTGTACTGCTATTCTTACTGCTGCCTATGGTCTGTTTCTTCTCGTTTCGGATTTTTGTCTCGGTGTTACTGTTTTGGACTTTGTCTCTTCCCATGCAGCTGCTGCATCGTCGCCACTCGTGCAGTGGGTCCGGCCAGCGTGTGGTGGGCCGCCAGTGCACTTGATTTCCTAGGCCAATGACGAATTGATTTTCGGACTCCCGCGTTGTCACGTAGAATCACGTTGCTATTTGACAGATGCGCTGTTTTAGCTGCAGTATACCGGCTAGTTGGTGCAGTTCCCTCGTGGGGATCCACGTCCTGCAGAACTTTGCTGCCCACTGTTACCCCAACGACGCAGCGGAGTAACAGCGAGAGCTATGCATGTTTCAGGAGCACGTCATGAATCTATACGGTAAGGGGAGAATCTCTGTCATTAAACTAATACATCGTCTTTGACGGATAAATGGAAATACTGATCGCCTTGACGAATCCGTGGCGCTGTTGGGTCGTCAGAACACCCGCCAAAATATGACAACAAAGTCAAATGACACCACAGCAATAGGGGCACACATAAATACCCTAAGCTAAATAAACAAAAAAAATTAACGCCAGAGCAATAGACAATATTACAAGCTAAAATCTTTCACTACTCAGCAACTAGGCAAGTAGCCCAGAGAGAAGTAGTAACCGGCGCGACAGGTGTGCCTTCTGTCTCACCTGCCAGCAGATCGTGGTTTTGTGGTTAGCATTGCTGACTCTCGATCACGGGTCTCCGGGTTCAATTACCAGTCGGGCTGGGGATTTCCTCTGCTTAGGACTGGTTGTATGTACCGTCTTCATCATCATCGACACGCAAGTCGCTGAAGTCGGGTCAAATAAAGAAACTTGTACCAGACGGCTGACATTCCCAAAAAGCGACTCCCGACCATATATGCCACAGGCACATTTCATTTCAATTTTTCCTATCGTCAGTAATCGATGTTTGACTTTTACACACTGTGACTGCAGACTTCTGCTGTGTATTCCAATTTGAGCTAATTTTGCCAGCCGTAGGAGCACTGTATTTTACTGTGTGTTCTTGACTGAATAGCGTAATTTCGTTTACTCCCCTTGAGGGGCTAGTCTAGTGCTTTATTATTGCGCTGATTTCCATAGGGGACCTGCTAGTGAAAACGACCAAAAATTGAAAAAAAATATTTCAGCTCTGTAGAAAAGAGCGTTTCATGCCGAATACAAAACCGTATAGTTTATGGACATTTTCGTTCTCTCTTTGTTCATAAAATTATTTTTAATGTAATACTGCACAGATGCTACGCCACTCTGTCATTTTAATGTTTGTCATTAAATGTGATGTATTCTTCTCCTGCTTACTTTTTTCAGGTTTTAGATATGGATCGTAGAGACAGGTGTATTCTAGAAGGGTCTGACCACCGGAACCTACGTACAGGCGGATCTAGAAGGCTGTGGCTTAGCACCAACCAAATATCTTATGGTGTATTTGTGTACTTCTTGCATTCGGAATTTGAAACCCGTGTGGCTTGTAGTTACTGATATGTTTTTCTCTTTCAGTGCATGTGTTTTCTGTGTTAGAAATGACGAGACTAAAGAAATTTAGAACCAAACAGAGGTTTTGAGGCAACAAGTTCAAAGCACCACCGAATAATTCACATCATTTGATTGAACAGCTACGTACAGAAATTGGATATACTGACATACAATACACTCGCAAGCATTCGTTGCAGTTATTGATGCAGTTAACCCTAAATAAAGAGATCTGGCAAATAAAAATATTTTTCGCAGATATCTCCATGGCCTCTCATAGAATCCAAATGAAAGCTTCAACAGCTTCCTAGGGGAACGAATACCCGAAGCTGTATTTATCGAGTTTACAGTGTTGAAGATACAGTAGGCATAATGGATGCAGAATAATTTTCAATGCTGATGCAATTTCTAGGTTTCGTGTTTTGAAAAACATGATATCCAGACTGGAAGCAAAATGGTTTAATCTCTATTACTGATTGGGCGTGAGTAACCGAAGAGGAGAGAGCCAGGGTAAATAAAAGACTGAAGAGAAAGAGTATGGAGGACCAAGACACATGAGAGCAACAGTAATACGGAGCTTGAAGGTTCTAAAACTGTATAGTGATAAGCTAATAAGTTCGTAAATCATCTTTTGCACTTTACTGGAAACCTGAATTTTTGTCATTCAGGTATACTTTTCTTCCAAACGCTAAATTCACCAAAATTTTCACGTATCTGTGTAATTATAATGATCTTCTCTACTTCCCCTGCCTAATATTTTATGCAAACAATAAAATATAATGATTTATGTAATTATTGATCTAAATTTTTAGTTATATGTATGTATTTCGCAGATTGTTTTCAATACCCCACTAGGTGAATACCGGGCTGGTCCCCACGTTCCGCCTCAGTTCCACGCGTCACAGACATTTGAAACACGTCCGCACTATTTCGCGCTTTACACTAGATGCACACAGTTGGGTACACTGATTCCGTCTTGGGGGGTACGGGGTGGCGGCAGGAAGGGCATCCGGCCATCCCTAAAACTAACCTTGCCAAATCCGTTGTAACTACGCCGACCCTGTGATCTCTGTGGGACTATGGCGTAAGCGAAAGAAAGAAAGAAAGAAAGAAAAGTATGTTTTCCGCAGATTAGCATCAGAAGAGGAAATTGGAAGCATAACATACTTCCCTGAATGTTTGTCACCTGACTGTTTTTCTAAGCTGTGAAATCATCGGTACCAAAAGAAATGGCACCAAAGTTAAACAGTGGTCTGTTTCTTAGCCTTTTATAGATATTGTTGTCAACATCATAAAATAATAAACACCTACCTCATTTTCTCATAAAGGATTTGACTAATGACCGTGATTGTTTGTACAAATTTTGAGCGACTTTTGCATTATAGATCACTAAGATGTGAGGGGAAAGAGAATGTTAAATACGCAATAGGACAGGTGCTCTTAATTCGGTCTGTGTCGATATAACACTTCGGTGTTTGTGGGATTTGGAAAGGACTCTCAGTTGTGCCACACTTACACAGATTGTGGACTAAACACCATTGCCCCATACTGTGTAATAATAGATAATCTTCAATTTTTTTACTAGTATGTTTACTTTCCAGAAAACCCTTGCAGATTTCTTCGAGTTTGAAGTGCACGTGCTCGCCAACGGTGCGGCACTACGATAAACACATCCATAAAAGTCTTTACTTCAGGCCTAGGGTCAAGTGCTTAGATAAGGCAAGGGTATTAGGCCCGATTTGATCTCATTGTTAACAGGAGGTTAAGTCTCGAGTACATAAGGTTCGGATCGTTCCTAGCACAGCTTGGTAGTTAAATAAACTTCATCATCGTCAAGGATCAAACCTTTCGTGATCTGTTTCGCCCTCAAAAGTTTTTGTCTACTCATCTCATCCTCGGCCATCCAACGTTTCTGCTTTCGGGTTTCGATTATTTTCTTATTGAATTCTCGGAATTCTAGTTCATTCTTGTCATATATTCCTTCGATTTCTTTCCGTATGCTATTATTTCTCCCCTAAGGTTAAATATTTCTAGATCCGTATTGATGTCTTCACGTCTCTTTTCATCCATTAAGGTATAGCTCGCCACGCTTGTAAGATGATTTATATTTTTCAATATATCTATTAAACTATTCAGACCAAGAGCGAAATAAGCCATCTGAAAACAGTCGCGTTTTACAAACTATCAATTGAAAAATATGTGTTTTAACACACTCACCTCCAAACATTTTCCTACAAGTCACATTGCAGCAGTCGTCCAGTTCACAATAAATGCTCGAATATCCCACCGTCAACTTCCATTGCACTTGTGCACTCTTGGGGGAACATGTTGTGTTACTTGTATGGGTGCCATTGCACGTTTCCTAATGAGGTCAGCAGCCGCCCACGATGCGACCAAGTAGTTCATCTCG